>NC_139348.1:98978657-100178657 GCF_055883805.1 Amblyomma maculatum | reverse complement strand
ACGCAGATAGTTGTCGATTTCTTGCGGTCGTTCACCTGGCCGTGGTCGTGGAGCGTCGACTGCAAATCCGCGGAGACCGATTCGCCGGTACGGGCAGTGCCGCAGAATGTGGCCGGCCTCACCGCAGTGGAAGCATAATGGCCGGTTGTTCGCTGTCCTCCATGCGTCGCACTTCCTCGGGCTTGTTGGTCGTTGGTAGGCTTGGCGGGCGGGAGCCAAGGGGCGGTTTTCAGGAACAGGCCGGTAGCGGCGAGGGCTCGGAAAGTCATCACGTCGGGGCGGAGGGCGACGTAATGCACCAGCGTAGTTCATCGCTGTTGCCTCTTGTGCTGGAACAGTCGCAGCCGTCGCTTCAGGAACGCACAGCGCCTGCTGGACTTCTTCACGGACGACGTCCGCGAGCATCGCCACCTGGGGTTGTTGCGATGATGGCTGCATCGGCGGAGCTCTTCTCGCATGATCTCCCGGATGAGGTCACGAAGGTTCTCTCCACTTGCAGATGCGCTGGGATAGTGGCTTGAGTAGTCTGGCTTAAGTGGCCGCTCGTAGTGGCGCATCCGGGTGTACAACGTCTTCTCGATGGCAGACGCTTCCGTTTCAAATTCCGCCACTGTTTTTGGCGGATTTCGGACAAGATTTCCAAAAAGCGATTCTTTGACGCCTCGCATTAAAAGTTTGACTCTCTCACCTTCAGTCATGTTAGGGTCGGCGCGGCGAAAGAGGCGCTTCATCTCCTCAACGTACGCCAGGACAGACTCGTTAGGAAGTTGCAGTCTTGATTGGAGGAGGGCCTGATCTCTTTCTTTTCGGACAGAACTTGTAAAGGCCGTCAAGAACTGTGCTTTGAATGTCTCCCAATCCTTGAAAGAAGTCTCGTGATTTTCAAACCAAATTCGGGCATGTCCTTGAAGAACAAAGTAGACCTGCCTGAGTTTCGCAGCGTCGTTCCAGCGTTGAAATCTGCCACACGGTCGAAAAGGTCCATCCAATCTCCCGCATCTTCATCCGGTAGTCCATGGAAGCAAGGGGGCTCACGGGGTTGGACGAAAACAACCGGTGCTGTAGGCTGGGCGATTGTCAGCGTCGATGCATTCCGAGATCGAATGGGGTCAGGCAGCAGACCGTGTTCGGGTTGTAGGCCTGGAAGTTGGCGGCTGGCTCGGTGACCTGTAGGCTCGTCTTCCAGGGCGACAGGAACACGGCTTGGGTCTTCGCTTGAAGGATCAAAGGCAGCACCTCCACCACATGTCACGTAGTGGTGACGAGGTCGACGACACAAATGAAGGGGTCGATAATTGCACTAAAGAAACTCTTTATTTGGGGCTGACTTGCGCCCGCAAAAGAACTAAGCAACTCGGCGGCGGCGATAGCAACAAACGTGCTCGTCGGTCGTCGAACAAAGAATGCCCGTCACACTCGGCAACGCTCAATTTAAAGGCTGCACAGAACAATCTAGATAACGTGGCAAGCAGCTACCAGCACGGGCTGGAACATTGTGGAAAGACACCCGAGTGGCCGGAACCTTCGAGACAGATCTCGGTGCATCTTGTGCTACAACAAAACTGATAAAGGTGTGACTCGCGGCATCGAGCATTAACAAACAAAGATTACGGAACTGATACGCGGTCCAGAATCAGAGTGATAAGCCTGTATGCCGGCGGCTGTTAAAAAAACAAATACTGTTTTGAAGGTTTCGCGGCAATATAGTGTGAGACGTCCGCATTAAGATGAAGCCAGTCATATTTTTCCGGGATCCATGCAAGTGCTCTCGTTACTCAAAATGTGCAGACGTTGGTTAATCGTGGCAAGCTTGTAAAATTTAGTCACGTAGACTCAGAGGCACAACAATTAGATACGGCGTATTACGGGCGGAAAACGTTTTCTTCGCGAGCACACCGCCACGCACACACAGCGATGGTAGAACACACTTGAAAGTTCTCGATGGAGTTGTGCATGCACTGTTAAGGTGGTCCATTACGTGATGAATTTCGCGGTCGGCAGCTTGCGCTTCAGCGAGGCACTCTGCGCTGATGACAATAAAGAGCATGGTGTCATCTGCAATATCATCGCTGGGGGATGTGCAGGGGCACGCGGGAGGCAATCGGCGTCCACGTGCTGGCGGCCAGACTTATACCTGACAGTTATGTCGAATTCCTGCAGTCGGAGACTCCATCTGACAAGTTGAGCTGAGCGGTCCTTGAGGTTTGCGAGCCAACACAGTGCATTATGGTGACTAACTACATTGAAAGGTTTCCCATAGAGACGCGGCCGGAACTTATACATCGCCAACACAATTGCTGAACACTTTTTCTCTGTGGCTGAATAGTTTGATTCTGCTTTAGACAGGAAACGACTCGAGTAAGCAATGACACGTTCCTGGCCACCCTGGATCTGAACTAAGACGGCGCCCAAGCCTATACTGCGTGCATCGGTATGAATCTCCAATTCGGCGTATGCATCAAAGACAGCTAGACTGAGATGGGCTTGAAGGCGGCGTTTAAGCTCCTCGAATGCTCGAACCTGCGGTGCATTGCACGTAACACTGCTACTAAACAGGATTAAGCGAACTAAACAATAACAAGCACAGCGTCTATAAGGCCTCGCGCTCATTTCAGCTGAGTAAAGATAGCACCTGCTTTGAAAAAGAGCAGACCTGCGACCCCTCACATCTTGTGGTACGGCCATGGTCCTCGTGGAGATGTCACACTGAGAGAAAAGCCAAAAATAAGCAAGCATAATTCTGAATGAAGACAACGGGCACTGCAACGAGCACACCTCTGATTGTTTGGGTGCACCGAAGCATAAACGGCGACTATTTTAGTTTAGTATAGAGAGGCTAAATATATGATTAGCGATGAAGGGAGCTTTCATGTAAGAAAGAATAACAACAACGCACATATACATGATTATTAGTAGAAAGTTTATTCATCTGGTCATTCCGTCTCTACTCGCAATGATGGTACGCAGTCAGAGAGAGAGAGGGGTAGGTAGGTAGGTAGGTAGGTAGGTAGGTAGGTAGGTAGGTAGGTAGGTAGGTAGGTAGGTAGGCAGGCAGGCAGGCAGGCAGGCAGGCAGGCAGGCAGGTAGGTAGGTAGGTAGGTAGGTAGGTTAGGTATGTAGGTAGGTAGGTAGGTAGGTAGGTAGGTAGGTAGGTAGGTAGGTAGGTAGGTAGGTAGGTAGGTAGGTAGGTAGGTAGGTAGGTAGGTAGGTAGGTAGGTAGGTAGGTAGGTAGGCAGGTAGGTAGGTAGGTAGGTAGGTAGGTAGGTAGGTAGGTAGGTAGGTAGGTAGGTAGGTAGGTAGGTAGGTAGGTAGGTAGGTAGGTAGGTAGGTAGGTAGGTAGGCAGGCAGGCAGACAGGTAGGTAGGTAGGTAGGCAGGCAGGTAGGCAGGCAGGCAGGCAGGTAGGCAGGTTAGATAGATAGATAGATAGATAGATAGATAGATAGATAGATAGATAGATAGATAGATAGATAGATAGATAGATAGATAGATAGATAGATAGATAGATAGATAGATAGATAGATAGATAGATAGATAGATAGATAGATAGATAGATAGACAGACAGACAGACAGACAGACAGACAGACAGACAGACAGACAGACAGACAGACAGACAGACAGACAGACAGACAGACAGACAGACAGACAGACAGACAGACAGACAGACAGACAGACAGACAGACAGACAGACAGACAGACAGACAGACAGACAGACAGACAGACAGACAGACAGACAGACAGACAGACAGACAGACAGACAGACAGACAGACAGACAGACAGACAGACAGACAGACAGACAGACAGACAGACAGACAGACAGACAGACAGACAGACAGACAGACAGACAGACAGACAGACAGACAGACAGACAGACAGACAGACAGACAGACAGACAGACAGACAGACAGACAGACAGACAGACAGACAGACAGACAGACAGACAGACAGACAGACAGACAGACAGACAGACAGACAGACAGACAGACAGACAGACAGACAGACAGACAGACAGACAGACAGACAGACAGACAGACAGACAGACAGACAGACAGACAGACAGACAGACAGACAGACAGACAGACAGACAGACAGACAGACAGACAGACAGACAGACAGACAGACAGACAGACAGACAGACAGACAGACAGACAGACAGACAGACAGACAGACAGACAGACAGACAGACAGACAGACAGACAGACAGACAGACAGACAGACAGACAGACAGACAGACAGACAGACAGACAGACAGACAGACAGACAGACAGACAGACAGACAGACAGATAGATAGATAGATAGATAGATAGATAGATAGATAGATAGATAGATAGATAGATAGATAGATAGATAGATAGATAGATAGATAGATAGATAGATAGATAGATAGATAGATAGATAGATAGATAGATAGATAGATAGATAGATAGATAGATAGATAGATAGATAGATAGATAGATAGATAGATAGATAGATAGATAGATAGATAGATAGATAGATAGATAGATAGATAGATAGATAGATAGATAGATAGATAGATAGATAGATAGATAGATAGATAGATAGATAGATAGATAGATAGATAGATAGATAGATAGATAGATAGATAGATAGATAGATAGATAGATAGATAGATAGATAGATAGATAGATAGATAGATAGATAGATAGATAGATAGATAGATAGATAGATAGATAGATAGATAGATAGATAGATAGATAGATAGATAGATAGATAGATAGATAGATAGATAGATAGATAGATAGATAGATAGATAGATAGATAGATAGATAGATAGATAGATAGATAGATAGATAGATAGATAGATAGATAGATAGATAGATAGATAGATAGATAGATAGATAGATAGATAGATAGATAGATAGATAGATAGATAGATAGAGAGACGGACGGACGGACGGACGGACGGACGGACGGACGGACGGACGGACGGACGGACGGACGGACGGACGGACGGACGGACGGACGGACGGACGGACGGACGGACGGACGGACGGACGGACGGACGGACAGACAGACAGACAGACAGCTGTTTCACGAGCGAGCAGCACGTATCTGGAAGGAATCAAATTATTCGATCCTCCGAGTGGCTAGAAGAATGCGTCATCGGCCGCCGCGTCTCCTGCAGGTCATGGTACTCTTTCCGCGTGTCCTCTACAGGTACAATGCCTAATCGACATGCGTGAGGCAGTAATAAAAACGTGTGCTCTTGAAGCAGCCTCACTCCAGTTTGTAACGCGACAGCAACCATTGCAGTCTATTTCGGAGCGTTTGTCAACACCATACCAGTGTGGTGCACGCCGATGAACAAGCATTGTTAGTTTATTCCAGATTGTCAGTGTTTGCATTAGCTCGAGAATGGAGGCTGTGCTGGCGCCGTAGGATGCAAGGTGAAGAGGCTCATGTGGTTCTTGCGGTCGCGTCCATTTTGAACTTGATCACAAGGTTACATCTCAACCATCACCGCAGCAGCCGACAAAACTTTATGTGTAATCAGGGATCTGCGTCATTAGTGAAGAGCTGGATGTATCACTGTGATATTGTGTTATTTAACCATCGTTTATAAAGTTCTGCGGAGGAGGAGGAGGAGGAGAAAAAAAGAAAGGTAGAGAGGCTAACCAAAAGAAGAAATCGGTTTGCTACCCTGTACTAGGAAAGGTGGTGAGTGAGTGTAAAAGTGAGGGATAAAAGGGAATAAAAGAAATATGAAGTATAGCGTGCGGCAAAATCACAGCCTATCGTACAGGCCCGTGGTTCTCAAGGAGTGGAGCAGTACCTAGGAGGCCTTCACTGCCAACAATCGCCGAGGTCAGTGGCCCTAAATCTTCATTTCTGTCAATGGGAGTCCATCTGAAAGCTGCAGCGCACGGCAGAGAGCGTCTGTGGCACTGTATGTAGAGCACTCACAAATAATGTTTGCTATAGCCTCGTCGCACCCGCAAGTACGACTACACATTACACTGTACCACATAGGAAGCAGCTGCACCCCTCAGGAAACATCTTACCTTCTGTGCTAGAAGGTAAGCTATTTTTAAGTGGTGTTCAGTGTGTGTAACGTTGATGTGTTTTGATCAATCCGTGTTACGATTGAGTCTTGCTACAACATACACGGTAATAAGAATCAGCATAGGTATTCACAGCAGAGAGTTATCTCTGTCCTAAATGCGGCTACCAGATTGTAGCGATGGCTAGCGTTACTTGACCAGACGCGGCCAATCGGTGATGACCTTGACATCACAAGGGTTATTTAGTTTGTAACAGTAATCATGATTCTTTAGATTTGAAAGATATGACCTTAATTGCGAAATAAGACAGGCATTCTGAAACATTATCTTACATACATTACATTAGAAGTGCATCCCTGTGGAACGCTTTCTATCTCCTGTGTTTTTCAGTGTTTTTACGTGTGTATAACGAGAACGCCGCCCTTCGTGATACGACGATTGACTTGAATCCTCTTAGACATCCCACCAGATTGGCGGCTCCCTCCTCGAGTCCTTTAAGGTGGCGGTGCAGCCTAACAAGTGACTCTGACAGCGAAGATCCCATACTGTGCTTCAATGAAGGCAGTGGTGAAGGTGCATTTGAGACATACCTCAGTCGGAGGACCAAACCACGATTTCTAAGAGCCGTTTCGTCATCAATTGAGTCCAGAGTGAAGAAAAATGGTCAAGAACACAAGCACACTATTCTTATCCTGTCTGTGCAGTGATCTGGCAACATGAGGCGGCTTAACAGGCAAGCTATTTCTCTTCAACTAGAATCCCTCGTGCCTACCGAAATTAAACATATTCGGGTAAACTCGGGCAATAATGTCACTGCAGTTGACGTCCATCACGGATCTGCGCTCGAATCGCTGCGGTTCCATCACTGGACTCGGAGGCATACCAGTACATACAGTTATCCCGCTGGGCGAGGAGTTTTCTTCCAGCATCATCTATGACGGCGATCAGCCTATCAGGAAAGATGATTTGCCCGTCCTCGTGAAGCCAGCAAAAGAAGGTACCTTGATTCTTCAGATATTACGGCCTGAAAATTCTTGCTGTGTGAGGATCATCTTCAAAGGCGACAACCTGCCGTCGCACGTGAAGGTAGGCCACATTCGTCACCTTATACGGCCATTTATACCAAAGCCCCTACAATGTCAGAAATATATGAAACTTTACCATGTTAGCGAAGTCTGCCGCAACGCGAGGCTGTGCTCCTGTTGTGCCGAGCGGCATGAGACTGAGTCATGTACCACACAGGTTTTGAGGTGTTCAAACTGTAACGGTCCCCATGACACCTCATCTCGAGATTACACGCGGATAAAACCTGAGCCGGCTGTCCTAAAGCAAATGGTTCGAGATAATTTAGTTCAGTTCAGTCGTTCAGTCATATTCGACTCTTCGTCACCCTATGGACCATGTCACGCCACGCTTTCCGGTCTCTCACTATCTTCCTAACATCACATAACTTCATCTGCAGTGCCTCGAGGATGCCATCTAGTCATCGCGTTCACTGCCTACCCCTTTTTCGGCGACCCTCAACCTTTCCCAACATCAAATCTTTCTCCAGCGACTCCTCTATTCTCATCAAATGACCAAAGTAGCTGAGCTTTAATTTTAGCATTTGACCCTCCAATGAGCAGTCAGGGTTTATGGTCGAGAATATCGACTGATTTGACCTTCTGGCAGTCCAAGCAACTCTCAAGAGTCTTCGCCAGCACCACAATTCAAACGCGTCAATTCTTCGGCGGTCAGCCTTTTTCACAGTCCAACTCTAGCATCCATACATCACAACTGGAAAGATTATATCACGAGTTATACGGATCTTGGTTGGCAGACTAATGTCTCTGCTCTTTACTAGGCGGTCAAGGCTGACCATTGCTCTCTTTCCCAGAAGCAGACGTCTCCTAATTTCATGGCTGCAGTCTCCTTCCGAGGTAATCTTGGAGCCCAAGAAGAGAAAATCTGTCACAGCTTCCACTTCTTGTCCATTGATGCTCCAGGACCTGACAGGGCAAGACGGCATGATCTTTGTCTTTTTAATGTTCAGTTTAAGCCCAAACTTCTCACTCTCTTCATGTACGCGCATCAGAAGGCTCTTGAGTTCCACTTCACTTTCTGCCATTAAAGTCGTATCATCCGCATATCTAAGGTTGTTGATACGTTTTCCAGCAATCTTCACTCCAGCTGAAGACTCGTCCAGAACGGCCTTCCTCATGATGCACTCTGCATATAGGTTAAATAGGCAGGGAGACAGTATGCAGCCTTGCCTCACTCCTTTCTCGACCGGAAACCAATCAGTAAGACCCTGCCCAGGTCCGACTGTGGCCGCTTGCCCTTCATACAGGTTCCTGAGGAGACAGATAAGGTGAATTGGAACTCCCATCTCTTAGAGAGCTTGCCACAATCTGCTGTGATCTACGCATTCAAACGCTTTCGCATAATCAATAAAGCAGAAGTAGTTGGTTTTCTGGAACTCTCTTGCTTTTCCATGATCCAGCGAAGGTTGGCAATTAGGTCTCTAGTTCCTCTGCGCTTGCCAAATCCAGGTTGCACGTCCGGAAGCTCCTGAGCCAAATACTGCTGCAGCCTACCTTGGAGGATTTTCAACATCACCTTGCTAGCATGCGAAATAGGCGCGATCGTGCGGTAGTTGGAACAATCTTTGGCACTGCCTTTCTTTGGAATGGGGATGTAAACTGACCTCCTCCAATCCTGTGGCCACTGCAGGGTTGTCCAAATCTTCTGACATAATGTATGCAGAATGTTAACAGCGTCATGGTTGAGGTTTTGAAGCAACTCAGCTGGAATGCCATCAATTCCGCTAGCTTTGTTCTTATCAAGGCTGGCTAAGGACCATCCAACTTCACTCTTCAGGATGCCCGGCTCGAGATCAGTAATCACAGCCGTCTTATGTTGGGTTTGCACATTCGGGTCCTTCTTGTACAGTTCCTCTATGTATTCCTGCCACCTCTTCTTTATCTCTGAGGCTTCAGTGAGGTCCTTGCCTCGTTTGTCCTTTATCACGCCCAGCTTAGCACAGAAGCTTCCTTTGATATCTTTGATTGTCTTATACAGGGCTCTTGTATTCCTTAATTGGCTGTTGTCCTCAACTGATTGGCACTGTATGTTCAGGAAGCCATTCTTATCTCTCCTTGCTATTTTCTAAAAATCCGCATTGAGAACCTTGTATCTTTCTCTTTCCCCCATAACTTTTGCCATCCTCCTTTCCTCAGCTATTTGCAAAGCCTCTTCAGATAACCAGTTTGCTTTCTTGCATTTCTTTTGCTTTGGAACTACCTTAGTAGCAACTTCTTGTATTATATCACGAACGTCAGTCCACATCTCTTCGGGCTCTCTGTCTTCTAGATCTAATTCTTGAAATCGATTCCTCACTTCCACAGCATATTCTAATGAAATTTGATCCAGATCATACCTGAAAGGCCTTCTAGTTTTCTGCGTTTTCCTCAATCGAAGCTTAATTTTGGCAACAAGAAGCTGATGATCGTGCGGTAGTTGGAACAATCTTTGGCACAGCCTTTCTTTTTTAATTTAACACACCACGAATCCACTGCAGTTATTCGCAGAAGGCCGACACAAGAAAAATTAAAAAAGAAGGCCGTTGACAACCACATCCACGCAAACGCGCCGCTGTAGCCTCCTCTTCACCCTCCTGTGGTTCCACCTCATCCAAGTGTGACCTGTCCGTGTGACCTGTCCGCGCGCTATAGACAACGAAAACCAGGTTGACCAGGTGGCCTCAGGTTGGAATCTTGTCCAGTTCTTCCACCATTATATCTTCCTGAGGCACCACGACGAAAGCTCCCATCATCGAGCACATCTACCACTAAGGACGGGCTCCCGGAACAAGATCGCGAAACCGTTGTGATCTTAAGGAAGATGATCAACACCATTCGACCTTTACTATAGGCTCTGCCATCTCCAACTGCTCAAAACGTCTTAGTGGTGCTAGACTCTCTCGGTGCATCACTTCAAGATCTTTAACCTGGAATGGCTGGCAAACTTCCCACATTTCGTGAGGATGTCAGGCGCGTCGCGCTATTCTAATAAAACGGAAGAGGCCTGAATTCTCAAATCTCAATTTTTCGGCACTACGTCTTCACCAACTAATTCCTGATAGTTGTCATCTGCGAGCCTAGCATACTTAACGCAGTCCGGGTATGAACTCCGGGTATGAACCTTTATTCATTTCTACACGCGGAGAACGCAGCAAAATCCTGGTGTACATCCTCACTGACATGACGTAGGTTTGCTGCCCAGCCCCATCCCACAATGAAAATCAGTACAAATGTTTGATGGTGAAGACAAAAACGTTACAATTCACAATGACTGCAGCATATGTGTCTCCCTCCTCACAATTGGACTGCAAAAGACTACAGGCCATCATGGATGCAACCCGGTCTCGCTGGATTATTAGTGGTGATTTCAACGCCAACCCCTTACTATGGGGCAGTAATGCCAAAGGAAGGAATCTGGCCTTGTTTTCTTCCGATAATAACCTATATATACTGAATGATGGTAGTCCTACTTAACCACTCTGTTCAATGGTTTTGCGATGTGGAGACCCATGGGAATGGACCACATTCCTACTTACCTCCAAATAAATGGACTTGGTGCGTCCGCCCCAGCTCATCACATCCATATCGACTGGACAGTATTTAGAAAGCATTTGGAGGAGGCATGCATAGAACCCTTCACTGGCAGATTAGAGGAGATTATAGCAAATGATATGACTGTTGCAAGTAAAGACATCTCGTCATCTAACATACGCAGTGGCATTGACATCGAATTAGAATTCTTACGTGCTTTTCAGCGACGAGCAGGAAGATGACACCGACGAACCAAGGGGTTAATTGATCTGAGAATGCCTTGACGTAGACAGACAAATCAAGTGAAGAATGGATAAACTAGCGGATTAGCGCTGGACATCTTTTTGCCAGCAATTGGATCGCCGAAAGTCCATGTCCCTCATCTGGCGGACTGTGCGGGGCCTTTGCACGTCTCCGCAGCCAATTCAGCCGTTCTGTGCTCTGGCTGTATATCAAGATCGTGAACAGGTATGTAGCAACTTACTTCTGTAAAACAATTGCGGGTGCGACGACTACCTCGGTTTCCCAGCATGTACCTCCTGCATCGGGGGTATCATCGATGGATGTGATTTTTGCTCGCGAGGACCTGGACTCTGCTCTTGCACGAAGTAAACGTTCGTCTTCCCCAGGGCCAGGTGGAATCACATACGCGACGCTACCCCTTTTTGGTGACGACGCGCGAAAAGAGCTCCTTAAACATTATAACCACTCTTGGCTCGACGGTGTTGTTCCAAAATAATGAAAATTTAGTCGGCTGATATTCCTACTAAAATTAGGAAAATCTCCGCTCGAGCACACATTCTACAGGCCAATAGCTTTGTCCAGATGCGTGGGAAAGGTCATGGAAAGAATGGTTCTGACGCGCCCTAAGTGTTATCTCGAGCACTATCGTATATACCCCAAAGCAATGGCCGGCTTTCGGCGGGGTCACTCTTCCACTAACAACTTCGTTGACCTCGTGTTCACGGTTCAACAACAGGAACGAATAAAACGTCTGTCTGTGGCAATCTTTCTTGATGTGAAAAGTGCCTACGACAAAGTGGCCCATGAAGCCATCTTTGATGCGCTAGAAACTGTGGGAATCGGTGGTCGGATGTTTGCGTGGATAAAGAATTATCTGACAAGATCATTTTTTATTCATTGTGAAGGTGGTTGGACTCTAGCGTATTATATCCACTGTGGTCGTATAATACCAGGGTGATGTACTCAGCCCTACTTTGTTTAATCTAACACTCATTGCCCTCCCGGAGGGCCTTCCTTTAACCGTCCAGATATAAATGTACGGCAATGACATCTGCATTTGGGTCTCCTTTGTGACGTGTCTCCAGGTGCGTGCAAGGCTTAAAAGGGGAGCAACAAACCTTCATCTTATCTCCAGACACAAGGTCTGAGCGTTTCATAGGAAAGGTGCATGCTAGTGGCATTTACACGCAAATCCATGAGTGAATATCCGGTATGCATCGATGGTAACAACATTTCTCTATACAAACCTCAGCTTTGAATAGCGATTCTGATAGACCGCATTCTAACAGGAGCCCACATTGCACCCAATCTAAAAAAAAATAATATCTAACTTACTCCGCTTTCTTGGTATAAAATTAAGGGGCTAGTCAGTACAGGCAATGCACAAGTTGCACAGAGCACGTTTTTGAGGATTTCTGCAGTACAGTAGGCCTATACTTTCAACCACATGCAAGACTAATTTGCGTGCCTTCCAGGCAGCACAGGGTGAGGCCCTTCGCGGATTCCTGAGCCTCCCTCGGAGCGCATCAACACTGGGAAGTATTACAATGGCCAAAAAACCCCTGCTTTCAACGTATATTGTTCTAGACTCTTTGCTAATGCACATACAACATATATCAAGGGTTCTACAGCATCACCTTGCGCAGATGCCTCTTCATAGACCACATTCTGCATTTTCAAAATTATACCAACGCACCAGTCTTCCATCCCAAAACAGTTCACTTCGGCAGCAAGACCTCCGTCGCAACTGTGGAGCTCACATATGTGCGCTTTGCTATTCCAGGGATCTCGAAGAAACCGAACTTAAAAATTCCAGCGCTTCAACAGCTGACACTGCTCATGCTACATAATGATTTGGACCGCATTCCCATATATACAGATGGCTCGGTAACCTACACAAGTCCTGCATGCGCCGTCATCTTTCCTGCGAGACAAGCAAACATTTATTATCTAATTGCGCTTAAGACTATCTCTACTGGAGCGGAACATGCCGTAATTCGTGCTGCTGTAAAGTATATGTCGTAACAAGATTCTCAAAAATGGGCTGCATTCTGTGATTCCAAATCTGCCCTAAAATGTTTTCAATCGGTCTTGAGCCATGGCGATCATGAGCAACTTGTAGCGGAGGTTCGATATCTGCACCACCAGTCATAAGAAGAGGGTCCCGAAATAATCTACCAGTGGATAATGGGTCATAGTGGCATTGTTGACAAGAACTCAGCTGACGATGCTGCTTGATCGGCTCACGATACTACCGACATTGTCGAGTCACCGCTGAGAAGAGCCGACGCAGCAAAGCACCTTCGACTGATCACCCGAAACGTGACTAGACAATCATGTTCTACGCCTGGAGAGTGGACTTCCCGCTCGCACCAATTTGACCAGTTACTTCAACTGCAGGTACTATTTGGCCTCCCCGGCTGTAATGCTACAGTATTATGTCGCCTGTGGCTAGTAGGGGCGTTTACAAATGCATATTCCCACCTCGTCGGCATGGAAAAACTCTCAAACGTGTAAGCAGTGTGGGTATCTTGAAACTATTGCGCCCGTACTTAATGACCGCCCTCAGTTTGAGAGTGAGCGTGCTTTCCTGGCTGCTACACTCCGCCGCTTGGACTCTCGTGTTCTTACTGAAGAAACGATTCTGGGCCTTAGATAACTCCTTCATCACGAAGAAAATCAGCGAAGGCGCTACTTAAGTTTTCTATAGGACTCGGGGTTGAGTTCAAGACTAACTGCACGCACTTTACCCCCTTTCACTATAGACCTCTAGACATGTTATAGAATCTTCCCCTTCACACTCTTTCTCTCGTTTTTCTTCCTTTGTTCCCCTCCCCACGTGAAGGGTAGCCTACTGTGCATCGTCTGGTTATTCTCCCTGCCTTTCTACTCTATTTCTTTCTCTCTCTCTCTCTCTCTCTCTCTCTCGATATATATATATATATATATATATATATATATATATATATATATATATATATATATATATATATATATATATATATATATATATATATATTTTTTTTTTTCTTTTTTTTTGCTGATTTACTTTGAATCGCACAACGGGCGGCTGCCGCAATACAAGTGTGCCACACCTCCTATCGTCTAAATCTAGTAGATATAACGGACTATAGCATGTAATCTTTCATCTTCAGTAATGTTTACAATACACATAAATGTATTGATCCTACACGTTTATTTGCACACTCGAGCACTCAAAATAGGTCCGGCTGCTTGAGTACGCCCTGAGGACCCAACATCCATAAATCATTTGCCGAGAAGTGTTCACTCTATATTCTGTAGATAGCGTATAGAAGCATACATGGCAAAATTACTTTTGAAAAGGAATTAAATTACATTACTAATCACTTTGCTGAAAATCGCAGAAAACTAATTAAATTACATCACTCATTACTGCTCCCAAAAAGTAATGAAATTACATTACAATTACTTCTATTGAGTAATTAAATTACTTTCAAATTACTTTCTAGTTTCCATCCATGCAAAAACTAAGCAAAGCTGGTAAACAAAACAACAACTTGTTCTCCAGACGCGAAGCACACACAATCTTTCGTCTTCCCGCCAAATTCCGTCCCAGAGAGCTATTCCTTCTCTCTCCTACAGTACGTGCCATTACAAAAACAAGACTACCACACAAAAAAAAAAACACGGTCGAACGGTCCTGAAATGACCGGCGAACCCAGCGTCTTGCTGGCCCGGAGCTGTCTCTGCCATTTGAAGGGCCCGAAGAAGCTAGCTTATTTATTGCTTCCGCAGTCCCAAGAATCGATGTCGGCACATTTGTGCTCACTGCTCAGTAATGCTCAAGCCCCGGTGCCTCACGTCATGGACCCTTCTGTCTATCTCCCCCAACCCCAATCCTTTTTCGCCCCGTGGTGTAGAGTGTAACCAGGCACCACTGTGCCCTAGCCGACGCAACAGGGAGTGGTGCTACGCCGCGCTCCAAACTAGTTTTCAGCTCCAGCCTTCTTGCACCATCTCTCCCTTCAGCATTCCCTTGACGCCTTGTATCCTGCTGCTTGGAGAAGGGTTGAGGTCTCAGACGCACTGTTCTGCTCAACTCTGTCCCCCTTTGCCGATCCGTTACGCTGGCTTCTCTTGCCGCACGCCGTTCCTGCTTTTGCGGTACTCTACTTTGTCCTCTATTGAAGGAGTAGTCGCGCATTTTAGTAAAAGTAATTTCGAAAGGAATTAATTACTTTTGCTGCGAAATTACTGCCAAAAAGTAATTCATTACATTACTAAATTACCAACCCGAAAAAGGAATTCATTACATTGCAAATTACCGAGAAAAGTAATTAACTTACAGCAATTCTATTACTGTAATTCAATTACTGCCATGTATGTATAGAAGTTAATTGGTTCTAGTCCCTCGATAGCGTAACTACTATAGAAACTGTGACGCCAGCGACTGTCAAGCGATTGAAACAAGCAGTGGAACAACGCCATCAGCACATATTATTTCTCTGCCAGGATTCACAACACTCTCTGACTTTCGATACGTCGCCTTTTCCATTGTATGCAACTCATGGATTGGAGGAGCTGTATTTGCGCCTTAGGCAATAGATCATCGTATTTATGAAGGTGTAAATTTTATCAATCCTTCAAGAGCGCGTGAACAAATGTCTAAAACTGTACCTGATATTTGCAAAATGGCATATTAACTTAATGTAAAAAAATAATGTGATGAATTTTAAACAACCGCATATGCGTGGCAGCCAGCCTACTATTTATTTCACGTGACAAATTCAACTGAGACGCGTTAAACTATATATAACCATTATTCACACAACTTTCATTATAAATAGCTGCATTGTTATGCGCGCCCCTCATAGCTAGCTTCGATTTGAAACCTGAAAACCAACAAAGCATTCAATCAATATTCAATAATATCAGTTCACCGTCGCGTGGACAAGCTGCTGGAATCTGTAATATTCATTGTTGTGTCTAACTACTAGCAGACAACACGAACCTTTTCGTGGCTCTGAGGCCACAGCGTACATTTATTAGCGCTTGTGTTGTGATAGTTCATAAATATCTGTCCATCAAAGCACAAGAAATGTCAAGGATATAGAACTTGTAGTACAACACTTCTTTGTCGACTGCCCCTCGACTTTCTTAGCCTGGTGTTTGCATACTCCATAATATACAGCCAACTGACCTAGAACTATGTCATCCGCTGTTACATTTCTTCGATCTCAGGAATAATAGGTTAATCGATTATTTATTTTATTATATACATAAATATGTACCACAAATGTTGGCCCATTAGCTGAATCTAGCGTAGGCGTAAACTATTGGTTTGGCGACTAAACTTAGGCGCTGTATTACTGTGAGAGCGTGCTGTATAAAATTAGGTGTTGCCTTGTTGGTGGTGACGATAAGCGTATGAAAAAAATGTACATATTTAAAGAATTTTTTGGATTTGTACAAATTTGTTTCGTAGAAAGTAGGACTCTGTATTTAGGATTGAGAAACATCAGTGGTGCAATGACATCGAAGGAGGAATTCTGCTCTAGCACAGACGCAACGACGAAAGCCTTCGACCAAGAAAAAATAAATTCCAGATCGAAGATACCGCACTATTCATGAAGCCTTGCTTAAAATATTTACATTAAATTGGCACTGCGGTTACCGCCTTCTGAACTCGATTTCTGGACACTTTCGTAACAAGAAGCAACCTTTGTGGCCCTAAGAGTGGCTTGTGGCCCTACGAGTGGTAATTGCAAACTGGGCCAAACTCGATGGCATGCAATACTTTATTGTGCTCGTAAACGCTATCGATTCCCGTGGAGAAATATGGTAGAATACAATTATGCGAGTACTCCAGTGTGGCGAGCTCGGCCGTAACACCCTTAGTGCAAAAAACACCTCAACTTTTTGAATGGGGTATAAGTATGTTCGCGTGCAACCTGAGCCAGCTGTTTCTCCCAGGATATGAGGTGTTTCCGCTGAAGCCACAGGGCAATATAAGCAGATGAAATTGGTGCACAGTGAATTACGCCAGGGTGGCTGCTGGAGCATGGCGTAGCTGTATGAGCCAAGCTCGAGCGCAATACGTGGCGTCCCCCTACATGGTTCGAGTAGTTGACAGCGATGTATTAGAGCGCTAAATAAACGAGTATACATAGCCCTAGGAGATCCCGCTATCAAAAAGGTGTGAAACAGGATTCAATTTCACAACCATATCATGGGAGGCGTACTGAATGGTCCAGTCGCCTTCATTTTTTGTAGTACGTCTACCATGTTGTGAAATCTGGTTTAAAAATTTGATATATGGAGAACGGCGGTGAAAAAGAGCGCGAAATATGAACGTGACAACGAAACACAGTCTCTGACTAGCAACTCCATATTATCCCCATTCTTCATGCACTGACGAGCCCGGCCATTTTTTCTCTTGATATGTGTGGCTGGCTCATGGTCCGCCTACGAGGAATGTTTACCCAATCCCTTTATTTTGCACTTCACACTGTATTTTTTGGTTTCGCGCGCTCAAATGCGAAAATTACATTTGTCAACTTAAAACATAGCACTCTCCAGAGCCTGGATCGCGTACACTGTTCCGCTTCTAAATCGATGATTTGCCATTGGGAAGCTTTTTTCGGTAGCAAAGAAAGTAATGTCTTCTTTATTTATTGAGCTTTCGCAACTCAACGCTCATAGCGGTGGCTTTCGGACCCATTCTATACAAGCAGCGTCTTTCACTTCTACGAGTTTCATGGACACACAGCTTTTCTGCAAATTGGAAAAAAATGGTTTTGTTTCTTAATAAGTTCAGAACCTGTGGTAACGCAACTCACGAGAAAGCAGTTTGAATTCAAGCACGGATTCTTTGAATCCCAGGAGTCCTCAAATTGTTATAACCTGCAACGTATCCACAGTACACTCAAATGCTTGCAGTCGACCAAAGTAAATAATTCCGGAATGTAACATCATCAGATCTAATACGCAAAAAAATGTGGTTTTAGCTGACGAGGTCTTTCGAGAACTGAGTCCATGGTTCTTGATTGCGCAGCAATAAGTGTTTTACGTTGAAGTAGATGTTTCTAGAGCAAACGCCATCAAGTTAGAAAACAGTAGATGGCATATAGCAGCCATACTATTAAGAATGCCCATAAATAGGCATGAATCAAATTGGAAAGAGGGCAGTGTGATAGAAAGTTTATTTCTGAACAGAACATATTGCGGGTTCTTTTTATTTGACAATTAAAACAGCTTATTCTTTGAGGTCATTGGAGTCGGAATCGTCCTCATGGCTTGCATAGTTTTCACCACCTTCATAGGAGTCATAACCGTGGTAATATTCTACGTCATAATACTGAGCGGTGCCTGTAGGCTTCTTACAAGGTACCTCTCTAAGGAAGGGAACTATGCAATGACCATTTTTGCATATTCCCATTGAGCATAGTCTCCCGCGGAGGTTCAACCTAGGGCTTCTTCGTAGGGGCTGAAAAATGAAAAATAGCGCCAATGGTAACTCTGCACATACCATTCAATGCCGAAATGGACCCTATTGAGGGTTCTCCGACGTATATTTGAACTATAGAATTTCACACATCCTTCAAGGTTAGCAGCACGTACCACATGGAACAGAAACAAGCTCGTTTGATGAAGCATGTCGCATTCGAGGTCCCGAGTAGATAATTGGTAAAGGAATACTAGTGGTGGAGATCTTCGGATTCATTTTTCTAGCCTCCAATTTTTACATGCGCTCCTAATACACGACAGAATGTGTTTTTGTACATGCCCTTCTTTAAAATTCGGCTGCTGGCACCTGGATTCGATCCTGCATCTTTTGGCTGTTCTACCAAACCTATTGCCTACTAGGGCGCCACTTCAGATTCATAGCATAACCATTTAACCTAATGTAAATAAGTAAATGCGATATAATATATGTTACTACATAGTAGGAACTACTGTGATAAACTAAGGAAAAATTTTCACTTCCAATAAAAATGACATCAATGAGAATATAAATAGGACACTTCGGATATTATATAAATATGTTACTCATCAAAAAAACAAGTTAAATAATAAATTTCACTTTGACGTAAACATTATAACGCTTTGCGCTTTTTAATTGTATGACGTCATAACCTCTTAATTGGTAGAAGTAAGTATATGGATAAGATAAAATTATTTATCGTAAGTGTAACACGAATAAATTTCCGCCGTGAAGTGTACGCTTGACAAAAATGCCGGACAAAGATGTAGTACATGATTTCTCAAGAAATGTAAATTCTCAGTCTTCATTAGGAGGGTACTTTGTCCGAAAAGAAATCCAACGCCTCCAGAACGCAGTTTGTGACCGCTAATATAACCATAACGAATCCCCTAATGTTGAATCTTTTCACTTTCTTATAGCCATCGAAGAAATTATCTCAAATTTTCATATTCTCCGTTTAGCACCCATTAGACCTCGTAGGATAAATGCATTTTTGTCACAGAGAATTTTAATCATTGCTAGTTTACATATCTGATTACTGATCTCGAGCCGGGCATCCTGAAGAGTGAAGTTGAATGGGCCTTAGCCAGCCTTGCTAAGAACAAAGCTAGCGGAATTGATGGTATTCCAGCTGAGTTGCTTCAAAACCTCAAGCACGACGCTGTTAACACACTGCATACATTATGTCAAAAGATTTGGACAACCCTGCAGTGGCCACAGGATTGGAGAAGGTCAGTTTACATCCCCATTCCAAAGAAAGGCAGTGCCAAAGATTGTTCCAACTACCGCACGATCGCGCTTATTTCGCATGCTAGCAAGGTGATGTTAAAAATCCTGCAAGGTAGGCTGCAGCAGTATGTGGATCGGGAGCTTCCGGACGTGCAAGCTGGGTTTCGCAAGGGCAGAGGAACTAGAGACCAGATTGCCAACCTTTGCTGGATCATGGAAAAAGCAAGAGAGTTCCAGAAACCCATTTACTTCTGCTTTATTGATTATGCGAAAGCGTTTGACTGCGTAGATCACAGCAGATTGTGGCAAGCTCTCCAAGAGATGGGAGTTCCAATTCACCTCATCTGTCTCCTCAGGCACCTTTATGAAGGGCAAGAGGCCACAGTCAGAACTGGGCATGGTCTTACTGATTGGTTTCCGATTGAGAAAGGGGTGAGGCAAGGCTGCATACTGTCGCCCTGCCTATTTAACCTATATGCAGAGTGCATCATGAGGAAGGCCGGTCTGGACGAGTCTTCAGCTGGAGTGAAGATTGCTGGAAAACGTATCAACAACCTTAGATATGCGGATGATGCCACTTTAATGGCAGAAAGTGAAGTGGAACTCAAGAGACTTCTGATGCGCGTACAAGAAGAGAGTGAGAAGTTTTTATTTGGGCTTAAACTGAACATTAAAAAGACGAAGATCATGGCGTCTTGCCCTATCAAGTCCTGGAGCATCAATGGACAAGAAGTGGAAGCTGTGACAGATTTTCTGTTCTTGGGCGCCAAGATTACCTCAGAAGGAGACTGCAGCCATGAAATTAGGAGACGCCTGCTTCTGGGAAAGAGAGCAATGGTTAGCCTTGACCGCCTAGTAACGAGCAGAGACATTAGTCTGCCAACCAAGATCCGTATAACCCGTGCTATGGTCTTTCCAGTTGTGATGTATGGATGCGAGAGTTCGACTGTGAAAAAGGCTGACCGTCGAAGAATTGACGCGTTTGAATTGTGGTGCTGGCGAAGACTCTTAAGAGTTCCTTGGACTGCCAGAAGATCAAATCAGTCGATATTGTCAACCATAAACCCTGACTGCTCATTGGAGGGCCAAATTCTAAAGTTAAAGCTCAGCTACTTTGGTCATCTGATGAGAAGAGAGGAGTCGCTGGAGAAAGATTTGATGTTGGGAAAGGTTGAGGGTCGCCGGAGAAAGGGTAGGCAGCGAACGCGATGGTTAGATGGCATTCTCGAGGCATTGCAGATGAAGCTATGTGATGTTAAGAAGATAGTGAGAGACCGGAGAGCGTGGCGTGACATGGTCCATAGGGTCACGAAGAGTCGGACACGACTGAACGCCTGAACTGAACAGAGTTTACATATGCTGCCACCTTTTAACTTATGACGCCATGTCCAGAAGTCTGATGCCTGCTTTGCTATGACCGGTCAACTTTTGTTCATGCACACAGTGCTAAAGTAGACTCTAGAATGACATCTTTGTCGAGCGTGTTCTTCAGACATGCCACCTGCCCTAGGTCTTCAAGCAAGATTGAATTGTATTGTCGAATGATCACGAAAGTTTACTTCATTGCGTACACTGAAAAAAAAACCTATATAAGACGTCTAAATTGTGAAAGAAGGCGAAGTCGAGACGGCGAGGCTGTGACGGCAAGGCAAGGTATACCGTGTCCAGCATTTTAATCCGATGGCGAACCCAGGCGCTTGCCGGAGCCGGCACTGCGGGACGATGAAGATGGTATGTACAAATGAGAGAAGATCATGGTAAGTACAAATGAAAGAAGATCCATGGAGGGCTCACACAATCTGCCCGGGTGTTGGAAGCGGCCAGCCTGGCCGCTCTTAACTAACGATGCACCACGGCACACAAACGGATTCAAGCGAGATACATGCATAGTTTCAGTTCCGCAGTGCGTCGATCGGCGGGGTAATCAACAGGTGTGACTTGGTAGTTCACTGAGTAAGTTTGGTTGATGACCTATAGGGACCAAGGTAGCGGTGGTCAAATTTGTCACTAAGGCCAGGGGTGCACAGTGGTGTATAAAGCAGCACTTCGTCACCAGGACGAAGAGAGACCGAACGATGAGTAGCATCGTAGCGACTGTTGCGGTCTTCCTGGCACGCTTCTGTGTTGAGGCGGGCAAGATGATGGCATCTGCCCACACGAGATAAGAACTGGGCAGGTAGTGATGAGTAGTAGTCCAGTGTAAAGAAGAAGGAAGTGTCGAGAATTGTTGGGAGGGCGGTCATAAACGAGGCAAAATGGAGAGTAACCTGTAGTCCGCTGTATAGGCTAATGTGACGATTGATAGAATAGTGTCCCAATTTCGATGATCCGGGGTAATGTACATAGATATCATATCCGATAGGGTGCAATGAAATCGCTGAGTCAGACCATCAGTTTGGGGATAGTAGCTTGAGTTTGTCTTATGGCTGTCTTATTAACGCTGAAGCGGTTGACAAAAAATCCAATCCAAAAAATTATCAGATGCGCACAAGATGAAAGCACAGCAAACTGCACATGGTGGTGGACGCCGTCTATAACAACTCGAACTGTACACGTTGCTGAAGGGTGCAGAGGGACATCATTTGCTCCACTAAGTTCAGGCCTATCATATGGTAGACACGTTCTAGCGCATACGAACAAGGACGAGAGAGATGTAGACAACACGAGCGTGTTGTCTACATCTCTCTCGTCCTTGTTCATATACGCTAGAACGTGTCTGCAATGCACCAACTCGCCCAACAATCTGTGCTCTTGAGCTATCATATGGTGTCGTTACTTTCCGCAAACGGTGCCTCAAATAAGCGTGACTAACAGAAATTGCAGCGCCCGTGTCAATCAAAGCTTCAACCGGTAACCGTTCAGCTAAAACGGAAATCATATTGTATGGGCTTTGAGCAGGACGTTTGCTAAGTTCTTAAAGTGTAGTTTCGCCTCCGGAAACTGCATCGCTTAGCTTTCCGAATGACAGACAGGGAGAGTTGTTGCTGGTCGAAGTGGTGAAACCGAGCGGCAGCATGGAGAAGGGGACCGGCGTCGGGATAAATCGGTCCCACTTGGTTCATCGAGGATACCGGCAGTGGAGAGGATCAAGTAGGGGGGCTAGGAATAGGTCGTCGCTGATAATATAAAGGTAAGTCACTGTCGATGGCGTCGTAACTGCGCCGCTCGTTCTGAAGGCGTCGACGACAGAACCGGGCTATATGTCCTAGAATTCCTCAATATAACAAACTGGTCGGGAGAGGCGCTAAAGTGCGTAATAGGGTCACTTAGGTTGAGCCATCGCCAAGGCGCTAATGTGGTTGTAGGGGGCTGCTTTTTTAGGTGGGAGAACAAAAAAGGAAGGAATGCAGCTACGTGGGCGTAAGTCGGTGCTGGCCGAGGTGCAGGAGGGTCAGGTGCGACAGGGTGGGCGATAGTTGCCAACTCATCTTTAATAATGATGCGGAGGCCGGCGCAATTAAAAGGCGGAGAACAATGATCGCACCCGTGCCGGCAGAAAGGATAGAGGGTTGAGAGCTCCTCGCGAATTATCACTCGAATCAGGGCTCGTAAATTGTGGTCAGCTGATGTCGGGCCAGTATCGAAGCCGGGCTGCAATCGGGAGGACTGCAGCTGATCGAAGCGTTGGCAGGTCGTAATAATGGAATCAATACTTGAAGTATTCTGGGCAGATAGGGTGTTAAAAGCCACATAATCGATTCCTTTCAAGACATGGTGTACGCGTTCAGGTTCCGGCATGGTGGCACTGATACGCCGGCAGAGTGCAAGTACGGTCTCTATGTAAGACGCATATAACTCATCGGGACCTTGAAGGCGAGAGGCGAGCTTGTTCTTCGCAATCTCAGTTCAAACAGCCGGGTCGGCGAGGTACTGTTGAAACTGCTGTTTGAAGGTTGGTCAGTTAGACGTGTGGGGATCGCGGTTGATGAATCAATTCCTGGTGACCTCAATATGGTACAAATAAACGTGGAGGAATTTTAAAGCATCATCCCACCGGTTGTAGGCACTGCAGCGTGCATGGGTGTTGAGTCAGTCATCCACGGCTTCTTCGCGACGACCAGCTAACAGCGGCGGGTCGCGTTGTCGTACGGTCACAGTCGGAGGCGGCGGTGAAGCCGAAGTACAGGGTCCGGCCAGGTCGGGACTGCTCTCGGTTGACATGACGATAGCGGCTGTTGCCCAAACGGCGACCAGAACATAGCTCCAGCGAGAGGCAGGGCACGAGGCAGCTAGGGGATTCAGTTTCACCTCCACCACTTGTGAAAGAAGGCCAAGTCGAGACAGCAAGGTCGTGAGGGCAAGGCAAGGTATGCTGTGTCTAGCGTTTTAATCCCATGGCGAGCCCAGGCGCGTGCCGGAGCGGGCGCCACGGGACGATGACGATGGTAAGTACAAATTAAAGAAGAAGATCATGGTAAGTACAAATGAAAGAAGAACCGTGGAGGGCTCACAATATAAATAAAGCTGCTGACAAATTGAAAATGCTAGCACCTAACATACAGTTTCCACGTTATCAACTCTGCCTATTTGTACACCACTACCTAACCGTGAGTACTTGTACACTTTTCGTGTGCTTCCCCTGAAGGCAGCTATCATTTTACGGAATGTAACATGGACTCGCAACCTTTCGACGATGGTTAAGTCCCTTCACCTTCGCGTTCTGCTGCTATATATAAGAGTAAAACAGCTTGCACAGTCACATGTCGATTCTGGGTTGAGCGTACATATGTTCTTTTTTTTTGTTGCATGAACGATGACCGCAGCAATGCAAAACGGTTGCGTGTCGCGAGAGAAGGGAGCCTGAGCTAACGAAAAATCTTAAATCTTGAAACTGGGGCCTGATGTCATTTTGCAATAGCTGAACCCCTTATGGCACATGCGTTAATAGAGCATCACTGTATTTACGCAGAAAAAAAATTTTCTTTCGTGAGGAATCCTGCTGAGTTGTTAGAGGGATTTGTGCTTTTGGGACGTTTCGGAAGATTGACCTACATGAAACGATGGAGTGAATGCGAACGTTATATGTGGGAACTACAGATGTGTGGTGGTTTTTATAGTGTGTGTGTATGTTGCGGAAGGTGTGACTTTCATGCTTGGGCGATGCGAGAGATGGGCTGGGGATGATTTTGCTCCTAACAATTTTTGTTGGCTACACATCTGCTTGGCAAAGAAAGGGTGTGCGAGTGAGATGTACTTGGGTGTAGAAGAGGAAGTTGTGGCTGAGTGTTGAAGAGAATCTCGTGCTATGTTGGCTATTGCAGTTGGTAGTGTGCGCCTGTGTTGTCTTTCTATTCACGTGTTTCTGTTTGTTGCGCCGCACTTCTAGGTACTGTACCAGGACACTACGCCAAACTATGTCTGAATTTCCAACCGCCAAACAAGCCTCAACTCCGCACCCGCTACTTCTTGCAGTGCCTGGTTCCACTCGCACCAACTCCAAGACCAGCATCCCAATGCGGAGAGCATAATGCCAATAATAAAGCAAAACGTTTGTGAAAATGTGTGTTCCTTTTCTCTCGAGACGGAGTCTTCGCTGCCGTGGTGGTTTTTAGATGGAAGCCAAAAGCAGTTGGCCAGTGTACTGTGAGATGTCAGTGCTCGTTAAAACACACCAGATGATAGAGGTTTTCAGAACCTGAGTCCCATAGGGAGATTTAATGCCATAAGCCAAACTAAACACACAAAATGCACCTTACACGCCACATATAAGTGCTTGGGCGTCTTGTCTCCATGACAGCCTGTCAGAATTAAGCTACTCATTCAATATTCAGCTAAGCAGGCTGCAAACTTCGTCTATTTACGCGTAGACTCTGCACCCGTGCGGTTAGCATTTGCGGTGAAAGCGCTATATTGAACAATGCCACAAAAATCAAAGACCAGGACTCACCCTTGTCGGCTTTTGCGTTGAAGCGTTATGTATTGCTTTTTAATATACACAAATTCACAAACTAGTTCCAGTCGATACTAAAAAAAAGTATAAGGCTTATGTTTGCCTAACATGACAACATTCCTCTCTGACTAACAGGAATATCTAGTCACATATGAGCAGATCATATTTCCTCTCTAATTAAATAAAACATGGTTATATACAAGTACTTACATAAAGGCAAGGATTTCCATCTTTGGCATTGCGGTATCCATCACGGCACATTGCTCTACAGGTTGTCGTTAACTGAAACATAACGAGGTATTATTCGTGAATGGTGTCTGCTGAGTCCGATATGGCGATCAAAAAACTGTTTAGTTCTCTCGCCCGGTCATGCAGTGAATGTAGAATACTTACGAAATAATCGCCAGTTTGCAGTGTTGTGTGCACACAGCCCCCTGAGTCAATGTAAGTGCCTGCAAAAAAATTGAATTACTCCATGAGTATCACTGTCATACGCTACTATAGTAATGACAAAAATATTAACATTTCAGGCTCCCAGTACTGTTCTTTACTGCTCACTAAATCAACTCCCACAGAGCTATTCTTTCTGTACATATTACCTATTAGTGTACAGGGATATGAGTGGAAATGCAATTACCTTCCGCGTTCCGAAGCCACATGCCTTCGTAAAAATTGCAAACACTCTGCGGATTTTACTTGAAGTGCTGCCTTCGTTTACAGCTCCTATTACTTAGGCTGAAAATAGCAACTTTCCCACTTTGCAAACGAAATTAGTTAATAAATGCCAAGATCATTCTATTCAAGCTCACTACGGCGCCGTATCCTAATAATGAGCTATATGCGTTATTGTCATGAGAGCTAAAGAACAAAAAGAACAGCCCTCATAATGATAACTTTATTAAAGTTCATTAGTCGTTAATAGTCTTAGCGTGTATGTTTGCAACTGTAAACTGACTAACCTTTCGAAAATTACATATCAGATAAGCTCCGTGCTGTTATTTGCGTATTCCGATGAGTGACATCCGTTCATCCTAATGTTATGTGTAATGAAAGGCAAAGCGCTATAATGCTCCCTCATGAATAGTGAATATGTGCCAAGACTAGTCAGCGCTGCTTTACTCCCTATAAGCCGAAGCTGTATGCGGTACGCCACCGAATATTCAACTGGCCAGGTATGAGATTTCTGTGAAAACCTGCCAGAAGCCTTTCAGGTGATAAGCAAAGCGTGACCTGATGATTGCGATCACATTGCAAAACAGTACCTCAAGTCACGCGAAGAGCCCTCTCTCACACCTGTATTTATCCTCACTGGGTGCCACAGGTATACCTAGCCAACGTACAACGCTCCAAGTATCTAATGAAATGAACTTTACTATATATTGTGCTTATATTTTGCTTCTTCAACGTTAAAGCAAAATTCATGACAACTTACCAAATTCTTCATTATCGATCGGCTTATTCGCTGTATTAGAAATGGAAAATAAAATTTATTACCACAGTGCGAGAAAATAAAACCTTAGAAGAATATATGTATTGTTGAAATTAGCATCTGTCTAATTCGTATACATCAAGGGTTAAGAATCTGAAAGAATCTGTAAGCACCTGAATGAAATGAAAGCTTGTTAATGCTTGCCCTCTTGGTACCTGAAAAACAATACTTAATATAAAAATTATAGCATAAGGTTCTTTCAGGATGATTGAAGACTAGGCAATGAAACACATGTTTCCTTCCCCATTTACGATTTTGTTGCTTCAGACTCAGTGTCACATTTGTCCAAATCTGTTCTGCTGCTGAACCGTGAAATAAATTTAGAGAACTATTTAACCATCTTCAGGCGAAATGAGTAACATCACGCAGTTTGCCATATCTTCGGATCTAATTCTTACGTTTCATAATATCATTATCAAAGCCGTGCCTACGCGTTTCAATCGTAATCCAGTATAAATAGTGCAAGTGGTTCAAGAGAGCCTTCAATGTAAAAATGAACACTGCCAAGGCCAGCAGTCAGTTTCGTCATGGCAAGAGGAAAGTAAAGTCTGCTAGTGACGGTAAATGAATTCGCACTTGGTATAAGTACTATTCTCCTCCACAACAGAAGATTCCACGAGGCCGTTCATATGAATGGGTTGAAACCGTAGAAAACGGCTGGAAATTTAAAACGTGAATTGGGGCAGAAATAGTTTGCTTTAACACCTCGGCACGCACTGTATGTAATATTCATTGACAGACCGGGAGCATGATAATGAGAATATGTGAAATTTGCATGCCGGCCTTAAGAATTGGTAAATACAGTCTGGAGTCTGGTGGCTATTAAGGAATCCTAAACTCCACGCCTAAACGAAGTCTCTACGCCAAGACCTTCACAGCAGACGTGCATACCACTACTGTGAGTTTCTTTTTATTGGCTTTGTCATCAGAATGCCCATCCTTGTTAAGTTGTTTCAAGACAGAGATTTGATAAATGGTGCAGTTCTAGATGGGCCTAATGACAAGCCCTTAAACCAGCCGTACCATGTAAGCAACATTGAGTCCGTGATCAGATGGGCACTCTAGTACTCAACCAGGCAATTTGCATCATGCTCTGAGATGGAAAGTGTCAAGCGCTGCATATTGTTGTGTTTAGTGACGAGTCTGTATAGAAGAAATATCACTGCGGATCATGCGCTGTGCAAAGTTATTTGGACCCGATGTGGCATGAATGGGTGGCTTCGTCTTTTGCGGTGTCATAAAAATGGTTCTGACATGCCACTGCAGCTTCTGTGTCTCCCTCTGCATGAGCACTTCTGGAGGGTATCACTTGCAGTTTGCAGGATATCTTGCATGTCACTTGCAGAGCCTGATATAGCAAAAGTGTGTTTTTATCAGCCTGTACAGCAGGTTTGATGCTTTACGTTGCTTCTAGCTTGAAGGTAGGCTTCCACAAGTTAAAGTAGGCTTCCGCAAGTTAGTAGAGTAAGGATTCGTGTCAAGTCTCTCCACTCGACCCGGAATGCGTCAAGGTGCGGAGTGCTCTTTCGAGAAAGGTTCGGACATAATTTTATGCGCAGCGTCGGCATTTGTTGGTGCCCTTGTTCGTTAGTATTATTCTAGAGTGCCATCGTTTCGAGCGCACCTTTGCGGGCAAGTGTCAGGATATCTGGGAGGTTTTAATGCTAAATATGCTCAAATGCCTTTTCACGAGAGCAGAAGAACTTTGCGTGAGCACTGCGTTGCGTTTCGCACTAATGCATCGATCTCTGTGGGAAAAACAGGACAACCGAGTTTCAAGAGAACGCAAAGAATGGAGATAGCTAACCACGCACCTGGGGATTGTGGAGCGCTAATTGGCGACATTCATTGAACTCACATGGGTTTCCAAGGATATAATTCTTCTAGTCATAAAAATTTCATATCCACAAATTTCAGAAATTCAGAAATAAAACGTCGTCCGATTAATAACCCAATAATTTTCGCAAATTTCTGGACTGCAGAATTTTTATAACTTTTCTGCTGGCATGTGTGCCTGAAATGCAGAAACAGCGAACGCGGGCCAATTGAAGCAAAGCTGAAAATGACATAAGAGCCAGTTCAAGAAAACACGATGAATTTTGAAAGTCTAGCATTAGTTTAAGTTAGACTTATTTCTATGGCAAACAGGGTATGTTCTGGGCTATATATACCACCATCCAGCCTATACAACCTCTAGTACGAAAAGTCAGTTAACTTAAATTTTGCCGAGAATGGCAAGTTTCCTTCAAAAACATCCCTTATGCATTATTTTGCATTAGTGGCTTCCCTTTCATATGCATGTTATGGCTTGATAGCATAGAAGACGATGACATGGACTAAGAAGTATTGCTGGAAGAGAAGGTAGCTATAAAGCAAAACGCTTTCCAGACGTCCAGTAAAGCGCCCACATGTCATGGGGAAAACAAGAACAATATGAAAGCGCTTTGTCTTTAGGCCCACCATTGGGGCATATCGATACGCTCAACATGTGGCGCCAGGCTGGATAGAGCTCCCTTCGGCACTCCAAGGAGGGTCCGGAACCTCACCACCCCTGCCCACCGCTTTGGCTGCAGTCTTCTATGCCTATCCCCAGAGTAAAGCAATCTTCTAGGTGAATTGTCAGGCGTCCATATACGCCATGTTCCAGAAGCCATGGCGCATACCGCACCAACGTCGGCGTCCCCTCATAGCACCATACCTCCCTTCTTATTTATGTCATAACATAGCTCCTCATGTCTCTTGCAATTAATAGCTGATTAACATAACCAGGGCTACAAATCTGACTACCTTGAAGTGATAGGCATAGCGTAAGAATATTCGTAAGTAGATCCCAAACGTCTTGTTAGGTGATGTTCTGTGACGCCCGAGGTATTACAGGTAGTTCTACATCAACCGCTCTGAATGAGGGGTGGAGCTGGCGAGCTCTCTCAAAGATAGGTAACACTTGATATAAATGCCAAAGAAAGTGGAAGATGGAACAACCATCTTACTAGGTAAGATTTAGAGCACTGAATGCGAAATTTGGAGTTCACGCGTTAGAATTCCACCTGCAGCCTGCGGTTCTTGTTCTATTTTCCTATGAGTTGCCTCCGAATTTATTACGACATTTTCATAACAAAACATTTCCTATAATTTCCTTCGTGCCAGTGGCTATTGGTTCTCTGCTTATACAATGCCTTTCACACCTTAGAAATAGGGAGATGATAAGGATGCTAAAAGCTCAACGTTAGTTTTTCTGCACTTCGTACCCTGATTTTTCACGGGACGAGCGCTGCGCTCGTTCCGTGTCTTTCTCGTTCTTGTCTACCGTTGTTCGCGCTGTTTTACAGTTATAAACGTCTACCAACTTGCCCAAATGAACATTCTACTTTGGCGCACGCGATTGAATACCTTGGCTGATTTCAACAGGAACAGAAATGGGGAGGGGTCATAAAACAATGAAACGAGAGTATCACATGAGAGCACCGGAGTGGGTATGAAGGGCAGGAAAACAAAGCATATGGGTGCGCACAGTTATCTATGCTCACTTGACCTGCGAGTTTCTAAGCAGGTGATGATAGCTGCTTGTGGGCGGCGTGTGCATGAAGTCGAGCAGAGAAATGTTTGAATTCTGGAGCTGTAGTTACTACGCGCATATTCCGATCGCAATTAATGAAGCTCGAGCTACTTATAAATCTGCAGCTGTACTCGAGATAGGCTCACGATTACGCCATATCTACAGTCCTGCGTCATAACCTTATTTTTCATCAGGTGAGGAGGAAAGTCTCAGCGAAGCTGTAATAGGCTCACAATGAATTCTGTATTGAGACGTGTGGTTACACCGACAAGCACCTCTGCATATCCGATTAGACCGGTGCTCAAACACAAAGGCATCAAAGATATGATACACTCAATTGGCCCCCATAGATAGGACTGTTTATTTAGGAATGGGTTATTTTATATTTTACGTATTTGAAGTATACGTGTGCTCGCAGTTGCATGATCGCCTTCCTAGGTTCCTTAGGTATGGCAAACGTTTCTCCATTTCAACCTCGACTATAATAGCGTTAAAAACCCCAATCTCCAGGCACGGATTCACTGTAATCAGCTTAGTGCAAAGTAGTTGCTGTAGATTTATAACTTCCGCTTTGAAACTGCTACGTGACTGAATAAAAACGTACTTGCGGTCGTGAGCGTTTCGGTCTTGGGAGCAGTTGTAGCAATAGTGCCTTCAGTGCCTGTCGGCACAGTGACTGTACCTGAAGCATTCATACATTGTCTTAATATAGGTCACCTCATTCGATAGCTTGTCAATTGTAATACATGAGCGCAAGCGCTCAAAGGTTTTCTTCGCAAACAAGCTTCTGGTATTCTACCAATGTAAACATAACCTCGGAAATTGAACATGCCGGAGTTAACAACACTGTTTACAAATGTAGCGAAGGCTTCTGAAACTCACTTTCGTTTTTGTCCGTTTCCATCGCCGAATTTTCCGTCGCCGGAAAAGGCGTATTTTTGGTGGTCGATGGTACAGTTGTCGTGGCTGCAAACGAGAAGAACCGCGACAAGTCAAGTCGAGATTTCACTTAAACACAACGGAATTCTGGAGACAGTTTGTAGCTATTGAAATATCACCTATGCTTTCGCGCATTAACACCTGTACTATATTCACTATACGGGATACAGAATCTGCCTTGTCATTGTCTGTTTCTCTCATTTCACCGTTTACGCCGCTTGTTAATCAAGTAAATGCTTGGTCTTGGTGACGAACATATGTCACCCCTTTTCATTCCATCTTTGGAGCGAAGCCGTCCGTTCGCACTGAGGGTCTGCAATAATTTTATCATTCTGTCACCCGGCTCTGCACCAGCTCAACTTGACCCGACGTGACCCGATGCTACCCCCGCTCCATACCCAGTCACTGCCCTAACGCACGGCTATCAGGAACAGCCCGGAGCTGACCCGACCGACGCAACGACGACGACATGATCGCACCGCCACCAGACCCAAAACAGCAACTACGGTCCCGACGCTCAGCGTTGTATTGAAAGTAGCCTCCGGCGATTGGCGACCTCGGACCTGATACCCGCAGGTCAAGCACTGATCACTTTGTCTCATTCACTGTGGTGGAAAGTATTTATTCTTCCTTAACTGAGCTCATCGTTGCTTTATTCATCGCATTTCAAGTATTTCATCGGAAGGTTCCCTCTGTTAACCAGGGTTATGCTAAGAACACGAGTATGACGAAGCGGGTCGCTCGCGCCAAGCCTTCTGACCAAAAACGAATACTATTTTGGCGTGATCACTTCGTCCTGTTTCTGTCAAGTCGCGTGTTACATGACTTGCCATCCCGCAAGAACATTAAAGTGCCAAAAAACAAAGTGCCGCTAAGTGCAGCACGCTGTTAGAAGGAGCTGCTTGTTCGCTGCCTAAAGAAAAGAGGAAAAATATAACAGGTTTAAAATATTAAGCAACATGATCTGATAACTTACTCGATGTTGTGTCCTCTGGTGCCACAGAGGCAGAATTATTACTTTGGGCTGTGCCTGAAGTCTGTGGTGAAGGTGCATTTGGACCTGTAGCATTCGTGAAGTTCAATGTAAAGATGTGGCGCGACAAATTGAAAATAATTTAAGGCACATAGAGGAACGACATAGAAGAGAATAAGAAAGCCCACCGATTTCATAAGTCCTCTGACTTATAAAATCGGTGCGCTTCACAATTTTCTCGCTACAAGCTAGCTCAATATGATTTGTGTAGGTATGCATATGTCCTGACGGAAATCAAAAATATATTTGCTTTATGACGCATCATATGCGTAATGCCCTCCGCCTCGCGACAATATGGAGCTAAGGCGACTGCGATAACTCTCAGTTCATGGCCCTCATGTTTTCAATAACCCGCAAAACTATGGAACCAAGAGGTCAAAGAGGTGAATTGTGGAGCAGTACATAATATACAATGCCACTTATTTTGCCGTATACTTTAAAGCATAACAAAACAATATTTATGCACAAAACAGAGAGGGGTTTTTGTCGATTGGGAACTTCTCGATTACGTAATTAGGGAAAGCAGGATGAAATTTTGGACAAGCATTTCGCAAGATGTACACGCATCACTAGGAGTAAAATATTCAATAAGTTTCAAGTGTAACGGTCCTTTTATTTTCACTATAATTATGTAATCATAGTTCAGTGAAGAAAATAATATCGACTGTTAAAAACTACTCAGTTTACAAATACACTTTTCCTCCATTTTTCCGTACGCCTTTCCGCCCTACTCAGATACCTAAGGTATGTTCGTGTGCTGCTCTTTGTCCTTTGCAAACGATGACAAGTTGTACTTTTGAACACCTTAGTAGCGCCCTGTTAGTGCACAAGCCTCGTTATATTGTCTACCTATTTATGAAAAAATCTTGCGGCATCGTAATCAACACACTGAAGACAAAAAGTCTTATTGAAAAAAAAATAGCGAAGTGGTACAGAATTTGCATATAGGGCTAAACATTTCAGAGATTCTAGCTCATACTGATAACTAATAATGATCAAATTATTAGAGTAAAATTCTGAAAGATGACAGCCGAAATTCGCATCATTTGAATTTTGTTTAGTGGATGCGCTCTTTTTTAGCGACGTGAGTTAAGCACCTTCTGCCACACGCATATCCGTGATTGCTGACAATGATCAGTAGCACTCAGTGTTTCAAAAAACATTATTGAAATCGTTATGGTGCCAAATATTATGCGAATGACTTAAGATATCGGATCTTTTTCATTGTCGGATGAACTTATTATGTAACAGGGCTAAACACTTGTAGGCATGTTCTTAAGAAGCTGCTTAGTTATTTACCAATAACTAAGAGCGTCAACGTGGCGAATGGCCTCACAAATAAAACAAAAGTGAAAAGCAAGATATGTTCAAGTGGACTAGGTTTTATGCAGCTGCACAGCTCCTTTATTCAACATTTTACTTGACTTAAAATGAGGAAATACGTCGCATCTAAATTGTTGTATGTAGCCCAAAATAGATAATATAGTTGAATGAAAGTTTTGTATTTAAACGAACCTTTGTCCGAAAGTTTTTCCGCCATTGTTGATTCTGCAGGAAGAAGGAAAACATCAATCAACGTTTTAATGAGCTGAATGTTTTGGTAATTTTTTGACTTGCAGAAAACTTTAAAAAAAAATCATTTAGCTTCAAACGTACAAAACTGGAAATACATACGAACGTTCCCCAAATATCCATTTTGCCTACGATGCTCGGCATAGCAATAAAGTGTTTAATTCTGTACTCTCAACCTGTAGCACAATGAAAGAGAAATTCGCTAGTTCGGAATGAGGCTCTTTATTTCGACAGGTTGATGAAGTAAAATGAATAATTTTGAATGTTAAATCAATAGAGACATGCGGCAACCTTTTAGTAGCATTGCGTGCAATCCCTTTTCATGCGTGATTGAAAGTCGTTGTGAATGTATAAAATTTCCGCCAAAGATCATGTGGCTTTGACGCCTTGACTCTGTCGAGGAATAATAATGCCTCATCATGACCGAGAATGTGAACTCCTACATTTCTCCGGCGCAGGACACTTAAAGTTAACGCTTTAAAAAGTTCTTGAACATAAAAAATTGAACACTTTGGATTTACATCGCCTTGTCTTCGTATTTTCAATGCGTAGGCAACAATACTTATTCAGTGTTCCTTAACTAAGGTGATACTTTTAGTGCAAATATGGAACACTGTTGGTTGTTTTAAATTTAGAGTAAGAAAACAACTCTCAGTGACGGATAATGTTGTACACTGCAGAAAAGTTTCTTGCTATTTATATATTTTTTTTTTTGCGTAAGCTCCCTACTCTCCAGAAATTGTTGCGAACTTGATTTCGTCGGTAACGAAGTTACTGAAGCTTTACATGGGCCAACTGAACTGGCGTAAGATTATCTTGTGGGTTATGGTTGTAAACATGCATCTTTGGGCTATTTTAACCAGCTAGCAAGTGTGAATACGGCGCTATAACTGCTTCTCCAATCGCACGCTGTGAGCTTTTGGTGGTATTGTCACTATTGTGCATACAAAGTCTGGCGCAGGTGTGGAAGCCTTCTTTCTTGTATCTACTTATAAATGACAAGGAAACTACTCTCGCAATAGTATCAGAGACTCTTAGCCAAAGAACTTTGCTCAGCAGAAATATTTCAGGAGGTTTCTAGAGCAGACATTTGTTTACTTTTTAACTACATCATAACAGCCGGAGGAATCAGAATATTGTAACTAACTATGAGCCCACATTTGCCATTTACACAGGCGAGGGATTGATTAACCCATTTGATTTAGATTTTGGGTATAAAGAGACATATATTACGTTTTGAACTAAGGAATCTTCTTGTAATCAAGGGAAGAAAAACGAGACGTTTCTATAGTTGTCAAGTCTGTAAAACAATGAGAACACATGAACTTGTCTCCTACTGAATTCGCCTTGAGAACCAAAACGCGTGAAGAATTTTAGATTATATAAAGGCGATTCCTCAAATTCGCCTTTTCGACCTTCGCAATTCAATCACAACGGATAAAAAACAGCCCTGCTTCTAATTAAAATACCATTTGTAGCTCCTAGCGTCACGTTTCGCTGCCCAACTTTGATTCTTAATATAAAATATTGGCTTAAGTGTATCACTTCGCAATAAATACGGGTGACTTCATGCAGAATGTTGTTTAGTAGGATTATTTGTTTTCGTAAACTGTATTTCAGAAAAGGCAAAGGTTACTATGCATTGTTCGCAGCTTTCGTTTTCGTATGTGACACTGGGAACCAGGAAGGATCCCAATTATTCACTTTAGTCTGCACTTACCAATGGAAAGCAGTAAGCAAAAGATCCAGACTTTCTGACGCATGTTTGGATGACTTGCCTGCCAAAGACTCGGTATGTGGTACCGCTATACCAAGAAAATGGGCTTATGTACTATTTTCTGCAGTTGTGATTTTATGCCTATTTGAAAGTATATAACCTGCAACCCAGTTACCAGAGGCGCAGGTGTTGTTTTGAAGAGCAGAAACATACGATGTTTTCCTTCTCAGAGAAAAGAAACACCGTTCTGAAAAGGTTATGTTGATGTGTACCTGTTACTTCATGTTGTGCCAAGTGCTTATGGCACGTAAACGGCCGCTGACGTACGTCACAGATCAACGTGAAGCGAGAAAATAGATGGACAGCAGTGAAAGGGTGCGGTGTCTAACGGACAGATACATGCGCCCATACAGACGACCTGCGCAAACACAATGGACATCAAGCAGTGGGCGTACGATTTGTGACGCGCCCTCCTCCAGCTTCGTGGTCGTTTTTTTTTCTTTTGCTCCTATGCCGCCTAGAGAGAAAAGCTCATATATGCACTTAAAAAGAGAAAACAGGCTTTTATAACGTTATGTGAGTGTGAAAGTAATGATCATTTCAGGGCGAGGTTGTTGTGTTAGTCCGAAAACATGTCAAGGAGGTGTAATTTATACAGCACAAAAACCCACCGGAACGGCGCGCGCCGATTGCTGTGGCGGGAAATGTGACCCGCGACACCACATCGGGAGGTTTCAGTCATCTGGGTTCCAGGTCACGAGGGTCTACCAGGCAATGAGGCTGCCTCGCTCGAGATATATACACCCGAGCGGCCATAGAGACCCTGCTACCCGGAGACAAAGACCCCCTCATCACCTACATGGAGCTCTCTGAGACTCCCAGACTAAACGGAAGAATCTATCCACCACCAGATAAGTCTCTGACACCCTCAGAATGCAGGGCCTGGAGAAACATTCAGGCTAATCGTTTCTTTCCTCATGTTACTCTCCATAATGAGTTGACAGGGGACCCAGAGGCTTGCAATCTCTGCAACGTACCTCTGAGTCAAAATCACCTAATCTGGCAATGCCCCGATTCTCCGGGAGCTAAAGAAACTGATCCCCTTGATCAAATTACCTGGGAGTCCTACATCCGCAACCCAAATGTGGATGAACAAAAGATCGTCCTACGCCTGGCGGGGGAGGCTTACTTCAAGACCTTCTCTGCGGCCACGGCGCAGGATAGACGGCAAGGAGACCCTCCCCCTGGCTGAGCCCCTGCCCCGAGGTCCATGTCGGCGTAAATAAAGTCTTCTCACTCACTCACTCACTCACTTACTCACTCACTCACTCACTCACTCACTCACTCACTCACTCACTCACTCACTCACTCACTCACCCACTCACTCACTCACTCACTCACACGGGAATAGGCCGATCAGGAAGCGGCGCGTAATTGGGCTCTGCCTGATAAGACTCAACAAACATCCAAATATAGGTTCCAGGATGATGTAGCTGTCCTGCGGTCGGTGCGATGTACTGTGTGAGTAAGACGTCTCTGCGCTGATGACAAAACTACTGATAAATCTGGTCGGGTCTTGGTCACGGGGTGTCCAGGTCTTCGCGGCAGGCAAAGTCGGTGTCATTCACTGAGTATACCTGGACGCCGATGTGCACGCAAATGCATGGCCTGTAAAGGCTTATTCTTCATCTGCGACACGAGAGGGCCGGTTAAGGTAGTCAAGTCATGAAATCCCATCCCGAAAGATTTCACGAATGGCGCACAGGAGACTTTGGGATGGAGGTTCTTCGATAGTGACCACACTAGTTACATTTGCCAGCCGCCCAAACTTCGATGTAATGTGGCGAGCCTTGAGGTTGTCGAATGTCTGGCAGTGTCGAAAAATGTCGGTGACCGAAGTCAAGTTGTCCTTGGCAGTGAAGAAGTTGTAGACGTCTTAAGCAATGCCCTTGAGCTTACCTTGTCTTCCTCGGTCATCCGACTGTCTACTGTCTTGCATTATTTCAGTATTGCCTTTATGTAGGTGGTGTAAGTCTCACCTATTGTTGGCCCCTCTGGGGAAGTATCTCCTTGGCCTGTTTCTTCTTCGCAGTCAGATCGCGGAAACGTTCTTTTATGGATTTTACAAAGCCCTCCCAAGTTATCAGGGAGACTTTGTGGTTCTCGTACCACATCAAGCCGGTCTGCGTCAAGAAGAGCATGACATTGGCCAGCTTATTCAGTGAATCCGGTCTGCTGCATTTCACGGCAACGAGAGGGGGACAAGCCAGGTGACGGCTCCGGCGAGGCTAGAGCGGTTGAGAATACACCGTGATTGTAGGCGTAACCCAGCACCTCCACCAATTTTTTAAGATAGGGCGGTTTCACGTCGGAGTGCTGAGCAGGTCGAGAAGGCAAAGAGCTAGGCGCGAAAACGGCTGCGCGTAAGACAAAACCTTTCTAACGAATGTTTCCTTCTCTTATGCTACCCTGTTCATCTTCTTCAGGACTGCTACAATATTAATAATTGGCTGTTTGGATAATGAGAGCGCTTCTCCTAGACCTACTTAAAAGCGTCCTTTTAATTTGTTACGATGTTTTACCAAGAGCGGTCCAAAAACGAGAGCGTAATCCATGTAACTGCGCTGAATAAATATTTCTCAAATTTTTTGTGCATTTTTCGTCCTACAGTAATAATTAGGTTGAGACAGCCGATATTTTCTTACTAGTGGTCGACTAAAATCATCGGTTTCATGAAGTGTGCAAAGCTAAATTGACATTTGGGAGTTAGTGAGACGATACATGGAAGCCTATGGTGAAAACAACTCCAGTTCATAATTTGCCTTTTTTACTGAAGGACACGAAAATCTAGAAAGAATACATTAACGCTCAACACCAAAAGGATTCCGCTGACACCAGTTGTTCATAAGCTTACCACTTCTCTCATAAGTAAATGATTTGCCGTTGGAATTGATTGTTCGAATTGGGCCTATTACGTTACGGTACGTTACGTGCGTAAGCAAGTCGCGGAGTCGAAAATTCTTTAAATCAGCGTCGCTTTCAAACCAATAAGTGTAAATTGAGAAAGGTTACAGCATGGGGTCTTCCGTGCTGCATATACTAGCATCCATCGAATGTTTAGTGACGCTCCTTGAGGATTAATATGAAGAATTCTGCGATTCTCGTTACACAAGCCATCAACATAGTAGACAAAAAAGAGCATCAGTTGAAAATGACGGTGTGCAAAAAACAGTGTGGTGGGAATAATTAGGTTGTAATACAAAACATTTAACAAATATAAGCAACACTAAACTCGGCAGCTCTGCATGTATTCTGAAGATTATACCGCGGCAGTGGTGGCGGTTTTGAGGCGAGCCAAAGTGAAGGAAGCGTTTGCTAAGGTGTAGGGCGTTTTTGAGCTAAACTAACATTTATGATGAGCGACCCCACAGTGGAATGCTCCTGAATCATTTCCACCTATTAACACTTTTAACGTGATCCTATGTCACACACTCTAAGCGCGTTCCTGCATCGAGACGCGTATGGGATTGAATCTGTGTCTTCGGGCTCTTCGGCATTAGAGGGATGCCGAGGCGCATTTATGCTGTAACACGTTATTCGTTATTGCAGTGCATATAGTGGCAAGACTCTAAATTCTTCCTGATACTTTCTCTGAAGTACCTGTTAGAGCCTACTTGCAGTTCGGATATCGCAACGTATCAAGCTAGTACAATATTTTCAATAAATGAAGGGCTTTCCGGTAATCCAAGAGGATGCAAGTATATTTATGCATCAAATATGTGTTTCGTTGAAATAAATAGGAAAATATTGTGACATATATGCCCTGCATCGCAGGACGTAAAAGAAGACAACGATCAGAAGGAGTGACACAGAAGACGAAAAAGTGGCAGCAACGTTCAGTGCTAGAAGAAGGTTAACGCTGCTGTGATTCTGTGCTTTGTGTACTGCGTCATCCTGGACTAACGTTCGTGCACTAACCTTGCCACGTAACATCTTGGTGGAGGTGATCAAAGATCCCCGTGTGCACACATAAATCCATTTAAGCAGCCGAAAGCTGGATTTGCGCAGCGGCCGCCACCTACCTGGGATCACAACGTCAACAACAGCCACTATGACCTCTGAGGCAGCTCCTGCCACCGCAACAACAGCGGCGCAACCACTCGTCCTCACAAAAATCCGCCATCCTCCCATCTTCAATGGCGAAGACAAGACAGATGTTGACGACTGGCTGGATGAATACGAGCGATGCAGCCGGAACAATCATTGGGACGCGACCAACATGCTGGCCAATCTGATATTCTATTTGGCGGGAACCGCTCGCACATGGTTTCAAAATCACGAGCACGAGCTGGTGACCAGGGAAATTTGCAAGCAAAAGCTTCACGACTTGTTCGGAAAGCCCATTGGACGGGCTCTCGCAGCCAAACCGAACTTTCGTCTCGCGCCCAACCCGCTACGGAGTCCTACCTGGCCTACATTCAAGACGTGCTCGCGTTGTGTCGCAAGGCGAACAGCTCCATGCTGGAAAGTGAAAAGGTAGGGCACACCCTCAAGGGCATCGCAGATGACGCGTTCAACATCCTCTTCTGCATGGATTGCTCTACCGTCGAGTCGGTGCTTCAAGTTTGCCGAAGATTCGAGCAGGCTAAACAACGACGCCTGGTAGATCGCTTTGAGCGCCTTCCGAACACGGCAGCCACATCATCCTGCGATGATCTGGCTCCTCTGCAACAGCCTTCTCAGTCCGCAACAATGACTCGGATCATCAGGCGAGAACTCGAGGCATTAGCTCCTGCACCATTCCCCTCTCCAGTGCCTGACACCGTGGCCATGATACAGGCTGTTGTCCGACAGGAACTTGCCAACGTCGGTCTTTCCTCCAACCCCGTACCGCCTTCGTCACCTTCGCATCCTGTTCCTGTAGTGGCTGCTGCAACCACTAGCCAAGCTCCCGCACGTCGCTACGTTAATCGAAATCCTGCAGAGTGGCGCACCTCAGATGACAGGCCAATTTGTTTTATTTGCTGTCGAGCCGGCCACACTTCCTGTTATTGCCGCAGTCGCACCTTCCCCACACCTCGTTCCTATTACAACGCTGACCATCGGTACTACTACGGACCTCGACGCTTCCCTGCCGAACCTGAACAGCTCCGCCCCGCATATGATGGACCTGGACAATTCCCTGCTCACCCAGATGAACCTCACACCGAAGCCGTCTCAAGTGTCCGTCACTCCAGCCGATATCCATCTCCACGGTCTCGTCAATCTCGTTCACCGCTACCTCATCGCAACTCCTCCCCCTCATACGCCGGCGCCCACTCGGGAAACTAGTGAGTGCAGCGCCCGGGAGTGACGCTGCATTACCGACCCGGACTGTCAACTCGGAACTGACCCTCGCACCCAGACGTAACCTCATTGACATTTTTGTGGACGGAGTCTCAGTTTCTGCCCTTATTGACACTGGCGCCCACATTTCCGTCCTCAGTTCCTCGCTCCGTCAACGCCTCAACAAAGTCCTCACACCCGCTTCCTCATCTACCGTTCGTGTTGCTGATGGCAATACAGCTACTGTGATCGGTATGTGTACTGCGAGAATTATCATTGCCGACCGCCATATCCCTGTCCTATTTACAGTCCTCACCAGTTGCCCTCACGACGTTATATTAGGACTCGACTTTTTAACTGCACATTCCGCGCTCATTGACTGTTCTTCTGGACTGCTTCATCTGGACCTGCCACTCTGTTCTGACAAACAGGCCTCTGATACCTCAACGCTCCGTCTCCGCTCCTCTCCATTTACTCGTCTGCCACCAGAAGCTGCAGTGTATGTGCTCATGTCGCCTTTCCCCTCCGTTCCTGATGGCGACTACGTTGTTTGCCCCATAACCGACGTGACACTGCAGCGTAGAATCGCTCTCCGTCATAACATCGTGCACGTAGAAAATAACAACGCTTATATTCCTGTCTTGAACTTCGGCCTTTTTGTGCACGTTCTTCCTGAGGGCATTACTCTGGCCGAACTGACCCCACTGTCTGACGCCACAGTTGCCGCTCTTTTGCCTGACCCTACTGCAAAACTGTCGACACGACCTGCACCGTCCCCATCTCTGGAGGCCCGCATATCAGGAATGGTTGCATCTAATTTGCGCCCTGACCGTGCTACAGCACTTACGAGTCTTCTGAATTCGTACAGCGATATTTTCGATTTTTGTGACCGCCCCTTAGGACAAACGTCCCTCGTTACACATCGTATCGACACCGGAGACACCCGCCCAATTCACAGAAGACCTTATCGAGTCGCCATTTCTGAACGACGCGTCATACAAGATGAAGTGAACAAGATGTTAGCAAAAAACATTATAGAGGCTTCGAGCAGTCCCTGGGCGTCGCCTGTCGCGCTTGTAAAAAAAAAGGACAATACCTGGAGATTCTGCGTTCATTACCGACACCTCAACAAAATTACAAAGAAAGACGTTTACCCGCTCCCCAGGATAGATGATGCCCTCGACTGCTTACACGGTGCCAGCTATTTCTCTTCCATTGATCTTCGGTCCGGTTATTGGCAGATCGCAGTCGACGAACGGGACCGAGAGAAGACCGCCTTCGTCACTCCCGATGGCCTGTATCAATTCAAGGTGATGCCTTTCGGCCTGTGTAATGCGCCCGCAACATTCGAGCGCATGATGGACTCTCTCCTGCGCGGCTTGAAATGGACGACGTGCTTGTGTTATCTCGATGACGTCATTGTATTTTCTTCTACATTCGAGAGCCATCTCCATCGCCTTGATGCCATTCTTGGCGTCTTCCGAAGAGCTGGCCTTTAGCTGAACTCGACGAAATGTAGCTTCGGCCGACGTGAACTCAAGGTGCTCGGCCACGTGGTCGACGCCCGTGGCGTTCAACCCGATCCAGACAAAATACGTGCTGTAAGTGCATTTCCTACACCCCGTTGTACCAGTGACGTGCGTAGTTTTATTGGGCTTTGCTCCTATTTTCGGCGGTTTGTACCTAACTTTGCGGAGACGGCTCGTCCACTCACCAATCTTTTGAAGAACGACGCTCCATTTTGCTGGGACCAAGAACAATCCCAAGCCTTTTCTGCGCTCATTGCAGCCCTCACCAACCCGCCCGTCCTGGCACACTTCAATCCTTCGGCACCAACAGAGGTACGCACCGACGCCAGTGGTCACGGTATTGGTGCCATACTCGCCCAGCAGCAGATGGGTCGCACTCGCGTCATTGCTTATGCCAGTCGCCTCCTTTCTGCGGCTGAACGAAATTACTCGATCACAGAACGTGAGTGCTTAACCCTCGTGTGCGCCATTACAAAGTTTCGCCCTTACTTGTTTGGCCGCCCGTTCTCCGTCATCACCGACCACCATGCCTTATGCTGGCTTTCTACGCTGAAGGACTCTACTGGCCGCCTAGGTCGTTGGGCCCTCCGCCTTCAGGAATACACTTTTTCTGTCGTCCACAAGTCTGGCCGGCTGCACGCTGACGCCGACTGCCTGTCCCGCAACCCGGTAGATCCCCCACCTGCGAGCGAGTGCGACGATGACACATATGTATTGGCCATCTCTGACCTTTCAAACATTCGCCATGAGCAGCGCTTAGATCCGAAGCTTTGCAGCATAATCAATCGCCTCAGCACTGAACACCTTGATGCTACCCTTGCTCTGTTTGTGCTCAACAACGGCACCTTATACCGACGGAATATGCGACCAGATGGCGCCGAGCTTCTGCTCGTAGTCCCCGAACCACCGTTCTTCAACAGCTGCACGACGCACCCACAGCGGGTCATCTTGGCGTATCTCGTACGTACGATAGTCTCCGCCGCCGCTTCTTTTGGCCAGGTCTCTATCGCTCTGTTCGTCGTTACGTTGCTTCTTGTGACCGGTGTCAGCGACGGGAGAAGCCCTCGGCTATGCCTGCTGGATCCCTGCAGCCGATCGACATCCCAGTAGACCCGTTTTCCCGAGTTGGCCTTGACCTCCTCATGCCTTTCCCACTTTCTGCGTCGGGGAATAAATGGATTGCAGTGGCCACGGGCCACTACGCGCTACGCTGTCCTCCGAGCGATACCCACCAGCTGTGCAACTGATGTGGCTGCGTTTCTTCTCCATGACGTCATCCTGCTCCATGGTGCTCCACGCCAGCTGCTCACTGACCGTGGCCGTTGCTTTCTTGCTCGAGTAGCGGATGAAATTCTTCGGTACTGCTCCATTAAGCACTATTTTACCACCGCTTACCATCCACAAACGAACGGCCTCACCGAACGCCTCAACCGCACGCTCACGGACATGCTCTCTATGTATGTCTCGGATGATCACCGTGACTGGGATATTAATTTGCCGTTTGTAACGTTCGCGTACAATTCCTCTCGTCACGACACAATGGGCTACTCACCGTTTTATCTTCTGTACGGCCGCGACCCTCCCCTTCCTTTTGACAGCGTATTGCCTCCCACCGCTAACGCCAGTTGCTACGTTCGTGACGCCATCTCCCGAGCTGACGCAGCCCGTGTTAGTGCTCGCCGACGACTGGCCTATTCTCAAAAACGGCGCCATGATTCTCGCCACCGGGATGTACACTACTCTCCGGGCTCTCTCGTCTTGCTCTGGACTCCCGCTCGTAAAGTTGGGCTGTGCGAGAAGCTTTTGCCATGCTACGCAGGACCCTACCGTGTTTTACGGCCAGTCACTCCTGTGACATATGAAGTCGCCCCTGTACATCCGCCGCGACAGTCCTCTATGCCACGCACCGAGATTGTTCATGTCGCCAGAATGAAGCCCTACTACCCCTCCAGTAGTTCGTCCTAGTGCGCACCGGGACTGTGCTTTTCGTGGGGGGGTAATGTGACCTATATGCCCTGCATCGCAGGACGTAAAAGAAGACAACGATCAGAAGGAGTGACACAGAAGACGAAAGAGTGGCAGCAACGTTCAGTGCTAGAAGAAGGTTAACGCTGCTGTGATTCTGTGCTTTGTGTACTGCGTCATCCTGGACTAACCTTCGTGCACTAATCTTGCCACGTAACAATATTCTTCACTGGTTGCTTGTGACAATTGAGAATAAAGTTGATTCTCCCTTTTTTAACATTTCTGGTGTAATTAACGGGCTTTTAAACATTTAATACAAAGGTAAAAGCTAACAGCCATGCTTAGCCTTTCTCTCCAACCTGGAAAAAAATACTTGCAGTCTACGTATCGTACTGGTATAAGAATCGGTTACTAGAGTTTAATGCCGCAAAAGAAGCTTATGAGTTAAAATGTATGTCGCAGTTGGCTCGACGGGAATAATCAAACAAACCCATACAAACCTTTAACAACGTAGTGATCTAATTCGTAGCATTGGAAAAAGTCGCTAAACCTGCCTGCCTCTAAATGAATGCTGCCTAAAATTTTTGTGCTCATCTCGCACATGATTGCACGCTTAGTGCTTTCTTTTCGTGTATTTGTCAGGCGTAACAGTTGGTGTTTGCACACGTGGGTGACGCTCGTGACGCCACGGGTCTTTTGTTTACCTTCTCCCATCACACAATAGTGTAATTAGCTGTAATAACTGAAAAAAAAAAACGAGGCGGGGGCTCAAAAATTCAAGTTGACAGTTATCACGCAGAAAATGAATGAGTTTGTGACAAACCTAGCTCTTTCAGCTAACGAATCTACAGAATTAAAACATAGTATACGGCTACTACTCCACCGCGTCATCAAGCAACGACGTTCAAAAGCCACTATTAGCGCTTGGAATCTTGACCTGGAGCTTGCACGGAGCAAACTGGAATAGGTATGTATTTCAAGTTGGCGTATTTGATGAGATTTATTACAGTTACTTTAAAACATTTTTTTTTAAAGCAAGTAAAGACATGGCCTTCCGTCACTGCTTTATCAATACAACATCATACACGGCACCAGTTTTGGAACTTTGAGTCATTCCTGCACTGGCATAAGCAGCACCAACTGTGTCCTGCTCCTTTGAAACTTTATAAGGCTTCTACGATTCATGCCTACAATGAGGTAGCTTCAAGAACCCACGTCTTCGGCTCCTCTTTAGGCTCCCTGTTCCAAAGTGTGAACACTGCCACCTCTTTTGCCGCTAAGCGCTTGGTTTCACCCTAAATGAGTAGACACACATGCATCAGTACAGTTATAAGCTACTCCATTACGTGAAAGAAGACATGGTATTCATATAAATCTGCATTTTAACCTAGCTACATCAACTCGCCGGCGTGATCATCGGTACCATGTCTAACTAGGGATCCAATGATCTCGGAGAGTCCGGCTTCTATCCTTCCTTTCTATTTAAAAGAAGCGGGCATAAGCAGGTCTCGCCAATAAGTCTAAAAGATCACCATGTAAATGCATTCGCAAATATACTCTTAAATTTTATTTGTCTGTAGCGATGAATCTCTCCGCTCAATACTCATTGCACTTGCGTATTCTGGCGTGAAAATATATGTAAACGATTTTTTCCTTTTTTTACTAAGTGAAACATACAAGCTCCGCAAGCTTAGATATTTTGGACGTTACGGAGGCCCATTGACTGAAATTAAGATTTTAGGTCCCTGGCCAAGGCGATCGTCTGTGGTGAAGGCCTCCCAGGCACTGCTCCGCTTTATGAAAAGCCCACGCCTAATCGAAAGACTATGAGTTTGCTATGATATGACTGTGACGTGATGTGAAGTGTCATGTCTGTTATGTGACTGTACTAACTTCAACTATCCCTCTCTCACAACTTTTATATCCACTCATCCGCTACCCCCAGTGCAATGTAGCAGACCAGTTGCTTTTACTTGTTAACCTCCCTGCCTTTCCTCCTCATCTTCCTCCTCCTCCTCCTCCTTGGACGTCTCAAATGTATGAGTCAAGTGGAAACTCGTGCTTTGTATTTTTTTCAGCCGCGGGGGCATGCTTGCCCTACAGCTGACAAAGTGAAAGAACTGCAGTATTTTTCTTTTATTTATATAACAAAACTGTTATAGACCTTTAATTTTTCTGGAAGGAAGCGTGATTGTCCAGCCAAACAATAAAAGTGTATTTGTTGTGCGCAACACGAGCGGAAAAATAATCGCCCCCGTAGGCGTCTCAATATATAACGTCGGCGATCACATCTGGCGTAGATATCTTGTCCTATCCTTTGTTCAATCTACTGACATTATCTGAGGCTCAGACGGACGCGCCGGTAGCCTAGCGGCTGGAAAGGTGACAGCGAAATGCGCACCATCTCCGCGATTGCTCAATCCGTCCCAAAGAGGACTGCGTGTCTATGGTCGTTCGTGAAAGCGGCAAACAGGAAGAATCACGTCATTGTCAAGGCCAAAATACAAGTCGTGAAGAACTGGTTTTACAAAAATGTTTACTCGGTGAGGTGTGCACGGACACTTTTGATGTATTATTTATAGTTGGAGAACGGTGAGCCTGAAGCTTTTCTGTGCCAATCTGCACTCTTTTTCAACTGTAACGCAGCAGCCACTCCAGCTAAAGCAGCAGGAAAGCAGCTGAGCAGTGGCGCGATGGTAGCCGTTTCTAGCCGTTATTGTTTACTGCTGCAAGTGCAAGCTACATCACCTAAGCATGCGACCTCGCTATCCCTCGAGATGAGAAAAGAATCGGGCCGGATGGCTGGGGTCCAGCGTCCAGTTTCTTGAAGCATTATGCTACCAACAAAAACGCGAAGTGCCCATCAAAACTGGCTCATTACGTATCCGCTGGCAGCGCTAAGCTGCATCCTCCGTCAAAGTGCCCGGCGTGATTAATATCAGGTCGCGTCTGCTGTACTTTACTAAACTGTTGCGGTTATGCTCGCTTGGAGGGCTCTGAACTTACAATGGAGAAAGGTTCTCGAAAACTTGGGGCCGTTTTTACCGCCGTTCGACGTCTCGGACCTTCATTCAGCCGGAATAGAAAAAATAAGTCACAATTGCCAACTCCTTTAGGTGCACCTATTCCTGCATGTTGCTTCTCCTGCCACTTGCTGACGCACAACCGTGTGCAATGCTTTTCGCAAGGATTCTTCATACCGATTGAGGGAAACGTCTGTAGAGACTTTAACTGCCTTAACGATAGTTACCAATATAAAGGCTCTAATGTAACTGCTTCCTAACGTATGATTCCGCAAGAAAAGTCTCTACTCTTGTGGGTGTCATCGAAGAAAACGTTTTTCTAGTTTTATGGAGTCTTCCTATGAACTCTTACCATGCCTAGGAAGAGAGAGCAGAAATGGTGCGAAATCACAGGCTTCATTTGCGATTTTAAATGAGGGCTTCACCTACCATACATTTAAGAAGTTCTTGGGGACACCATTATAGCACCGGTCGATGTACAAAAGAAGTTGGCATTATTGATGGAGTGCGTCTGTTGTTGTCTTTTTTGTAATTTCCCGAACCCACTATAATCAGGTTCAGGACATTGTGTCCCTGTAAAGAAACGGCTGTATTTATTGTAAACATTGAAGACGTATGTTTAAAATCTGGCAATCAACTTGTTTCACGTGGTGTCGTCACAAAACGGAAACATTTAACGCAGGAGTTGGATTTTTTTTTTTTATGGCCAAGAGGTGCAAAATGGAGGCAACGCGAATTGCTTTATAATAGAGAAATCTTCTCGTATTATTTCTTTCAGTGTAGGTTTGTATTAGAGGTTTCACTTGCCAAATCAACACAGGCTATGAGAGACCCCGTAGTGGAGGACTCTGGAAATTTGGCCACCTGGGGCCAACTTTAACGTGCACTGACAACGCACACCACACGGCCGCCTTGCTTTCTGCTTCCATCGAAAAGCGACCGACGCGGCCAGAATTTGATCCCACATCCTTGGCCAAAGCAGCCGATGGCCTATAAGCAGTGCAGCCTCGCGGCTGGGCCTGTCGAGGCCATTCTTTCATCTCCTTCTAGCTGCATGAAGTGTCACAACTGAAGCCTATAGGTGTCGCGGGAAAAAGCAATTCAATTTTAGAGAGTAAGCTCAACTACGTCACATCGCTAAAGGTTATTGATCTCGTCGTCGCGACATTGGGCTCGCTCAGAACGTGACCGCTTCTCCCCATGCCACTGCTTGCGACTTCGTTGTGCTCATCCACAGCAATATCTATGCACGTATGGAGAGAAAGACGCAGTAATTGCGCATGTCGTCGTGAGCACCTGAACCGCGCCTTCAGGTAAGGGAGGCAGGTTCGATTGAGAGAATAAATTAGCAGTGGTTTAGCTCTTGTTTAACCAGGAGGATGGCTAAAGCAACATCTGAATGGCTACGCTTGCAGTTTTGCTATGGCTAGGCCTAATTGTTTCGCTATGGTTGCAGCTTGTGGTTTCGTTCAAAAGAATAGACATGGTGATTATAGAACCGTTTTATTCACATTTCATCTTAGTCCCCCAGGAATCGAACCTCCATCCCTTTGATCCCCACCCCAGCGCTTTACCAACTGCGCCATGGCCCGGATCGTGAAACGCTGTTCATAATTTCCCTTGTCTACCCTGAAGATAGCGGGATGCCGCGATTGATCGATACAGCGCCTTCCCTTCTTGTAAACGTATTATAAAATGACGGCAAACTTGGATGCCTTCAATGAAATGATGGTTGTGTTCGACCAGGGGCACGCGGTGTACCGTCACAACAGATCATGACGTCACCAGGCAATTTATGCATATATGAAGCCTGCCCCGCCGGGCGTCCGACTCAGGAGTCCGTGCGGCGCACTTCATTTGCAGTTTTGCAGCTTCCTCGAGTGCCGCACCTCACAGCAAGCAGAATCAGATCCAGATGTCAAAGAGGCGTAAGTATAGCAGGAATCAGCGGCGTTTGAAATTAATTTACAGGATAGTAAAGGCACAATATCTGTCAAAATTCTCAGCGGAATTATGTACCACGCCGTAAGGAAGCGAGGAAGGTTGGAGTGAAAGAAGAGAGGGAGATAGAGGCGCCGGTAGTGGAGAGCTACGATCCACTGCGCCTTCTGCCAAGCAACCACATCGAGATCTGAAGAGTTAAAATTTTCAGCTTTCCTACGCCGTTAAGTAGCTGCTTTACTATTCTTACGACCGCAATGCCAACCACAACGAGACGGCACACGCCGAGGCGCGCGCGCTAACGGACCGCGCCTCGGTCGACTGGCCGCTGTGGTTCAGCACCAAAGACCGAATGACCGACTACAACGAAATAACCAAGATGTTCCGCCTAGCTCGCAGAACTCTTCCACCCCCTTGCTCGGGGCTCAGTCGAGAGCAAGCCGTTTTATTCAGACAGCTACAGACGGGCTCACTCCCCAGTCCGTCGCTGATGCAAGAATGTATCCCGAGACGCACCCGACAGACAAATGCAGAGTCTGCCGAACGGAGACGGCCGGCTTCGCACGCATGCTGTGGAATTGTACCAAGTACCAGGAAGAAGCTAAGTCTGGGAGGATCCCGCCGCGACTAGAAGCAGCCGCATGGAGCGACAATCAAGAGCAACAACTCTGGGCCGTCCAGCAGATCATCAAGGCGCTGGCCCGGCAGGGAACAAGCGAGCCGGCCACGGCGAGCGGGGACCCAGGCCGCGCGGCCGGTGCCCAGAGGACGCGCGCGCGCGCCAGCGCGCGTTCTACTGCAGACCCCGAATAAACGTTTTACCAATCCAAATCTCCATGGCTGACTGTTTACTGGCAGCTACGCTCTGCTGGCCATATATATATACATCACAAGATGACGAAGGTGCAATCGCTACTGAGCATCAGAGAGAGAGAGAGAGATAGCGAGAGAGAAACACCCTAAGATAGGCGTTTGGGGCTCGGACATCTCTTTTTATGCCAAGTGATCAATGTATTTTTGTTTTTTCGCGATGTTTCCGACCCATTCTTGTGCACCGTCTTCAAAGTTAGGCTGCGGTGCCTGTTTCCTGAGTTTGTTATCTCCACTGAAGGAGCAGTGTGTGGAATTTCTGGATATTTGAGGGAGGTCATTGAGAGTGTTAGATTTATTTTAGCTCATTGTTTCTTGAATACTTGTTTGATGTAAAGAGAAAAAAAGTTTACCGTGATCTGTGTCACATTGTCTTCCCAGATCCCTTGTATAGGGCCATATACAGTGCAGGCCGTGGCAGAGATGTATTAAAGAGAATTAAGTGAATGCAAGTGGCCGCCAGGAGCTAAGACCTTTTTTTTTCAATCACATACCGGAACATTACCAGTAAAGTTTTTGAGGGAAGGAGCTTTTTTTTACAGTGCGGAGCACATTGTTTATTCTGTAAGCAGGCGGAAACAATAGATCATGTTTGTTTGTTTTTACATTTTAGAAAGCGGTGTATTTTTGGGATATATTACAATGTATCATAAAGAAGGATTTTCCACTTGGCTCGCACGATATTCGATATTAGAGAGTTTTTAGTTGTACAATTTTAAGATAAAGCTCCGGCAGTGTTTTTTGTTTATTAGCTTTTTTGTCGTCTGCGTACTCCCTTGAGAATGTGTCGACAGGGGCATGCAGACGACAAACCACGCAGCGAGATCACCAGTACACAGACGGAACGGCACACAGCAAGACATACGTATGAGGAGTGCGCACTGTGCACTGCTTCTTTTTTTATATGCGGATGGTAGGGTAGGCGATGAAGTGTTTCGTCGTCACATCGCTCGCAGCTCGCATCGATATCTATGGCCGCATTAAAACGCCACAGGCAGTTTGTACCGATACCGAAATATTATTAGAATAAACCAGAAAGCCTAACAAAGGGAGCCTATGGAGATATTTATTATAACAGGGATATTTTAGTATAGAGAAAACATCATCTCCGTAAACTATTTCCTAGATGCAAATGTTCTGTGCAGAATTTCTGAATATGTATTACGAAGGAAGCAGTTCCACTCATAGCAGCACACTTTCCCGCACAATGCGGCGGGTTTCGTGTAGCATATTCCTTTGCAACAATGCATATTATGCCTGATAGTCCTCTACTTTCATAGCGCAAGAATGCGTTTAAGTTAAGCATATGTGGCATCATGCGGATCTGATACCCAGGACTGAGGGGCAACGTAGACGAACACGCAGAGAAAAACGTGTTCGTCTATGTTGCCCCTCAGTCCTGGGAATTATGCACGAACGCGCCCCACAAGCTATTATTATGCGGGTCCGCTGAGGTAGAATACATAACCGGAGGTAATGTCGTGTCTGATTAGCGACGAGCACATTTTCGGCGACGGACGTAAATGAGGGTACTGAATCAAATCCCTCGTTGGTACAAAATGTGAGTCGACCTTTTCAATTTTTGACCAATACAGATATTGAAATGCGCTAGCCATTTTGAAGAACTTTTATTCTTTGAAAATTTGTTTAACTTTCCAGATTCCTGAATCTTTCAGTGTTCATTCCGCATGAATGTTCTGACCTCCATTGCTGTTAGCGTAGTGGAAGTGGTCTTCATTATAGTCTCCATAGTCATATTCATAGCTTCCTCCGTCGTTGTAATAATAGTTGCTCCCGTCGTCGTAGTAGTGAACAGTTCCTCTGGGAGCTTTGCATTTCAGTTGTTTGTGGTGTGACGGTAGACACTTTCCCAGATAACACACTCCTATCAAACAATTTCTCTTCCCGCGTTTATTATGGTTTCCCCTTTTTGGCAAGCTCTGAAAAAAAACAAAATATCATTTAAAGTGCTTAGTAGCATTAACCGCATACATAATAGCATCCCGTGCACTCAATCTTCAGCCTTCTACCTCTGAATTAATATACTTGGAACACGTCACCCTTTCTTGGTCTAATTTCACACCGATACTCAAAAAGGAATTGAGAGCTTGTACGGCGATTAGTAACAGCTTTGACGAGAGCACGCGCCTCTTATAGCAGAAAGTAAGATGAATAAGCTACGGAGACCTTTAATAACACATTGCCTTAGTTGTATATATATTACGATTACCTCCATATATGGCGCCCCATTAGTCATTTACATTTTGCCTCTCGTACGGGATTTGGTCGCTTGCTTTATTTCATCAAAAATTAAAGCAAGGAAGCTTACTTTTTGCCTAGGAATCTGGAATGAGAGCCTCAAGAGGTTTCTAACAAAGTTATTTATCGGATAAGCCGTATACGCAAATAACAGCCCACAACTACGCGTATATTTATGAATGACGCAAATATGCAACATATACAGCGCTACTGCTTTGGTGCTTTCCTAATGGCCATATTGATCGACGTGTAGCAGTTTTATATCTCAGGGAAATGGTTGAGAAAGTCAGTGAACAACCCCTTTTGGGAAATGAGAATTCTACCGTGAGTTTTTTTCATTTACAGAAAGTTTTCTCATACCTTGCGAATATATGTCGGTGCAGTCAGTGCACGTAGTTGTACAGCAAGGTGAGCAATACGTAATAGATAATGATCAGTCAAGGCACGATTGACTATATTTAAATAGCGAACTTTTGTGCTTCTGATTTCAAGGAGCAGGATTATATAATAAATGTGATGTTCTCAGTAAGAAATTTGAGCTTTTTTTTTGTTTTCATTTGTTTGATCGGCAATGCATATGAGAGCATTTACCGTCAATAATACGCATCTTTTCGCTCCGAAAGTGCACTGCCCACAGTGCACATTTTTACAATGGCCTCGCTTGGCGTACTATTGTCACGGAAATCATGTTAACTACCTACACAGCGCAAAATAGAATTACGGCGTTAGTATTTTCTGGAGTTGGAATGCGACTGCTAAATTTTAAAGTGTGCAATTTAACAAGCCAGCAATACAAGCTTGAGGCGAATTCGGAAGGCTTAGGAGTTCTGTTTAGAACCCCGTTGCCGACAGAGAAGGCTTAGAAATTATACTCAGGTCTTATTATGTTAACTACCTTCAATTTGGTAGTATGTGTTTGGCCCCAAAAAAGGAAATTGTGAAAAGGAAGAAGTGCACAAGGAACATGCCAGTCAGTGGCATCGTGATCGTTGCGCGTGCTGGATCTGCCTGTGTTCGCTGCCGCTGTGTTCGAAGCTGATCTGCTCAGTCCTGCTGATCAAGTCCTGTTGATCCGCTGAATAAACCCCCCCTTCTTACATTTGGTGGAGCTGCCGGTCAAGATCTATCCTCTCGCCCTGGAACTCCGCAGCCGTACATTACCACCTCGTGCGATGCCTGAGGACGTCAACCACCAAGCCGTACAAGTTGGCTCTGCCATCATCTGTCCCGGCTCCCTCCGCCAGCGTGACCCCGCCATCTTCAGCGGCACTGACGACCACGATGTCGAGGACTGGCTCACATCCTATGAACGAGTGAGCGTTTACAACAAATGGGACGCGGAAAAAAAGTTAAGCAACGTCATTTTCTATCTCACCGGCGTAGCAAACCTATGGTTTCGAAACCATGAAGCGGACATTCCATCATGGTCCGCGTTTAAAGCCAGCTTCTCTGAAGTCTTCGGCCGGCCAGCTGTGAGGAAACTCCGCGCTGAACAGCGCTTGCGTACGCGGTCTCAGCAAGTTGGCGAAAATTTCACGAGCTATATCGAGGACGTCGTCGACCTGTGCAAGCGCATTACCCCCACACATGTCAGAGGCCGAGAAGATCAAGCACATTCTGCAAGGCATCGATGACGATGCCTTTCAGATGCTGTCGGCTCGAGATATCCGCACCGTCGCACAAGTGGTCACACTGTGTCAAAGTTATGATGAACTGCGAAAACAAAGGGCCATAACTCGCGCGAACACCATGCACTCTGAGTCCCTTGCTGGCCTGACAGATGCATGTGAACATTCTGCGCTCCTACCACAAATTAAGAGCTGCATTCGGGAAGAAGTTGCTCGACAGCTCTCCCTTATATCCTGCCATCAAGAACCTTCCTCACACCTAGCTCCCAGTTTGCGCCACATTATTCAAGAACAGGTAGCTGAATCTCTTCCTCCAGCCCCTCAACCCATGCCTGTTACAGCGCCGTTAACATATGCGGCTGTTGCGGCCCGACAGCCACCTGCATATGCTCCACCGCCGCCAGCCTACGTTCAGCCGCCTCCTGCGCCTGCGCGAGAACCTGCGCAGTTTATGCGACCGGCTCCAAGACCACGTAATCCCTGGCGCACGACGGATAACCGGCCAATCTGTTGCACTTGCGGGCTTGCTGGACACATTTCTCGTTACTGCCGCAACCGTCTCCCGGTGTCGGCACCACCTACTCATGGTTCTGCATACTGGTCTCCGACGCCTTAGTATTCCGCGCCTACTGAGCCTCCAGCTGGCCCTCAGTTCTCCCCAGACCGCTCAGCCATGTCCGACCGCCGTTCACCGTCGCCGCGACGCCGCTCTATCTCTCCGATGCGACGTCGACAGAACGCTTCACATGAGGAAAACTAGAGGCCGCAGTTCCTGAGGCGAGAACTGCGACCCAGTCGAACTTCCCAAGTCCTCATCTGTCGCCGACAAACCTAATTGAAGTTTTCGTCGAGGGTGTTGCTGTCATGGCACTAATTGACACTGGTGCTGCGATTTCGGTAATGGACGCAAAACTATGTCGCACTTTAAAGAAAGTGAAGACGCCAATTGCGGGACTTTCGTTGCGAACGGCCAGCGCTCATCATATCAAGCCTTTAGCAGCGTGCACCGCTCGAGTAGTTATCCAAAATTCCCTTTATACGATTGAGTTCGTCGTGCTGCCAAGTTGCTCGCACGCTGTAATTTTAGGCTGGGATTTCCTGTCGCGTCATGCTGCTATTATCGATTGTGCTCGAGCTGAAGTGGGGTTCTCGACTATGCCCGATGCCTTACCAGACGCTGATCAGTCAAATTCCGGTGCTAAAGCCCTCGTCGCCGAAGATATCGACCTTCCTCCCTGCTCTTCAGTGCTTGTTCGTGTCGCTTGTGCATCTATTAGCGATGACACCGTTCTCTTCACACTAGCCCATACTTTCCTGCGCCGCAAGTGCCTTCCTTTGCCCTACGCAGTGCTCGCTATTTCCGCTGGCTTTTCCATGTTATGGGTCTCTAACCCTTTCACTCCCCTACTGCTTTGCGCCATGGCGAATGTCTCGGAAGTATCCAGCCAATCGCATCTCTTCTGATCTCTGAGGAACCTGACGACGCGCCGCACTGTGCCGTGACTGCGCTCAGCCCCCCTTCAATTGCGCCCGCTCCCCCCTCTACAGACTTGTTTCTCCGTTCCATCGATGCCGATCCTCCTCCAGAGCAGCGCACTCAGCTTTTGAATCTACTACATCACTTTCGCTCCTCCTTCGACTCTCATCAAAGTTCTTTGGGTCAAACTTCTACAGTCACTCATCGCATCGACACCGGCACCCACGCACCACTACGACAGCGTCCCTATCGTGTGTCTGCAACCGAACGCCAGGCTATAGAAGAGCAAGTCGACCTAATGATCCAAAATGGCGTGATTCAGCCCTCAAGCAGCCCTTGGGCCTCACCTGTTGTCCTTGTAAAAAAGAAAGATGGTTCTATCCGCTTTTGTGTCGATTATCGCCGCCTTAATAAGATAACGCGAAAGGACGTCTATCCTCTCCCACGCATCGACGACGCTCTCGATTGTTTGCAAGGCGCCGAACTCTTTTCTTCCCTAGATTTACGTTCCGGGTACTGGCAAGTCCCCTTGGAAGCGGCTGATCGCCCCAAAACTGCCTTTGTAACTCCCGACGGCTTGTACGAATTCACAGTTATGCCGTTTGGCCTTTGTAATGCTCCGGCAACATTTGAGCGGATGATGGACACCATTTTGCGTGGCCTAAAGTGGAAGACATGCCTCTGCTACCTCGATGACATTGTCGTCTTTTCTCGTGACTTTGACACACACCTCTACCGTCTGAAGCACGTTTTGACCTGCCTATCTGATGCCGGACTGCAGCTGAATTTGAAAAAAATGTCGTTTTGCCGCCCGCCAGCTCAACATTCTCGGCCACGTTGTTTCCAAAGAAGGTGTATCTCCAGACCCTGCCAAACTTCGTGCCGTAACAGCCTTTCCCAAACCGACTTCCATCAAAGATCTCCGTAGCTTCCTCGGGCTGTGCTCTTACTTTCGCCGCTTTATTAAGAATTTTGCTTCCATTGCTGCTCCCTTGACAGAACTTCTGTCCGGCAGTTCCGACCTTTCGTCGTGGTCACCAGCGTGCGACGATGCCTTCAATGCTTTACGACATATCCTCACGGCACCGCCTGTCCTACGTCATTTCGACCCCACAGCGCCTACTGAGGTCCACACTGACGCCAGTGGTATTGGTCTCGGCGCTGTGCTCGCTCAGCGCAAAGCAGGTTATGCTGAATACGTGGTCGCCTATGCTAGCCGTACACTCACGAAGGCTGAATCCAATTACTCTGTCACTGAAAAAGAATGCTTAGCGATTATTTGGGCTCTTACTAAATTCCGCCCTTACCTCTATGGTCGCCCTTTTGACGTAGTGACGGACCACCATGCGCTTTGCTGGCTTTCTTCACTGAAAGACCCGTCCGGCAGACTGGCAAGATGGGCTCTTCGCCTTCAAGAATATGATGTCCGCGTTGTTTACCGCTCTGGCCACAAACATCACGATGCCGATGCACTTTCCCGCTGCCCCCTTACAGCTGAGGTCGCGAGCCTTTCCCCTTCCGACGATTCCCAGCATCGCTTCACATCAATGACATGCCGTCAGCGCAGCGGCAAGATCCTTGGATAAACTCTATCCTCGATTTTATCTCCAATCCTACAGCTGCTTCTCCATCGCGTGCTCTCCGCCGCCATGCTTCCCACTTCGCCATTCGTGATAACCTCCTCTACCGCCGCAACTACTGTGCAGATGGCCGCAAGTGGTTGCTAGTTATTCCCCGGCAGCTACGTTCGCAAATGTGTGACTATTTCCACGCTGACCCACAATCCGGTCACGCGGGCGTCTTCAAGACATACACTCGTCTCCGGCTGCGTTACTACTGGCGGGGTATGTACACCTTTGTACTCAAGTACGTTCGCGCATGCCTCACCTGTCAACGTCGCAAGCCATCCCCTCAACGTTCTGCTGGAGAGTTGCTGCCGTTACCCAGCCCACCACGTCCTTTCGACCGCGTCGGCATTGATTTGTACGGGCCGCTTCCCTACACTGCGGCCGGCAACCGCTGGGCTATCGTAGCCGTTGATCATCTGACGAGGTATGCAGAAACCGCCGCACTTCCATCTGCCACAGCGTCAGAAGTAGCTTCCTTCATTTTGCAGCGATTTGTTCTTCGCCATGGCGCACCTCGAGAGCTGCTCAGCGACAGAGGACGCGTTTCCTTGAGTGATGTTGTAAAAGCCTTGCTCACCAAGTGCAACATAATTCATAGAACCACCTCCGCCTATCATCCCCAGACTAATGGCCTCACTGAGCGTTTTAATCGTACCGTTGGCGACATGCTCTCTATGTACGTCTCCTCCAACCACTCAAACTGGGACCTCGTCCTTCCGTATGTCACGTACGCATACAATACCGCAACGCAGTCTACTACTGGCTTCTCTCCTTTTTTTCTCCTCTACGACCGTCACCCCTCTGCAACAATCGACACCATACTCCCGTATCAGCCAGACATATCAGAGTATACACCTGCGTCTCAAGCAGCCCAGCATGCGGAAGACTGTCGACAAATCGCCCGCGCATTCACGGCTAACACCCAGTACCGCCATAAATCCAACCATGACAGCCAACACTCGACACCGCACTTCTCGTCTGGCGCTCTTATGTGGCTATGGATACCTTCCAATGCCCCTGGACTATCTTCAAAATTTCTTGCTAAATATCATGGCCCATACCGTGTTCTGGAGCGCACCTCTCCGGTTAATTATGTGGTGGAACCTGTTACGCCGTCCCATGATCTACGCCGGCGCGGACGCGAGATTGTTCACGTCCAGCGACCCTGCCGTCTTGCTCACGCCGTAAGTCGCCAGGATGTCTCCTCTTCGTCCCGCGGGTAATTGTGAAGAGGAAGAAGTGCACAAGGAACATGCCAGTCAGTGGCATCGTGATCGCTGCGCGTGCTGAATCTGCCTGTGTTCGCTGCCGCTGTGTTCGAAGCTGATCTGCTCAGTCCTGCTGATCAAGTCCTGTTGATCCGCTGAATAAACCCCCCATTCTTACAGAAATATTAAAAGGTAACATTAGTTAATTATTTCTTTATACACTGAGATCTGTCGCGTACATAATATCCGCCTAGTTGAGCAGACCACCTGTATCGACAGTGATGACGTAGCTCACAGAGGGTGCAAAATAGCGATAATTAAAGAGATAAAAATTCTCTATATATAAATACTGTTATTGAAAAAACCTCAGTGGGATTTGCTTCTCCATTTCAGTGCAGATCTCTACAGGAAAAAACTAACCTTCAATGATGTTTGGTTATTTCGCTATTGTAAATGGTAGCAAATTTGTCAAAATGCAGCCTAGAGCTGCTCAAAGATTTATTTCGAGGAAGGAATACTAACGTAGAGGCATGGGGTTCCATTAAGAATCGGGAATGTCTTCCTCCCGCACTGTCCGTTGCAGGTAGCTGTAAACTGAAGAAAAGAGAACAAAGAAATTCGAATATAAAGGGAGACGTTTACATCAGGAATCATAAGGTGGTTTGTTTCTTAAATATGTTCATTAAATAAAATAAGCTGGTGCTTACCAGTTGTCCTTTGGTTTCTAGAGTTTTGTGCTTACAGCCATACTTGTCGATGAGTGTGCCTGCAAAAATAATTCCACGCAGAATGTAATACACTAAGATGTTTATAAAAACATTATTGTGAAAAGCTTATCAGCTGGGTTCCAAAAATATATATCTTTAATGTGTTCCGAAAACGCACCTACAGTCATCACTATATATACACTAGATATCTGAGCTAAATTCTATCCAAGGAAACCCAGCTAAGAGCTTTTCACAGTAAATTGGGCTAGCCTGTAGTATTGTTTTTGTTCGAGAAAGTTAAATAATTAAGAAAGGAATAACTAGCAACCTCCTTAAATATTCTCATGAGGAAGATAATATTAAAGTAAATGCTGTAGATCGCGTAATATGACTATCTACGTTGTTTCTATGAAGCTAGTGTTTACACAAAGTGTTTTTTTTTTTTTTTTTTACCATCCGAAAACGATACGTGGCAGAATAAAGAACGTTTCTCGAGCCCGTGGTGCACTTTCATATCCCGAGAATCATCACTGATTAAAAAAAAATGTTTTTTCAGTGCAGCGCTCTCTCGAATTATGCTTTGTGTGTTCACTTTGAAAAAGATTTTCCATAGTAGCAGATCAGGTCACAGCTTTTTGGAAGGCCAATAAATGGAGCTGCTGTGCTAAATCCTACAGACAGTAGCTCACGCCACACAGCTAAGACTCTGGAGCCTGGGCTACACCTGACCGGTCCCCAGCCATACCTTTCTTGAGGGATATATACCATATGTATAGAGGCGAGGTGAAGACACATAACAGCATGTTCGAGTAAGTCTTCAATCGCCGCCGGCCTCGCTTATCAAGCGTTCCTTATGCTCCTGGCTAGGAAAGATACTTCCATCGGTGACGTTTCATTCTGTCAAAATGAGCTGCGGAAGCAACGTGATTCTATGCGGAGATCTCGTAGACATGCCAAAGTCCTTGGTGGTTTGGCATTTTCTCCATTGTCTGCGGAGTTGTCTTTGTTCATGCAGAGCGACTACGACTTCATCGACGAAGAAGTCGCTCGCCAGCTGTCACTCCCTCGTCCTGTTCAACGGAGCGCCTAACCTCAGCACTTCGCACCGTCAATCGCACACCGGCTATCCGCCGCATTATTGAGGAAAATATGTGCTGAAGTCCTGCTACCAAATATTTCTCTTCCTTCTCTACGAACGGTACTCACATAGAAGTAACCGTTAGGACGCAGGGCTCACTTCAAACTCCATCTTATTATAGCAGCCCGACATTTTATGTTGGACTCTCTTAAATACCATCAGAAAGGAAAGCAGTGAAGGCGCTCCTTAAGTTTGTAAAGGGCTTGGTGTTGAGTTCAAATTTTTAAGTCTAGGCTCTGTACTCCCTTTTACTCTAGACCTCTGGGCATGTGATAGACTACTTACCTTGGCGCTCTTTCTTTTCTTTTTCTCCCTTTGTTCCCCTCTCCACGTGTAGGGTAGCCTACTGGGCATCGCCTAGTTAACCTCCCTGTCTTTTCTATTATATTCTCTCTCTCTCTCTCTCTTTACATCCGCCGGCACCAGCTTAATTTACTCAACCTCGAAGATGCACTGCGGACCTATGGCGAACCGCCCGCAATCGCCTCATCTGCTACGCTTGCCGGCTTCCGGGCTACGCCGCACGTCTTTGCCATCAGTGTCGGCTTCATCCCGGGAAAGATGTGCATCCGTATAAATATTATTCCGAGTTACACATGCCCAGTGCCTCTTCTGGATTGTCACGCCTCGCCCTCGGTACCCTACACACCACTGGCCTTCCTCTCGCCAACTTTCCATTCCGGCGACGCTCAAGCGACCGGCTCCCACACAAGAGGAGAACTGAATGATGCAGTTTTAAAATCAAGAACTGTGTCTTATGCTAACGCGTTAAGTCGTCTGTCTTCTCACGCAAACGAGATTAGGTATTCCTTGAAGGCGTTTCTGTTTTCGCGCTAGTGTGTAAGGGAGCTACCATGGTCGTCATCATTGATGCCTTTCGCCGAAACATTTGCAAGTTAATGAGGTCGATGTCGACATTTTCGCTTCGTATAGGGAGTTCGCAGTGCATCCACTATGTGGTAGCGTGCACGGTACGAGTTTGACCCCTGCCACTAATTCATAGTTTGCACATCTGCACCAGTTTTCTTATCATGTAATTGACTAGGTAAATATCATCAAGCTCGCATTATGAGAGCACATCTACTCTAAATTGCTCGCGCCATCCGCTTTTAAAAGGATCTTCCGGACTACACAGCCCTGCGGTAGAGTGACATCTTTCACGAACTACTGAAATTATCCCTGGATTCAGACCAGATCATTTCTATATCCGTGATTCATTTAACTTTTATTTTAGCTACTTGAGCCTATTACTGCGTTGATTCTGTTCATGCACACATTCCTGAAATATGCACGAAGTATTTGTTTTTTGCACTGTGTGATATACTGTGACTAGCGCATTTTCCCTATTTTCTAATATTGTGAAAGAAGGTCAGGTCGAGACAGCAAGGTCGTGACGGCAAAGCAAGGTAAGTCGTGTCTTGCGTTTAATCTGATGGCGAACCCAGGCGCGTGCTGGAGCCGGCGCCGCGGGATGGTGACGATGGTTTGTACAAATGAAAAAAAGAGCATGGTATGTACAAATTAAAGATCCATGGCTCATAATATTGCACATAGTTACTTTGTTACTTGCATAACTTATTGCAAATAGTGATCGATTATCTGTGCTCGCTTGGTTTACTCTCCTGTACCCTTATATTTTGACGTGTTTTTGATCTGTATTTTTCTCAACCTCATACACAATCTTGAGACTTATCAGGTATTACATAAATAAATAAATAATCAAAAGTAAATAAATGTGTAAGTGTATAAAGTATTCAATCAGTCATGACTACCCCATTGGTTGCCTTGCTACCGACAACAGACGGGTCTTCCTTAGCATTCCGCCTTCAGTCACTGCAACAACACCACTTAAATATGGTTAAACCTCGTTTAATACTTTAGAAGGCAATATGGAAGCCGCTAACATTTGCTATGAAATTCTTTTAACGTTTTGGCATAAAAAAAACCACTAAATGATTGGTTGGGTTTGGTTCATGTTGTTTAACATCCCAAAGCAAATCACTTTATGAGGGACGCTTTAGTGGAGGGCTCCGGAAATTTCTAGCAGCTAGAGTTCCGTAGCATGCACTCACAACGATCAGTATGCGGGCGCCTTGCTTTTCGCCTCCATCGAGAAGAGATCGCCGGGACCGGGACTCAATTCCGCATCTTTAGTTTCAACAGTCGGTCACCATAACGTTACACTAGACTGCACTGCACCAACACTGCGGGGATAAAGGATTGGTGCTAGGGCGCACTTTGTGGCGATGAACAGGTCAGCATACCTACGAAGGCGAGTATTTTTTTGCTGTCATTTGACTTCGCAGCTGTTGCTTCTTTGAAAGCTTAGCCATACGTTCTACCACTAAGTCAGGATATGAATGCACCGATTCTTGTGTCTCGTATAGCTCTATGTGTTTTCCTCGTAGCATGAAGCAATATATTCCAAAACATGTGCCAACACGCACGCTAATAACCTTCCGATCTCATTCTTTAATTAAATATAAGCCAATCTTTTTTTCAATGCAACATTTGGCTCTACGTGCTGTAATTTGCTCTCACTTCGCCACATGCATTAATCTGCCCCAGGTAAATCTTTACTTGTCAACCTACCGTAGTCGTGCTGCTTCCTGCGAGGACCTGAAAAAAGGGTGAAACATTATATGACTTTTAAATTCTACAAATAAACGTTCAAATATATGGAACGAAAATGCCGAGGCATTTGGACGTAAAGTCTTCGCCAAGTCTTGGATGAGGGGATCACGGCATAAGAATATTGATAGTTTAGCTTTGTGCTGAGTGGTGTTTCAAAACGTTTTTATATCTAGAAATTTGTGTAATGTAAAACCCTTTCGTGCTCTCAGATTGTTCATGACTACGAAAAAGCAACGGTCTGTCATGTGTTCACCATTATGAAGGCATACTAATATAGCAGATGAATACTGAACTGGTCTACATACGTTTTGGTCGCTTTGTCGGTCTCCTTGGTGGTTCTGAAATAAATTACTAAAATCAACCCAGAAACCTTGCTTGGAGCTTCGTGTACCTAATATTGACTAATATATGTATAATATATTATACATATAATGTGTGTGTGTGCGTGAGTGCGTGCGTGCGTGCGTGCGTGCGCGCGCGCGCGCGCGCGCGCGTGTGTGTGTGTGTGTGTGTGTGTGTGTGTGTGTGTGTGTGTGTGTGTGTGTGTGTGTGTGTGTGTGTGTGTGTGTGTGTGTGTGTGTGTGTGTGTGTGTGTGCGTGTGTGTGTGTGTGTGTGTGTGTGTGTGTGTGTGTGTGCGTGTGTGTGTGTGTGTGTGTGTGTGTGTGTGTGTGTGTGTGTGTGTGTGTGTGTGTGTGTGTGTGTGTGTGTGTGTGTGTGTGTGTGTGTGTGTGTGTGTGTGTGTGTGTGTGTGTGTGTGCGTGCGTGTGTGTGTGTGTGTGTGCAAATGCGAAACACACATTAAACTAAAGCCTGCTCATAGTAACAGATAAGCTGAATCAAACGTATCAACCAACTAAATCGAGATTGGTAATCCAACCGATCAATCATTAAAATCTACTGATCTCGTTCTCGTAAGGAACTCTAAAATAGATAGCGTAATAAACACTCAAGCTATGCAAAGCATCACGATAGAGACAATGCGCGACCTATGAATGCCTCATTTATAATGAAATATGATGAAGCACATAATAATAAGGAAACATCAAGGTGTGACGTAGTTTATGTCCTGAAATATTCATTAACTGAAGTGAGCCTGCAAGCATTAAGAGACAGAGCTACTTACGTGTACGCCTCGTTCGTGCAGTGCCTGAGAAAAGAAAAATAGAGTAAACAGAGACAATAGTGCATCTATACTTAACAATATGTATTTTACAGTATTAGTGCTCCTAATTTTGTAATCAGGAAGTACAAAGCCTTTTCCAGTGATACTGCATGAAAAAACACGAGAAATGAGGATACCATTGGAATGTTGCAGAAAACTGCGGTTCCTGATAAATTTACTCTACCATAATAGTCATAAGACGTCTTACAGTTTTGTTGTTACAGGCGCCCTGTTGTTTACTGTTGCGGGCTTTGATGCTATACTTGCTTAATACAGACCTAACGCTAAACACGCCAATTGTGGCCTCGGGACACTGCGTGTTTATTCAGTCAATAATAAACAAGGTATTTTTATTATAACACTTTTTATCAAACTATGAATTTCGGTACATGAAAGCTGCGTCCCTCATAAATTTTAGACAGTTTTTGGCTACTGATTGTAAGATGTACCGCAAGGATATCTACAGTAAGGACTAAATAGTACACACATCTTAGAGAGCCACTCAAAACTGTCTTTACGCCTCGATGTAGGGCGCAAGAGAAACCAACATATGTGGCCCAAGTATTGCAAGAGGACTCTTTAGCAAACCTTTAAAAATATATAATGCAAGGCATGATAGTTTTCCCGCTTGTTGGCTGCAAAGACGGTAGTAAGCAAACATACGGACGAATGAGTTGAAAATGTTTCCGCTGACGTGGTCATAAAAAATGAGATGACATAGTATCAGCGTAGTAAAGTAATTTTCCACTTTATATAGGCACGTATCGCCTCGGCAAGGCGCATGTGCAAATTAACATAATAAAATGATTGCAGCCGTAATTACAATTGTCGTGAATAAGAGTTCCATGTTTTTCTTTTTCTTCGAGATAAGAAAAGGACTATTCACTTAAAAATACTCGAGCTTTCTTTTTCATGCCACAAGATGTAGCTGTAGTATCTCTGATGGCATTGTATAGCGACAGAATGAGAACTGCTTAAGAATTAGAACTTCGTGCGAAGACAATATAAAATTATTCGACGTGCCCTCAGCTCTGCCATTGACTGTTTGGCGCCAGAATTAATAGCTTCGGTCTGCGGCTCCTCGTACATCCACATAAACGCTCCCTTAATTAATAACTAATCCCTTCATCTGCTCCCTTATATCTCACTCGACGTGGTAGATGAGAGCAGTAAGCTGACATATTTAGTTAAAGATCCATATGCATAAATATCAAACGCCACTTTAACCATTCCTCGCTGGACGTACCTATATCACCTAGTTACGTAACATATCTCTCTCAGAAAAAAACGTTGTCGCTAAGCTCTTAATCAGGTTCCTCATACGAGTTAAAATGTTTTAGCTATAAATGGATGTTCCACATATATATGGAATTTTTTTATCACCTATGGAGAACCAGATTAAGAGTGTATACGTTACATTTTCGTCTGAAGGCCTAGCCAGGTCAACTGCCATCTAGCCAGAGGCTTGCTTATGTTTTTCCGCTGACTACCCCAACACCAAAACATCTTCTGCAGAACGGAGCTTTGAACGTTCTTGTTTTACAATGCTAAAAAAAAAAAAAAACTTTGGTTGATTATTCATGAAGACTTACTTTGTGATACGGGCACTGCTGTTGTAGACTCGTTAGTCATCGAAGTACTCGAGCTCGTCGCGACCGGCGTATCAGTGCTGGGTCCTGCGGCTTTCATCACCACGAAACAAGAATTAGTACAAAGCAGTAAATATTTATTACCGGACATGACAAACTTATTTGTCCAAAAATGGCATCCAGCTCTCACGCTTCAACATACAATTGAAGCATGGTAGCAGGTGAATGGGTTTATTATGCTCACTTCATTCAAGTGGTGTTTTTCTTCCGTATTCGATATGGATGTGGAGGTAAAGGTAATGTAATGTTCCGGAGTTGAAGGTTTTGGGGAAAATTGCTTTTTAGGCGTTATGACAGAATATGCGGCATCCATTAATTTTCCCATGTTGCTTTTATACACCTAAGGAATTTTAATTCTGTAAACCCCATATGTTCACGGGACCTGTATATGTGACCATCGGTCGAGCGCGCAAGACCGCGTACGTGCACAGTGCCTCGGAATAGTATAGCTTTCCCTGTGTTAGCTACAACTCTCTCCATGCTCGAGCAGAAGAGTACGTGCTGCCTGTGTCGTACGTTTCCCACTCAAAGTCACCCCTACTACGTCCAAAGTATAAAGCTTCTTTGTATATCCGTATATTCTTTTTTCCCTGGCAATGTAGCCCCCAGAAGAACCGAAGTTGGGGACGTACGTGACTGTTGTTTTTGTTGTGCGTTATGTTTTTCAAACCTAAGATGGCGGTCATGCAGTGCTAAAGTGTGGTGTGTCTACGTGCGCCTTCCTCTGTGAGTGAAATACTTTGTGCGCTCTATGTGTGCTTTGTTTCGGACCCCGACCCTGCGCACAAGGCATCGTCGACAAGGGTTTAAAAAGGAGCCGCCGAGGCCCCAAAGTCAGTCCGCCCAGTTCGCTCCTGAAGAAGGAAACCCGAGCAGCCGCGTGCTCCCGGGGGGGGGGGGGGGGGGGGGGGGGGGGGCACCCCAGCGCCGCCGCCGACACCGCATCCTCAGACCGCAAGCTGCACCGGAAGGACCGTCGCCTTCGAGTGACGCCCATCTGCGTCGTCTCAGTGATGGACTTCCGCTGCGCTCCCCGGTCAATTGTATGTTCAAAACTGCTCTGAACTTTCTTTCCCCTACTGTTACTTGAATTGTTACTTCCATCACGGAAAAGCAAGACCCTGTATACGTAATTCGAAGTATTTAAGCCGATTGTTTCTTCACTCATGTCGTTGCCTTTTAGAATGTTAATTGCTGCCCTCTAGATGCTTGTGTATTCCTCGTTCTGAGCCTATAAACATCTTATTGTTGTTTCAAGTCAACGCGTCTTCGTCTCATTTTCCACGTTTGCTTACCGGCTACGCCGGGCATCGAACGACCACCCCCCTCTTTTGTCAGGTCTCGGTGACGACCTCCGGTGATTACCGAGCGCGTGACAGGCGTGCCTCTACATATGAAACTAAAGTTGAAAATAATCTGAAAATAAGTTGAAGCTGAAAATAAATTCACATTGTGTCGTGCCTCTCGTGCAGGCGATCTCTGCAACAGAAGCTCTCACAGGCTTCACGGATGAAATACGTTGACAAAAATTGCTGAAAAAACGTTACAGTCTCATCCGGAAATAGGCCATCGCAAAAATCCACATACATTGTCGATTCATGAGCTATCAGCGTCCACAAGAAAGTTCGTGAGGCAATGCAGCGGCGGACAGTGCTCACTGGTAACCACAGCCAAGTTATTGCTAAAATGCCCGTTACGCTGATGACAGTGGGACATCAAAGAATTCTCTTCTGTACCTTTACAAAAGGTTCTCAGCAAGCCTCCAGACAAAATAGACAACCAAATAGACAACTTGGAGATACGAATATTTGGTGTGTCGGAATTGGTACTCATGTGGAAGCCTGCAGAGGAGAGCTAATCCGGAGGAAAATGCAAAAATTCACTGGTGCTTGTCAAGACCAATTTTATTCTGCAATGCGGTGGCATGGTTCCAGTTTGATTGGTGGCAAACTTTAAGAACTGAAAATGTCCGCTCCAAATAGTATTTTGAGTTTTAATCACGGGTTTGTAATTGTTCTCGCACTTTCAAAAACTAAATAATAATTTGGTACTTGAAAGCGCTACCTCAGAAGCATGCTTCGAATCACAAAACGATGCACGATTTTAAGAAACAAAGAGCTCGAATTCCGTGTGCATTTCCCGGAATCAAAACGCTAGTACATTTTGGTGTGGGGATAGTGTACCAGAAATGGGGCAATAACATATGATCACAGAAAACATCAATGAACATTTTGACGTTCCGAAAACGGTGAGCATAAACGCAGACTAGGAATCAGAAAGAAAAGCAAATTATTTCCAGCAATATTTTCGCAAATATGTTTGTTATAAAGTGGATGATATGTGCATTGTCTTCCCGGGCGCGCAGAGTTTTTAAAATACTTACATAGCAAATTACAATGCCTGAAGCTTTTCTTCGAGGAGAATTAATAAAGCACTATGAATTCCCCACCCTGATCCGAAATTATTTTGCTACGGCAAAAGAAATTGTATCTTTCAAATAAAGATTGGTGTAATTTTAATGTTAACTATGGAAGAAAGATAAATGACAAAGTAACAGAATAGTGAAGTGTTTCCCATTTTATAGGACCATAGCGTCTCCTAGCCATGTGTGTAATTTACATAATAACATGATTGCAGCCATAATGGTCATTATATGTCCTGCATGAGAGTTCAACCGTTCTTGTTTTCATCCAGATGAGAAAGCGACTATTCAGAAGAAAATTACGCAAGGTTTCTTATTCTTCCAACAAGATGCAGCTGCAGCTTCTCCGACACTACTGTGTAGCGACAGAATGTCAGCTGCTGAACAATTAGATCTTCGTGCGAATAAAATAAAAATTAATACTTTAAGGTACCCTGAGCTCGGCATTACGGCTGCTAGGTGGCAGAGATAATAGCTTCAGTTTGCGGCTCCTCGTAGATGCAGATAAGCTCTGTCTTAATCAATAACTGATCCCTTCATCTCCTCGCCTATACCTCAGCCAATACGTTAGATCAGAGCAGCAAGCAACCAAATTTTGTGAGAGACTACCAGGCATATATAAAGCACCACTTTACTCATTCTGCGCAAAACGTCCATATAACGCCTAGGTTTGTAATATATCTCTCTCAGAAATAAATGTTGTCGGTACACCTTTAATCTGGAACCTCATAAGCGCTAAAAAGTGTTCTAGTTATAAGTGGAAGTTGCACTTATAATCAAAACTTTTTTGAAACATATTGGATCACAATTGATAGTGTAGGTTAGACGTGCATCTGACTTGGTGATGCCATACCCTGCCATGCAGTTATGGCTCGTAGTATTATGACGTCACACTACCCGCCGAACGAACGGAGGCAAACCCATGTCAACTGCCAACTAGCCAGAGGCAGGCTTATTACTTTCCGCCCACTTCCCCAACGCCAAAAAGCAGATCTTTGTCGGAAGAGAGCTTTGAACAATCTTGTTTACAATGTTAAAAAACCGACATGTTATTATTCAAGAACACTTACTTTGTGATGTGGGCACTGCGGTCGTAGACTCGTTAGCCACCGGAGCACTCGAGCTCGCCGTTACTGTCGCATCAGTGTTGGAGCCTGCGCCTTTCATAAGCACGAAACACGAATTATTAGAGAGCAGTTTAAAGCAAACAAAACTTGTGACACCTGCAGTCTCACGTTCCAGTACAGGTAATTTGATTTGATTTGATTTGTGGGGTTTAACGTCCCAAAGCGACTCAGGCTATGAGAGACGCCGTAGTGGAGGACTCCGGAAATTTCGACCACCTGGGGTTCTTTAACGTGCACTAACATCGCACAGCACACGGGCGCCTTGCTTTTCACCTCCATCGAAAAGCGGCCGCCGAGGCCAGGATTCGATCCCGCGTCCTTGGGCACAGTAGTCGAGCACCGTAACCACTGAGCCACCCCGGCGGGGCCCAGTACGGGTAAACAGATGCCATATAATTGCTCAACTGTCAGGTGAAGACAAAGCTGAGTCGGTGTGGGTGAAAAAAAAATAGATATATGAAAGAAGCTGTCCAATTTTGAAGTGCGCGCATAATAATGGTTGCTTGAAGTAAAACAAGTGTAAACATCCTAGAATAGGCTCTCGAAGTAAGACACGTCATTTCGAAAAAAATGAATTGTTTGAACACTGCGACTCATATGGACCTACGAATATCAGTCGTATATGACCCTTTAGCATAATTGGACCAATAAAATTATTTTTCTGTGAGCGCCAACAGAAAGTTAGTGGAAAGTATGCGAGCGCTTCGAAGAAGACTATAATAAAACACGCTACGTCATGACGAAGAAATCTATATCCCCGAAACGTTCCGTTAGATGTGCTTTGCCAAGCTGTATATACATTCAAAGGCGGCACTTCTGGCTTCTGGGTTCGGATGGGGCAAGCTCCTCGCTTCCTTCCTTCTTTGTTCTAGTGCGAAATACGTGGCAGGAAAGAAGCAAAACACAAGCGCTGTGTTCCGTCCTTCTGTAATAAAATACGCTGCTGCTTATGCAAAATTATCTCGCAAACATTAACGTTCAAGCGACCCAAAGATTTTCTTTGACGGTAACTTTCCTACTGCATAATAAAGAGATAAAGAACCGGCCATAGCTGCAGACGACAAAGTTTTTACAAGCACAGACACTGCAATGAAGTAGAATATCAGTTTTGTTCCAAGCACAGGCAGCGCTCTCATTCTTTGGAGCAAATGGAGGCCATGGATATCGTCTGCGCAGCCATTTTCTACAATCTTCAGTTCTCCTTTATTTCCTTGAATAATATTTTAAACAAAATGCAGTATAGGTTTTATATAGTTAGTGAAATTATTACTAAGCGAATTCAGCACGTGAGCCGGTATGTAGCACTACGTCTGAAGCTTGCGCGTTTTGGAGAATCACCTAGCGCATATACCGAGCCTTTTGGTCTATATGAGTGGCTTTCCAGTTATCAATTTATCGGTGCATTAGAAAAATAGATTCCGTTCAAACCGCCTTGGCATATACGTTTTCACTCTCCTATTTCAAACACTCATCTTATATTAACGGCCTGCAGCCTCTATTTGTGCACTCTGAAATGAGAAAACTATTTCTGTAAGATCTGCGTTTTGTGTTGCCATGGGTCGCAATCTCGAACTTGCTCGCCATGGGATCGGCGCTGTATAAAGACACATATGTTGTTCTTAAATGACCTTTTTTTCTTTCGCAATTTGTTCCACGGTGTTCGTGTTTGGTCTTCACGAAGGTATAACTGTTATTATGTGCATTGAGGTGTTGTAGATGCATGGAGAGATCGAAAATCTGCTCTGAATTTTTATATTTGTGGGCGTTATACGAGGGCTATGTCTAATTCTATCTCCCATGTCCTTCAGCATCGGCGTATGGCAGATATGCTTGTAAATGCGGCGTTGTTCTACGCCTGATACTGTAATCTCTGTGAAGCATGACAATGCCTTACGTCCACCTCTCCCAAAAAAAAAGTTATAAAACAGTCCAACATGTATTCCTGGTCTCAGCATTCATAGTAAATTCAGAAATTAGAAAGACAGCAAGGAGCAAACAGGAATGTAATTGGTATTACATTTGCCAGTGCGTCTCAGCTGATATTTAGTCACCGTGACGTAATTAATTTTTCAACAAAGGCTCAACAAGGTGAACTCCGCGGCCGTTATCACTTCAGACTAAAGTGGAAAGTTATCAGCAAGTATCGACCAATGGCAATCTGTGACAAAAGCAAGGTACGATGCTAATGTTGGCACCCAGCATGCCCGACTGGGAATGAAAAATAGTTTTAGCACCCATAAGTATGCATAAAAATGAAATATTTCACTTGAGGTTTCTGATTTCACATTGAACCTATGACTTAATTCTTAAGTTCAGAGCAGCCATATGCATCCTAGAACAGATCTGAAAATTATGAACCGTCATTTTGAAGACGGAGTGTTTTTAACAGGCCACGCCACGCATGGGGGTACGAGTCAGGATCCTAGACTGCAGAAATACATGGAAGCAAGTTATAGAAAAATATTGTTTTTCATTCCGCAAAACAAAGTGCAGCCGGCCGGTTGCTAAACGTTGGCGAGTGCTTTGAAAAATATTGTAGCAGAGTATGTTCACGTCACATTGAAGCTATCTATATTTAAAATATGCGCTAATAAATATGTGTTGTAAAGCCGGACATATTACCAAGAGGCGGCTATCGTTTCAGTGCGACACATTAGAGCGCACGCTTCTCGCGTCGTCCGACTTGCTGTCACGCAAGGTACATTCCCTCGAATATAGTGCCAACCAAAGTACACAAATGCTTACGCTGAAGACTTGTCACAGAACACGGTGAAAGAACCGCAGACCGTAGCATACGACCTATGCAATATTTACAAGCGCTAGCTGCGCTCGGGGACGCCGCAGCCGACTGCACTGGAACTGAGCGTATCGTCGGTGCCACTCTCTGCTATACTAGAGTGCGCCTTTCTCTCTTTCGTTTCCTTGCAATGGTATTTCAGCAACTTACGCATAAGCTACATAGTTTTGAGGGATAGTGCCAGCAAGTTAACGCATATGTCAACATGTCAGACTACTTGGGAAGATTGCTGTTAGATTACTTGAGTAGCAGTAAGTAAATTTCTTCCAATAAACAAAACCAACGGAAGTATAATTATTTTTACGAGCCCCGGTATCTGCTATCTAATCATCAGGAGCCTCTAACACGCGCTACGTACAGGAACTCTCAGTCGTTAGTAAGCTCTACAGGGGCGTATCTGGCTTTGCAAAGATTTTGTTTTTCAAAGCTGAAAGTATAGATTGCAAACGAAATGACGCATGCATACCTTTTCCTGTTGTACAATGCGTTCACCAGCGTTTACTAACCCGGCAGCCTCCATCTCTCTAAAACAAGAAATATATCTGTAAGTTTTACTTACATGGTTTATACCAGTCACATTCCCATACACCTATGCGATTCGCGTTATTTAAAAAATACTTCCTTTTTGAACTGACGTTTCATGCCCTCCCAATCGATTGTAAGGTGTTCATGGCTCCTCCGGCACCAGGGAATGACTTCATGGGCGCACTATGACACAAGGTCATTCCTTTAAAAACTTTCGTTTCTACGTATCCCTCTTTACGCTAAACCTACTTTTGGCCCAAGTCCGATGCGGCCTCCGCGAGCGCCCGTTTGTTCGTAAACGTGATGTTGGTCTGAAGGCCCTATCGTCATTCATTTTCACCTGATATTAGACTTATCTGCTGGAGAGGAGCGGTCGGCCTTATCTAAAGGGTGAGGAGAAACAAATTGTGCTCGTCATTTGAATTCTTAAGCAGTGGAAGTCCTAAGCTTACAAAAAGGACTATAGAAGAGTTGCAAAGGTCCGATATATAAACATAACACAATTTTCGCGCACACATTTAAGCTAATGATTACCGTCATTTTGATCCGTTATGTTGGTCTTTATTGTTTCGTCTGTCTTAACGCAGCGCAAATTTATTACAGCAGTTTTGCACTACCTGGCCGCAGTGGATTTATTTCAATAACAATCCTAATATTTCGTATATACAGTCAATAAATATTTTCTTACACATGGCCGGGATTGTGCGCTTTTATATCAATGCATATTCAGACATTATCAAACTATTTCGGAAATATATTTTTGGGGATGTTTTCGCACATTGTTTGCTAATACGATATCGATTAATGGAGCAACACAATTTGTTCGGCAGGATTCGAGGGTTTTCACCTTCATACCTGAAAATATGTATCAGTCTTCTTGATATTTCAATGATATTTTGCTTGTAAAGGAGAAGTAATTGAAGCTTGGCACATGTCTAAGGGTGGACACTGGCGAGTCAGCACTCCAGTCAATTTGCATATCGCAGAATGAAATTGCCTCTTTGGAGGGTTCAATTGAATGATTCGTCGTTTTTTGATGCTTAGGTGTACCTACGGTGTGGGGCTTTTTAAACTCCCTTTACCCCTGACTTTGCCTCAGCGCTGTTATCTGAGGTTTATGCCTAATGTTTACACATATTGGTGTTTCTGATGTTTTTATGTTTTTAGTGTTTTTACTCTGCTTTTGCTTCAATGTTCCGACTCTGCTTTTGCTATGATGGTAACTCGTGTTTGTTTGTTTGTTTGTTTGTTTGTTTGTTTGTTTGTTTGTTTGTTTTACGTTAGCAGATCTTGATTCTGTATTTTCGTTGTTAGTAGTTTTGACTGAGCTTTTACTGTGACGTTCTGACTCTGATTTTGCTATATTCGTAACTCAGAACTACTGGTTCTAAATCTTTTTTCATTTCCGCCAAGGCCAGCTGGCTGCCTCTGAAGATCCTGGGTTAATAAGATAACTGTTGTGCACTCGCAACTATTGTAATTATGCTTCGTGTTTCCCGTTTCTGGTCTTGTGTGATTTGGAGTATAAAATAGGCCTCTCTTTCAATAACATTTAGTTAGTAGTTCTGCGCTAGTTCTGTTTTTCATTGCGTTCTTAAGACTTTGTTTCCTCGCAATGCTCCTCTTCATGATGCCTCACCAACTAGCCACACGAAGGTATTAATTGCCTAGTATGTTGCGCTTCGTCCATATGTGTGCTAGGGCTGAACATCTGTCATCACTTTAGCCGGAAACAGCATATTACGCATCCTTGGTCGAGACTCTGCGCGCAAGAAATTTGAGAACTCTTCAATCTAGGCTAGCAAATCGCGAGGCTTAGTGAAAGCTGTCGGCGTGGTGACATCTGCCGACTGTGACTGGGATATCACCGCGAAATTTAAGGCATGCGTTTAAGGCACAGGTTGCCATCATCAGCAAGGGGATACTTCATAATTAGCTTTCGTTTTAAAAGCAATACATTTCAAAGACTGCTTGGATACTGTCACACTCACAGCACTCGAGTAATTTCGCAGCATTTGGCGCCTTGACTTATCTTCCCCTTAAAACCCGCCATTATATATCTGGTATGCACTAGTCATCGAATTCACGTTTATCTGTTTTGATAGTGAGAGCTGCTGGTTATGTTCTTTCCATATTCTAGAGAGAATATTTTATTGGACAAGGGCTCGACGTTCACGTTAGTAACCCATATATACTGCAGCACACGGTTATCGGGTCATTCAAGCATTGTTCATTGCTCCGCTCCAGTTCTTAACTTGCGCTTACACCTACGGAACAATTTAAAAAAATAGCCGACAGTTATGCTAATTGGTCGGTCTGAACGAGTGACATGTCGCCTAGGCAAAATCCTCGGCCGGCGTTTTCTCGATACCGCCGCCCTTCTTATTCCTAGTTTGTCGTCTCGTGTAATTCTAACCATTATATCATGCCCGGCGTTGCTATATTTATTTATTATCTACGGGACATTAATCGATATGAATTTAAGTTACTAAAAAAATTAGTATAATGTCTTGTTTAAGCTTACCAGCTGAAGTGTGCTCTCCGTTTGTGGACATGTTTGTCCCCAAAGTAGTCGCATCCGGCAGGACTGGTGCCTCGGTGCTCCCAACTGTAGCTTTTGTAGGCAGATAAAAGAAATTAGTCGGCAAACGTACTTATTTTTATTCGATTATATGAAGCTAATTCCTCCGAAATTAGCGACTGCCTCTAACGCTTGATCTTACACTGGCACAAGAAACCCTGCTATAAGGCTTATTACGCGCACTGCACCCATGGCTCCAGGAGTGCTGCTATGCTTGAATGCGCAAAACACGTGGAACACTAAGTTAGTGAGGTCTTGTGTTAAATAACCTCCTAAGTGAATATAATTAATTTGATATGTCTCTATATCTTACCCAATTTAAGTGGGCTCCTGGTATATTCAGATTGCGTAGTGCCACTCTTTGAACTCAGCAACGCTCCTTATAAATGTACACCCTTTGTCAAAAGTTTAGAGCCCAAGAGATTTGTTTCAAATCCGTCCAGTGGCATTGTTTTAGCATTAGTGGAAGTCGCTTACATTGGAGAGGGTAGGATAAAAATTCGCCTTACCTTCACTAAAGTTAGAACTCTCATATGCATTACGAACCACACGGTGTGGCTCAGAAGCAAACACCCCTGGGCTCTAAACTTTCACAAAGACTGTACATACCCTGCAGCTGAATACACAGCTAAAAATGATAGACACAGTCACATTATTGCCTCAGTAATTGTATATATTACGAAAGCTCGAAAGACAAGCACTATCTAATAACGAACTATGCGCGGCCCCGAAATAGATAAGAAGTTACCGGCAACTGCTCTTCAGCTTCCTACTAGAACTCCAGCTAAACAGGTAACAGTGGCTCTGGAGAGAGCTCTCTCATTTTTCTGCTACGCATATTACTATAGTGATAGCGTTCAGAATTAAACAGCCATGTCTTTCATATAAGGCTAGGAAATATTTATAAGTAAATTTGAATAGCAGAATTGCAATTGTTAGAAAACTTCTCGGTAATTCCGAATGGAAGTGGAAACGCCGGTCATTATCATGCTGACTCTAATTGCAAATAGTAACACGATTCCACGGTTCCAGTATTCAACCATCTGACAGTATTCAGAAATGTGGCGCAACAAACACAAACACAAGAGAACAGACACAACACACGCGCGTGTGTTGTGTCTCTTCTCTTGTGTTTGTGTTTGTTGCACCACATTTCTGAATACTATGCAGCACCAACTAGCCCCTCAAGCCGTTATTTTGAGAAACCATCTGACACAACGTTCCAAACTACCGGTGTTAATAATTCGACTAGGTTGCATAATTACATATGACACTGCCTTATCTTTTAAGACGCCAAATATCTTAATGTGCTTACACGCACCATTTCTCAGGTATTAAGAATGTGAAACTGACCTTTTGTGGTTTACAAACTTTAATATTTTTATGAAAAGGGACGTCATTTCATGGACCTCTTTGTTCGTTCCCACAAATGCTTCGTTGGTGAATACTCAAAATTATGTTCTGAGAATTTCTATGCATTTGCGGAATTTGAACCGGAACCAACACTATTCCAGCGAGAATCGACTCCTGGGTTGTTTAAGAAACATTATGTATATCTAAACTAAACTGCTAGGCTTCTAGAACGTTGCTAAGTAGAAATCAGTGTTAGGATAAGTAGAAATTCTGAGAGGTAGTATTGTGAAGCTGAAACCTGTTGCGTCTTTGCAATGGGAATTGAAAACCTCTTAATAAAGATGACGTTCGAAAGCAAAGGTAGCATATTACCAAAGAATATCGTTAGGAGCCCAATATTGTCATATAAGCGAGCGTAATCTCCACTGAATGATCACTGTGGAGAATTGGTTTTGTTGGGTGAATAGCGTTTAACGTCTCAAACCAACTCAGGTTATGTGGGACTTAGTAATGAAGGACTCTGGATGATTTGAATCATCTGGGGTCCTTCAACGTGCACTCTCATCGCACAGCACATGACTGTCTTGCTTTTCAGCTCGACCATGTTTACCGAAAAGCAGCCACGGCGGAGGCATTCGATCCCGCGTGCGTGGGTTCAGCCCTCGAGCGTACATACCACTGAGTCAAACTGGCAGAGTGCTGGAAACAATTAGTCCCGGCAGACTAAAAATATTCATTTCCCATGCTCTTCGCGAAATCTATTCGAGCACGTCATTTGAGAAAACACTTAGCTTCGTGGCGAGAAAACGATGCTACATTTTGCCATAAAAAGGGCCTCTTCCGGTGACGCTTTCCGTCAAATTGCACAACCGCACCAAAACAACTGCTTCTAACAACAGGGAATGTTGTTAGAAGCAGGAACAAGAAACTGCTTCTAGCAACAAATGCAGATTCATGCCAGAAATTAAGCTCCGTGCACTTAAAAGGATCGCTGGAACAACTTCGCCAGTGCTTGTTCAATATTGGACACTAGCTTATCAAATTCGTGAACATTTTTCCGGCTCAAGAGAGATGTTTGGTTCTGAGAGGTGTATTTTGCTAAACAACCGGTCAGTAGTTGTAAATTTGTGACGTACATTCAGAAATCATTTGCAGCCCATCCCTTTTCATTGAATGGCAGTCCGGTGCAGCTTCTAAGGCTAGCGATAAAGCTTTGCTGTTGACTCATATATTGTGCTTGCTATATAGACCGGTGATTGCGACACCTGCTTTTCGTTTTCAGGTGCCCCCTATGCTATATCTGCTGAATGCGTTGCTTCTTAAAATGGTCCCACTGAGATTTTAACGTGGTATCCTAACAATAAAGGCCGATTTTTGTTTTGTCTCAACGCTCCTTTGAATAGTTTTTCACTCATTCGAAAAGTATAGAGTTGCTGAATAACGTGATTTTTGCCCCAAAACTCAAGCATAAATTTGAATCGAAATTAAGTAGCTTGCCTTACTAATCAAATTGAAGAGCATCTAATATAGTCACGTCTACATTGATTCCCGTCAGTAAATATTTGTGTAAATAAATAATATGCACTTTATTTATTACACTATGTTAAATAACCCTTTGTGCATTGTTAATTTGGATAAAACTTGTAGCGCCCCCTTCCTCCCTAATTCTCATTCTGGGGGCTATGGCGAAATGTGAAATGAATAAATTTCGCTTTTAACTGTCAGCAACTGTTGATGACAAGATAGAACATTTGAAATTAATATTGGAATCTGGCCAACATAAATATATGTACCTTAATGATGCTTGTGTACTATCTTCACTATTTTAGGTGCAACAGAAAGTACGCTAATAGTTAGAGATGTCCGCCTAACCGATGCATCCTCGGAGCTATCTTACAATTGCGTCTACGCATGCGTGCACATTTTGAAACTAACAGGTTTACCTTCGTCTGTGTTGTTTCCAGAGGAGTCTGTTCCTGTAAGAGAGTAATAGCAGCAGTTCATCACCAGCATTCTCAATAAAAACCTCAGATACCGTAACAAAACAGAAAAGTGATTGTTAGGATCTTAATATTCCTGCGATACACTCAGTACTGAAAACTAATAAATTGCAAGATACAGGTAATGGCATCAGATATAATTTTTTGCACCTTGATGCTGGTCAGCTTAGTAACAGAACAGACATTAAGACAGCCTCTTTTGTTTCCTACAAAAAAATATTAGACGAGGTATATCTCAATCTTGTTTCTTAAAGTGTTCGTGCATGTAAGTTTGGTGCAAATAAATCATAAAACGATGCAGTCCCCCCGGAATGATAAAGGTGGAAAAGGCCTCCAAACTTTTACTAAGCACATTGTAGTCCGAAATACCGTAGCATAAACTCGACATACAGAGAAGTCATTTTTATAACATACGAAAACACATGACTTATATGCTATCGTATTCTCCTATTCTCGTTTGTGCTATAGGCGACATTTCAGTTTGATTCTAACTTGCGAAACCGCATTTATTCGAATTTAGTCCAATAGGTTCCTTGAAGAGGCGGGAATTCAAACTATTAGGTATCCATATGGATTCCAGGATTTCGGCCGTCGTATACAAAACACCATTCATAAAACGAAAACAAAATCAAACAGATGTAGCCGTCGCTAGCAGTGGTCCATAGATGGATCCATGCAACCTGGGAGGTCGTCCCGGAAAGTTCTTTCGCACGCTCCTTCCGATGCATCACCCCCGATGCCCTTGATGTCACAGAATATTGTGCATTGTACAAGCGGACAAAGAGACTAGCGATGACGGGGACCAGTTAGGTTTAGACCATTTTACAACCCTAGGAGAAACCGGTTTGACTGGGCTCTCAAGGGGTGAAATCGTCAACACTTTCCTATGCTACGAGAGCAGCCCTGCTTACCAATATGGCAGCACCCTTCATCCCTTTATAAAATTGTGTATATTATATCTCTTCCTTCAAAGCCACCACATGAAAAAGAAATTCAGCCATAAAGGACAAAAGAGCCTTAATAGACAGCCTATCATTGCAAAACTCAGATGACATGATTGGGTGTTTCAGAATGTTCGGTGTTTGCTATTGTTTGGCGCCTTAAGTGTAGCCTTTCACTGCAGTAATTGAAGCAGGCACCCAAAATCTATCAGAAACACATGAATCCAAAATCAGGGCACTTTTCTTCATCTAAAGTGCTGCTATCTACAAAACATACGAATGAAGAGCAGGCATGGAATTTTTATCACTTGGTTTTCCCGTGTTAGAGTCCGCGTTTCGGGGCAGGCGAAGTAAGAAAACGTTTATATACTGCGCGGTGCCCATGCACATTATAGCATGAGTAGTCTTAATCATTCAGGAGCTGTCGGCAACAGCGTGCCATTAAATCGTCAGAATTTCAAATTCTTCCTTCTTCTTCATGTCACCAATTTACCGTTTCTGATTGTATTCATTGCAATTCTACAACACCGTTGCCGTAACTAGATAACTGAGGTCGCCTTTCTGCCTAAATGAATAATATGTACTTGATAAAAAAGTAGGTCATTGGATCAAATCGTTGTGAAGACCTCGAAACTTGAGTAGAAGTAGAAACCGATACCCTCATCTTCTCAGTTCATAGTGTGAGCCTGAGGGTAACGACGTGGGTGATGACCTGTCAGCTATGCGTTCATGCCTCCTCCCTCATGTGTTTCATGACAGCGCGGCTGATTGCAGCAATCATTTGAAAACAAAAACTGTTATCCTCCTTCTTTGGTTTCTGGCAAATGTTTTCGGGGAAATACCGGTACAAAAATGTTCGGTACAAAAATACTTGAAACACAACATTGCTGAAAGCACATCGTCCATTTTCTCGCAATCCCATAAGCGCTCCCTCCCCACGTACTCTATAAACCTGCGATTGTGTTCTGTGTGTCACTCCACTCAGGCGCTTCCTTTGATATTTTGGTGCTGATAGCAGCCACAGTACACAGCCCTTCCTCTTCACTGAATCCATAAACGTGTTTACTCTGCCAAAGGCACACAGAGCAGGCCATCACATGAGAGCCTGGGTAGCGTTTTTGAAATATTTAAATATTTAGAACTCGTGTTTTCTAAGTTATACGACAGTCATTCTCCTTCTATCTACAGAATCAGGGTGTCATTCAAAAGAAATAGTATTTTTCATATAAGCTCGAAACCGATACTATAGGCAAAACATATTTGTAGACGTTATTTCCTGGATGATAAAAATTTTCTTCGACAAGTTGCAGTGCTTCACTTATAAGATTTGACATTACGTTCTAAAGACGACAGAGTAGTGAGCTTTGTGAAAAGTGGGATGCCGTATTTCATGGTAATAGTCATTCCTTTATGCAGGTTTGCACAGGAAAGAGAGCGCTGCATTTTAGTTATTCGGAGTAATTTCCACCACTAAAGCACTAAAATGCAATGTTCTCTTTCCTGTGTAAACTATATGATGTCTTTCTGACTTTAAATTTTCACTCCCACCTTCCTCCCTTCCTCTCAGGCGCGGCGGAGGTGTCCACAAAAAAAGAGTGAGAGATGCGGTGCTCTTCCCTTCGAGTGAACCAATTATTATTATTATTTTAGTGCTTAGGAACTGGAAGCACATAACTTCTTTTTTTCATAAAGCAAAGCAACCACGAAAACAATCGCTATAATTAGGATGAACAGTCGTCAAATACGATGCATTAAAATCCAAATTTTATACGTCCGCCGACATAATGGTGTAATATTTTGATAAGCACTTACGCAACCGGAAGCAATGTATGTAATGGGCTAGAAAATAGTTATATTGACCCATTCTGGCTATAATTCTGTTAATGCAGGCTGTACTGAGTGCGACCATTGTTATAAACTTGTAAATAAAAAGTGTTAACAATAATTTTATATTAGTGACACTGAAATATTTCTTAAAATCAATGAGAATAAATTTTGCTGCATGCGTCTGAATAGGTTCAAGTCAATGCTCCAAATATGCGTGAATCGTTGAATAAACTGACAATGCAAGAGAAATTTCAGTGGGAAACACTGTTTGACCTGCTGATTTCAAAGTGAATGTAAGCCCTACTCATAACTTCTAATGCAGCTGATGATATGCAAAATCTTTCAGTAGAATTATTCGGGAAGGCAATTGTATATGCGTTGCGTTCTCTAATGTTCGTTCCATCTATAGATGATACGTGTGTCTACAAAAGGAATATCAAGCTTGGTGGCAAAGAATGACTTGCTTTGAACGGACTCGCCCTTTCAATAATTGGCAAACCTGTCGTTTCTATTCGCCTCTTGGAAAAATAGTCTACAAATATTCCATATAGTTTTTTGTGGGATAACTTAAATTTCAAACTAAGGTGCCACTGAAGCAGAAGTCTCGAAAATAAAGAGGTTACATACATTCAGCGCTTTGCGAGGAAATATTTTATTTTAAAGCTTTGGAAAAATATATGATTGAGGATCTCTTGGACTTACCATTGATAGGTAGGGGACTCTCAGACGAGACTCCTGTGGAAAAATGCAGAAGAGGTTTGAATTCAAAGTATGAAACTTAAAGTCAGTTTAATATACTGAGACTATTACAAGCCTGCTGCTAACACTGTACACGCATGTTTGACTAAAATATACTGAGTCCAATTAAATCGCCGAGAAGAGTTAAAAATGCATTGCTAGGGATACATTCTTGTCAGAAAACGTATGCTACCTCTACTCTTGCACACTGCATGTAAACAATTTCTGTCATCGTATTTTTGCCAGCTTTTTAGAGCTATCAACCGCAATACCTTATAAATGTCTTGATAACTATCGTAAATCAATTAGAAGCAAGCTTCGAAATGATTTTGCGTTATAATCGCTTCTACTAACTATATGTCACCTAAATATGCGTCACAAAGTGCTTACCTTTCTTAGTCGCTCTTCCGGGTGCCGAATAAAAAAATTACTAAATTTTTAAATAGCTATGCTTTCAAAAAAGACAATGCCTGTCTAAATTTTGTAAATAGAAATTTAGCGTAAATAATTCACGCCATATATTAAGGTAGCCCCACAAAGAACTTGATTTCGCCTTTTTATGATACCGACAATAAGATCACAGTTTGCGTTCAGAAACCTGTTCGGAAGAAAATTTCTTTAATCGAGCTGGCAATCTAGTAAATAATTGTCAACGTGCACAAAACACCATGATTTCTCACGAGACATACCTTGCTAGATTATTTCTTCTACTGCCATTTTTGACAGGAGAATTTCGTATTCTGAATAATGTAGCACGTTAAAGAGTGACCTGATTATCTAAGAGCAGCTGGTATCAGCGAGCGTATCTCGCATTCCTTCACATTTTTGCTTTCTTTCTATCATAGGTGTAACTGACATCTGTGACATGAACAATGACACTGAAGGCAGGCTTTCGTAATTTATTTGTATCATGTGTAGAGTTGTATTGCAGTCAGCAGCTTAGAGGAAGTATGGTGAAAGAGAATCCATGAGAGATGCACCTGTTACTTTTTCTATATTCCTCGTGCTTTTCCCAGTTATTTCTGAAAAAACTACTATGTGACATTCAGTTCATCAAATTTATTTATTCTAGACGTCATCAGTCGCCCACGCTCTAGTTTTCAACATGCTTTTTTTTTTAACTTACACACAAGCTAAATCACATAAGCGCTATACTGAGGTCATTTATTCACCGCGTAAAAAGTGAAGAGCATGTTAAGGCAACAAATTATGCCCCTAAATGACAAGGATAAATCTATACGATCTGCCATGTACAGTTTCATGAACCCAAGCGTGTGCGTAAAATTTATTGACTCACCGGCGATTTCTGTGGCGTTCAAAGTCGTGGAGTCAAGAGAATCTGAAGAGGAAGATTTCGTCACACATCACTTAAAGCAACAACTAAAATTGGAAACTGTTAGGGATGTCGCGTTCATCTCCTCATGGAAAACAGGCAAGCGGACGTCGCTTTGCCTTTTCGTTTATTAATGATTCAAACTAAGACGTTTATGATATTGAAACCTCTTATTGTCTGCGTTTTTCACTATTCGGATATTTCTTGTGGTGGTGTACGCACACCCGCAATTTCAAGTTGTCAAGCTCGAGAGCCATTTCTTTCTTCTCTCTAACTTAGACATACAGTTGTGCATCCTCACCGAATCACAACGAGACGGCCCATTCGGCGGAGCGAGCGCTTACCTTCCGCGCCCCCGAGAAGGACCGTTCCGAATGGTGGTTCGAAACAAAAGACAGAATGACCAGTTACGAGGAAGTGACAAAATTTTACCGACTAGCTCGACGGACAATGCCGCCGCCTCACCCGGCACTTAGTCGGGAGGAGGCGGTCATCCTAAGGCAAATGCAAACCGGGTCACTCCTAGCCCCGGCAATGCTACACGTCCTCCACCCAGACATCTACACGAGTGATATGTGCAGTGTATGTCAAGTGGGTCCGGCGGACCAATGGCACATCATGTGGGACTGTGCCAGGTTCCCGACCGAAGCTGCATCCAGGACATACCCGCCGGAACTTCAAAGTGCTGTGCAGAATACAGACAAGCACATGCAACTATGGGCCGTCCAGCAGGCCCGGGGTGCGCTCGAAAAGCACAAGCCTCACACCCACCACAAACGGGTCAAATGAGGTAGTGCAGAGTAGGGCTTAACCCCGGGTAGACGCTTGGCCAGCGTCACGACGCGTTAACCCGTCGTTTGCCGGCTCCCTAATAAAGTTATACATACATACATACATACATACAGTTGGGACTATAGGTATCATCTGCAAAGAGTCATGCTTGCGTAGATACACCTTTGTATGGTCCTGAAACAACTGCGCTCCGCACAAGCACGAGTGATGTTGCACTTGATCCCGTTCTAATATTATAGGACTGATGCGTCAAGTTTTCTTGAGATTCCGCGAAAGGTACCCCGGCGTAGCTGTTAACTAAACTAGCGTGCCTAGTTGTAGCGTGCTGGACTGGGTATCAAAGGCACCAAATGGGTTCCATTGCTTCTGACCCTCCAATCCTAACCTGCCTTCTTGAGTTGGCCACGTTTCATAACGCTACACAACCCGCCAGCGTATCGCGGGTCACCCGGCAACTACCATCTGCCATACGCACGAGGTGGTTTAGTTTCCCTATATACACCCCATTTTTGGTCTGCGTGGCCTAGAGTTAGATACTATATGTTCAGGGTAATAGCGTAGCTGTGGCTAAACTTCCACTGTAGTTAAACTTCCCGCGTATTCACTACATTACGTGGTTCATGCATGCCGCTTAAGATGTTCACTAATGAGTAAAAGAAATCGCGGTTATCAAATGACACAAACCCTGAGCTTCGTTCATGCCTCAGAAAGAAAGGTAATAGGTGGGAGTAGACTGCGTTTTATTTTTTTAATTTCAGCGCATGCGAGGGCTAAGTATCTGCCCGACGCCCCTGACCACAATATAGCAGCTACAATTGTTGTGAAACTGTGTGTTGTGATAAGCCTAAAAGTAGCACGATGCAGTGCATACTGACTATGGCTAGCAAAAAAAAGGGAAGTTTCCATCTTCTCCAAGCGATGTGGCAGCGGCTGTGATGAAATCAATTCATCATCATCATCATCATCAGCCTGATTATACCCACTGCAGGGCGAAGGCCTCTCCCATATTTCTCCACTTAACCCGGTTCTGTGCTAGCTGCATCCACTTGACCCCTGCGAACTTCTTAATCTCATCCGCCCACCTAACTTTCTGCCGCCCCTGCTACGCTTTCCTTCCCTTGGAATCCAGTTCGTTACCCTCAGCGACCATCGGTTATCCTCTCTTCGCACTACATGTCCTGCCCATGTCCATTTCTTCTTCTTAATTTCTACTAGGATATCGGTAACTTGAGTTATTTCTCTGACCCACTCTGCACGCTTTCTATCTCTTAATGTTACCCCTACCATTTTTCGTTCCATAGCCCTCTGGGTTGTCCTCAACTTAAGTAGAACTCTTTTGGTTAGCCTCCACGTTTCAGCCCCATAGGTGAGTACAGGCAAGATGCAACTGAAATCAATTGGTGCCGCATAAATCTGGCTGACAACTTATTATTTTCGTCAGCCTTTCTTTATGCTAACACATTGGTTATCTGCATCACTTGTGCTGTGTTACGATGAACGCAGGTGATTTGAGCGCTTGTTTACTTGACCTATGTTTTTTGCATCCAGGGCGCCACCTGGGTCTGATGATGAAAATTGCTCTGCACTCGATTAGCATGGTGGGCTTTATATGGCCGGTGAAAAGGTAGGAAATGAATCAAGGCGAATCACAGTATACAGCTAAAGCTGGAGACCATCAGTTTAGACTAGGGCAATATTCTGTGAACAATAATTTTAAATTGTCGTCCGCTTTTCTGCTCGTATATGTATTGCAACTTATCAAGGGCAGCAACATAGGGAGCAGGAAGCGGTAAAACAGAGAAATCGCCTGTCATGTCCTCATGTCTGCGATAGCCCGCGCCTGTCATATATGCGCGGGTTAAGTACAACATGGCCTGCGATATTAAAGAACTGGAATGGTTATGTCGCCGACGGGAAACCCCTCGGACTCTTTGCACAGACGCTTGAACTTAAACGTAATGTCACAGCAAGCTCCCATGGCTAATCCAGGAAAGAAAAAACTTTCAGAAAAGAATATATATATATATATATATATATATATATATATATATATATATATATATATATATATATATATATATATATATATATATATATATATATATATATATATATATATATATATATTCGGTCTCTTACAATAGGGTCTCCGTTGTGTCGGCGCCACGATGCGTATGAAACTCGCGCGTTACGGCATACGGCAACCAGATGGCCACAAATTTCCCTATGTAAGCTACATGTCCTTATTTAGTTGCTGCATTGGATATACTAGGTCTTTAAAATTGAAGGAGCTAATAACGTTGCTAATTATTTAGCCATGGGTATATTGCCTTGTGGTGCGTAAGGTGAAATCATTCCAAGCAAGCTACAAAACAAGGAAGCCAAGTAGATACAGCGGTTTGTGACAATGCCCGTGATTGTAACAACGTCAATGATGGCAACAGTGCATATAAAGTTTTGGCGCATCCCGATATATTCTAGAAAAGCTGTAATCATTGGGTTAGTTACAATCTATAACTGGAGAAATGGAAACGCAGCGTTATAGCATCCTTTCTCTGGGCAAATTCGCATTTTTTTATTAATTGAATTTGTGACGAGATTCCTGGGATAATATGATTCAGTAAATGTATGCTGTCGAAGTGACAAATAAAGACTCTTTATCTGAATCGGGCCAATATAGGGTGGGTTAAAATTATGCCATGATGCATTCTATATTGCGTAAAAAGTGAGCTGCAGTGGATAATACCGAAAAAGAGGAAGAATGCGTTCAATATATGACAGCTACCCTCAATTTATTTCAGTCTGAGATTTATTTGTCCTGCCTCGCGCTCACCTTTTTTTTTAGGTAAAATAAGAGGGGATTAATATTTTCATCAAGCCTCCTTATCCTAAAGTGGACTCAGATACTTAGCCTTTCCCCAATGGGTAACAATTTTACAGCAGATTTTAACCCACCCTTTCAATTCACAAAATGTTTTCCTTTTTGTGTTCGCGAAAAAATAATTAAAAGCTAGTTTTACAGCACTCGAGAATTTCTTGACATCCTGCTTCTATGCGTTACCCAGAAAGAAGACAGTTGTGTCTAACTAATAAAAAACGCCTCATAAAAAAAAATTATTTCTAACCACCAGCAATATCACACATTTTAAATAAATAATTTATATTTATTGATTTCAATTTTCGTGGTGAAATGTGAATAGACGGAAGACTAAAATTGAAATTATCTTTCCTGGAATTGAGGCCGCAGAGGAAATGGTAATATATTATCCCACATTAGCTAATATCTTTGTGCGGTCTCTGATTTTGCCGCCTGATTACACTCGTTTTAGGGAAGACGCTTACTCCAGCGGTGTCTGCTGTTTGCGCACCAGTTCCAGGAACGATTGACACTACTTCAATCTCACTAATATGCCCCCTCTATTTAATCTGCTAGGCTGAGAGCACGCAAAGACGCCTAGTAAAATAAGGTGCAATATTTTCCATAAAGACATCGCAAAGGTATTCTGGTGTCACACAGATTCACAGCGCACCACATGAATTAATTAATAAATATTTATTAATTATTAGATTTTTATTTGAATGATGGGATTGCTCTAAAACAGATTTGTCTTATATTATTATAAACATAAAGGCTTATTATACAAGATAACTAATTTGAAAATTTCCGCATTGTTAGCAAGGTTACGTTGTGTTTCCGGTTCAGTGCAGTGTGTGGTGATGCATCTTGAGAATAATATACCCCCAGCATAAGGGGTGGTCCTCGCATTTCAATTTCCAAAGTTCTAATACTAAGCCATATCAGCCACTAGTGAAAGGATTTTACTGGGTGTCATTGCCTGATCTGGCTGCTTGTAATGTTAAGCAAATCAGGATAGGGCACTTATTTATAAATCTTTTGGAGGCTTCCTTATACTTGATGACTAAACATAGTCATTATTTTTGCCTATCAAACACAATTAGGCTAGGGGCGACTGTTGTAAAAAATTCTCAGAGGTTATTTTTGAGAAAACGTCTTTTCTAATACTTCTTCGGATTTCAGAGAATATATCACACTCATCCATTCGGCAGCTTCAAAACACAATGCATTGACGGATTTCGTGGTGTCGTTGAGGGAAACGGGGCAACACAGATGTAATATTACATTTTCACTTTTTACACAAAGACAGCTATTAGAATTTTCTGTTCTTTTTGCACAACAAAGTTTCGACATGCATAAAATATTTTAAACATGCGTATTAGCGAATTCAAAAATTTACGTTTGCCTTTTTTTTTGTCATCTTGAGTTAAAGGTGGGAACGTTCTAACAATTTGTTCTAACATTTGTTATTAACATTACTAGTTATTAACTAACATTATGGAAGGTTTATATGCCTTTTATCACGAGTTTTTGAAGTGAAGGAAATATATTCATTTTACAGGAGTCTGACTCAAGCAAACATCCTAAGACTCGCCACGATGCGGTGGTTAGGGCGCTCGTTTGTTCTGCCCAAGGATGCGGGATCAAATCTCTGCTATGGTGGCCGCTTTTTGATGGTGAGAAGAACGAAAGCGTCCGTGTGCTGTGCGATGTCAGTGCACATTAAAACTTCTCAGACAGACGAAAACTCCGGAGCCCTCCACTACGGTGCCTATCATAGTCTGAATCACTTTCTGACGTTAAACCCAATAAAGCAAACTAAAGCAGCAAATAGAATAAATGAAATAGCATTTTTATGTCTAAACATAACTCTAGGTCACCATTTTGCTACAACCACGATGCCAATTTTCAGCTTAAGCCGATTTAGTCGCTTGGGAATGCGTCTCATACATGTTTGTATTGCCTAAATCAAATTCACGCACAATAGATCTAGTTTAAAAGATAGGAGTTTTAAATCCAGACAAAGGCGAAAAGGCAAACATAATTTAGCTCTAATTTTAACTTCTTATGAGGCTGGATGCCTTTAGAAGACATTTACGGAAATGCACTGCAGGAGCTTTTCGCATGATTTTTTACAGGAATCTTTCGAAGCCCATTTTCAGTCTTAGCCCACTTGAAAGGATTTAACGAGTTGTCGGACGGAGCTTTATTTATGAAATCGCGATCTGCGATCCATAAGTGTATCTTCGAAAATTTGATCTTCAAGTTGAGATAATGACGCGAACCAATAGCTTCAAGTGACACTTTGCTTGTGTTAATAAAAACCACACACTAGGGAAACTAGCCTTATTTCTATATAACCATGTTGTGCCTAATATTCTACGAAACAAAGGTGCAGGAAACCTACCTTCTTCTCTTGTTTCTTGACATGCTGTTAATCCTGTAGCAGAATTGACAAATCAGTTGTTAATATCGCTCTCCCAAAATTCGAAATAACTGGTACATCTACTGAGTTGCGTTCGTTTACCTTACACTAACCCAAAGCAAGGAACATTTCGTGAAACGTCATTGCAAGTTGTGCCATACCTCAGGAAACATCTTAAATGCGTTCTGATATTCATCACTTCTGTACACGAAATTCGCGTGGCACGCTGAGAACATCCGAAAGCCGGAGTTATAAAAATATTGAAAGCAATGTTTACTGTTCGTCATATCGTCATTTCACATGTCTGGCAAGATAAGAGTTCATAGCGTACGTTATCATTTTGTTGTCTCCCGCGCCTAATTTTCCCTTTTTTGATGCGATGTTTACAATTCAAACAAACCTTAACTTAACTAGAGTTTATCACAGGTAAGCAAAGAAATGATTGCATTCTGTTCTTTTTCCCAGTTATAATCGTGTTGATTTTGCACGCGGATGTAGTATCGAATCATTTATCTTGATGCGTGCAGCACTGAACTCAATGCAGATAAACCGGCAGCCATCGACTAGGTAATAAAAGTTTCTTCAGTTATATTAAGGTTTTCACTGCAGACATTGCGAATCCGGAACAAAAGGCAATCCTGCATGACACTGCCAAGCCTGAGACAAACTTCTTGTGTGACGCGCTTTTTTTGGCCGCCCCTTATGCCTTGTACCTCCTAGCCTTGAGGCAAGTAACATCTTTCAATTATATTTGTACTCTGGGTGTAGGGAATCTCAAGCATCGTGGCTTTTCCTTTTCACACCTGTCAGCATGAGTAAAAATTATTAATAGTTTTGGTGGATGCGTTGAATATCTTCTGCCACGGCACGTATCTGTTAGACAGTAGAGTGCGGCAGTAGAATTTCAAAGCACTGTAGGCTCAGTTAAATCAGTCCAGAAAAATATGGTCCCGTAAGTTATGCTTTAAAAATGAAATAAGCACCCTGTTCATGACACTCTTAGGATTTTTAGCAAAAACCCCTAACAACGTGAAAAGTCTCAGTCACATGTCTATTTCATGTTTCAAACGCTTCTAAATTTAGGAAAGTGTGCGCTGTCTCCTTGCACGAAATCATGTTTGCCCCCCCTCTCCCCCCCCCCCCCCCTTCATTATGAACAAAATATTTTCTGACATGCCTCGATTAGAAGTTCTGGACCGAATACAGGAAGATCTGAAACCAAGAGGAAGGCGGACGAATGTACTTTATTCAATATGGCGCAGTAGATCTAAATCTCATTATATATGTCTATTCTTTCAAAATTAGATATGTAGAGCCCTACACGCTAGTTACGGAGACGATGGTTTCCGAACCATTAGCCGCATATGCATTCCGTTCTTACTACATTTTCTTTAAGGTTACCATCTAGATAAAGCAAATGTTCGAGAAATTTTTACACTAATGAAATGCACTATGTCATTAGAACCATACATCCATTCTCTACTTAGGTTACTGACTGTTGTCTGCTGTCATACCTTTTTTACTTCATTATGGAACCTCCTGCTTTCTATAGGCTCCCATCCCTTACTTCTGGATGTCCAAATGTTGTCATTTATCCACATTCTGTGACCACATCATCCCTAAATTAATCTTGGATTCCGTGCATAAATAACTTCTGCCTACAAACAGAACTGCGAAATTTGCCGTGGTTTATATTTTGCAGCCGCAGTACATTTTATGGGCAGGTCATATTTCTACATACCATATCTAATACCAAGGAGAAAGAACGAATTCTTGATATGAGGTAAATTCCTAGATACTTACCGATAAAGAATAGTAAGCAGGTTAACCAAAATACTGAGCTCATCTTGATAATAACCCCCCACCTCGAGGGAATTCTGTACTGTTTGGAGCGATCCTTACAGATGGGGATTTTATACGATATTCTCGTTGTGTTCTGTTTTCTAGCTTAGAGAGTGAAAATTACCTACCCATTTCTTTTTCGTCGCTCAATCTGATGACGCTAGAGAGAACTAAGGAGCCACGTCCATCAAGTTGGAAACGACACAAAGCGCTGTGAAAAGGTTATACATCAGCACGACGTCGTTCCTAAAGCGCTGACAGAAAGCGCGTCAAAAGCAAGATAAGGGTTGCAGGCAACAAATGCAAGTATCAAAAGTAAATGCCAAAACATTCGACTGAGATGCTCAGAGGGTGTCAAAATATAACTAAAAATATCTGTATGAAAACCGAAATCAAGGTCTACATCTTGTCATAAAAATGGTTGTAAGAATCTCGTTTCTAGTAATATTTTTCCACTTTCTCTTTACTGCCGTAACTAATGATATGAAAATTAAATCCTATCTTCACGTCCTATATGACCTTATCAGTTTGGCGCCTTGTCAGTTACATTTCTGACAGAGACAGTATTATGACGCCTTTCAAATGACAACCCGAGAGCTTCATCTCAACACCCAATCCTTACTTGTCATACTACATATAGATTACTCCAGCATCACAAACATAATTTAATAGCTATCATAGAAGCCATGCTTTGTTGTCTACACAGATGTGTAGTGGAAAGAAAAAAACGCATATAAAAATATCAATTGTTTCTAAATTAGGCATCGCTCTAACTGGAACACTTCTGTAAGCGTAAATTGAATTTCGTACTTCGGAGAAACTCTTCTCTTCGCCAACTGCCTAACAAGCTACTTTAAAAGATATGCCTCTGAACGAAGACAGACGCGTCGTTTGCAAATATGCACAGAAAGAAAACTATTCTGAGAAATCTTACTATTTTACAAACATGAACGCGACATTCATTATATTATTGAAAACTTTCAACTGCGTCCTCTCTGCGCCTGTGGCAGGATGCAGAGATTTTCTTTTTTTTTTTTTGGTCTGCATTGATTAGGGTCCTTGAGCTAACGCATCGCACGTTTTGTGGGAATGACTTGTCAATAAATTCAAGCAGTAATCTCAGCTAATGGGTAGCTTGTATGGAAAGTTCATTTTCCCATCCGAATATTTACTTCTTTGAGTACGATGAATGCCCAACTTTCACCGAAGGTTAACCTGGAGCACAATACTCTTCTATCTTGGCCACAATTGGAAAAATCTCTGATCTTGATATGCCTCTATTAAGGATAAACTTTTCTAGTTCTTAAACAGATTTGATAGAAATGTTTTGTTTTTGTTTGGTCAGAAACCGACTATTTGCTCACAAAGTCAAATCCCAGCCAGAGTAGCAAAGCACTGACATTAGGGGACGGATATGAGCGTGATAATATGTGCTGTTTAGGTCGTTAGACGAAAGCTTCGTAATTGCTTCTGCGAAATTGGAAAATCTTTTACCGTGGAACGCGGCGATAAAGAGCGAATTTGTATTAGGCTCATTTTATTCACGTTTATTCTATATAAACACTGGTCCTTGCTATGGTGCGGTGACGTTTTCTTTCTTTTAAGTTGATGGCTACTTGTGTAAACCTCAAACGGCACAATGATAACGAAAACTAGGTGTTATCGGGTATGGGTGAAGAAAATCAATTTTTCTCAAAGTCTTTGATTGAGTTTTGCGTTTTTCAAAAATAGGTATATGACGGCCTTCTCTTAATCAGCTCTGTAACTTTAAGCATCATTCTTTTTTTTTGCAATGAGCTGAAAACGTCCTATCTGGCCGATGCTGCTGTGCACTTTATCTCCTGTGCAGGACGTGAGATCGCATCCTTGTTTTCTTGTTATAGACTAATGAGTTTTTGAATGTTGCAGATTTATGTAGCTTACGCTTTTGTTATCTTTTCGAAAGATTTCATCCCACAATATTGTACGCGACGTTTCATTGCATACTTAAATTTTTATGAATCAACTAAATTATTGTTCTTTCTATGTTGCATAATAATGAAGCTTATGTATTTGCTCTTCTATGCGCAAAAATGCACTCACCAACTTGTTTTTCAAAACTACTCATTATCAACTTCTTTGCCGCTTTATTTTTATTTGCCTGTACAGCTACTTTTGCTGCTGGACCTGACATTACCTTTTAGCTATAAGTCCGCAAAGGGCTTTGCAATTATTAAAGTCTCCCTGAGAATAAAATGTAAAGGAAAGTGCTCTTGAGGCGTCACAGAACCCGCCAATCAAACATTTCCCGGCATGACAGCTACCGCCTTTCAAATGCATGCTTGTGATATTTCGAGGCTGCGGACTCTGTGCAGCGAGCTACAAGATGGGGTGATAGTGTTGCGGTCATCACGATGTGAACCACTGGTAGGTTACTATAGTGTAGAATTCTATATAAACGTCGATTGACGTCCTTACAAAAACTGGCGTCAAAAAACAGCTGAGCCTGTCACAGGCACTGCAGATGTTATTCCGATGGTTTGCCGGCGTAATTATAATAATCTACTCCTCAGGACATTATTTCGCTCTAAATATCTTCAATACCATTCCATATTTAAGGGTGAACACTCGCATTCAACATGTATAGACTACTTAAAACTGTTAATTGAAAACCAGTCTCTTTAATTGGATTTGTTTTTTTTTAATTAATAATGAAAATGCCAGTAGTCAAGCAGGCAGTGCCAAATCAAAGGGTACAGCAGTCGTATGTTAGATATTGAGAGATCTATTTTATTTATTTGCAATGTACTGCTAGTTTCATGCAGAAGGCTGTTGCAGGAAAGGGATTATCTTATGCGTGCAGTCTGGTTTCTCACCAAGAAATGAAACAAAAGACTATTGCTTGTAGAACATCTAGTGTTACGAGGTGAGCCAATGACGCGAGGAAGTGAAATAATCAGTAATTGTAACAAAAGAAAATAAATTGAAATCGATGCACATACTATAAATCTAGATTTGTGCAGCTGACAACACCATTCGCTAGCAGATTTAAGTCCCGTATGTTTGAGGAAAAAACGAAAATGTAATTGTGTCACTATTGTACCTGTATTCATGTAAGTTCGTGTTCTGATTTTTCCTTCAAATTTCAGAGTTTGAAAACGTCAGACGGTTATGTGTATCACTCCTGAATGCGTCATTTAAGATCACAAAAAAATATTTACGTCTCAGAAATTTGGCGCGATTAGGATAGTTTGAAAGCCAGCTTTGGGCCAATGTTTTATCAGTGAAACGGAACGATTGCACGTGTCATAAATAATCATCACTTTTCGCTGAATACTTTCTAGTGTGGCTATACAATGTTTATCAGACCGAAACAATTAGGCGATGACGTAATCAAATGCAGAAAAAACAAGTGCGAGGTAAGCTACTAACTTGTTGTCGGGGAAAGCAGATTTAAGGGACCGGTTTTTTTGAAGAAAGCACGGAAAGTACCCTAGATGTTATATACGAAACATGTCTATTTCGTTCTAGGTCAGGCGAGTTTAGAAACCCCAAGAGTTTGTTCTCACCTACTCTTTTAAGTGTTTAATACTCAATTTGATAATTTTAGATTGGAGGGCTCTGCTTTCCGGGGACTGTCTCGCAGACAGTCTTCGCAGACAGACAAGTCCATCCTCATCAGCAAATCTTGACACGAATTAGAAATTTACACAAGTAAGTCGTTAAGAACGGGCTGAATAGTATCACACCCATTATCTTTGTATATAATACAGTCATCTGCGAATAAAGGCACAGTATCGTTTATGTTGCCTGCAACCTGATTTATGCATAAAGAAAAAGAACGGCAACTAAAACAGCGCATTACGTTCCGTGAGGTAGACTTCCACACAGGGTGAGCGCTACACATAATATTACAGATAAGCTCGCAACCAATTTGTGATATTTCCTAATCCAAAACTGAACTAAGATTTATCAAATAATTTACGCTGAGATACGCGGGCAAAGGCTTTGGACACATCAAGAAATAACTTGTCAGTTCACCCAAAACTGTCAATGGTTGCAGTGAGGTAATGTGTAGTTTCAGTTTATTGCGCTGTAGTTGACGCAAAAAGTCAGGTGGGCGGATGAAGACAAGTTCGCAGGGGTCTAGTGGATGCAGCGGGCGCAGGGCCGGGTTAATTGGACTAATATGCGAGGAGCCTTCGCCCTTTAGAAAGTATTGTCCTGCTGATGATGATGACGATGAGTTGACAATCCCTTTCAGAATCCATGTTGGCAACTGCTGCTGATATTTTTTTCCACCAATGTAACTACATGTTAGAGAAGAATGTTCTCTAAGATTCTGAAAGCTGGCGTGATATCCAGATTTATAACAGGAATTATTTGAGCTATTTTCCAATCTTTTCATTCATCGTAGACTAGCAATGATTTCCCACGGACGCGCATTAAATATTTGTGCACTCAAACAGCATATCTCCTTAGGGAAAGGTTAGGTAGTTACTGTACTAGCTCCCTCAATGTCAATGGCTAGCAATAAAAATTCCGAGACCACTGTGGAATATACACTGCAGAAAGGGGAAAGTCGCAGCATTGCTGCTGCACACGATGCGTCACGTTTGCGCTCATTATCATTATCAACTAAATGCACCGTTTTATCATTGCTACTGTCATCATTGTCATTATCACCAATTGCAGCGTCATTGTCATCGCTGCTATCATCCTGACGGTAAACAAAAATAATGGTGGGCGTTTCTCGAACCCGGGCTTGGCGCAGTTGGTTAAAGCGATCTATTGGAGACCCGAGGTATGGAGCTAGGTCCGATTCCCTGTGGAGAAAGAATTTTTATTTTGTGAAAATGTCAGCACGATGACTGACAAGTGACACACCAGCGTACAGACCCGTTGCACAAATTCCACGCACAGATCTTATACAGAAATTTCGCACACAACTCTCGTTAATGAGAGCTACTTTTCTTATTTATTCTTCTTGATTTGGATTTTAAGATGTGTTCAAACAGACGACCGCAAACTCAATTCCACCGCCATGTTTGTAGCGGCGCTGCCATATAATTAGTGCTGATATAAGCGAACACGGTTGTTTTTATCTTTGGTAGATTTCACCAGGTTTATTTAGTTTATTGTTTCATTCCATTCTAAAACTATTTTGCGGCTCTCTGTTATAAGCTTAACAAAATATTTGTATCTTAGTCTTAGACGCTCTCGACGTGACTTGAGCAGCGCGGCAGTTGTGTTCACAGAGCTGTACTACTTAACAAACTCTATGTCGAATCCACATCAACGTTAACCGACGCGGACTACCGCTGTGAACTCGAGACAACCGGGTATTAGTTAATTTAAGGATGGAGTTTTCTAATGAAGAAACAAAAAATGTTGGAAAATGCACTACACTGTCCGTTTAACGCTGTTGCAGTAAACCTTTATTAATGTTATGCATGTGTAACAAATAGCAGTTAGCAGACGTGTCTTCCTGCACAGGCCTGGTTATGCAAAAGTTATGTATTTTATTTCGCCTACCTTGCCACCATCGATATCTGATGCCATGAGCCTTCTCGACGATGGCGCTCTATAGAGTAGTAGTGGTATAGTATAAATCATTTTTTGGGGAAGATGGGTTATCGATTAAGGGCGAGGTTGATTGGGTCCTCTGTCCAGGACTCCGCTGGCTGAAGCCGTTGCCCGAGTACTCGCAAGCAAGGTCATTTGTGCCGCAGGCCACCTCCCAATGTGCCCAGGAGGAGGAAACAACTTTATTTTTAACGCATTATTAGGCGTCAAGAATATCCTGGGCAAGAGTCACTAAGGCCAACTGATATTTGAGCTGGTCAGATTCTAACCAAGCCCGCCACGTTGAGGGAGGAGGGTGTGGATAGTGAGGTAATCGAATTGTAACAGAGCATGAAAACATGCAATGTTCTCAGTTTGCATAGCGTTCGGAACAGTTTGGGCATGCGAGGGAGTGTCTGACTCGGTATAGAAACAATCTGGCAGGAGTAAGTAGTTTAATATTTATATGCGTCTTAGAATGCGTATTTGCGTGGTAGTGAGGGATTTATCAGGAAGAGGACGTGTGCGAAGAGTTTCTATAATGTTGTCATAGTGAATGCGGATTTCTTTTTTGTAGTGAAGAATAGCGTCCCACCTGAGTAGATAAGGCCAGGGAATCCCAGGCTCCCGGTGCTGAAGTTCGCGGGCGAGGCGATGCACAACCTCATTGCCTGGGATTCCAGCGTGACCAGGAATCCATCTGAGTGTGACAGTGTTAGGACGTAGTTTCGTGAGATCTCTGTTTAGATTATCTTGCAGTTCTTCAGAAATGTAACCCGTGTGAATGGCGCGTATAGCGTGTATTGAATCACTGTATATTGTATGTTCTGAAGGGCTAGTGGGTGCTGCCCAAGGTCCTGAATACTGGCGACTGTTGGTAAGGTCTCGAGAGTCGCTGTAGGAGGAGGATCTATGTAAGGACCGAGGGTATGCGTCACTACATCGCTACAGCTCTCAATTGAGTAAGCAGCCACTCCGACGTTAGTTCGGGATGCATCTGTGTAGACGATCGCGGAATTTGTAGGGTGAACATGGTTGGAAGCGCGAGTGGAACGTCTACCTGGGTTAGTATCGGGTGCAACGTTTTTTTGGATATGGGGTCACTCTGAGGTTATCCGGGAGAGAAGAAGGAGGGGTAATTATAGGGAGGTCGACAGGTTTTAGTGCAGCCTGCTGTAGTATACAATGTCTTTGTTTGGTGCTAAAAAGACGTGCCATTTGCCGGTCTTGACGTTGTTGTATGAGGTCTCCCAGGGGCAAAAACAGCCCCGTAGAGTACAGGCGCTCCGTGGACGTATGGCATCATCATCATCATCAGCCTGACTATACCCACTGCAGGGCGAAGGCCTCTCCCGTATTTCTCCAATTAACCCGGTTCTGTGCTAGCTGCATCCACTTGGCCCCTGCGAACTTCTTAACCTCATTCGTCCATCTAACTTTGTATGTATGTACAGGGACGTAAGTGCAGCCTTGTACAATATATGAAGCGCAGCATCCATCTTACGTCTTTGGCGACAGATTAGAGTAAAGTAAAGAATTGTATATAAAATTTTGCTAAAGGCTAATGCGTGGACAAGCTCCCTTACTTGACCCTTGAGTAGCCCAGCGTGCTTATTGACAATGCGGCGAACTAGATGCGTAAGCTGATTGCAAACTTTAACGGCTGTAGAAACATTGGGCTGATTAGTTTAATCATAGATATGAAGTCCAAGGATCGGGCGGGACGATACACGAGGAATGATGTGACCTGCCATTGTGAGATTGATTAGCTTGTTATGTTGGCGTTGATAGCGAGTTTTTGCAATCAGCAGCAATACGGGGTTTTCAGATGCGGGAGATAGCCCTACTTTATCAAGATAACTAATGACGGCCTCGATACCTTGCTGTAGGGTCTCCTCTACTGCTCCAAGAGACCCAGGAGTGCACCAAAGAGTAAGATAATCTGCATAGAATGTATGTTTTAGGTTTGGGATAGATGCTAGAATACGAGATAGGGGAGCCATACCAAGCTTAAAAAGGGTGGATGACAGAATAGCGCACTGAGGAGTACCACGTGTGAGGGGGAAAGGTTCAGATATAAAATCAGGGAGACGGAACCTGGCCGTGCGGTCGTGAAGAAATGTCGTAGGTTAGCCGTATATCTTTGGACCACAGCCAGTAGAGGCAAGGATGTTTAATAGAGGATCGTGAGCAAGGTTGCCAAAAGCCTTACGCACACCAAGGGCCACTATGGCTTGGATCTTGGAAAAGGGCGGAGGATCAAGTTCGTGCATAAAGAGGTCCCTAGTGGACACACCCTTTCGGAAACCAATTTGCTGAGGGGGAAAGAAATCTTTAGATTCAAGATGACCCTTGAGCTGATTGAGCACCATCCGTTCCATGGCCTTTCCCAGGCATGATGTTAAAGAAACTGGGCGGAGGTCTTGAATCGCGTTGCGCGTTCTTTCCGGGGTATGACTGGGTTTCTTGGCAAGTCCATATCATATGGTAAAGATGTGCTTTCTGGCCACAAAACGTGCATTGAGCTGAGAAAGTACCCGGGCTAATTGTGTGCATTCAAGCGGAGCTGCTGTAGGGCAATGTAACCGCCTAAGATGACATTCTTCTGGTTTATCTAGTCTTTTCGCAAGTGCTTGGAATGTGTGTCTCACTAAGCGGACGACGTTTGCAGTATCTGGCAATATGTAATTAGGGGCTAGGTGTGGTCACTGAGTGGAGTGATCAGGCATCCTGGAAGAGGAATACTTGGGCTACGGCATGTTCACACTCGTTTTCCTCTACCCCTTCATGACCAGGTACCTATATTACGTTTGTGTGAGACGTGGTGTCTGGTTTCGGATACAATTTTACAGGTCAAGGGAGAAACCCAGCCTCACATGTAGTTTCTTGATGATGTTTGGAAGTCGGTAACGACATATATGGAATCGGCGTTTGTGGCGGCTAATGCGATTGCTGCCTCCTCCATTTGAGCGACGTCTCAATTTCTAGCCGTCATCCCCACTACCGTATGGCCTAGATGAGTGCCGACTACTCTTTTTATGCCTTCGTAGACACCAGCAGCATCTACAAAGAAGGTCTCTTTGTCCTTGAAGTAATTCTAATCAATCGTCCTGACTCGTGCTTTGCGTCATGCCTCATGATATTGCGCATACATATTCTGTGGTAGGGGCATGGTGTTCACAATGCCTTTCTAATTCATTGGTGCCAAGGCTTCGAATTCAAAGCTCCTAGTAGCAGACACTACGTATGGCTGTTTTAGAAACAGCGCGCCTACGTGAAGAAGGATGTACATAAAATAGGTATTGGGGGTGGGTCTAGATCTCTGTTTGGAAATTCTTAAATTTTTGAAGTTAGCAGGGGATCGCGGACTCTTTTGTTTTATTCTACCTACTCAATGCGAAATATGGCGGCAACAACGAACGGCTAAAATGTTTGTCAACATCTTTCCTCCGTCATTATCTTGCCTTAGCTGTTCCATCTGATATTGCGCACTCGCCCGACCTTACTTCAGGAAAATGAACGCCCGATTCCGCAGTGTTGAAGGCACACTTGCGGCCGATATTAAAACGATTGAAGACGCCTCGACCTCTAGTCGGTAAATTTGCTTAAAATGGAAAGCGTCTGATCGATTGATGAAAGCGTTTGATCTCGACGGGAGGCATCGCCGGTGAGGTTAAAATATATACTTTTATATTCTCGAGGGCCTAACGCCAGTTTAAAGAAAAATAAGATTAAGGAACCCATCCGGCAGTATGCCTTATTTTTATCCGGTGGTGAAAACATAGGTCACTTTCATGCACGTCGCTACTCACAGCTAAATCAAGCCTTTTCACGTAACTTATACTTTTACACTTTGCTTTTTGTATGTAAAAGTGGAATAGGAAATCGTGTATTCCACACGAAACGCCTGAAACAAGACTCTTTGAACGTAACATACTTCCAATAAAACTACCCGAATTTCAGCAAACCTGAAAATATCTGTGGAACTCAGGATAAAGATGTGTTCTCTCGGTGGGAAACTTATAACTAAATGAAATACTCAAAGGAAGTGTTAAATGTTGGCCTGTCACTAAATCTTTACATCTTTTTCATACTTTTCCCGCTCTTACCTTTAGGATTGTGGAATATCCTAAGCCTTTTCATCGCTTCTACTGTGAAGAAGAAAGACAAATAGTCGAATATAACCGTACCACACCAATGGTTATTGCAGCTCCCATTCACTTGCAGACCATGGCGACTTACAAAATGTTAATCAACTTTTATTAACTGCATTCAACTTTTCCCCACACAACGTTCTGCTTTCGAGAAGAATGTAAAGCACGTAGCATAGCCATTTTTCCTGATCATTTGCTTCAAGTGCCGAGTAACTGCCCCTTAACTAAACAGGATGAACGTACATACATAATAGCGCCCCTATTGAATCTCGGTGGTTCTGCGTGCCAGCTTGCTAAATATTCTGACACAACAGAGTAAAATTCCCGTTATAATGAAAATGCTACATTGGCGTTGTCGACGTTGTAGCAAAAAACCACGGTTGCGGCTCTTGCACCTGATAGTTGGCGGCAGGTATTCCCGTGCCTTGATTTAACGTAAAAGAAATAACAAAAGAGTCAGACACTGTGTCCTAATTCACGAAGGTACGTTCGTAAGCGCTGGTTAAGCGGAGCGGTTCACATACAACTCTATGCAGAAGTGAATGTATGGGCTGTTGGAAGAAGAAACTAAGGAATTGGTAATGAGGCGAGTAGCAGTGTAGCCCATTCCTGCAATCAAGGAGCTGTCACCGCCGTCGACGCAAAAGGTTGGAGAAAAACAGCATCTGCACATCGTTTATCGCCGCCTCAGAGAGAAACTTCAAAGCAGGGTCCGTGCCGCTGTGCACACCATAGGATTCATATAAGTTGTGATTTGTGAATCCATATCTTCGAATTTTATGGCTAACATTTTTTTTAAGCGAATATAAAAGAAAAAACTTAGCTGTGGTCTATCTTGTTGTTAAACCTGGAGTTACGCGAGAGCAATCTGCATGGCTACGCTTAGGTTCGGCTTGCAAATAAAGGCATTGCTTTTGAACATAGTAGTTTACTCTATGGTTTCAGCTTTATCAGGCCATATGGGAATCCCTTCACGTATGGGCACCCCTTGCCTCTCGTCGTTGGTCATTCTCATTCGGGTGTAGACGTCTTATAATAGTATAACATCGTCTTTACGTCGACCTCCAGGGCACATCACCGTTACAACTTTCCAACGAATCTTCTGTCTTATAAACTCGCTGTTGTCGTTCGCCTCTATCAACTACCGGACTTATCTGCCTTCTACTTCTTGATTTCTTTTTACTTTTTTTATTATTTTTCTTCTTGTTTCACTCTTCGGGCAGGCATGGGCAGGCACGGCGAAATGGCGAGACTGTGGCCAATGTAGCGCTCGCTACACAGAACGTTAAAGGAAAAGTCAAAACGAATCTGCTGCGTTTCATTTTGTGTGTCTTCTATAAAGACCGCACAACCATTTCATTATTTTCCGAGAGAGACAAACGACGCACCCTGGAGAGTTTTATAGATCAAAAACGTCGGGATTAAAAAGAAACTGACTGTGATTATGCGAGTTTCTTTTAAGCGTTTCACTCGGAATCACTTCTTTCCCAGAAAGCATCACCCCTCAAGCGCTAATTTAATGTCGCATGATCGTGTTGTGAGCCAGGCTTCGTTTTCTAAGTGGACTTTTTTGACAGCTGAATTCGCCATCTAGATTTCAGTATTATCCACAGATGTTTTTTTCTTTTTTTTTTTTTTTACTTGACAAGCTAGCCATGAGTCTGACATTTAAGTACACTCGAGCGGCTAACAGTGGTCCACTCGAAATGTAAAAGGAGTCGCTTATTTCTGACATCGGATGCCCTGACTTAATAGCATACAAACCGGCGACCACTCGATTTGACAGAGGGCGCATTAGTACATCTCTGAGCAATACTTATTTTCTTGTTTTTCCTTCCGGCGTTTACGGTGTGCGAAAGCTTAGAAAGCTTTCTCTGCTATCAGCAGGATGGAAGCGCCTCCCTATACTTGGGGACACTTTTTCTTGGCAATGGGCGCAAAGGTAGGGAGGCGGGGCCTTTAAACGTGTCGCTCCGCCATGTAGTCCGACCGCGCGGCTATCGGCCTGCATAGACGTTGCAGATCATTTCTTTCGTTTGCTTCGACAGCCAGCGTCTCTTGAACTTGACTCGAATCTTGCCTGGTGAAAAAGCTTCAAGTTGTTGCGGAGTGAACGAACCAGAACCGGAACGACCCGAACAGGTGGCAGTCGCCATCTTGTCTGCAAAGTCGGGGCGTCTCTAAACCGGGAGACAGACATCACAGACGAAAACCAATCAATCAATGAAAGATCAATGAAAGAGCCAAATCGGATACCATACCTTGAAGTAGGGATGACAGCTCTGATAAGCCACTAACTACATTGTTGAAGCATTTTCAGCACAGATGACGAACAATTAGTGGGTCTCTTAGATGTTTCTTAAGAGGAGAGTGGCGAAAGCCTACCTTTCCTTTTCTATCATTTGCCTCTTATCGGCCTTTATTGCAGTGCTACATGTAATTATAATTGAGTTACAGGGAAGGGAAGGCACAGTATCTGTCATACTTTCTCCCGCCGGTGTGAGTTTGATCGGTACAACATCCCTCCTGCCGCGTGGCATTCCTCGGAGCGTGTTCAACTGTGGGATTGCAGATTGTACGAACGCTAGACAAGAACACATCTCGAGGAATATGACAGATCTCGCGCACAGATCAGGCACACAAATATCGCGCACCACTCTACCGCGCGGGATTTCGTTCCATGCCCCTAGAAATGACTTCGCCTTAATAACATTTACTAAGAGCCTTGTATTAACATCTCCATGTTGTTTGTCTTACATATACTGCTCTTTTGACAGTCGAAACGCCGCGATAACCCCTTCTACCTGCCTTCATTGCGAATTATTTTTCTGACCATCCATCGGGTCCTGCGGTAATCTCCTCACATTGCCACCTAGAAGCGATGGCAAGCATACCCATAGCCATTATTTCATTTATCTATAGCCCTTAAAGAATGCAAAGAATACAGTCTGACCATTATGAGCACCTTCATACCGCTGTGCCGCTTAAGAGGCAACACTATTAGATGTGCGAACTGTATTACTTTAAGGCTCATACCATGCTGATGTCCGCAAAATACAGCTCTTAGTTTTATCTGCTATATTGACACAAGAAGGGCGGACATCTCTAATATGCTCAGCAGGAATACTTCCGACAGTCATGTAACATATCCAAAAGAAATGCAAGAACGCTCAGGGGTCTCCATGCACATATTTCTGGACACAAAGAACGACAGAAATTGGGAGCCTTTCACAAGCATGCCTCCTAGCATTAAAGTGTTATATAGCATTGTTATGAGTTAATAGCGGGCTCCAGAATTACAAGGAAACGTCGGCTCGCATCACAGCATCTGATAGTGTTGACACTAATAATTAAAATTTATTCAGAATATTTCGAACCCATTCCTGTAGCAAATATTTGCTTGCTTTCCAATAACCTGGTCTGAAGATTTAATAGATCAAATAACTGCAATTCTCTCTGTAATACTGTTATTTGTGTTATATATACCACCCAAATGAAAATATACTGTAGAATATTACAATATATTTTGACCAATTCTCTTGTGTTAGTGTGGTAGCTGAATTCACCCCGATTGCAAACTCTCAGACAAACTGCTTGAAGTATGTTCTGGTGTGTTATTCATTGGAATAGTGACACAGTTTACACGGCAGTACATAATGAGCGTAACGCCAGCTGGCGTCATCATGCATGCTTCTAAGTTTATGGTGGCCTTGACTCAGATAATGTCATATTGAACCCGTCAGAAGTATTGAGCAGTTGGATCCTATATAGTTAATTGAAGTGACTGGACCTTATTTAAAAAAGAAACACTTTCAAATGATGATGCCTGTCACAACGAAAATAACCTCATCAAAAGCTATTCAGTCTAAATGTCTAGAATTTTGTCGAAAAAAATTCCGAGAAGGATGGTAGGCCATCTTGACAAAATAATGATTAGAGCGACAGGGATAAATTCTTAGAATAGTGCTGACCATAAAGTAAAAATCCGCATGAGGGGCCCTGCGCAGTGACAGTACCCACATCTCAAGTCACCCACATTTGCAAAGGTTTCCTCTTTCTCCATCACTAAACCTTCCTTTGAGCTGTCTATCTAGTCATAACGACGTCAAAACCTAAAGTTAAAATTTTGGCGAAAAACCTTTTCTTATCAATGTTGCTGCTTGTCAAATATTTCGTAGAGACACGAAAAAAAATGGCAGTCCCAAGTGTCCTCCCATGTGCGAGTGCCATTGCGTTTTTTTCAGCTACTGATTATACTGTTGACGTAATCGCGCTGCGCTAGCTTTTGTCAAATTTACACTTAATGCTTCAGTCAGGTGCACAGCGAGTGAAAGAAACGCTCTATAAATGGTGATCGGTAATTAAACTAAGCACTCTCTTAGAGGCACTGTCCACCCTCAGGTCGAAAATATTTTCTTTCCCGGTGACTTTGAGGTTTCGACCCCAAAACGCAAGGCGCAAAATGATTTTCGAAACGAGCAATGAATACCGCAGTTAAAGCCACCGCAATTAACCGATTTGGCGTTTGTCTCTCTTTCCGTTCGTTCCCAAAGGTTTATCACTCTCATGCCCGGTCGTCTAGCCTCCAAGATCTAAATTCCCCTTCCTCCTCCTCCGCATTTGGCTGGAGGTGGGGCGTCCCCTAAAAGGAAGAGAAAACGATAGTTTGCGTCGGAGCGAGAGCGAGGGAACGAAACGAGTGAGGGTAAAGCGCGCAGCGATCGACGGTGAAAATTAGTGCGGTACGTCCATCCTTCACCCGTCAGTCAGCGAGATGGACCAGTGGATGTCGTTGAGATCTTGCCGTCAACCTCGTGGCTCGACGGGCCAGCGTAGAGAATGGGGGAAGCTGGTTTCCGAAGGAGAGAATGAGACCTTTGATTTATATTTTTGCTGCTTTGCGGCGCGCGTGTAGCTGTGGCATTTTGCAAAGACTATCTCCGGTTCCTGATTGAAGAATTCGCCTCCTTTACGTAAAAGGTTGCACCCTTGACAGTTGCCCTTTAAAGTTGAAAGAAAGCCACAAACGCATGTGACGAGATATGATTAGAATCATAGTTCCTCAAAGTTTTATTTTACCCGATGACGCACGCAGTCCTTCAAACAGTGCAACTATAGTGGACCTGATCATGCAACCCTCTCTTCTGCAGGAAGGGTAGTGAGAAATCGTTCAGTATTTCCTTCTAAACACTTTGTAAGTGGCAATTGAACTAGGTTAGAACGGTTACATTACTTGTGGTCTTGGCCGGAGGAAGACAATATATTTTTTTTGTTATTCAGTATGATCAATGTCAATCAAATTTAATTTTGAGGCCTACTTTGTGCAGTCGAAGCCACTACGGCGTTATCAATGCGCAGTTGTGCTTTGAGAGACACTGATTTAGTGTCAAGACTGCAAGAAGGGCAAATATTAGTTCGAGGTGTCCGCATAACCTATAGAAAAACTCTACAGTGCGCGATGCCATTAACAGACACAAGCTATGGAGTGCTGGCCTTTGTTAGGAAAGAGCATTACCCTCCTTCGGGGCGTATTATTTGCGCCATGTATATCTGGAGCGCATGCTCTAAGCTTTCTTTTGGTGAACTTAAATTGGTAAATGCGCGGCCTCCGCTATTCACACTTTCTTATTGGCAAAACAAAAATGCAAACTAACGTTTTCAGGCACCCTAAGCCATGCTGCCTTGTCGAAGGCTACTTCTGTTGGAAGGGGATATTAGATTTCCATAGGAAGAGAACTTTATAAAAGAAACAAGACTTCCTTTCGGATAATTGTGTTTGACTTGGCTTTCTAAAACAAACTTGGTCCTTTGACTTGGCCCCCTGTGTTCGGTTCCTTTAAGATGATGAAGATGGCTGCGGTCGCGCAATGGTTTGCGTTTTGTGGATGAGCAATTACATACCTGCTGTAGTTTTCAGGCGTTACTTCTAACTATAAACGACTGGAGCTTTCCAGCATGATTTCAACAATAAGCGGCTTTAGTTTTCAATAAACTATGTAGTTATTAAAGCTCCTGGATTGTCTACAATAGTTCTAAACGAATATTTTGTTTTTGAATCGCGTCAAAATGTCACTTAGAGGATAGCGAATTCCACAGAAAATCATAAGTTCTAAGCGCAAAAACAGTTCTTGTTTGGAAGAAAAATAAACGAGAAATTTCCTACGCACTTATGAAGCGACTTCTCATTAAAGTGAAACCCATTTTGGAAGTCACGACCCCCTTTGAAATATTTATGCAATAATTTTAGGGATGCAAATACGTAAACAAAAAACCGACGTAAGTACAAATAAACCAAGGGTGGTGTGAAACGCTTACGACGTTGCGGTCAAATACTAAATTGGATTATGGCCAGCCTCCAATCGTTTGTTCTCGCGTTGCAACAGGTCGTACCGTTGTATCCTTCTTCCGTAGGATACGACGATTTCTGGTGCCGCAGCAGCAAGCGCCGCACGAGAAAAAAATCGCTGCTTGAGTGGTTCGACAATAGCAGGTTTTACTGTTAATATGATATGAAACGAAGGCGGATGGTGTCACTGCAAATCTGTGGCTTCAGAATTTGTCTCAATGGTTTTATGCCAATCAACTTAATTGAACTATGAAAACAAAAACTAAATATATTTTGTTTGCTCCTATAAATAAGCAGACACACATTGCATGTACACTGAAATTTAACATGCACACTTTAAAAAGAGTGTCCGACCATAAATCGTTAGCGATTAAATTTCATCAAAACCTTCGCGGGTCAGAACGTGCAAATTCAGTAAAAAGTAGTATTGCTCAAATGTTAGGAGTGCTGAACAGAATTCAAGCTTACCTTTCAAAGAACTAAAACGCCAGTTATATTTCGCCTTGATCATTCTCGGTTGAAATATTGTGTATTTGTTCGGGGTGTTACTTCAAAATCAAACATTATTAACTTATATATGATGTAAAAGAAATGGTGGAGATTCATTCATTGTGCATCGTCTTATAAAAGCGTGTCCGAATGCTTGGTAAGAGATCATATTGAAAATTGAAGACTTCTATTACCACCGGCTTTCCGAAACTGTCAAGATTTGAAAGCAAATAGTGAACTTTTCTACTTACACTTATAATGTACCCCATTACACGTTAAGACACTGCTCCTTCTTGAAATATTTCATTAGAAAGAATTACGGTTTGCAACTAACACTGGCAAATTCCTGACTGCTTGAATCTTTTCCCGCTTTTTTGGAATCATTGATTGTTCTCCTCCCTGCTTTCCTTCAGGAAAAAAGTGAAAACCTACTTTGCGCGTAACTTGTCACGTTGCAGACGAGTAGGAAGCGACGTTGGTGTTTCGGGGACTAGTAGGCTTCACCTTTTACCGCTGCAACAGCGCTGTAAACAAGCACGAAATCCTTATTTCACCGTAACAACTTAGGGGAGGGTGCTCCGTTCGATCCCTACTTACGGCCCTGTAAGACCATGGAGTTTTGACGTAGTCGCCACCTTGATGGACTGCCACCGCTCCCGACCATCATGGACCACACCGACCCTAACCGTGCACGCCGCGAGGCTGCAAGACAGGCTGGCGACAGGCCTGCCTCCTCCAGTCCTATTCCGTCCCTGCCTTACCGGGAACCACGATCGTTTGCAGGAGAACAAAGTGAGGACTTTGAGAAATGGCTACTTCATTATCAACGAGTTAGTCGGTACAACTGCGGCGTCACTGCTACAGTAGGCTGCCGCTACGCAATAACCGCCCGGCGCCTACAACAGCACCCAGCAATCGTCAATACAGCCCTGTTTTCCAGCAATCAAATGCTCCGCGTGGGTATTACCGCACCATCCTGAACGACAATCACCGCGACCATTCCCCAGCCTCTGACCGAATTTCCGTGCGCGCCGTTGTCCATCTCCACGGCGGCGCTCCATGTCACCTCGTCAGGAAAACTAACCAGAGCGACCAATGGAGGTGAGGCCGCTGGAAATGGGCTGTGTGCCAATATACCTCCTTCAACTTCTCAAAAACGAAATTGATGCGTTCATTGGTGGTGCGCGTACATTAGCTTTAGTGAATACGGGTGCGACTGTGTCTGTGATGAGTAATCAGTTTAGGCGCTTGTTGGGACGCAAAGTGATGTTTGAATATGACCGTGCTTCAACGTTTTGTGGTGTGAGTGGAGAGGTGTTGCGGCCTCTGGGTGTGTGTAGGGCGCAAGTGTCTGTGGGTGGTGCAATTTTTTAAGCCGAATTCATCGTCTTAGCCCCCTCAACTCATGACATCATTTTAGGAAGTTTTTTAGCGCTACCGTGGACTGCCGAAGTTAATAGGCTCATTTTGACGGCTATCATCTGCCGACTCTTTTTTGAAAGCGGTCGTAATCGAGAAAAAGTTCTTAGTATTAGAAAGACACAGTAGTTACATCCTCGTCTACTATGTTCGTCCACCTGTCCGCTACACTTATTGACCTGGTTTAATTTCAGGCCTCGGCGCAGCCAGTTCACTCAGCATGCCTGAAGAAAAATGTAATATTCCTCATTGTATGATCTTCGTGCATCACGGTACTGCCTCTTTATGGATAATCACCTCATCGTCCAAGCCTGCACTTTTACCAATTGGATTGAAGCTTACCTCATGTGGCCTTGATGCGCCCCGTGTCATTGCTTTGGTCACAGATGCTATGAGTGCCACCATACCTCCGGCTGCTGATGAATCTTCGCTCTTCCACATGATCAGCGTCGATCTAAGGTCACCTCAACGCCGTACTCTTATGGATATTATTCTACCCTCCTCGCCTATGTTTGATTTTTCCTAAACAAATGGACCAACCTCTCGCCCTGCACCTCGGACCCATCATACCATCGACACTGGTTCGGCTCGTCCCATCCGTCAGAAACCATATTGCGTGTCCCCATCTGAATGCAAAGTCATTCACTACCAAGTGGAGGACATGCTACGGAAGAAGGTGATACAGGAGACACCTAGCCCATGGGCACTCGCTATCGTTCTCGTACGCAAGAAAGACGATTCGTGACGATTTTGCGTCGATTACCGACGTCTAATTTCTGTTACAAAAATGGACAGTTATCCTCTTCCTCCAATAGGTGATACCCTCGACTGTCCCTCTGGTGCGTCATATTTTTCTTGTCTTAACCTCAGATCTGACAAGTGCCGAATTCCAGTGAACTCTGCGGATAAGGAAAATACAGCCTTTTTAACGCCAGATGGCCTCTATGAGCTTAACGTTTAACCATTTGGGCTGTGGAATACGCCGGCCGCATTGTAACCATTTATGGACACAGTTCTGTGCTGCCATTGGGACATTTGACTTTGCTATCTGGACGATGTCGTCATATTTGGAAGTCCTTCCAAGAACACAATGACCGTCTAGTGCGCGTCTTGAACTGTCTGCACAACGCCGTTGTAATTCTAAACTCGAAAAAGTGCTGCTTTGGAGAGCGCCAAGCGCTGGTGCTAGGACACCTTGTCAATGGCGATGCTGTCATGCCAGATCCCCAGAAAAGTGCCGCTATTGAGTCTTTTAAACCCCGGCAGAAAGTGAAGGAGTTGCGCTGTTTTCTAGGACTGCGTTCGTATTTTATACGCTTTATGCATCGCTTTGGTGACTTTGCTTACCGATTGGCGTGCCTTCTCAACAAAAACTCCATTTTTGACTGGTCACCAGACTGCGACGCGTCACTTCGTCAACTGAAGTTTCTTTAATATCGACACATATTCTACGTCACTTCGATTCTGGCGCATTCATAGAAGTTCACACGGACGCTAGTGGAATCGGTCTCAATGCAGTCGTCGTCCAGCGGCACGACGAACGAGAGCATGCCACTGCGTACGCAAATTATCCCCTGATCGAGCCCGGGCAAAATTTTATTCATCGAATATGAATGCTTGACGGTCGTTTTCGCTTTGCAGCGTTTCCGTTCATATTTGTACGGACGGTCATTTTCTGTCGTAACTGATCATCATTCACTCTGTTTGGCTGCGGAACCTTCGAGACCCATGTGGTCGCCTCGCACGCTGGGCCCTCCGGTTAGGGGAATACGAGTTTGCAGTGGTGTACAAAATTGGGGGCGTCATGCAGATGCAGATTGTCTTTCTAGGATGCCGTTCGCCCCGACCGGATCTAACAGCGACGATATCGATAAAAATATATCAACCCTGGGGTCGGCGTTCCCCGACACGAATGTTTTCAACACGGAACAGCAAATGGACAGCGGTCTGCAGCCTGTCTTTGCCGTCACCCAAGACAGCGGAGCTACAAGTTGTTTTTGTTTGAGAGATGGCCTCCTATGGAAAAATAGTTCCCCTGTCGTAGTTCCCAAGACGCCTACTCGTAGTTCCCAAGACACTTTGCACTGACGTATTGCGCGTCATGTGTAATGACCCAACTTCTGGGGATTTGGAATCGGTTCGAACGCTACACCAAACTCAAGAAAGATTTTACTGGCCCAGAATGCACTCCACGATAGAACAATACGTTGGCAGTTGGAAGCAATGTCAACGCCACAAGCGTCCCACTTAAACTCCATCTGGCTTGCTGCCCCCTGTGATGACCCCGACAGCTTCTTTCAGTCAAGTGGGCATTGACTTCGTGGGTCCGTTTTCGAAGTCTTCGGATGGAAATCGCTGGATTGTACTCTGCACGGACTACCTCACATGTTACTGTGAAACCGCTGCTATTCCATCTGCTACGGCGCATCGAGTGCCGTAGCAGATGCGCCTGCTACACTCCTGCTACACTCAGTAATCTTACGACGCGGGCCGCCACGCATTATTATCACTGATCGGGGCCTCGAATGCACCGCTGATGTTGTTTAAGAGATCATGCGTTTATGCGCCGTAACTTCCCGACACTCTACAAATGGGTTGACTGAGCGCATCAACAGAACGCTTATAAACATGCTAGTGATGTATGTGGATGCAGAGTATAAGAATTGAGACATCATACTTCCCTTCGTCACATATGCGTTTAAAACCGCCACGCATGAGACGACTGGGTAGAGCCCATACTTCCTGCTGTATGCCGGACCAGGCTACTCCCTGGATACTATCCTGCCTTTCTCAAGCCGTGAAGATCCCTGCCTGGCTGAGACCCTTTGTCTCGCCAAATAAGCTCGGAGAACCGGCCGCTTCACAAGAACGTTCCAAAGTACGATACGATGGCAGTCAGCGGCGTGTCATGTACTCTATGGGCGATTTAGTCTGTCTGTGGCGTCCAATTCGGCGGCTCCGCTTACATCAAAAACTCTTGGCCCACTATGACGGCCCAAAAGCAGTTGTCAATCGCATCATTTAACTTATCCAATAGCCCGCAAGTAATAACATGAAAGTATTGTCTGCGCCATTATTTTCGAGTGAGCAATAAAAAACGAAAGTGAAATATAAGATGATACCCTCCGACTCGCACCCGTAGAAGACAAACCAAATCTCTGTGTACCTGTGCAATAGAAATTTGAAGACACGTTCACCGTGATTAGCGAAATTACGCTCGGGCTTTTTTTTTTATTGTATTCGCACACTCGGGTCGTATACATATGTTTGCATCTATACACATATAGTACAGATAATAATTTCTGCGATTAGAGGCCTTACAATACGGTTAGAAAAAGACATATGCTTAGCGCTCCTCTATCGGCTGCCTGTTTGGCGGGTGGCTGTTGCTATAGCCGCCAATAGCGGTGACACACTGGGCTGTCCATTCACAACGTCACACTTCCCACTGAGGTCGTCTAGATGCGTGTCAAATACGGCCACGGTGGTGTCGCCCATTGCGTCATCGTAGGCCCGACTCATGCGCCGACGCATCTGATGAGCAGTGGAAAACGTCGCCACCTGCACAGTTAACAAGAACTAAAAACGGTTCATCATATTTAAAAGCAAACTATATTGTTACGAGAAGTCAGAAATAATTAGTGTCATATAGTGTCGAAACGTCATTCGGGGGCCTTTGTTGTCTGTCATTCTCACGTGTTTCCAGCTTTTAATCGCGGCAGCTTTAGAAGTAGGTCAATTTCGCGCACGTGTTATTAATACTGTGAGCTACCGCTGGAACCAACGTCTTTACTCCGGACATACTCTGACACTATGCACACGATAATTGGAGCATCGGTGAATGACGAAAACAATCGGTATGTACAGGTGAAGTGAGTGGACACTCGTCCACCACGCTCACACCAATCCCCGGGCTAGGAAACGGCCACTCTAGTCGCTGTTTTGATACCAGCGGGTCGGCGGTATACGGCTTCATGCGCGGAAGGTGAACAACTTCTGAGTGCCGACGCCGATAGGCGACGGTATGCGATGGGACAACGCTATAGTCCACGAAAAGGTGTCTGTTGCAGCACGGTGTAAGGGCGATGCAACGACCGAGAAACTTCCCGCACAAAACAGAAGTGCGAACTGGGTCCAGAGAAGCACTTCATCGCCGGGCGAAACGGAGACTGCGATGGTGCTAGTCATAGTGGTGTTTCCGTTCTTGCTGGGCTGCTTCAGTGTTGCGGCGGGCAATTTGTCGACAATGGGCCATAGGTAGAGCAATCTGGCCGCCCAACGATGCAGACGGAGAGGCAGGAGCAGAGAAGGTGGTGTCGAATAGTATTGCGGGTTGAAGGCCATACACTAAACAGAAATGGCTGCAGCATGTGGGGCGTTGAACGATGGAATTATATGCATAGGTGTCAAAATAAAACAGTATTGCAGCTGTTATGATCAGGACTAACGTACATGGTAAAATTGTCGAACAAGGTACGGTGACTGCGCTCTAGGAGCCCTCTGGTCTGAAGATGACAGCTGGAGAATGTCTTGTAGACGGTGATGGCCCCCCAGAGTACTTTTGCAAGGTATTGAGAAAAAGTCTTTTCACGGTCATTAATCGGTATACCGGGAGTACTACGGCGCAAGACGATATCCCTCGGGAAAAACTTGCAACTTCAGAAACGGCATCGGAGCAAAGAGCGGCTATTTCAGCATACTGCGTCAGATGGTCAATGGCGGTTACAATCTGACGGTGACCGGCAGGCGCTAGAGGTAGGGTGCCGAGAAAGTCCGTGGCGCCAGAATCGAAAGGCGTGGATGGGGAAGGAACAGGTTGTAGACGGACAGCAACAAGAGAGATTGACCGCTTACAATGGTAGCAAGAGGCACAGTATATGTATTTGGTGCGGCTGGTAGGATGTCCGGGCAAGAAGTAGCGGTCGTATGTCTTGTGGTGGCTTAAATGACTAGCAGTTGCATGGTCGCGGTAGGCTTTCACCAATCAATGATGGGGAGAACAAGGGACGACGGGAATCCGTCGGTGACCAGTAGAGGGGTAAACAGAGTGGCAGAGCGTTCCGTGTTGAAATCGGAAAATCGATTCTGAAGACGCAAGCGACTGTTAAGACCAGTGAATGACCGCAAAGGCGAGCGGTGACTGTGCTGCAGTAAGGCTCAGCCTGGGCTGCATGTCGATGTCGAGCGAAGACATGTCGATGGGGGCAGCATTCAGATGATCACCAGACGGCTGACGTTAGGGGCCGAGTGTAGAGGCCGCATGAGAATCGGTGAGCGTAGACGGCCGCCGTCAACGAGAGAGGGCGTCAGCGTCAGGGTATTTTCTACCTTATTTGTAGGAGATTGTGAAGGTATATTCTTGTAGACGTAGCACCCAGTAGCCCAGCCGACCTGAGAAATTCTTTAACGACAACAGCCAACAGAGCGCGTGATGGTCGGTAACGATGGTAAAGAGGCGGCCATACAGTTAGGGTCGAAATTTTGAAGAGACCAAGCAACAGCAAGGCATTCTAGCTCTCTGAAGGTGCAGGTATGTTGAGCGCCTATCAGAGAACGGCTAGGGTACGCCACAATCTGATTTTCCGATGTAGCGTTGCGTTGTAAAAGAAATGCACTGATGCATTGCCCACAAGTGTCAGTATGGGGGGCTTGTCATCAAAATGCCGAAGCACAGGCGTTGAAGTGAGTGCTTGCTGGGGGTATTGGAAGGCTTGTTCACACTAAGCAGACCGTAAGAAGATAGCTTCAGATCTCAGGAGGCTGTGTAAATGCACCGCAGCAGAAACAAAGTTGCGGATAAAAGGTTTGAAATACGACGCCAAACCAAGGAGGCCACGAATTTCTTTCCGGCGTTTGAGTCGAGGAACATTATTTACAGCTGTAACTTTGTCGCAATCAAGCTGGATGCCCGTCCTGGTATCGAACCGCCTGGGACTTGAATGTGTTTGCTTGCGAAGTGGCATTTTTTAGTGTTGAGCTGGAGACCGGCTTTCGCAAAGCATATGAGAACTTGTGTGAGAAGGTGAAAGTGCTGGGCGTATTCCGACAAAAATATAATGATATCTTCGAGATAATACAAGCACTCTGCCATTCAATAGAAGCACTCTTCTATTCCATGCACCCCGCCGGGATGCCGCAGTGGTTACGGCACTCGACGACTGTTTCCAAGGATGCGGGATCGAATCCCGGCCTCGGCGGCCGCTTTTCGCTGGAGGCGAAAAGCATGGCGCTCGTGTGCTGTACGATGTCAGTGCACGTTAAAGAACCCCAAGTGGTCGGAATTTCCGGAGTACTCCACTACGGCATCTCTCAGCCTGAGTCACTTTGGGACATTAAACCTCACAAACCAAACCAAACCAATCTTCTATTCTATGCCCAAAAGCACGGTGTAAGCCATGCGCACTGAGGAGGCAGGCGCACTGCGCAGCCCGAAACGCATCACATTAAATTCTTAGAGACCGACGGATGTAGCAAACGTGGTCTTGTCCTTATCGGGTTCGTGCATGCCTATAAGCCAATATCGCGAGCGCACGTTGAGAAATTCAAAATACTAAACTTCAAGGAAGCAGTCCAATACGTCGTCGATGTGAGGCAGCGAGTAAGCATATTTAGGGGTTACCTTGTTAATGGCCCGGTAATCCACGCAGAAGCGCACAGAACCATTCATTTTCCTGGCGGGAACAACAGGAAAGGACCAGGAGCTCCTCGATGGCCGGATGATGTTTCGCGTGAGAGAGTCGGCAACTGAGTCTTTAATTGTTTTGCGTTCAGCTGGGAAAAGCGATATGGTCGCCGGCGAACGATAGTTGCGCCCTCAGACTCTATCCAAAATGAGGTGACGCATGCCTGGGATAAATCTGAGGCACACACGTCAAAAGAGTATTCGTGCTTCAAAGGGACTTCGAGCCAGCAAGCAAACAGAGGGAGTATCAGAGTGGTGGGGCGCAGGAAAGAGTCCTGAAGGGAAGAGGGTCTCTTTCGAAAAGAAAGCCTCTCTCCTTTTGGTAACAACAGGCTGGGTACGAGTGTTCAACGCCGCGGAAACTGCGTAATCGCGGCGGAAACAGGTGAGGGAAGAGACTAGCGCTGTGCCGTCACAGGCCCACCGTGGTACTGGTATCCCTAAAGAATCGCACTCAAGTCCGTAATATACAGGGTAACAATGATGTGGTGTTCATTGCTATGGCTCAGAATGTAGTCATGTGCAGCGAGCAGATGCATGGGAGAGGAGGTAGAACCGCGTTCGAGCTCAGTGTCCGTAATGTGAATAAGGCGGTCTGGGCAGGAGATGAGGGCAAAAGCAGACGATAAGGAGGCCCAGCATAAGATCAGTTCATGAACGCATCAGGCGATCTCCACAAACTCAATATGATGCCGCTGGTCACCGATGAGAACGAGCACTGTGATAATAGTACCGTTGGCCGTTGGCTCCGTGGAGAGGGGACCGATGTACGGAGTTGTCACTTCGGAGTGATGGTAACACAAGTTGTTTTGAGTGCCGGGTTAAGCGGCACCCATGTTCATGAGGGCTTCAACGTACACTCGTTTGATCAATACTGTCCACATAATAGACGGGGGCTTCCAGAAGATTTTGTACAGTTAGTTTGTGAAGCAACTTTCCCTTCAAAAACTGCTTCTGTTTTCCGCGGTAGGAACGAAGGGTTTGGAGAGCGGTTGACGAAAAGGCGACGAGAAGCGACATCGGGTAGAGCGAGAGGGTCGGAAAATATCCTGTGAATCTAGCTGGGATGATGAACGACAGGTAGAAGCGGAGCTTGGCATCGTAGATGCCCTCTAGGATACTTTCGAATGGAGCATAACCAAGGTATCTTGCTGTTGCCGACGACAGACACAGGAAATGTGACCGCGATTCCGCGGTAATAGCAGACAGGACGGAAAGACGCCAGGATGGTATATAACGGGCTTGTTAAGAGCAGGGGACTACTGCAGCCACACGACCCCACACAGGGGCACGACAAGGCGAATAGGCTGGGGCAGGTGGCTGCAGAGTAATTTCAGCGTAAGTAGGAATGCGGTAGTAGATAGGGCTGGTGCCACGGCGCAGGCGCAAGAGGCCACTTCAACCCTGACGACACTGCCCAAATCTGCGGTTGCTGGCGGGAGATTCGGGCTTCCAGGAATTCAGCTTGCTTGACCGGAGAGCTCCTCTCGTATAATGGCACGGATAACTGAGCGCAAGTTACCATCAGCGAGAAAGCCGTACTTCATGTCTTGCTGGAGGCCGTATTACTGAAGTTTATCCAGGCATTTGCAGGTAGTGGTAATGTCTGACACAATCGAGGGATTATGAGCCAGGAAAGCGTCGAAAGTGATGGTTTCGATGCTCTTAAGAATATGGCGAAAGCGGTAAGACTGTCACCGGGTCTAACCTGCTATGACGCAAAGGACAAAGTCGTCCTCAAAATTCGAAGTGTAGGACTGAAAAGGCTGCCGAGACGGGCAGCGAGCTTCTCAGCCAGCTCAAAACGACCACATGACACACCGACAATTTCCCGAAGTTTCTCGGTAAAGGTCGGCAAGTCAGAGATGTGTTGCTCGTAATTTAGGAACTACGTTTCTGCGGCGTCAGACAAAAAGAACACGACGTTGTGTAGCTTGTGGGAGTTATCTACTCTGAACGGGATCTTCTGAACCCCAGTGAACGATCAAGAAGATGGGTATGTAAAGTTAAAATACGTGGACTTTTGCGTACCACGCTCACAATAGAGGATATAGAGGGCGAACACAGTACTACCTCAAAACATCTGAATGTTTAAATTTCACGCACTTAATTCAGACATAATAATTTAGCAAAAGCAAATGCGCCACTGAGAATAACGCTGCGGCTAATCACAGAAATGCTTGTCTCCGTGTTTTACCCTTGTCTAAAACAGATAAAATAAAAGCTAACATATAATATCAAGCTCAATTTTCTTAATTTTCAATGCGCTACAATCTCGTCCGCAAATTTATACCTGAAGCGGTAAGTATAACATAAGACAATACCATTTCCAAATTTTCCTAGTACATAGTAAACTTCCGCCTTTCCATGCACGAGAAAATCATCTGGGTAATATGTACCCAAGGGGAAGGCCACATTAAATAAATACGCTCCAACCACCGTTCAGAAGGTGAGGAGCATCTCTTATGGTGCGGCAAGATCGCGAGCATATGGGATTTTTTTACGGATTCAAGATTCCATATGGGCAGTGATGCCGCGGCAAGTTTTGCACAGTAAGTAAAAGGCCAAACAAAACATCATCACTTCCTACAAGAGAGCACCTAACATTTTCCAAATGCACATAAATTACTAACTCCTTACTTAATAAATGTATACTCTGGCTGTGCACAAAAACGCATCCATTGGGTTTATGAAAATGTTAGCAGGTCTGATTTAGTCAGCATGATGTTAGGTTAAGCCGTACAGCACAATGTTGGTGGAGCCAGGCTGATTTCCTGAGCTAGGTACAAGTAAAACCTGTCCAGCCAAAGGACTAGGTTAGCAAACAAGACAGGAGAAATGAGATCCTGTTTTGTGTTGGTGCCCTATCACTAGGCATCGCAGTCATTGCACCGGCCTTGACTCGCAAACATCTAGTTTATCTAAGCGGACAGCCATCGAGGTGCGTTTCTTCGCCCAGCACGAAGAATAATTCGTAGAGTTGGATTTAGTCCCTCATGTAATTAAAATAATAAAGCTTACGTACTATGGTCAAGTACAGATCAAATTATTTCTTTTTCATTATTAGCGACAGCAAAATCTGAAAATTGACTCTGGCTAATCTTTCACTTCTACAGTGTTTGCATGTGCAGCGTCATGGACCACTGAGTAGTTACGCGCTACTTCCCGTCATTTTGTATGCGTTACCAAAGCAATCAATCGCAAATACTGATCGTGCGCCGATCATCAAGCAACGCAAAGTTTAATATATCGTTAAATACGCACCAGATACCATGTCATATTGTCCGGGCCTAGTTCACTGTCCATGAGCGCCAGAGTACATTCGTCATCACTTTTTTGGCCATCTTTACGGCACACCTCTTTGAGAGCAAGAGGCATATTCCCCTTCTTTGAAGGCATCCCGTCGAAGACAGGTCCCGTATCATAGGCCAGTTCGCCAAGGGCAGGCAACCTAGCCAGGAGCATGTTAGCCCGAACCTGAATAAAATGTGTGCCACATCTGATAATAAAGTTAGCATAGGGGACTCGCACTGCGTCCCACAATTCTTTAACTTCTCGTGTCAATACGTTTGGGCAGCAGCATGCTTCATTATAAGTGCACAAGGCACCAGGTACTCTTTGTGCGAGGGAACACTGCGATTAGCTTGCCGTAGTGCATGCTAGAAGCATAGTAAGAGTCCCTCCAGGGTGTATGAATTAGAAAATTAGGCGAGGTAGTAGATACATGACACATCAATTACAAAGTAAAAGACGCTGCATGAAAGAAATAGTTAATAGCCGTATTGCGTGTCTTTTGCATTAATTCGTTTCATTTTGAGCAAAAATAACAGGTGCATCAAAGCTAAATATGATAGCCTTATGGTGATATCATATATATACCTTAAATACCTTTGCCTCCTTTTGAGTTCTGCATAGATATTATTGCAGGAAAAGTAATCAAATGGCGGGGTAACAAGACCGGGCTTGGCATATTTTATCACCTAGAATCCCTAAGTAGCTAGAATACCAGCATCGCCCGCACTAGATTTTTGTGTTAGACTTTGTGGTCACATCCGATTGCAGATAGAGAGAATCACCAGAAAGACTTCAGGGCAGTGCTCCTCAAAAAGTTAAAAAGTTCCGTCTCCTTCAGTTGGCATATTGAGAGCTCAAACTAAAATGAAGCCGTCAAATATACGGGCATACAAATAAGGAGACATCGGCACACGCCTGTATACTTTTTGTGTGCATTATGACTCTACTGTGCAGTTGATGCTTTTTTAAAGGGGTGTTAATTTTTTCACACAATAAAACTGCAGCCTCGGTGGACTGTATGCTTAATAAGTATGCTTAATCTTTGCGGGCCATCAAGCGGCCATTAGGCATCAGATTTTTGCAGAGATCTCTGAATATCCTAATTTTTCAATGCTTGCTCTTCCGTCGCCTCTTGAAAACGCTTGTAATTCTTGCTGCAAACAGTCATCTGGAGCATTATTTACTGTATAATGCGCATATCGCTTCACACGCGCCCTGCGGAGTCAGTTACGCCGATAATTCCCCTTAGTATAAGCCTTTTACAGGTGCAAACAGTCATCAAAGTTTTCAACGTAGCACCACTCGGTTGGTTCGTATCAGGAACTATAAAGCGATGGAAAGGAAGATATTGCGTAAAGCAGGCCCTGATTTATTCTTTCTGCCGTACTTCGTGAGATCGCTTACGACTAGCTGTCCTGCTCTGCTCTGCGGTTACGGCGTTCATCTGCTAAACCCACGTACGCCGGAAGAAATCCATGCCGAGGTAGCCGCTTTCATATGGAGGCCAGAAGCAAATCGACAATGTATTGTGCGATGTCAGTGAAAGCTAAAAACCCTGGTGTCGAAACTTGCGGAGCCCTCTGCTGCGGCCCACGTCATATCTTGAGCTGCATTCGGATTTGCACCACTTCAAATTAAACCGCGTTACAATTTTACTAGTTACTAGTTTACTAGTTAAAAATGCACGTAAGTGGTAGTGGCTCCGCTATGTCATCTGCCCAGCACGAAGCTTCGCTTGCGAAAGGCTCTGCCAACTCGTCCACGATGTACAGATTGAACAGTTGTCATTAGCCTTCAAACGCCTCTCTCGCATTCTGTGAAAGAGACAGTGAAGTTGTAGTACTGGCTGGAATTCGTGAGATCTTCACTTTCGCGATTGGAGACGGGACCCCCAGCAACGCTAGCGCAAAACAACCGACGACTGATAAATGATATCTGAAACGAGCGAGGCCCGCGGTAGTTTTAATTAGGCAGCTGTCAGTCCGCATCACTCGGAGGGAGCCAGCGATCATGGAGTGCAATTTTACTTCATGGTTTTTAACATTTTTTGTCTATGACATCAAAGACAAATATTGAGTTTGGATCACAGCAGCAAATTAACACCCCCGCACTTCGAATTGAACTTTCGGTAATTTCTCAACAACATATAGAACTTTTCTCACAGTCAAGCACTAATACACCCACAAAATGCCGAAATGTCGTATTTCCGACAGAACAAAATATTGATACTCATCTAAATTTCAGTTTAAAGACTTCTGGCGTATAAAGGTTTTATTTTGTGGCGGAAGCTAAACTAGGCAAGTAAGGAGCGCATTAAAGATATGCGTGTCGTTAGTAGTACTGCGCATCCGTAGTAACCATAGCACATGAAGGAAGAGAGAAGAGAGAGGAGAAGTCAGTCAAATGGAGCAAGAAGATTCGGAAGAAGCCAAGAAGACTAGACGATTTGCCGATCACAATACGGATTGCAGCTAGAGCATCGGTAACGACAACACTAGGGTCGGCCATAGTGAACAATTCTGCCGGTAGTTTTCGCTATACGCATATCCAGGCTTTATCAAGTTGAGCAGCTATCAATTTCTTTTTTGGTTGTAGGCTGTGTAAATACTCATGAGAAAAATTTGGTAAGCACTGACTTCTTTTAGTAAGCGTCTGGCATCATGTGCACACACATGCACATAATTATTAAATTGTGCTGAATATATTTTGCTACATATATAGCTTAAGAAAAAATTTAATACTTACTATACTCTAAAATACGAAGCTTTTGATGAAGCAGAGGCTTACATTGCAAAAGCGCTTAATAAAAGAGCATACAGCCATGGCACTCACGGATATACTGTAGGCGAACTTCTGCCTGTAGCGGGCATCGTAGGCAGCGCGCACTTGAAGGAAAACGGCGGTTGAAAACTGCCTGGTGCCACTACAGCCCACGATGTGAGGGCAAGGTCGCAGCTTGTGCGTCGTTACCACCACGTACGAGAGCATATCAAGCAGCGTTTCGTGGAGGCCGTATTTGGACACAAGCTCCCTAGATGCCGGAACTGTTAACATAATGGACGTGCCCTGGTTCTTTAATTGCCGGAGGAAAACGTGGAGGTGCCTGAAACCAGCTTCTCCGAGTGTATCACAGTGGTCCTGGGGATGGTTCCAGTCGACGTTGACTCCCTGCGTGTTGCAATTTTGAGGCGGACGTGGTGTTATTTGCACTGAACTCTGGTGAGGTACTACATGACCGCATCTTTCACACTCACACTATTTGCCAGAGTGTCAGTTTTTATTGAAGCCAAGCAATTGTTACCAAGATAAGTAATGTCTAAGCAGCTGAACAAAAAAGAGGCTTCATGAAGGTGAGGGTGTTATCTTGAAAATATCGCTAGGCACCTACGCCGTGTGTGGCGATTCCAACTACAGTCTCAATAAAATTTATTTGGACTATAGTGACCTATTTTTAGTCACTGTGGTAGAGCTTTAAGCTCTAATGTTTATCTGCAAAAATTATGTTTATCTGAAGAATGCCTTGTAATGGCATTCTTCCTATACCTTACAACTACGCCTCTCCCTTTAAACGTGATTGATTAAGTGTCTCATTTGCCAACTTCTTCATATGCCACAGACATGTAGATTGTGGCTTAGTACCGCACGTCTAAACTGCAGTACAGGGCACTCGGTGGCCCAGTACCGTCGAAGCTTTAAAGGGATCCAAAAACACTGCTGATAGCTGAAATAGTTCAGAGAAGACCATCGAGCGATGTAGCCCGAAACAGATAAAATACGCACTAGATAGAGAGTATGGTCCTTTTAGGTCAAAACAGCCTTTATATTGAATTAGATGCTACTGAAAAAAACGCGTAGCATGCAACCAAAACTAAAAATAAAAGGTTTAAGGTTTAAGGTATGAACTGCTTTTGATTATTTAAAAAGTATACTTCCTCAATATAAAATACGCTTACGTCAATAACATCGTTGAATTGTTGCATAGATCCCGAAATAGTTGATCTCCAGCGGCTGTCTTGGAGCATAGTCACGAACGCCGGGCTATCGTCCCGTTCTCCTCCAAGCGTGACGTATATTGGCAAGGACTTGTTTGCCGTACGAAAGGCCTTGACGCGTTTGACCATCTCGTCGAACTTGTGCCTGCCCACAGCGAGTGTGCCTCGTCGTCCCAGTCTTTGGTGATTTTGACTGCCAAGGGACAGGCTCGCCCACAGAACCACAGTGCAGTATTGTGCATGAAGGTCAGTTACTGCAAACTGCTGCCGCTCTTCCTGCGACCTACAGAGGTTCATAAAGGCTTCGCCACTGAGATATTTAATAGTCGGCACACAATGTATGCATAAAGCCCCTACTTAGTATTGAAGTCCGTCATTATTTTTAGCGGCCTACATTTAAAAGTTGTGTTAACCACAAAGTCCTGCGTGAGCATTGTCGGCTAGAGCACTGTCAGAAATATCGTGGCCACGTTCCTAGATTGTGGTAGTTCGTGCATGGCAGGTATGACCAGATACTGATTGGTAGTTGGCTTGCATGTCGCCAGGCTACCACATGACGTGACTGATGTGCCAGGAGCTGCTAACCCGAGTCTCTGATTTCAGAAGTGAAGGTGTGATCAAAAAGTCTTCCAAGACCCCTACCCTCTCTTTTGGACTTGCTACCCATGCAGGCAAGATCGTAAGGCTTAAGTAAGCGGGTCTTTATATCCTAGTTGGGTGGCATTTCCGCTAGCACTGTAGGCCAAAGCTATGTGAAAGAGATTAGAGGAACTAATTAGTATTAGCATAATCAGGTGAATGGCAATCTTTAAGCACGCGAACAATTATCCGTAAGGAGGGCTGGCAAATGGCAGTCAATAAAGCTCTCGCATCATACCTTTAAAGGCGAAGCGGGAATTAATTACTGTTAGCATAACCAGGTGATTGGCAATCTTTAAGCACGCGAACAATTATCCGTAAGGAGGGCTGGCAAATGGTAGGCAATAAAGCTCTCGCATCATACATTTAAAGGCGAAGCTCAAATGCCCCAATTTCTATTTTGATGTCAGCTAACGGTGTCATAAAATATTTAGTCAAGTTGTAATAATGTGCACAATAAAAAGAAAACTGAGTGACCAGCACTGGCATCTTCATTTTCTTGCTGTTCTCTTGTGCTGTACTTAGTATCACGTATGCTGTTTTCATCAGGTGCAAACAGCATATTTCTATTAGGAAAAAGTTCTTCTCATTCTGTTGTGGTCTTCCGGTCAGCTTGTGTTAGTAGTATGCAAAGCAATGCGAGGACCCGGAAGATATTTAGGGGTATAATACAATAGAGCCAATGCCACCTGCCTACGGCTGCCTTTGAGGAATCCCTTCGAACTCATGCATTTCTCTATACGCATACTGGACAAGCCATTACTTGGAGCCTGCGTATTTCATTCATACTCAACAGCATAATGAAATTTAAAGTTTGACGAAAACTTGTCTGGTAGGGTACTTGATTCATGTATTAAGAAAAGGAATGCCGACCAAAGGCTGCTTTTTAATACGAAGGCGTTTCGGCTTCCGTACGGAAGACTTGGCCACTCTTCTCTTAGCATACAAAATCATACAGTTCTATATACCAGATTGTATCAATGCGCACATGACATGGATATAATTATTACTTAAAAAAGGAAGAGACGGCAAAATTTTAGTCGATGTAAGTACCGAAACTATGCGCAGGGCCGCTGAAAATAATGTTCTACTCAGATCAAGATTCAGGCTATGAGTTCCCTTGCTGAGTGCAATATGAGGAAAACAAGAACTGCAAATTATCATTTTTCCCAATCTGTGTCATAGCTGCTTGCACAGCAGCTTTGTGTACAGTTTGCGCGAAATGAATGACACATTAGAGGACATAGTGCAGCCTTTTCCTCAATCACGTGATCTTATTTTAACTATATCGAAACATTCGTTAGGCAACCTGAAACCGAAAAAGAAACTGCCAAACCCTAGGTGACATGTTGTCGATGTACGTAGCTGTCGACCATTCTAACTTGCTGCCGTTCGTTACGTATGCATACAACACCGCTACGCAGACCACTACGGGATTCTCGCCGTTTTTCTTATTATATGGACGTGAGCCATCTTCACCACTCGATACCATACTTCCTTACCGGCCCGACTCTTCTGAAGCCACCACCGTGTCGGATGCCTCTAGATATGCTGAAGAGTGCAGGAAGCTCACCCGTTCACTCACGTCTTCCGACCAGGGCCGACAAAAAAAAAAACCTTTTGACTCAGCTCACGCTGCCGATAGCTTTCTTCCGCAAGCCCGTGTTTGGCTACGTGTGCCAAGGATACCAAGGACCCTACCGCGTGCTTGAGCACACCTCACCCATCAATTACATTGTTCAGCCCATCACGCCTTCGCCAGACCTTCGACGACGTGGGCGTGAAACCGCTCATGTTTCTCAGCTAAAAGCCTACTACGACCCAGACGTCATCATCATCATCATCAGCCTGACTATGCCCACTGCAGAGCGAAGGCCTCTCCCATATTTCTCCACTTAGCCCGGTTCTGTGCTAGCTGCATCCACTTGACCCCTGCGAACTCCTTAACCTCATCCGCCCACCTAACTTTCTGCCGCCCCCTGCTACGCTTTCCTTACCTTGGAATCCAATTTGTTACCCTAAACGACCATTGGTTATCCTCTCTTCGCATGTCCGACCCATGCCCATTTCTTCTTCTTAATTTCCACTAGAATGTCGGTAACTTGAGTTATTTCTCTGACCCACTCTGCACGCTTCCTATCTCTTAATGTTACTCCTACCATTTTTCGTTCCATAGCCCTCTTGGTTGCCCTCAACTTAAGCAGAACTCTCGTGGTTAGCCTCCACGTTTCAGCCCCATAGGTGAGTACAGGTAAGATGCAACTGTTGTATACTTTCCTCTTGAGCGATACCGGTAAGCTGCTAGTCATAATCTCCGAGTGCTTGCCAAATGTGCTCCAACCCAATCTTATTGTTCTTGTTATTCCCTTTTTTATGGTCCGGATCTGTGGTTGCTACCTGCCCTAAGTAGACATATTCGCCAACTACTTCCAGTGTTTCGCTACCTAACGTAAACTGCTTTTCCTTCCCAAAGCTGTTGAACATTACCTTAGTCTTCTGCATAATGATTTTCAAGCCTACCTTTCTACTTTTCCTGTCTAGTTCATCAATCATTATTTGCAGTTCATCCTCCCAGTTACTTAACAAGGCAATGTCATCAGCAAATCGCAGATTACTGAGGCATTCTCCATCTACCCTTATCCCTAACTGCTCCCATTCCAAGTCTCTGAATGCTTCCTCTAAGCAAGCTGTGAATAGTAGCGGGGAGATTGTGTTTCCTTGCTTAACACCTTTCTTTATGGGAATTTTGTTACTTTCTTTATGCAGAACTATGGTTGCTGTGCAGCCACTATATATATCTTCCAGCGCTTTCACGTACGGCTCGTCTACCCCTGATTTCGCAATGCCTGCATCACTGCCGAGGTTTCAACTGAGTCGAATGCTTTTTCGTACTGTTGTCCAATTAAGTCGCCAGGATGGCTCCCTCTTCTCCTGGGGATTGATTTTAAAGAAGATGACCTGTCGCCAGCGCGCCGGGACGAAACGCGACCACCAGCTGTTCAAGCCAGCGCCTGCCTTGCAAGCGCCTACCTGCAAGCCTCGACCTAGCCCTAGCAAACCAGCTTGCCTTAAAATAAAGCTCATTATAATCTTGGTGGCCCATGTAATAATTCCCGCCGCTGTGACTCAGTTGTTAGGGCTTTTGACTGCTCAGCTGAAGGATGTGTATTAGAATGCCACCAGCAGCAGCGGCTGCTTTTCAATACAGGCTGAAAGCTAGGCGCCTATGTACTGTACAATGTCAATACGCGCGATATAACCCCATTGGCCAAACTTTTTTTATCCCTGCACTACGGCATCACTCATTGTCTCAGGCGCTTTGGGGGGTTAAACGCTAAAGCCAATGTACCAATTTCATGCTATTGGCGGCGCGCTGAAAGTTATTACAAACATCTTATGATTGAGAAGTTATGAAGTGTCAGTGCGAATAGAAATGTGCGGAAAGGGTTAAGAGTCGCGTTTAGGGTATGACCCGACAAGGCAAAAGGCCCCTGCGTGGATCCATTGCGTGTGGTTTTTATTTGCTTTCATACTATTGCCTCCATCGCTAATCCGTTTCTATGCCTATTCACACACACATACACACGCGCGCGCACGCACGCACGCATATTGGCATGTAGTTGCGGAAGACCAGCGGCGATAGCTGTAAAGCCAGCTTCAACCCATATAGTGGGAATTTACCTGGGTTGGTTAGAGTTAGTGTGTCGACTTTTTCATCGAAGCGTACCATGTTGGATTCCCATTTTGGCCTGCCATCTTTTTTAACCTAACTACTTTAATTTATAGGTAATTCCCAAGCTGAAATTCCTCCTCGTATGTTTTCACCACGTTCAGGAAACTTTAAAGCAGACAACTGAGGGTTATGTAAACGATAACGGCTGATATAGCCTACTGCGTATTCTTCTAAAACGATAATGCATTCGTCGGCAGTTGCTAGAGAATTAGGTGCATATTTAGACCCTTTAATTGGGGGACTAAATTGTACATCACAGCACATGCTCACTAATTTTCGCATTAGTGAAAATTGTATTACACATCCCTGCTTCAAAGTAGGCATATAATTGTAATTTTCCTAATTAGCATTTCAGGAAAGGAAGGGATCCTACAAGGCGGGGATATGTACCTAGGTAAATTGTGGACGGAAATAACCGCTTCAAAGATTTCGCCTTAAGAAGACTTTCTCAAATTATAACTTTTATGTACATATTGTTACATGCTTAGTACGCACAGGGGTTTATTTACACAGGGATTTATGGAAGCAGGACCACGACTACAAACGTCCTTCTGACCCTCGTTCTTCTTTTTCCTCTCCAGCCTCTTCTTCCTTCCCTTGATGCCCCGAAGCACGTGAGACTTCCCCCCTTGCAGACGAAGCCCCCCAAGGCAAGCAGTTTAATAAAGGCGGCGGGGATGGAACCTTTTTAGCCGAGCCACATGCACCACCTGGGTCCGGCGTGAGCATCGGCCACTTTCGGTGCGGCGGGAAATTACATAGTTCACGTCACTCGGGCGCTCCACAACGACCTTACATTACACATCCTTTACGCATTACACATTACACATTACAACGACCTTACACATCATTTACATAAATGTATTATACATTTTACGGATTCAAGCCCTTAGCATTTATCTGCATTATGTAAAATTATTTATCTAGGCGGCAATAATGCTTCACGCTGTCAATATGTTCTTCATCTTGTGTGAACCTAATATTTACTCAGGTAGAGGATTTCATGTGCCAGTTGGTCAGAGTAGCTTCAGGTGATCCAACACACCGGCCTAGGCACTGTGTTTGTCCTCTCTTCTCGTCTAGGCATTGTGTCGTTGCGCTGCATCACCTGAAGCTCAAGTAGACGTCGTGAGTCGTTAAAACGTTAAGAACCTTACCCGAGATTAAGCACGCAGATGACTGGACGGACCATGGTCACAGTTGTTCGGCCGAGCTCTGCACCTTCTGGTGGCGGGGGTGACCTAATTTTATTTGATGGCTTCCATTCGCTCTGGTCGAACGGCAGGCGCGACTTAGGATATTCCGTGCAGATGGGTGTATCACTTACGTCGTCAATGCAGACGGCCTTCATCATTGCAGGAGTAAAAGGAAGAACGCACGTGTTTCGACTGTGATCAGGCAACGCAAATAAGAAATCTAATTCATTGTTCTTTCGAACCGTCAGCTCGGTTTCTGTAAGGCAGGTTTTTTCCGGCAGCTGATCTGTTGGCCTTATTAGCAACATGAAATCACAGCACTACTCAGCTCCAAGTGCATGTCCTATCTTGAAGCATTTTGGAAATAGGGAAGGCTTCGAGTGGAAGGATGAGGCTTCTAAATGTGCTTTCTTGGCTTGCCAACGCATGAGCATTTTGCACTACTGGAAACTGCAGGTTGCTGTGGGTGGTATTTAATCTGGGCTCAGTTTCACAAAAACACATGTTACAATTGCAGCTCTTACATAAAGTAAAAAAGGTGCAAACCACACTTTAAAATGTGTTCTTCATCTCTCGGTAAAGCACAGTCTAATAGAATTAGTTGAGCAAACATATATCTCGTCGACAGAGAGACGCCTTCAGAATTATGCCAACCACTAAATTTTACCATTAGCGTTTACAGAAGTCTCTAATATGTATTTAATCACTGTGATACAAAAGGTAATATAAGAATGCGACAGTTTTGCAACTTGGACTTAGTTATAACGTCCATGTCAGCATTCCGAAAGGCGACTCCAGGGGTTTTGAACGTATTGAGGTCGTAACTCCATCCAATTCCTTAAAATCCAATCTCATCGGTATAAAACAAAAACTGTTTTTAAGATACCAGGTACAAGCATTTTGAAACAGCAAAAACAATGAAACCGAAAATAAGTTTCGCCCAGCCTATGCCTTCACGTCATACCAAGCTATGCCGTCACAGTGGCCACGGAAAAAACTGCGTGCGTTTTAATTACCTTACTGGCGATTGTCAGTGGTAAGTTCCGTCACTGTCTGGAATCGCAGAAAGCGACCTCAAAGTATTGTCTTGCAGCAACGCACAGCGGATATAGACGGTCATGCATCCAGTTAGGTCACGCCCAAACAATTGTTTGCAGGAATCTCCCAGATTGAATACAACAAATAGGGAATTTCTTAAATTCAATTTTGCTGAAGCTTAATATCTCCGCACTGTCGTATATGGTACAAATGCACAGATGACTCTGGAGAAGGTACTGTGAGATATTTAGAACAAATTTGTAAAGGTTAAAAACAGCGCATGCTTTGCTTTTTAAGAAAGCCAAACAAATGAAGCTTAACCTTGCGTTTCGTGCGAGATGGCTGTGTTTGCCTTTGCGAAATATATCTACATGTCGAGAAAAAGCAGCTATGAAAATATTATTTGCAGTTTTTACGGCCACTTACTATTTTGATGTGAAAGGTTCATGTAAATGACATCCTGCTGGACACCATACGCATATACTGTTGCCCCCTAATTTTATTTTTGCTACTGCTTTTTCGCAAATGTGATTTCTTAACCGACAACTGATACCAGTATTGTTTGAATAACGCCCTATTTAAATCAGGACTTGAATAGCTTCAGTACATAGTGGCTACGACAAAAAATATATAATTTTGACTAGTTGGTAGAGATGTTACTAATGAGCAGCCACAGTACAGTTCTGGATTTTTTAAATCAATGTGCAGATAAAATCGCTTTCCTATCCAAGTAATCGAAATGTCACCTACTCTCCACAGAACAAATTTGTAAAGGTTAAAAACAGCGCATGCTTTGCTTTTTAAGAAAGCCAAACAAATGAAGCTTAACCTTGCGTTTCGTGCGAGATGGCTGTGTTTGCCTTTGCGAAATATATCTACATGTCGAGAAAAAGCAGCTATGAAAATATTATTTGCAGTTTTTACGGCCACTTACTATTTTGATGTGAAAGGTTCATGTAAATGACATCCTGCTGGACACCATACGCATATACTGTTGCCCCCTAATTTTATTTTTGCTACTGCTTTTTCGCAAATGTGATTTCTTAACCGACAACTGATACCAGTATTGTTTGAATAACTCCCTATTTAAATCAGGACTTGAATAGCTTCAGTACATAGTGGCTACGACAAAAAATATATAATTTTGACTAGTTGGTAGAGATGTTACTAATGAGCAGCCACAGTACAGTTCTGGATTTTTTAAATCAATGTGCAGATAAAATCGCTTTCCTATCCAAGTAATCGAAATGTCACCTACTCTCCACAGAATACAAATTGTCATTGCAAATGGCGCCGACAACCTTAAAGCGGTGTAAAACTGAAACGGAATGAAACATCAATGTTTTGTAGACGGCGCAGGATTCAGGCAGCAGCAGTTTCTCAGAACTAGTTGCTTGCAGACTTTATGTAGAGATACAATCAATATAGAGAAAGTAAAGCGAGAGGAATAAAGAGCCCCGAGGTGCCAATCTTCTGCAGCATTTCATTCCTGGCATAAAGATCGCTACAAATTGGCTCGAGGGCTGAGCAATTAACTTACCTTGCTTCCTGCGACGATACCATTATGTTGTAGTAGCAAAGACGTGATGTTAGCATGCCTGGACGGAAACAGCAACATTGCGATTGGAACGGCTAGCAGGACGAACAGCACGGAGCCTAGTACCCAGATGTAGTAAAGCACGCTATGGCCACCTAGGTTCCGCGTATTGTTCCGTTCCTGGTATTCGTCCTGCGAGTAAAGCGTCGCTGTCTTCCCAATAATCCTGACAACTGCGCTGCTTTTTTCACACTTGCTCATAGAAACATGGTGACATGCCCAGGTATATATTTGAATGTGTTTTCGCATTGAAGAACAGAAGGGGTAAGAAAAAAGACATAGAAGCATTAGGAACCATCAAGCAGTACAGTATTCTCAGCAATACCGTATAAATACCTAAATTTACGATAACAGCTCTCCCACAAAGCATAAACCGGATAATATTTGCTAATTTTACCACAACTAGTAACCTAGAATAACAATTACAATGAATAATTATGAGATCAAAATTACTACATACATTTCCGCTTGATTGAAATTTGTGCGGGATAAAATTTTTGCGTGTATATCATGTATAAGCGCTAAAAATGTCAAGAAACCATAGAAGCTTTAGAACAATAAATCCTGTGAGTCTTGATAAGAAAAAGAGTCACTTCTAGACGCGGACACAACCTTCAAATGCATTTGTCGAAGGCCTTAGAGGCGAGGAGGCTTACGTTTCGAACACGAGAATTGAGTACATTGAAACATCTGTGTAATGCGTAGACCCCCGAGAAGAAATGGCCTAAGCATCATTTACTTTTAAGCAATGCATAACGCCGGGAATGAACAACACGTCACACAGTCCTACTTACAGAAGCAAACATCTCGTGAAGCTGAACATTTCACAATAACACATAATATGCAATTTGGGCGTAGTAAGATAAAAAGGAAATATCGTGTAACAGTCCGTGTTTATAGCAGAATAGCTAGTCGGAAGTTATGTACTCAATACTACACGTGTGATTTATTTTTGAAAATACTCTGCATGGAATCCCTTATAAAATTGAAAGCAATCTAAGAAATGTTTTTCCCCACCCGCAACTGATCAGTTTGGAGAAATTTAAAAAACTGCTGTCAATTCTGACTGCCAACCTCAAGCTTTATATATTTAAACAACTGGCTAAAGTTAGCTTAGAAATCCTGTATACTAAAGAGATCTAACGTTCTCAAAGAAATTCATTAAAAATAGCATGTTTAGAAATTCACTTAAAAATTTAAAGTACTTATTCGACGTCTTGTTCTTAGCAAGACCTTCACTAAAGATTCAAGTAGAACAATTCGAAGAAATACTAACAGAAAACGTGTGACCTCCGCATATTAAATTGGAACAAATTTTTTCATGCATTTTGATTTGGTTTCAGTGATCAGAATATCATCTGATATTTCTGGAAAAGCCCTGACTAGATGTACGTGTGAGCTGAGTTCTTGCAACTACACTCTCCTATAGCTAAGGTGGCATTTAAGGAGACATGGGTATTATAGGGCAGATTCATACGTAAACTATAAAAAGCTTGTAGCAGATAAACCCTAACATAAAATAGAGAGATCCAAGATTTATCTCACTTCGCCAGAGCTTTCCGCAATGGGGCTCCGGATTCCGCTTTGCTCGCCAGCTCCTGCGACAAGATCTCCTGCTCCGACCGGGGTACCGTCCCTCTCCTGAAGGTACAGAAGAAAGCAGGAAAAATGTACGACAGGTAGTTTAGAGCTATGGAAGAATAGAGGTACTCAGCTTTACGTCCGTAAAAATTCACGCGCGCAATGAGTGCGCATAATGGCGCCCTACCCCTCATTTCGACATCCACAGTTCTACCGCTCAACGTCGTTTACACATCGCCTCAAAAGCGTAGCACAACATCGCGATATCATGGGTCAGCAATTCAAACTTCACAATCACCCATTATGTATTGGACATCAACAAAACATTATTTGTTCAAGTAAATGCGTACTCGCATCTACTACCAATCTGCGCATTCATGGCTACCAGTTCCAACTGAAGAACGCGTGTAAAAGTTTAGAAAGAAATCGCGTGCTCTGTTTACTTTTTTTCCGCACCAATGCAGAACATGAACAGAAAAAGTAAACTTGTTGAAAAAAAATGCTTCTATCGTTTAAGTCATTTTGATCCAAAACACTTGGACCAATTATGTGAAAGTGAAGCTTAATTCCATGACTCTAGTGATGCTGTTGCTATGATGCAAAGAGAAAACGTTTTATTTCGACGGTAACCTTGCAGTGACCAGGGGCGCACCCTTATTTAGGTCTACCTATTTTCCCTTGCTTCGCGCAGCCAAAGAACCAAGCGGTATGTTTTTTTTTTTTTTTTTTTTTTTTTTATCGAAACTGGCCTACGTTGTCGCTTAAATACTAACTGCCTGTTCAGAATTGGCAAGTGTCCTTCATTGTTCATGCTTAAAGTGAAAGTTCCATTAAGTTGATTTTTCACGTACGCGCGATAACTGAAATGTTTCTGTCTAATTACTGTTTAGGCTTTCTTGAACCGCCTCTTTCGGTTTGTGGATTTTGATTTCCCACAGGTAAGCAGGGGTGGTTGAAAGTTGGTCAGTACGGCTCAAGAAAGATAAGAAATGAAGGATAATTTAACTGATCTTGCCTGATGGTCTCCCTTTCCATTCAATGAAGAAAGCGCACAGAATTCCCGCATGTTATATGTGACTGCAATAGCAAACATACCTGAATTTACAAGCCACAGCTGCTTAAATGCCACATCTATGGACAGAACAGTTATTTTTACAAGGTTCCCAAGATACATCTACATTTGTAGGAGTAACAAAGAGCCTCCAGAAGTGATAACGTTGCTGGCTCATGACTTTTTCCAACGACTATGGTAAGCAGAGTTGTGAAGGGCTATTTTTTCCATAGCATTTGCTATTGACGCCTATACTCGTCTTAAGCTCCGGCCATTTAATCGCAGAGCATTATCTTGAAAACACATTAAAACGCTATGCGTCTCTGTTCAAGGACGGAACGATCTCAGATGCAAACGGACAAATGAAGCGGAGAGAACAGCAGCAAAAATGCAGCTATGACTTTCGAGTCTCAAATGTTCTGCAGTGCTCCAGCTCGTATCCAAAGACATCAAAACGACTTTTTTGTAAATAGAAATGCACAGACGTCTGTTAGGAGCGGTATAAATGTAAATCCAGGACCCCACCAAGCCATAATCACACTGGCCTTTGCCTCAAAGTTTAAAGTTGACTCCTCTCCGTCGTTCAGCCCCGTGTGTATCCTACCTCACAAAAGTTGATGGAGATTTTCAAAAGCACTTCTGAACAATACTCGACATATACATTAATTAGCGCGTCCTTTAGCGCCCACCGCCCGGAGGCCAGTTTTGCATATCAGCTTTGGAACACCGATATTACATGCGTTACATCCGTTTTTCTCATTCCATTTTACAAGTAGATTGCTCAGATTGAGCAGCTTTTCGTGGTACTGAAGGTTTTTATCTTCCATTTCCAGGAGATGGGAGGCAGGTATACATACGCGACGTAATTAGCATGCCTTATAAAATATTACATTAAGAACAATTTACATAAGTGAGCAACGAAAAAAAAAGAAATGTATCGCGGAATATATAGGACAATATAGGCAGGTTCTGCTTATTTCGCACGCTGTCTCGAAGTCTTACCACGTTATTGGGCACAGTGCGACGAAGCTTACATCTTCGGTCCGTCAAGATGTTCTTTAGGTTTTTTTAACGCTACTTTCTGGTGCTTAGTTTTCTCATTCTGCTACAACCTTGCAGTTTATTCCCAGTGCTTCCCTGGAGTTGACGCTTAAAGGAAGCTTCGTTTCAAGGATGGCCTACAAAGTTTCAAATTTATAACGACGGAGAGGGGGGCAAGCAAAACATATTTTGATGAGAGATTCGACGATAGGTTTTGTTTGGGGCGACAACTCCCGTTCGCACCATCACACGTTCGTCTAAAACAAATGTGGCTCTGTCGGAGCAGCACAGTTATTTAGTCTTACCTTTACTTTGTGCAAGCTTGCATACTCATTATAATTTATCTTCCAGGTTAATTCTTTTCTCATGCTATTAACCGCATAACAAATACACGCAATATTTCTCGAGAATAGTATTACAAAATAAAACTGTTCCCGTAATACTGTGCTATGGGACAAAACCAATATGTGTAAAGTAATGTGCGGGTTTATGCGAATATGAATGCTGGTTTGTGCCTTTTTTGTAGCGTGTAAAGATTCCGCAGTGTAATGTACGAATTCCCGCGCAGCTCTATTTAATAACGTTAAGTGACATGGCGCAGTATTCTAGTGCTTAGCATTAGCTTTTATTGAAACACGCGCGCTGTGGTATTCGGTTAATCAAGCAATTTTTGCTCGAGCTGGAACATGGAGTAACCATTAAAGCATAATGAAAGCGTAAGGGAAATGAACACTACAGACGACTGACTGTTTGCTGTTGAGGGAAACTGCATGCGGAACTGAATGGCCTTACGACATATGCTATAGGGAAACGCTACAACACTGCCTTTGAGCACCATCGGAACATAATATAAACTCCGTTAAGCCCTGAAATTTTCCTTGCACGCTCAGCACGATATAAACCTAAACCTTTAACGAGCATGCTGTTGGAACACTTTACAGAATATCACAATACAATGGTAAATGTCAAAAAGGAAATACCTGGAAGAAAACTGTTTAAAATATTTGCTGTCATGTAATGGTTAAAAGTAACTAACCGTCTTCTTTTAACAATTAAGGCCTTCTAGCACTTCAAGGGCATTATAAAGCATAATCTTGAAAGATGAAAAACAGGTTGTATTAATGTGCTTATCTGGGGTTCCCATAAAGAACGAGAGCGGTAGCATGTTCTTGGCTAGAAAAAGTTGAAATACATACACTATATTGTTCCGTGCTCAGCACGTAACGGGGGTGGTTATTAACAGTGTGGGGGAATAGAGTTGCAATGGCCTAGCATTTTTGTCTACCTAAGGTCTCCCCCTTTTAATCGCCCTTTCGCGACGACCTAAATCGCTTTACAAAATAAACGTGACAGCTTTAAAGGCCCCGTTGACTAGAGAAGCCATGATAGGATTTGTGAGCAAACGGTATGTCTATGGCACACTGCGGATCGCAGGTGAAATGGTCGGGCACTGATTCAGTGTTAGTTTATGGGACGTCTACAGCTCATACGGCAGAGAAGTTCGCAGGAACTAGAAGCGCAAAAATATTTTGAAGGTGAAGCGGAAGTGGAACCTGCCGCAATCCTTGGATCCGGAGTCGGACACACTGCCAAAGGCTTCACTAAATGGTTATTACGGCTTCAAACCATGGGTTATCTCAGGTGCCCTTTACACAAAGTGGCAGCTTAGAATCGCATATTAATGCGTATTTGTGGGGTAAGGAGCACCTAAGTTAGAAGACTAATAGCTAAGTGATGAGCAAAATGGATGTCCTGAAGAAATATCCGCAAGGGGCCTGCAGGTGGGAGTAATTAATGTTACCATTCAAGAATAAGCTTAAATGGCCCCCAGTTTTAGAAAAATTCAGTGCGCACCTTCGCTATCATCTTCTTGCGAGCTTCCTATTGGGGGGGGGGGGGGGGGGGGGGGGGGGTTGATGGAATTGTCTAATGAATCTGATGCAGAAGAATTGCCGAGGAATTTCTTTCGGTGGTTGAACCACCTTGGACAATTTTCTCAGGAGCATGGGGTGTAGTGGATTGGCTGACAGCAGCTCCCTGAACAAGTCAACCATCAGAGCGGTCAGTTATTGCATTTACAACATGCATATTTCTGTCAGCGCAGCTTTGTAAAATACGACGAGTGTAAACCATTGTACTTTGTGTTTTTTTTTTATTTAAACATATTCCCGCATTCTGCAGTTAAGCATTGTCACGATTTGCACGGTATTGCATTCATCGTTACTGTTTTCCGGTGTAGTTATCCTCTCTGTCTATTTTGTTACCTCTAACTGCCACTTAGGTTTTCAAAATATTAGATTCTAATCTCCGAGGAGGTAACACCATCTCCAACTGTCTTTTCGTCGTTATTACCCCCTACCACCACATGCTACCTAAGTTCCCTTATTGACATCAAAGGTACAAATCCACAATCTTGATATCTTCTTAAGTTCATAAAGTATATGACGATAACTTGAGGGAAAGATGCTTTTTACTGTTTATTTAACGAGATTTCTACAACTAATGAAATTTGGGGATCGCGCTTGGCGTTAACCACAGCCGTCACCAACAGAAAAATCAAAAATTTGGGTCACCGCAAAGAGATTCGAGTTCTACTAGCTTCAGTACCTGAATCTTACCGATGCAAAACAAATTTACAATTCACACTGATATTCTGTTTTCTATTCAGTTTAACAAATTGCTTCTAATTATGCTGTAGCGCTTCCAGGTGACAGGAAAATAAAAGTAATGTAATGAAAACTATGACATTACATCATTCTCAAAATATCGAAAGAGCCTTGCATGAACCCTGTAGGCATATTGTACATCAAGGAGCAAAGCATGCAGGCATTATAACCCGTACACCAGTTTTCTTGCCGTTGGTTTTCCTCACAAAACGTCTCGCTTTTAAGAATGTTGTGCTAGACAGTGACTTTTATGAAAGAGACGTTTCAGAACTTCCCGGTACGGTATAATGCTCTCCTCATTTTGGTCATATTGATAAAGATATGTCATGATTCTTTGACACTTTCTATTTGGCTTGTGCCTGTCTTTCGGGTGCATATTTGACTATTTTATAGATTTTCAAAATCTTGAAATGTACTGACATTCATGTTAAGAATTCACGAAACCCTTATGCCACCTCTGTCGAGACTGGCGTTGGAGGGGTGGCAGCAGTATCAAGCCCCGATGTCATGATGTTCCCTGGCTGGGTCAAAGTTAAGGGGCCATGGAGCCTTGGTTTCTTGCGAGACGCTTCCAGAATAGCAAATACCACAGCCGTGGTATCCTTCTTGCGATACTGAACCGAGCCCTCGCATATATCGAAGATCCACCCTAAGAGTATTCGCATGGCTGCATCTTTTAGTGGTGCATCTATTTGGGGAAACAAAAATGTAGAAATCCAGCATATATGTTTACCTTGTACTTTCAGAACGATGTGATAGAGCGTACAGACGTGATCAAATTTTTGTGAAAACTAAAATTATCTCGAGGGTGTAGGAGCATTGTGGACAATCCCTAAAACTTTTGAGCGCTTATCTTCTCTACAATGACTCAGTCCCATATATATTACTGTCTTCTCTTATGGGGCACAACTACTGCTACCAATTTGGCAAGCATATTTATTACACAGAAAAAAATTGATCCGTGCCCTAGAAGGTTTGAAGTACAGCGAAAGCACGCATGCTTTTCGTTGCCGTTATGGAGTAGTGAGGGTGGATCAACTTTGTGGAAAAAACTTGCGATTTATATATACAATGAAAACAGGAAAAACCGTGACAATTTTGTACAAACATTGATGAAAATTTCGACCTCAGGAAAAAACAATGCAGACTACCAAAGCTGAGAACAAATTAAGGTGGGCAAAGCCTGCGATCCCAAATACCCATGCTTTTGAACAAAAAGATCTTGTTGCCGTTATTGAACGGCATGCATCACTTGATATATTTAAATGTACACTGATTGAAATGTGGAACTAAGTGTTTTATTAAAACTATCATCGCTGTCAAAAATTGTTTACCTTTTTAAGTTCCTGTTACTGTTGTTGTTGTTGTTTTCCATTTTTAATTTGTTCAGCTTTTTGAGTGCTTCTTACTGTTGTATTTTTCGATTGTTCATTTGCATCTTTGAGTGGAGAAAACAATTTCATCTGTACCGCGCTCTTTCCCCTGTGTACAAATTGTATGGGGCTCTGAACCAGGTCAGGTGCAAGTACGCACCTTTCGTTCGGGGTCCTTTAGTTTCTGTACAAGGAAACTAAGAATAAACTTCAAACATCTGTCCCCCATGACTACTCCGCCTTTCTGCTTTTACAATCACGCTCCAATTCGCAGCTAACAAGATGGCATCAAGGGAACAGACAAAATTCCCACTATCTCCCACCCTTATTCTCTGACAACTGTAATTTACGCTGACTTTCCAGGAGATAGCGGTCGTGTTGAACTTATTCCTCCTAACCAGCTAACACCCTTTTTATTATCTTAAACACCGTACCATCACTTATCTATCAGAGTGAGGAAACCATATTGGGCATGCAGGAAGGCCTCATGTGCTATGTTTTTAAGTTCCTTTATCGTTTTCACTTTTGGTCTACTGATTTTCCTTCCTAAATATATTTGTGCGTGCTTCGACTAACACAGGATGAATGCATGTAGAAACTGAATTATTCGGGTAGAGACACTCCATCTGAGAATAGTAATATTTTTGCAATGTTTTTTTTTAGTTATTTGAGCAATGACTGAATAAAACCGTAACATTCTCATCATCAACATTGCAGCCGGATTGTCCCCAGATATCCTAACCAGACTGACAAAAGCAGTAGCCCACGATAACAAAACAGGTATTCAGGTTCTTCCTCAAGTAACTTGACGCGCCTAGCACCCCAATACTTCCGGAAAAAAGAGTGAATCTGAGATGGCAAGGGTAGACCCCAAAAAACCTTGAATATTTTCAGTTCTCCAAGAAAGTGCGGAGTTATGCCAGTTTCACTATCGTGGAACAAATATGCATGTTGACTCATTGACTACATTGACTCATTGCAATTACTAGCAAATGCTTGGAAGGTGTAATTTATGCCGCATTCTTGATTCGGCCCTCGTCGCGCCTCCGGAACTCACTGACAAATCAGCCCGGTATAAACTGGTATTCCTCATCCACGGGTGAACCCTGTTTGGTGCCGAAAAATCTAGAGTAGGCAATTAGGATCAATTATTGCCGCGTAGTAAGTCATGAATTTATCTCAAGCTAAACTTTGAATTTCATTGTTCCAGACATGAATTCTATCCACAAACACAAACAAATCTTTGTAGAAACAGGAAACAAACCCTCCTCAGCTATTATCTCGGCACAATGCCCAAAAGATGAACTGGTTAAATAATTTGAATACCGCCATACCATTCGCAGGGTGTCTACATCTTTACACAACCCTCCTTTGTGATAGTCACCTTGGGAGTCAAACTGGGAGCGGCCAACACCAACGTCCTGAGCTGTCCTGCCTCGTTCGGTGCTGTAGGATCACCATGTCCGAGGCTAGGCTTCTTTTTCCCCGGTGCGCCGGGAATATCCACAGGTACTTCGGTGACATCCTGTTTAGAAAGAACGGACGTCTTTCAAGGCGCGATTAACTAGCCCATTCGCTCTATCGTCATGATCCTTCGAATACTACATACTATATAATATTCGTATTTTTCTGCATCGAAAACTCGAAATGCAAATTGAAAATCCCTAGCTGGGAAAATTCGGCAGAATCACGCCACTGACGCCCGTTTCGTTGCGTGACCTGACGCGAGCTCGACGCCATCGGTCCCACCGCAGGTGCGCTACAAATAAAATCACTCCTGCGTCGCCGCCTACCGAGAAGAAAGCAAACTATGCCGAAACCGAAAGTTTGGTTACCAGACAAGCCTCTTGAGGGCGAGGCGAAATCCAGCATAGTGAAATTTCAAACAGGGTGTATAGTGCGAAGAGAGGGCCATCGATAGTCTCGAATGCTTACAAAAGAAAGCATAGCATAGCAAGGGGAGGCAGAAAGTTAGGTGGGTGAATGAGGATAACAAGTCCGCAGAAGTGTAGTGCGTGCCATTAGCACATGACAGGGTTAGTTAGAATAACATGGGAAAGGCCTTCGCCCTGCAGTAGGTGCAATCTGGCTGATAGCGATGATCATATCGAACATAAACCCTTTTATACTCTTTGGGAGCAAAACGTCGCACTAACTGGGCCTTAGTGTGCTATTAACCGCGCTTCCTTTAGCGCATGAGAGTTAGAACCACCATCTCGGTAAATTTGTGTGGCAGTGACATAGCCGGTGGCACTGTAGGTAAATTCGACTGTTTGAGACCACGCAGCACTGTTAGAGTTCACGTGATTGCCTCTGGCAGGTGGCAGTTGGAAGGTGATAAGGCCATACACTGAGTGTTCGCTGGTGTCTGTGACGTCACGAGGCAACGTGATATTGTGCGAATTCGAAGAAACGGCGAAAGCCGACAGCTTCTTGGATATGGAAATGTTTTGATTCATCAAACTCACGGGGTTCAGAAGAAATTGGGCATAGGCAAAAACCAGATGTATGCGATAAGGGACAAGGCGGGCAACGTCATCCCTAATATGGAAAAGATAGTCAAAGTAGCCGAGGAGTTGTATACAGATCTCTACACTAGCCAAAGTAGTCAGGACCGTAATGAGATTGGCGGTAGGGAAAAACAGTCAGACGTTCCACCAGTGACGAAGGACGAGGTCAAGAAAGCACTAGAAACTATGAAAAGGGGGAAATAAGCTGGAGAGGATCAGATAACTACAGATTTGCTGAAGGACGGGGGGGATATCGTGCTAGAAAAACTGGCCACCCTGTATACGCAGTGCCTGGCGTCATCGACGGTACCGGAACCATGGAAGAATGCAAACATTATCCTCATTCACAAGAAAGGGGACTCTAAGGACCTTAAAAATTACAGACCAATCAGCTTACTGTCTGTTACGTATAAGGTATTTACTAAGGTAATCGCTGATAGAATCAGGATAACCTTAGACTGCAATCAAGCAAAGGATCAAGCAGGGTTTCGGAAACGGTACTCTACTATCGATCATATCCATACCATCAATCAGGTGATAGAAAAATGTTCGGAATATAACCAGCCCTTATACATAGCATTCATTGATTACGAAAAAGCATTTGACTCAGTTGAAACCTCGGCGGTGATGCAGGCATTACGAAATCAGGGGGTAGACGAGCCGTACGTGAAAGTGCTGGAAGATATATATAGTGGCTGCACAGCAACCATAGTTCTGCATAAAGAAAGTAACAAAATTCCCATAAAGAAAGGTGTTAGGCAAGGAGACACAATCTCCCCAGTACTATTCACAGCTTGTTTAGAGGAAGTATTCAGAGACTTGGAATGGGAGCAGTTAGGGATAAGAGTAGGTGGAGAATACCTCAGTAATCTGCGATTTGCTGATGACATTGCCTTGCTAAGCAACTCGGGGGATGAACTGCAAATAATGATTGATGACCTAGACAGAAAAAGTAGAAAGGTAGGCTTAAAAATCAATATGCAGAAGACTAAGGTAATGTTCAACAGCCTCGGGAAGGAACAGGAGTTTACATTAGGTAGCGAAATACTGGAAGTAGTAGGCGAATATGTCTACTTAGGACAGGTAGTAACCGCAGATCCGGACCATGAAAAGGAAATAACAAGAAGAGTAAGATTGGGATGGAGCGCATTTGGCAAGCACTCGCAGATTATGAGTAGCAGCTTACCGGTATCGCTCAAGAGGAAAGTATACAACAGTTGCATCTTGCCTGTACTCACCTATGGGGCTGAAACGTGGAGGCTAACCAAGAGAGTTCTACTTAAGTTGAAGACAACCCAGAGGGCTATGGAACGAAAAATGGTAGGGGTAACATTAAGAGATAGAAAGCGTACAGAGTGGGTCAGAGAAATAACTCAAGTTACCGACATTCTAGTGGAAATTAAGAAGAAGAAATGGACATGGGCAGGCCATGTAGTGCGAAGAGAGGATAACTGATGGTTGCTTAGGGTAACAAACTGGATTCCAAGGAAAGGAAAGCGTAGCAGGGGGCGGCAGAAAGTTAGGTGGGCGGATGATATTAAGAAGTTCGCAGGGGTCAAGTGGATGCAGCTAGCACAGAACCGGGTTAAGTGGAGAAATATGGGAGAGGCCTTCGCCCTGCAGTGGGTATAATCAGGCTGATGATGATGATGATGACGGGGTTCACGGATACGAGTCAGACAAGGACTTGCCCCTCTCCTACAATGCAGGCATTTTTGTACATTTATGGTAAAAATGCCCTTTAACCTGATCTGAATTGCCATTTATATAACTTGCCAGGAGGTGCAGAGCACTTTCGCTTGTTTATCCATCGCTGCAGCGATTGTCCCACCGCACATTAAATAATTCCGAAGAGAGCAATAAGATATACGGCCTTTCTTTGCAAGATAACATACTCGTGTAGAATGTTAGAGACAACTAACGCATAATCGTCTATGCCGTATGAATCGCACTGATATAGTCCACGAATCTTTAAACATATGCCTTTTCTCACAATCTGTTGCGCATTGTAAGATTTTCAAGCGCTATTCGGTGTCTATGAACTCTCCCCTTGGTCAAAAGCGCTTGCGCAATTAACAGCCTAGATGTAAACATCACGTCAGTGGGTAAGAGTTTGGTTCCGACTTGTTACCGTGTGTACGCCTACCTCAGTGGTTCGACGAAGACTTCTATAAGCATGCAGCGCTACAAGAATCCAAAACCTGGCTGTTAGACTGGGTAACAAGTTATTTGTGATTACAAAAAGTTAGGCAAAAGTTTTAAACTCGTGATGGTCTAAGCTTGAGTTAAACGTTTTTGTCTCCGCTTTAGTACCCATCTGACACTTATGTCTTAAGTTACTGCGGAACACTTAGCCTATCAGGAGGGCATTATTCGGCCGTGCTTACTAAGAATCATTCATTAATCTTTATAGGAATCAGCACATAATAAACATGGCCACATCTAATGACAGGATATTTCATTCGAACTGTGTAAACCCTCGTGATTATTTTATTGCAAAAGCAATACTACTATAGGTTTCGAGCCTTCAGCGTAGCGCAGCCGGCAGCCACGTCTTACACACGCGACGCTGTGACATCACACCCCACGTGGGCTGGCAGGAGCTGCCAACTTGGGTCTCTCGTTTCACATAGGACGTTTATGCCAGGATCAGCCTGCTAGGACCCTGGCATTCATGTTACCCCTATAGGTCACTAAGGCACATTGATACGGCTTAGTTAAAGCGGAGCTTTATATGTGGGCTGAGAAAGAAGAAAAAGAGAAGAACGCTCGGTCACCCGCAGCTAATGCTTTCGCTCAATATTTGGTTCAGCAGCGTTGAACCCTTGTAATTTATTTATTAGTCGAATGTCTTCCTAGGCTAATTGAAAAAAATCTTGCATTCGCGAGGTTTGTTCGCGAGATTGTGCGAGATGTATATATTATGTCGGGATGTTTAATATGTGTGTGTTCGAGTTCTGTAAAACTCATTTAGGTTCTGTGAAGGTTGTGGGTGGTACTCCGGTGACGGTCGTAAGTTCGCGTCCGATTAAGGCTGTGGGTTCGGATCTAGTAATGGTAGCGTGTTCGAGTAACGTAAAGTCATTTCACGAAAAAGTCATGTTGTGACGCTGAGAGTATCACGTCACAAGGTCACGTAACAGTCAAGTTGAATGAGACTATCGCATGGATATAAGAACGCCACGCTGCGGCGTCGCCACGCAGCAGGTGCGACGCCGCACCACCAATCTGCACTTGTAGGCGCACTGCAACAAATGCGCACCAAGGAAAGGAAATTCTGTGCGGCACGAGTCGCGGCCTCGCCAGCCCCATCTATGTAAGGGGCGTGCGATGTACCATGCAGGAGCAGCGCTCAGGCTTTCGCATTTCTCCAGTACAGCTGGGTTCTGCAATGCTGAGTTTTTTTTTTTTTTCGCTCATTTAAACTTCAACTGTAAGGAGCACTATTATGCGAAAATTGTTCAAACAAGCAACTTGTAGAGTTCCAAGATGGTGTCCGACGAATTTGGCAGAAGTAAGACGGAGTTTCATGAAAATCTGCAGAGACATGGTAAATAATAATGTGCGTATTCCGGTTCTTTATTTATTAAATTTGCTCATAATTTTAACCATGCCCCAGTGGAGGCAGTCATTATATGCATCAGCAACCCTGCCACCTAAAACGCCCCCTGACGTCACACAGCGCAAGAGCTCCCTTATCCTTTTGGCCTCTAGGACACAATCCGTAGTCACCATAACTGGTAGAGAAAAGGGTTTCACTATCAATACCGTAGCGGCAGCAAACATCATTTTAGAAACGTCGAGCTCTACTTAGCCAGGCGAGCGTGGACTCACCAAAGATCTCTGCCACAGCGTCTTGTGACCACTCCTTCGCAGTGCTGGTACAGACTCTTCATTTGAGTATTCGTTTAGAGATGAAGCGTGCGTAGACGCAGTCCTCGCGGATTTGCGCATTGGGCCCTTGAAATTCACGCTGGGGGCTTCCTCGTTTTCTTCCGTGCTGCGGGTGAGGTGCTCGTTGTTCTTTTTACTGCTACGATGTCCTTTCTCCTGGACTGACATAGTGTCTGCTGTTGTCGCAGCAGATGCGTATGGTCGACCTCTGTGAAAGTGTTTTCCCATTCAAGCCGATTTGAAATGTCTTTTAACAAGAAATATCGGTAGGCTGACTTAAGGACAATATTGAAATACTGACGAAAATATTAGACAACTAAAGCAGTAGCACTCTATCCTGCAGGCTATTTACGATTCAAAGGCTAAGAATACCCAAAATCTGCACTATAATGTCATGATAGAAAAACAGCGCAAAAGACGTGCACGGAGGAGAAGAACAGACAGGACAATTCTCCTCCGTGCACGTCTTTTGCGCTGTTTTTCTATCATGTCACCATACCAACTCGCCCAGATGTCTCTTCTTTTACTATAATGTCGCTTAATTGCGGATGGTATTCACCTAAACCTTGTAAAAGCTTTCCAACACATGCGATGCACTGATTTGTAAGGCAACCAACGTCTCCAAACATCAGAAAGCGAGAATGCATGGAGGCGAAAACATTATCAAGGCAAATGGGGCAAATGATATCATCCTTCGTTGAAGGGCAACTTAGCTAACTGGTATATATAATAGATAATAGGATATGCTTTCGTTTTTGTGATATCTTGTATATTCAAAGCACATTTCTTCCAAGTTAGCGCGTATAAATGGAAGGATATTTATCGTTGCTATTGTGATCTAAGAGGCTGCAGACACGAGGCTCCACATAGATTGCAAGTGATGAATGCGAAGAGAAGAAAAATCAGGGCGCTTTTGGCAATAGCAAACAGGGCAGCCCGCTGTAGAAGAAACCGCTTTAGCGCTCTCTACAGCTCTCCTGGGAAAGATGTCTGACATCTTCGTATAAGAGTCCCATTAAGAGAACAAGGACAACGCGCGCATTGCGTAAGCTCCTCAAGTGACAAACAACATGTAACAGGAACAATGTGGCATTTGAATCATCTCACAAAAGCAAATCAACCTAGCGGTGCCAATAGGTATGCGTGACGACGAAAAAATATAGGGCAGATTACACTCGTGTAAGACTCACAACACAGTGATGCTGTTTTCGTTTGATTCCATTACGTTATCCATGATTATACTTCTAGACTCCTCGTTTCAATCTGTTGTCGTCGGCAGAGACGTGACAGATACTGCGCCTTTTATTTCCTGCAAACCAATTTGATACGCCGCTGATTCCTGCTTTGAGTCTGCTTCTGTATTCCAGGACGCGCCAAATGGAAGTTGCAACACCTGGATTGTACGCCCGGTGGGGTCAGCTTCGTATATGTGTAAATCACCTGGTGAAGTAATCGGTTATGACCGGACGTGACGTCATAGTGACGTCATGTCGAAGTGGACGCGACGTCACCCAGTCGAAAAAAACTACAGAACTTTGTCAAAAATACGACAAAATATCCTGTAGTTCTGTCGTAACCATCAGACTTTTCTGTAGTTCTGTAGTACTTTCCTGTAGTTCTGTAGTTTTTCTGTAGTATATTTCTGTTGTCTGTAGTTCCGTGGCACTTCTCTGTTGTAACTACAGAAATTTCTGATGTTACTACAGAATATTCTGTTGTCACATGTTTCCCGTCAAAAACCGCACAGAAATTCTGTAGTAACATCAGAAAATTTTCTGTAGTTTTTTTCGACTGGGCATGATATGGTGTGACGTCATTATTATATCAGTTCCGGTTATTAGACATGATCAAATGCGACGCCGTCACGACGTCACTTCCGGTCATGGCGGCGTCAAACTGGGACCACATGTAGCTTCGCACATTATCCGGAACAATGTCCAGCTTAAACAGCATATCGCTGTTAAAACAACTGTCCAAATATTAACAGAAACACCTTGAACGCGGGCAGGATGACAGGCAAACATTGCGGCACCCGTGCTTCACCCTACAGCATTTATGCGTATGAGTTATTGTGTGCGCCTGCGGATCTTCTTTCGCTAACGCGTACTCTGAATCCGCTTAATTACTACACCATTAAATTTAACCTTTCCCTGCTACCTACTCACTAGCATACATACCCAAACTGCCACAATGTCTGAAAGACCCCCCGGCTGAATGTAATCTGATCGATCAAGCAAACAAACAGTGCGGATATGCCTATGTAGCTTAGGCTTAAGGTGTATAACTCGGTATCCAGGTGATACAGAGGCTTGAGTCCTCCCCTCACCCTCTCATTTCATACTAAATGTCTGAATCGGTAATTCCTTTTACGTCATGTCGTTTTCTGACGTTACTTGATCACACTACCAAAGAGTGCGCGGCTCATTCACCTGCCAACTGGCAACTGCCATAGATATGTCCATGTTTATGCTGCCACGCTGACAACGCCAGCAGAACATTTGCGGAAGAATGGGTTCTTCAACACTGCAACGTTGCAAGGTCGCGTCCCCTTTCATTGTGTAACAAATGCTTCAACCTATATCAAAACATAAAAACATTACACCTTCTTATATCTCACCACATGGTGTAGCAGCCTAGAGATATCAGGGCTTAGCGCGGAACTTACAGATGTTTTGTTTCACTCCATCTTCAGACCTCATGATATCGGCTAATAATAAAATTCCTCTGTGTGCGGCTTAACAAAGTGCAGGCTCCTACTCTGCATGACCGATACGTGGCAGTAGCAGAGGGCTAGTTGTGTTTTCAGCAACAATATGTCTCTCATGCACGTGGACCTAAGTCTCTATGGGAAAAAGCAACTTGAGTTCGAACCTGAACGGTCCACAAGACATGTGCATTTCTCAGTGCAATTTTCACCAGTGCGTCTATTGAACATGCCACTCGGACATATGTGGAGAGAATTACTGCACTCCTTAACCAGGAAGTCGCATACGCCAGCCATCCGTTAGAAGCCTTTTTGTGCTAGCGTACGGCTGTCACGTCATCTGTCCTTTCATTTGTGCCTCAGTCAGTCCTTCATTCTTAGCGCATACATATAGAAATGATTCCTGTTTGCTATGCTATTTGAGGCGCTCAATACCGCGGATAGTATTTGCAATTCCCGACCATTGATGTATTATCCATGCTTCATGGCCTGTTCAAGGCTGTCGAAGTGCTTCCTGCTTATTTTGTTCTATCCTGTTGCACTTATGTCACCGCTACCTATCAGCTTAGTAATGAGCGTGTAGCAGCACCAGTCTCCTGCACTTCCGAGAATGTCGAAACTCTTCACTATACTAGGAGCAATGCTCCCTAAACTGTCCTGATAATTGGCCTTAGTTTTTGTGCACGCTAAATCGAAGGCTACAACGACAGAGCGTACGTACAAGCTTATTATTGTGGCAAACAGTTTTCCATAATTAGTGCTCCTGGCTCATGGTGCGATGCTCTTTTTGGAGTAGCTTCGTTCCGTGCCTGCAAGAGCTGGTACCATCTATTGAAATTTCTTGCAATTTCATATGCATAGCCATCGCCGGTATATAACTGCGGCCATGGCGTGCAATTTTGTACCGCCTGAGCACTAAGCGGGGGAAAAAGCAGCACTACGCAGCATGTTTCTTTCTGTGTCGGCACTATGGATGTGATGGTACTACTCCTTCACCAGAAAGCAAACCACTAAAATATAACTTTCCCAAAAGAATTAGTAAATATATAGAAAATAAGATAATCATGTCCATGTTTTGGTTAGAAGTTAGAAACTTGTTAAAAACGATAGAATCATGGCAGATATTCGAAGAAAGATGAAGAAGGCATCTCATGTTGTTTCAGAGCCAGCTGAAGGCACTTGATGGGGAATTCAGAACATGCCGCCATAAAAGAAAGGAGTATGGTAACGTATTGGAAAATCAAGCGGACAAGCAAATATTTTGTGAACAGCTAGAAGGTGCTCTTAAGGAGTGCGATCATAGTTGAATGTGGCTTTAATGCGAGCTGCTTCCAACTGGAAGTTTTACCAGATATTTTCAAATTAGATGGGTTTAGTTTGGTTTCTTGGGTTTAATATCCCAAAGCGACTCAGGCTATGAGAGAGGTCCTAGGGGAGGGCTCCGGAAGTTTTGACCACCTGAGGTTATTTAACCTGCACTAACATCGCACAGGACACGCGCGCATAGCTTTTTGTGTTCATCGAAAAGCTGCAGCGCCGATCGCGATTTTATCACACATCCTTGGGCACAGCCACAATCAATCCCGCACCCAAGATTCTGAAAGAGAGTATAAGCCACTATCTTAGCGTACCGGAACAGATTAGAAAAACCCCATAGAAACTAGCTTAAAAATTTGTCAAAACAAAATACCGTATCGCAGGTTCAAGTGTCTCATTGAAACTAAAAGAAATCCCAGGGAGGTTACGTGAGAATAGGATGAGCCTCACGTACAAAGGAAAAAAAGAAAAGGATCTCTTTAGGTCTTATTGGCAGCTAATGGTGACATTGGTATTGCATAGAATAAAAACAAGAAATTAAATATTAAGGCGAGGTTGGAGGAAGGAGTTGAAGGTATTAGGATAAATGCAGAACGAACGGTTTCGGGGAATGTCATATATTTGTGAATAATTTGTTCGCAGTCACACAATGTATTTAAATGTCAGAGAAGTGTAGACAAACCCCAGTTGAAAACGTTTTTAAATATCGAAAGAAGTTAGGATGATGTAAACCATGCCTTGCTGTGGTAAATTTGTACAATAAGGTGTTGAAGAGAAAAAAAAAGTCAGTATTCAAGTATCTACAAGGCGAATGAAGCAGCAGGGATGTGGTAGACCATAGATGCATCAGCAGGAGTTTCATTGGAAAGCCGACATAGACAGAAATGCTTTTATTGCCTTTTATGATTCAAGACTACGCCCTCATTACAGAAATCACATTTTCTTTTAGTTATTAGCGTAACTCCATCATGAATGCGTAATTTTATTTTCCTTTTTCTGCACTGTTCCAGCTTGAAGGCTTCACCAAAAATATCATGAAACGAAACAGACTGGACCGTAATACTGCCGCACAGTAGGATACACAGTACGATACGCGTATCTAATCAGGAGCTGCCAGGCTACCGCTATGAGGTTGCCTGTCGCAGTACTCGGCGCTCATCGGTCGCTATCACCGTCGTGAAGTGTAGCAGAGCATAAATTATACAGCGGACCACCCTTACCGCTTCATTGCATAACAGCTAGCGCTTCTAGTACGCATAACTTCTTATCAAAAAATGTCTGATCACCCTGGTTCCAATCATCGGTAACCCCTAAAACGCAGCCGCTTAGTAATTTTCACGCCTCTGAGAGCGCATAAAAAAAATTCGCGAACCTTGACGTAAGTAAACATGCTCCAGGACCTGCTCTAGGAGTCCACCGGGCAATAATTACTGCGCAGTGAGCAGCGTTAAATTACACTAAGCGAACGGAAAGGAATACTCACCTGTTCTGCTGTAGCCCATGCTTTTGTGGCTGGTTCTGCCGAGCTGTGACGAACTTTAATCCTGCACTTTCTTGATTGCTGTTCATGTTGCTGCTGTCCCCAAAATGACTTGAGCTGCTAGCAAACGACATCTTCCTTCTTCTTCTTCACTTCTCTGCGGAAACCAGGAAAACGAAACTAGATATTTCACTTATTCTGCCAAATACCTTGCAGCAGATAGGGCTAAATTAGAATTCCTTGCAGTGTATTAATGTAAAGATAACGACGATAATCGCTTTCGTTATCTCTGCAAATTCATCCCATTCTTTCACTGTTTCAGAATCCATTCTGTCTACCCAAGCGGCTAGAAGTTTGTTGCTCTTGGCATTATTAGCCTTGGCCATGCCTACTGTTTCTGCATAATGTCCTTCCAAACATCATAAAAACATTTATGGCGTCGGGATGTTTAGGCTCCCTTCCTGTCTCCTAATGCTTCACCTATCAGTGCAAAGTGATATCTGCAAAGAGTGAGTTTCCCAGTTTTGTGACAAGTGGTGCGGAGTTAAGTGGTGAAACAATGAGTGGTCGCATAGTGATGCTTAAAGCAACACGCTGTTATGCCGCATTTTGCCCGTGTATTAGCCTGAGGCGCCTTTTTAACACAAGTTCCCCCAGACAGCTCTACTTTGACCTGACGCCTCCTGTACTTTTTATAAGCTGAAGTAAAAATACCATTTTTAGTAAAATAAAAATGAATCGCAGTGTTCGGAACGCAACACCATTACTTCTAAGTTCATAGCAATTTCAAGAGCGACAGTTGCCAGAGAAATCTACAAAGTATAAATTTCCATACTTCCATGACAGTATGGAAATATTATGGAATAATTCCACGGCAGCAAACAGCTGCCGTAGAAATATCTCGCACAAAGATGGCAAGCGCAATTTATATTGAACGAAACATCCGTTGCTCTAAACGCTACGCAAAATAATGTGTGGCTTTCATTTGCCCGAAAGCTTATTCCAATGTAAGGCTCTCCTAAATATGTAAACGTTTAAGACTACAACTACTCTTTTTTGCCCAAAAATAAACTCAGGAAAGCATTTTAAAATAAAATTTTCGCATTTTATTAAAGATAACCAAGGATATATCCAACGTGAAGGAAACCTATATTGGAAGAATCATGTGATGCATCCGCCCGGTACTGTTTTTATGGTCAGTCAGAGCGGGGTTCAGTGAAATAGCCTTCAATATTTATGCACTATTCCGTGGTTGTTCTTGTTACTTGTTGCAGCTGTCCTCAACAAAAACATGGTGCATACCCACTCCCCAGCTGTTTTCCCTATTTTGATGGTTTTTAATGCTTGCCTAACCTCCTCTAACTCCCCGCTTAAATTCCCTTCACGCTGACCTGAAGCTCCGGCTTCCACCCGGCCTACAGCAACGTAAAGCAACTTTGATGTGCCACCTGTGGCTTGGTGTAGCATTCACAAACTCTTATTCGTTTGTGATAGGTATGGCAAATAACCCTGCATGTGCAACCTGCGTGTGTGACGATACTATAGGCCACATTCGTTGTGAGTGTCCCATATACAGTGCGAAAAGACAGTGCTTCTGCCGTCCGCTGCAGCGTCTAGATGGACTACCGCTTACTGAAATTAATATTCTAGGTCACTGGCCGCGGCGGTCATCGGCGGTGAAGGCCTCCCAGGCACTGCTCCGCTTCATGAAAACCACTGCCATGATCGATAGGCTGTAATTTGCTGTGATGTGATATGATGTGACCGTGACGTGATGTGATGTGGTATGGCTTGGATGTGACTATACTGACTTCGCCCATGCTTCTCTTACCAATCACTTTTATATCCACTCAACCCTTCCCCTAGTGCTGGATAGCAAACCGGTTTCTTCTGCCGGTTAACCACTCTGCCTTTTCTCCTCCTCTTTCTCAGTGACAGAACTTCCGACTGATTTTCACTACTGCCAGTCTCATTATTGTCTTTACAGCTTCGGCTACTTTGAAATAAAGACAGTAGAGGTAACCTAACAAATGTACTACTGCGAAACATATGGCAGGCAGAAAACTCTAGAGCTACACTCTTGACTTCACCCATGCTTCTCTTACCCACTTTTATATCGACTCACCCCTTCCCCCAGTGCTGGATAGCAAACCGGTTTCTTCTACCAGTTAACCTCTCTGCCTTTTCTCCTCCTCTTTCTCAGTGGCAGAACTTCCGACTGATTTTCACTACTGCCAGTCTCATTATTGTTTTTACAGCTTCGGCTACTTTGAAATGAAGACAGTAGAGGTAAACTAGCAAATGTACTACTGGGAAACATATTGGCAGGCAGAAAACTCTAGTGCTACACTCTCATTAGTTCAAAAATCGACGATCAGTTCAGATACAGCGTATGTTGAGAGGCTATCGCTTAAACAAATGAGAGTCAAGCATTCACCATAGCGATTCCGCCATAAAACACAGCTGCCCTTAGCAACAGCCAGAACACAAAATCCAACGTTTACGACATGCCTTGGTGATCCTTCGCTGCCTCTCGCCCAAAGTTCTTTGCACAACCACCACAAGATATCATTCATCCGTCTGTCGCACTCACGAGCCATACAGCCAAAGAATTCGAAAGCATCTTAGTGCTCTCTGAATACCCTGTCTCGCGCAGCTCAAACGCTTCTCCTAGTCAATGTGGAGCTATCAGACCAATTTTACCGCGGTTTATAACAACCTCGCGGATCAATTACGTCTCTACGAGATCAAAGCGTGCGGCTGTAGATTTTTGCCTTGGTTAGTAATCCTCTATGTTATTGCGCAGCTGAAAAGTCGCCTTATGAAGTGGCTTCTTCTGAAACTACAAGATATACCAACTCACATCACTGTCTACAGCAATTGTCATCAAACTGCGGTAACCTAATAGCCACCTATCTTCCATGTTGAATTCGCTATAATAGAATCGAACGATGAGCTAGTTGGTCACACATCTCTTGGAAGAAGGCAGCAGAGCAGGTAACACCAACACAAAGCACAAGAGGCACGCACACGCACGCAATGACTACGCTGCAAGTGAAAAAAGAAGTGAAAGAAGAAGATGTGCGGTTTCCAGTTGAAATAGTTGTCAGTGCAGCGTAGTCCTTGAGTGCGTGTGTGTGCCTCTTGTGTTTTGTGTTGGTGTTACCTGCTCTGCTGCCTTCTTCCAAGAGATGAATTCGCTATGTTCTTATGGCGTCCACTTCATTGCATCCCAAACATGGCGCCCAAATGTTATCATTTACGGCAATGGTAGGAGAAATTTTGTCATGAAACGTTATTTTGGCACCACCGTATGATGTTTATTCATGACGTTACGGCTGCTAATCGTCAGCCACTCAGATTTCAGGAAGCGCTCCTTGACAGTAAGCAGTGAATTTCACCCTATTATAATGCAGCCAAAACTTCTTTCCTCTCTACCATCTATACATTCCTTTTCCTCCATAATTACCTTTACAACCAAGACAGTATGAATACTTTTGGTAAAATGTATTTTCAAGGTTACGTCATTTTTGTCCCCGCAAAGAGCTAATACGACATCTCAAAATTTCGCGCCACAAAATTGCAACACCTAACTGGTTTGCGAACCGATCAGAAAAACAATATGGTGCCAAACGGGGATGATGAGTTTCGTGATTAGGGCTCTATGGTTCAGTTTAGCGATCGCTAGCGATCCCTAATGACGCTACAGGCCGAGAAAGCTAAATCAATAAAAGAGGTCGCGGAGAATTTTTTGGATGCTCGAATTTGGACGCGCGTCAATCAGTTTCTTCAAAATATATAAGCATAGGAAAACGTCGATACGTATCATCTCAATCTTGTTTTCGACAGACAGTGTCAGTGAGCGTCATGCGTGCAGGCAAAAGTCAATTTGAGCGCTGTAGACAGTTTTGCTGACTACTTTACTCTAGGTAGTATATGTTCACGCGAAGTCTTCAGAGGAATCACTGCCGCAACAATGCAGCGTTCTTCACGTGCCAAGAGTACAAGGGATTCTATGTTATCGCCTTCCACGTGTCATCAAACCTTGAAGACGTGTCGTCCAAGATAATGCCAGCGACAGTGACCAGCACCGTGCATGAGGCATGCAAGTAAAGGTGCATCCCGACGGACCACGGACCTGTTTTGGCCCGCGGACTTGGTCCGTTGTGACGTACCACTTCCGGTCTGACAGGTCCGCGTCAGGGCCGCGGACCGGAGCGGACGATAAGTTGGGCAGCATTTTCTCTAGCTGCGGCCCTCGGACTTTTTGGAGGATTTGCACTCAATAGGTCTGGCTACGGTACAGCGCTAGCCTGTCTCGCACGGTAGCTGAATCGGCATCGCTAGCATCGCCCGATTCGAAGCAGGCGCGGGTATAGGGACCGGACAGCTGAACGGGTGGCGCCGCCTCTCGGCACATCGCTCAATCACAGGAATGCGCCGGCCCCGGCCGGCGCATTGCCAGCGCATTGGAGGTTACTGTTTGTCGTTGGTTTGTGTGGAAATTGGAAATCCTAAGGTCTAGATGACGTTGTGCCTGAATATATCCTCAAGAGAACAGAAAGTTGGGCTAGTTAATTGTGTGCATATGTCCAGTGAAATGAAGTCTGGTCGAACAAGGCTGGAGAAACGCGGTGCGTTGTTGGCTCCACTGGCAGCTACGCAAACTCGTCGGACGTTTTTAAGTCGATTCATTTCTACGGGTTTCCACAGAAGCATGAGTGGCGGGTGACCTAAGCATGGTTCTTTGAAAGGCAAAGGCACGAATCTACGTATTTGGTTACTGTGTGGTCATGGAAAGCGCCGAATTTTTAAAATTTCGCTTGCTACCGGATGCTCTGTGCCTTCTGTTCCCCACGAGTGACGGCACGAGAGTCTCGGAGCCGAAGCCGCACTCCTTCATCTGTAGTCACTTTATTGACAATTGGAAATCGAAGTAACCCAACAGCGTAAGTTACAACGCCAGCATTTCCCCGCCTGTGTACAAGAAAGCCCCAGCACGGAAAAAGAAAAGGCAGCTCCACCATCGTCGTTCGGGCTGCGTTACGACCTTCAGTGATGGGTAGAGACGTTTGTGCGCATACTTACGCTGACATAGTCAAAGATAATTTACTTTTTTCTCTTAGCAGAAGAGCAGATAGGAGACATGAACAATCCCTATTGCCATGATCCTGTCATTTTTCCTCTTTTCGTTTGTCAACCAACGAAAATGCGCTGAGAGCTAGCTCTGCGTTGATACTCTTGGAATTTGTTAACATTTGTTTGTGGCATGTCCGTTTCAGCTAATAAAATCACTCATTTCACAACTCAGTCAATACCGCATGGTCACAAAATCTGCTATCGGCTTCATATAAATGTCAAACAAGAAAAAAAATACAATTTAATTTGTGGAAACGAGCATAAACGTAGCACGTTTTTTTTTTTTTAATTTCGAAGGCCATGTAGCAGTTTTTTTTTTTCGCATTCACGTTGCATCTGACGCGGCTTTGCGTATTTTCTCAGCAGTGTCCATTTCCTGGCCCGCCTAAATACATGTGTTTCTCATCGGCGTTTTAGTGAACGTGAGATTTCTTGATTGTGGCGTAGTATGACAAGACCGTTTTACCTCTCTCAGAAATTGATTCTAGGTATGGCCAATGTAAACAGATTCAGCAGCAGTCCAGCAAGCTGCAGTGACAAAGTTGTAAAAGGAATGGCTTTCAGTTATCCGGATCCCTTTACGTGCAAATAGAAAACTACATACATGGTCGTGTCCGCTCACACTCATCAGGTATCGAGGTCAGCTAGGTATCGGCCCCGTATGTTCGTGGTACGCTGAGAAAGTAGACCATCTTAGCGAACGAGCCATCAGAGGGATTCATTTAACAATAGAACGCTTTCTTAGTTGTCGGTGGCTTATCTTCCAACACATCACTCTGTGTTTTTTTTTTCGATTGTATTTAACAGTTTGACAGTATTGGACTATTGCCTTCAGATGTTCAAGGCAGGTGCGGTCAATCGCATTGAACTTCCTGCGCTGTGAGAACGCTAGCAGGAAATTTATTTTTTTTTTCACAACCTACGCAGCATGTCGGGAGAAAGGCATGCATAGTATAATATTTTCTAAGTCAATTATATGTAGCAGCTCCGACGTGTTCAACAAGAGCATTGCCGTATATGTGAAAATGATGCTGAGGTGGTATTACTCATTTGGCTTATATTATGATTAAGTTTGACGGTCTCAAGGCCGGGTTCAGTGAGCTATTGTAGCGTAATTGTGCAGGAAGTCCTGGAAGTATATGTGTGTTTGCTATTCCAACCATAAATAGGATACTACTTTTGTCTTGCTTGTTTATTTTTCTCCTTTTACAGCTCTCGCTGCAAGGTTGAAACTGGAATGTCTCTGAATCGTTTGAGCCTAGCTATTACCAAAAAAAGACAGGTGCAGAATCTTTTTCATTTTACATGAACGCTGACCATTACAACTACCACGCTACACGGCTCGGCGGTATTTGATCTTCAGGCAGATTCAGACTAGACCTAATATAAGATAGACGCGCAGTGCAGGCGCAATTCCCGTTTTCGAAGTCGCCTTAACAAGTGCCTAACGAAGGTTTCCTAGCGCATGGTGAAATCACGCGCGCGGCATTTTCGAGTATATATAACAGAAATACCATGCGCCGGGCGGTTTGAAAACAACAACAAAAAAAAAACGCACACCCTGCCGAGAACGGCCCTTTTCTTTTTCAAGATTTCCCCGTCAAAAAAGACTCCTTGCGATTACTCAAAGCAGCTCAAAGCTCTCAAAGCCACACCGCAAAACGACGGGTATGGACAGGCTCAAAAACGCCTCGCAGAACGGAAACGACTGCGCCGCTCAGCTGCCTCGCCATTCCGCTGTTTCGGCACTCCGCCGCGGGCGGCGCTGTTCCACCGAGGCGACGGTGGCGCCATACAACGGGCGCCCGGTCCCTATAGCGCGGGCGACCAGCTGTGTTTCACGTGCTACTGCAACCATGGCATCCTGGTCGGATGACGCCACATTTTACTTTGTGGCGCGCGTGCAACAATTTCCTACTTTGTGGGAAAGCAGCCGAGACGACTTCATGAGATGTCCGAAGAAAGAACTCTTGTGGATGAACATTTGCAAGCAGATTCGACCTGAATACTCTGCGTACGGGCCATACAGCGTGGGTAAGTAAAACGTGTTTTATACCTCTTTGTGTACGATTAGACTTCTTGGTTAGGCATTTTGGCAGCAGCGGCGGAGCGGGACGGACGTGGCATAATCGTTCTTCGCTGTGTTTTACAGGTTGGTCATACCTTTCCACGCTACGTTAGTGCATGCTCTTTCTGCCGCTGCTGCCAACCTGCTAGCGTTTTTTTTTTTTTCTTGTGTAAAGGTCACCATGTCGCGATGTTGCAAATACCGCGAAAAGCTGAGGGATGACGAAAGCTTCAATCACATGCAGTGAAAGTGAATTTTGTTATCATGGCGCTGTATGCTCTGGCATGAGTGAAACGACATTCGCTTCAAAAAGAGAGTCGACTAAAAAGGCTTAGAAATGCGAAGCATGTAGACGTTGATATTGCTGCGAAACCTCCACAACAGTATTTGTTGTTTTTAACAGCCGCCGGCATACAGGCTTATCAGTCTGATTCTGGACCGCGTATCAGTTCCGTAATCTTTGTTTGTTAATGCTCGACGTCGCGAGTCACACCTTTATCAGTTTTGGTGTAGCGCAAGATGCACCGAGATCTGTCTCGAAGGTTCCGGCCACTCGAGTGTCTTTCCACAATGTTCCAGCTGTGCTGGTAGCTGTTTGCGACGTTATCTAGATTGTTCTGTGCAGCCTTTAAATTGAGCGTTGCCGAGTGTGACGAGCATTCTTTGTCCGACGACCGACCAGCGCGTTTGTTGCTATCGCCGCCGCCGAGTTGCTTAGTTATTTGCGGGCGCAAGTCAGCTCCAATAAAGAGTTATTTCAGTACCATCACGCCTGTACCTTCTTTTGGCGTGTACGGCCTTGTCAACGCTACGTGACAATATAATCGGTGAACCGGGAGCTATAGGGACTTCACCGCAAGGCGTTGAGGAAGGCAGAAGACGGCAGGAGTTGTTAGGAGAAGAGCAAATTGAATATTTATTTTACATATTTACAAAACGTAAACGTGCAAGCATGTGAAAGGAGCGAGGTGGCTCTTAATCAACTGAGAGCACAGGCGAGTCACACCGAAGCATCCCTCGTAGGCTGCTTAAATCACCTTTCAGTCCCACTGTGGAACCCGCAGCTGCCCAAACGTCCAATAGGCGCTGAGCCGCTTCTTTTAGCTCCACCCATGGCTTCTTTGGCTCCGCCCAATGTTTCCACCAGCACCTCACACACAAACGCGCACACATACACACACCTCCTCGCACTTGTACAGGGAATACGGTATACCACTGCACAACAGCCAGGCCGTCCCCGTTGTTCTCTCTGAAGCGGCAATGTCCCATCTGGTTTCAGCCATCTTTGCAATGGCGCCGGTCAGGCGATGGGCACTTCTCCTGAGCAACACAATGCCTAGTCATAATGGGCATCGAGCGACACGTGCAGCAGCATCTTTGAGTCAACAGTAGCTGGGTCACAACACGACGCCGTGCCGCGGCTCTTGGTTCGCCCCGGGCTGTGGTCCATTGTTCAGAGGAGGGGTGCCGAAGATCAAGTGATCAAGAGACGCCCGTTCCGGTTGCCGACAAAAGCGCTTGACCAATTAGCCTGTCGGGAAGATAAGGATCCGTGCTCCTTTGTACTGACGTCCCCCGTCAGCACGCCTCGGCCCGCTGTCGCAAGGAAAAACCACATTCGGCCTTACAGCGGCGCTCTCCATATGCGCGGACCCTCCGCGTCGATTTAGGGCCCCGGGCATAACAACGTCCAGGTGGAGTGAGGGGAGACACCTCAAATGGAGACGCAAATGCAGACTGACCTGAAACTCCTAATTGTAGAAATGAACCGAAAATTGGCATCCCTTCTCCCTCTAAACGCAAAGCTAGATGAAGTAGAAAGTTCAATTCAGATGCTGCATAAAGAGTTTGCTACTGTAAAAAAACGTCTTGACACGCAGGATAAGGAAATCAAGGGCATTAAAAGTAGAGCTTATAAACTTGAAACAGGTATGGACTCAAAAGATATAGCCCAGCTAAAGCTTAGTGTCCACGACTTAGAATGGCGGAGCAGGCGCTTGAACATTGAGATTCACGGCATCCCTGAGCTAGACGGGGAGGACCTTCTGTTTAAAGTTAATGGAGTGGCAGACAGGATTGGTGTGAAGTGTCTCGCTCAGGCGGACACCCTTTCACTTCATAGGATATCTGCGAAGCCCGGTAAGACAAAAGGTGTGATTGCCCGTTTTGCGAGTCAGGACCTACGAGACGCTTGGCTGCAGAAAAGTTCTAAATAAAAATGGTGACTCAGGGTTCATTACTGAAAACATGACAAGCTACTCGAGAGCGTTGTTGCAAGCCACAAAAGAATGGGCTAAGATCAATGGGTTTGATTATGTATGGCGTGTGAATGGAAAAGTTTTGGTGCGCAGAAAGGGTGGAGATGGAGCTAAGGTTATCAAGACCATGAGTGTCCTTCTCACCCTCAGTAGCTAAACGCTATGTCACACAATTGAGTCTGAAACCCATATCGTGAAATGGTGGACGTAGGACATGTTACTTCAGAAAAACTTGTAAAGGAGATCTTAACTGTTTTCACTTAAATGCGCAGTCTATATTCAACAAAATTGCGGAATTAGAACCTTTGTTTAATAAACTTGAGAACTATTTTGATATCTTGATGATAACAGAAACATGGCAGACAAGCAGTTTTGACACCTTTGATCTACCTAACATGAACACTTTATTAATAGAACAACTCGTCGAGGTGATAGTGTGTCTGTTCGCGTAAGCTGTTTTTTTCAGCCTTCATTGCTGTGTGAATTCTCTTGTGTTACAAATGATTATGAGATTGTTTGCTTGCAACTGAAAGACACTATAACTGCCACTTGTCACCGCCCTCCGGATCTGACTGAATTCGTTGTGTATCTAGACAGTCTTTCTTCATTTCTCAACCAAAATAGCTATACCGTGGTACTTGCTGGAGATTTTAATGTCGATATGAACAGCAAAAGAACGAAAAAAAAACATTTCGAAAATGTGTTACTATCGAATGGCTGCACAAATCACATTGTTTCTGCCACGCGACTAACGATGTCAACGCAAACAATTCTAGACTTAGTAATTACTAATTACGATGCTAGCCTTGACAGTGCCGGTGTTCTTATCCTATTAGTGACCACTTGCCTGTATTTTGTAGTATTAAGAGCAGCACTCGGAAAAAACCCTAGCCTAAAGCGTTTACTATTTCCATCCAGTTACACAAACCCTCCTGGAGGCTTTTTTTCAAGAGCTGAATACAATTTGCAGGAACAACGTCCTTCAGGCAGCAGACACGAATGTAGCATATCATACCTTCTTAAGTTTGTTTCTTTCGTTTTATCGACGATACTCTGTTTTCAAACGCCGTACGTACAATAGGAGAGGTAGAAAACCCTGGGTAACAAAGGACCTAACGAAGAATATTGAGAAGAAAGAACGTCTGTTTAAAAACTTTATTCGTTCTCGTGCAGAATCTGACCTCGCTGCTTTCAAAAGATTCCGCAATGATTTAACTAAGCAACTAAAGAAAGCACGAAACATTTACTATCAGAATCTGTTCGGTTCTAGTGTAAAGCGCACAGACTTGTTGTGGAATAACTTAAAAGTACTGATGGGCCAGAATGAGAAAAAGGATGTAGTTGAAGAAATTCTTCATGAAGGACAGACGGTAAACGGGGAAGAAATGATGAACATGTTCAATGATTACTTTGTTTACAGAGACTTTGCAACAAACCAGACAGGATCATACAAAACTTTAGGACACGAAAACACTAATACATTGTTTTTCAAACCCACAGATTCAGATGAATTCCGTTCTGTCTTTATGAGTTTAAATAATTCTCATAGTGTTTGTAAGGCCGCAGTGAAAAGCGACTCGCACGTGGTGTCGCGCTGGCAGTCGATCCCCCCACGCGCCGAGGCCATTGGATTGGATTGGATTGGAAAACATTTATTTCGTCGCTCAAGCAGGTCGATGGAGAGACGTACTAGATGGCCGCTAGTCCATGGCTGGCGGCGACCTTATTAGCCTGCTCGATGGCCCGTAGTTGAATCTGCGGGTCCGAGCTGACCAGCACGGCTTCCCACTGCTCGGGAGAGGGGAGCTGTATTAATTCCACCGCAGGTGGATCATTTGCGCAGTTCCAGAGAATATGATCATATGTAGCTCTTTCGCCGCATTTACTGCACGTTGGATTGTACTGGCCTGGGTACATCAGTGCAAGCACCGCCGGATTTAGGAGAGAGCGTGTTTGTAGTCGGCGCCAGGTAACTTCCTGTGCCTTTGTTAAAGATTTGTGGGGGGGGGGGGGGGGGGGGGGGGGGGGGCGGATATGTGCGCCTTTCCAGCCTGAAGTGATGGGTAATGTCATGAAAAGAAATTAACCCGTCCTTCGTGAAATTCGGGTCGGAGGGCGCGCTCACTGCCCGGCCGACGAAACCTCGGGCTTGCGCGTGAGCCGCCTCGTTCCCCGGATTAGACGAGCGGGCCGGGACCCAGATTAGTTCAATTTCCCTAACCGGAGTAGGGGTGCTTTGGAGGATGCGGAGGGAGGTAGACGTGATGCGACCCCTCGCGAAATTGCGAATGGCTGTTTTAGAATCACTGAATATAATATCGGCGGACGTGTTTGCAATAGCTAAGGCTATGGCCACTTCCTCCGCCGTCTCGGAGGAGGTGGATGCGATTGATGCGGCCGCCAACGGAGAACCGTTCCCATTCGCAGCGGCCAGTGCGAACGCTTGTATCTGGGTGTGCCGATATTCCGCCGCGTCCACGTATGCTGCATTGACGTGTCGGCCGTACTTGGCATGTAGGGCGCGAGCCCTCGCCATGCGTCGGCCTTCGTGGTGCGCGGGGTGCATATTCTTGGGCAAGGGTTTAATGAATAGAGCTGTCCTAATGTGTGTAGGTAAGTGTGTTTTCGCGTCCTTCTCTGGAAGTTTTGGGATGAAGGGTTTTGGGATGAAGGTGACCCGCGCGTGCCTCCATTCCTGAGGGATCTCGCCTTCCCTCCAGTAGGTGTTCATTAGTTCCGTCAGGGCCGCGACAGACGTGTGGTCTAGGTTTCGGAGCGTTTTGTTTGACACCCCGTCAGGTCCCGCCGCGGTGGTGGTACGCAGCTGGCTGAGAGCAAACCAGACCTCGGCATCTGCTATGTCGGCGTCCAGGGTGTCGTTGGGGAGACCCTCATACGCGGGTAGATGGTCTGTGTGGGATGTGCTCAGGTAGCGTGTTCGCAGTTCGGCAAGTAGCTCAGCGTCCGTACCCTGGTATTGGTGAATTAATTTCGTGAGTCGGTCTCGCTGTGTGCATTTTGTCTGTGTGGGGTCGAGCAAGTGTCGGAGGAAGGAGCGAGCGCTGTTTTTTTTTTTTTTCCTCCTTGTCACCCCTTTTCTTGGGCGCGGGCTCCGGGGCGCGCGGGAGGCCTGGTTTGTTTCATCCTTTCGCCCCGAGGCGTCGCCAAGACGCGAACGCAGCCGGGAACAACAATGGCACGCTTCTGCGAACCACTTTACGGCCAGCTCGTCCAGCAATCTCAGCGATCTCTCGCCGTGGCACGAGACTTTGGGTCCGCGCGACGGCGACTGTACACTGCTCTGGGATAGTGCCCCCCCCCCCCCCCCCGCCCCCTTTTCCTCGAACGGGACGGCTGAGTGACCTCGTCTCGAGATCCCCCGCGGCGTTTCTTTCACAAAGGCACCAGCTGCAAGGTCGCGTCGCAAACACGCCGGGGAGAGGAGGCAAAGACAGGCGCCGTGTGAGAGGGTTTGGGGACCGGCGAGTGGAAAGAGTGTGTGTTTGGAATGTTGTATTTTTATTTGACTTAATTAAGGACCTGGGTCCGAGATTATTCCCAACCCACGGGGGTTGTGGCATGTTTTTATATAATTTGATTGGCTGCTTCATTTTCGGGGCGGATCACCTAAGGTGACCGCCCTCGGGCCTTTGTTGATGTTTGTCATCAAAAAGCGGTCCTCGGACCATGTTTGTCAGTCAAGATTGAGGCTCCCTGCTTAGCACGTATTTACAGTCCCTAGGCTTTAACCGAGATGCTCGGTAGAAAAATCATCGTCGTCTGCTTCTGTACCTGCCGAACTCGAACGTAACATCACTGTGTTGATGCCGACGGCATACAAATAACACCTGTAAAGTATGTGATGGATATAATCAGCGCCATTCTAGCGCATGTTTTTAATCTTTGCATTTCAACAGCTGTGTTCCCTACATGAATGCAAGTCGCCGGCGTGATTGCGTTATATAAAAAAGGCGATCAGAGTGACGTATCAAACTATAGGCCTGTGCCAATCCTTCCAGTCTTTTCCAAAGGGCTTGAGAAAGTTATTCTTCATCGAATATCACCCTTCTGTAAAAATATAACATATTAACTACCTCACAATATGGCTGTAGAAAGGACAGGTCTAAAGAGCTGGCGCTGTTGGATCGTAAGGAATATATTCTAAAGCATTTTGAAGATAAGCACATTGTTATAGGACTTTTTGTCGACTTCAGCCAAGCATTCGATTATATAGCTCACAGTATTCTTTCCGAATAACTTAATCACTATGGTATACGTGGTCTTGCTCTAACCTTGTTAAAAAGCTACCTATGTAATAGATTTCAGTATGTTGACATCAACGCTTTCACTTCACGCAGAAAACCGATGGTCTCTGGAGTTCCACAAGGCAGCATTTTAGGCCCTGTCTTATTTAATTTATATATTAATGATATTGTACAGATTTGCTCAGATACTAAGTTTATTATATACGCAGACGATACGAGTGCCCTAGTAACACCACGTTCTGAAGAGGAAGAAATTACTAAAGCAAATATTTTTTGTGTAAATTGGACTCGTGGACTTCTTGTAATCAATTAAAAATTGACGCCACCAAAACAAAAGTAGTTGTTGTGTTGTGTTGTGTTGGGTTTTATGGCGCATAAGCAACTAAGGCTATCATGCGCCAAGAGCGAGGTTAATGTATGTTCTGGTTGCAAAAGAGGAAATGGATATGTTTAATCTATAGTTTATTTAAAAAGCTTCCTTCTTCTAGGAAACTGAGAACAGATGCTAGGTTTACAAGTGCTCTTTCTCCTAAAAGCAAGGTGGGATGGAATGGGATGGTATGATTGTAAAATATAGTAAAATGTTTTCTCCGTAGTGCCTCAAGTTTTGAGCATGTAATTAGAATGTGGTTTACAGTGAGTATCTCGTCGCATTCTTCACAGGTCGGTTTGTTATGTTTCATTAGCAGAAAGTTATGTGTTAGATGTGTATGTCCAATACGAAGACGGCATACTATCACTTCCATAAAACGTTGTTGATGTGTGCTCGATTGCCATTCTCCTAGTACAGGCTTTATGAGACGCAACTTATTATTTTCTTGGTTGTTCCATCTGGACTGCCATTTATTCATCTGTTTATGTTTTATTAATTTCAAGCAATCACTATTTGGTATGTTTATGTGTTGTGTTGTGTTGTGTTGGGTTTAGTGGCGCATAAGCAACTTAGGCTATCATGCGCCAATTTCATGGTTAAGGGTGTTGTATTTATGTAATTTAATCTTACATTCTGTTTAGGACGTTTGCTTCTATTAAAAACCTGAAAACACAGGGCAAATCAACAAGCGCATTTTCACCTAAAAGCAAAGCTGGATGAAGAGGAATGTGTTGTTTGTAAAACTGTGTAAAATGTTTTTTCCTCAGTTGTTCAAGTTGTCTGCATGAGATTAAAATGTGGATGACTGTTAGCTCGTGTCCGCATGAATCACACAGGGGCTTATCCTGTTTAGTTAAAATGAAACTATGTGTTAAATGTGTGTGTCCTATGCGAAGACGGCATAGAGCCACTTCTTTGGAACGTTCAAGATGGGTGCTCGATTTCCACTCTTCTATTACAGGCTTTATGAGGTGTAGCTTGTTATTTGTTTCAGTGTTCCAAGTGGACTGCCATTTTTGTATCAGTCTACTCTGTACCAATTTCATGCAGTCTTGAGATGGTATCTGCACTTGTTTTATTTTCTTGTCTCGAGCTTTGGCAGCGCACATATCTGCTTTTTCATTACCTCGGATTCCTACATGACTGGGTACCCAGCAAATTTTTATGCTTCGTCCTTCATCTGTAAGTGTTGCTATGCTGTGTATGATGTTTCCAAGTATTGGTATAACTGCATTTCTTGTGTGAAGGGCTGTGACTACACTTAGGGAATCTGTGTAAATAATACTTCTCCTGAGGTTTCCTTTCATTATTTTCTCTATGGCAACAGAGACAGCATAGCATTCAGCAGTAAAGATGGACGCGCACTGTGGAAGTCTCATTATTTCCTCCCATTCGCCTTGAACAACTGCGCTTCCGACATAATGATCTGTTTTCGAGCCATCCGTGTAAAAGTCTGTGAAGTTACTGTATTTTTCTTTCAGCTGAAGGAATTCTTGTATGAAGTGCTCTTGTGGGGTTATTGTTTTTTGGAACTGTGTAAGAGAGAGGTCGCAAACTTCAGGGACCAGGTACCAAGGAGGCAGAGGGTTAGGTCTTTTGGCAATGCTAGGTAAACAATCCGGTAGCTCAACCTCTTGACACATTTGCTCAAATCTTAGGAGCAGTGGTCTCACTGCATTGGGTTTGTTGGTGAATAGTGTTCTAGAAGGGCATTTAGTTACTAGAGAATAGCAGATATGCTTTGGCAGAGATCTGATTTTAAATATATAGGCACATGTAAGTGAAGTTCTTCTGATTTCAAGAGGAGGTTCATTTGTTTCCACAAGCAGACTGGATATAGGAGAAGTTCGGTATGCTCCACATGAGAGTCGAAGTCCTGTGTTATGTACCGGGTCTAGTTTTTTTAAATATGATGGTCTAGCTGACCCATACACTATGCAGCCATAGTCTAAGGTGGAGCGTACGACAGATCTGTAAATGTGTTTAAGGCATGTCCTGTCAGCGCCCCAGTGTTTACGGGAAAGAACTTTTAGTATGTTTAGAGATTTGGAAGCCTTTTTCTTCAGGACATTTATATGAGGAAGAAAGGTGAGTTTTTTGTCAAAAGTTACGCCTAGAAATTTGTGTTCGTTTTTCACCGGTAATTTCGTTTTGTTCAGGTGTAGTGTAGGATCTGTTTGTAAGCCTCGTTTGAGAGAGAATAGGAGAGCCACTGTTTTTTGAGGAGAAAACTGAAATCCGTTTGTGTCTGCCCATGCTGCTAGTTTATTTATGGTCAACTGCACCTGTCTCTCACATGTAGATACGTTAGAGGATGTGTATGCAATCTGTAGATCGTCAACATAAGCTGAATACATTACGGATTTCGGGATAACTGTGCTTATGGAATTCATTTTTACTATAAAGAGAGTTGTGCTTAAGACGCATCCCTGTGGTACGCCATTCTCCTGTACAAAGTTCTTTGAAAAAGTTGAGCCCAAACGCACACGGAATGAGCGATTTGACAAGAAGTCCTTTAGACAGTTTAACATCCTACCACGTATGCCTAAATATGCTAGGTCACGGAGGATGCCAAACCTCCATGTAGTATCATACGCCTTTTCCATATCAAAGAAGACGGCAAGGCAGTGCTGTTTGTGAATAAATGCTTCACGAACAGTGTTTTCAAGGCGGACTAGATGGTCCGTGGTAGAACATGCTGTTTTGAACCCACATTGGTGTATGTCTAGAAGTTCTTGGGAATGAAGGACAAAGGCTAATCTGGTATTAAGAACACTTTCAAAAGACTTTGCTAGGCAACTTGTGAGAGCTATGGGTCTATAACTGCTGGGGGCCGTTGGTGGCTTTCCTGGTTTCAGGAAAGGCACAATAATAGCTTTTTTCCAGGCCTCAGGAATACTCCCGGATACCCATACTTTGTTGAAAAATTTCAGAAGTGCTTCTAATGCAGGTGTAGAAAGATGTGCTAGCATCTGATAGTGAATTTGATCTGGGCCAGGTGCAGTCTTCTTGCCGGCAGATAGAACAGTGTTTATTTCTTGTAGTGTTATTAACTTGTTATATGTTTCATTCGTACTTCCACTTGTTGGCAGTTTTTGTTTTTCGGCCTTGTTTTTGTATGTTATAAAAGATTTTGGGTAGTGTAGTGAGCTTGAAATTGCAGAAAAATGATCGCCTAGAATATCTGCCTGTTCCTGTAAGTTTGTTTGGGTGCCAGGAGATGTTAGAAAGGGGACTGTGTACGGGGAGAAGTTGCCATCCAGTTTGTGAACAAGCTCCCACATTTTTTTTGATGTGATTGAGCTATTTATTGATGATATGTATTTTTGCCAAGAAGCCTTCTCAGCGTTTCGGCGGATGTACCGTGCCCTAGCTTTCGCCTGTTTGAATTTTACGAGGTTTTCGTTTGTAGGGTACCTGCGAAAGGTTCCCCAAGCTTTGTTTTGTTTCTTCTTTGCATCTCTGCACTCCTGAGAATACCAGACTTTGCGATTTTTCAGTACCACTCCTGAAGACTGTGGTATAGCTACAAGTGCTGCGTCAATGATGCAGGCCGTAAATTTTTCATTTATCTCGTCAACACTGAGTTTTTCGGAAAAGACCTTTTCCAGGCTGGCTTCAGACTGGAATAGAGCCCAGTTCGCAAGGTGCAGCTTCCACCGCTTGGGTTTGTTTAGAGTGATGGAGGGTGAGGGTGTTAGGCTGATAATGACAGGCAAATGATCACTTCCTAGAGGATTGTCAAAGACGTCCCATTTAAAATCAGTAAAAATTGATGGGGAGCTAAATGATAAATCTAAAATGCTCATTTTCCCCGTGCTTGGGGAGCAGTATGTATGCTTTCCTGTATTTAGCAGGCAGACATCATTGTATAATATAAAATCCTCTAATATACGACCTCTAGTGTCTGTCTGATCGCTTCTCCAAAAAGTGGAGTGCGCATTAAAATCTCCAACAACCAGATATGGTTCTGGCAGTTGTTCTAAAAGCTCTTCCAGATCATGAAGGGTTACAGTTAGGTGCGGTTGGAGATACAGTGAGCATATAGTTATTGTTTTATAATGAATGATAGAGACAGCAACAGCTTCGAACTTGGTTTTGAGGCTAATTTCACGTGTTGCTACTCCATTCTGCACTACAATAGCGACACCTCCAGATAACCTATTTGCTTCTTTTCGGTCGCAGCGAAAAACGTTGTGTCCTTTTAAAATGTTTTGGTGTGGTCCTAAGTTAGTTTCCTGTAGGCAAAGGGCTACAGGAGAAAATGAATGTAAAATGTCTTTTATATCGTTGTAGTTGTTTATGAGACCTCGGCAGTTCCAGTGTATGAGGAACGCCATTTTTTTTTTTTTGGAATGTACCTGAATTTAGGTTTCAGGTTTTTCTGGTCCTGTTATACGAGGTTTTTCTCTCCGTTTTCTTTCTAGAGAGTTATGCCGCCGCTGCAGCGTGGACGAGGAAGGGGTTGTGTCCATTGCCTCAGGGGCTTTGGACGTTTGGGGAGAGTTAGGAGTGTTGGTTGCAGGCTTCCCTTCTGGGGGAGAAGCCTTTTGGGCTGTTGGCTCTGGGGCCAGTGTGCCCTGTTTCTGCGATGGCAGGGCAGCTTTCGCTGCTTCTGCCTGGGGCAAGAATGGCCCTGCCTGAGGCTTACCCTCGGCGGAGACCAAATCCTGTTGTGGTGTGCTGCCCCCATGCTCCACCACATTGGAATAGTTCGGTTTGGCTGTGAACAAAAAAGTGCCCTGTTTAACAAGATATCGCTGTCGTGCCTCTTTAAACGTTATGTTTTCCTTGACTTTTATGGTAATGATGTCCTTCTCCTTCTTCCAAGAAGGACATGACCGTGAGTACGCGGCGTGTTCACCTGCACAGTTTGCGCAGTGTGGCGCAGCTTCACACTCGTCAGATTTGTGTTCATTTGAGGCACATTTTGCACATGTTTGTCGGCCACGGCAGCTCTGGGAGCCATGACCGAATCTTTGGCAGTTGAAACAACGTCTAGGGTTTGGAATGTAGGGCCGGATGTCTACTTTGATGTAACCGACTTCAATGGATTCAGGGAGTTTGCTGGAGTTGAAAGTCAGAACTATGTGCTTTGTTGGTATTTCTTGGTTGTTCTTCCGGATTTTGATCCTGTGTACACCGATCACATTTTGCTCAGAAAGACCTTCAAGAAGTTCTTCTTCGGTGAGTGACAGGAAGTCATTCTCTGATATCACGCCTTGGACTGTGTTCAAGGATCTGTGAGCACTGACCGTTATTGGGATATCCCCAAATGTTGTAAGTTGCTGAAGGTTGCTGTACTGGAGTTTGCTTTGCAGCTCAAGCAGGAGATCCCCGCTAGCCAGTTTACTAACTTTGTATCCTGGGCCTAGTATGGTTGTGAGAGACCTAGATACTGCAAAGGGGGATATTAGCCGAGCTTGTTTGGCAGGGCTTTCACTGTGGATCACATGATATTTAGGGAAAGTGTCATGCTTTGCTGAACTGCCACATCTAGACTGCCATTTATTCATCTGTTTATATTTTATTAATTTCAAGCAATCACTATGTGGTATGTTTACTTTCTGAATCAATTTGTTGTGGGCAAGTGCAGCACATTTGTCTGCTCTTTCATTGCCGTCAATGCCTACGTGACTAGGGACCCAACAGAGCACTATGTTGTGTCCTTGTGTCGTGATCATTTTTACATTATGTATTATGTCACCGATTAGAGGCATGGCAGCATTTCTGTGATTTAAAGCCATCAGTACACTCAACGAATCGGTGTAGATGACACTGTTACAAATGCCTTCATTCACTATTTTTTCTACAGCTGTCAGGATAGCATAGGATTCAGCTGTAAAGATTGATGCGCACTGAGGAAGCCTAATTATTTGTTCCCAGTTCTCTTCAACTACGGAACAGCCAACATAAGTAGAAGTTTTTGATCCATCTGTATAAAACTCTGTATAATTACTGTACTTTTCTTTTATTGTGCGAAATTCTTGTATTATATGCTCTTTAGGAGTTTGGCTTTTGTTGAAGTGTGTTAGAGTGAGATCCCAGACATTTGGAAGTTTGTACCATGGGGGTAGGGGGCTGTTTTTTGGTGCAGTGTCGGGCAAGGTGTCCAGAATTTCTAACTCACTGCAAAAGTTTTCGAAACGCATTATCAGTGGCCTCGTCGCTTTTGGTTTATTTGTGAAAATTACTCGTGAGCGGCATGTTGAGACTATTGGATAGCAGAGGTGTTTTTTCTGTGACCTTATTCTAAGGACATAAGCACATGTAAGTGAAGCCCTTCTATCTTTCAGCGGAGGCTCATTCGTCTCTGCATACAGACTATCAACAGGGGATGTTCTGTAAGCGCCACAAGAAAGGCGTAAACCTAAGTTATGTACCGGATCCAATTTCCTTAGGTATGATGGTCTAGCTGACCCGTAGACTATGGACCCGTAGTCCAAGCTAGACCGCACAACAGATCGATATATATGTAGAAAACACGCCCTATCAGACCCCCAGTGTTTCCGAGAGAGAACCTTCAGTATGTTTAGAGATTTTATGGCTTTCCTCTTTAGGATATTTATGTGAGGCAGGAATGTTAGTTTTCTGTCGAACGTTACACCCAAAAATTTATGTTCGCTCTTTACTGGCAACTCAATCCCATTTAAGTGTAACTTGGGATTGATCTGTATACCTCGTTTCAGTGAGAACATTACTGCCACGGTTTTCTGTGGGGAAAATTTGAACCCATTTTTAAAAGCCCATGAGTCTAGTTTATTTAGTGTTAATTGTACTTGTCTTTCACAAATTGATATGTTTGAGGATGTGCAGGCTATTTGAAGGTCGTCGACATACAGCGAGAACATAATGGATTTTGGGATTACCTTGCTAATAGAATTCATTTTTACAATAAACAAAGTTGTACTTAAAATGCACCCCTGAGGTACCCCATTCTCTTGAATAAAGTTCCTCGAGAAGGTGGTACCGAGACGTACTTGAAATGAACGACCTGATAGAAAGTCCTTCAGAACATTTAGCATCCGGCCTCGGATGCCCAAATCTGCTATATCGCGTAGGATCCCGAACCTCCAAGTCGTATCGTATGCCTTTTCCATGTCAAAGAAAACGGCAAGGCAATTTTGTTTATGTATGAATGCTTCCCTGACAGTATTTTCAAGACGCACTAAGTGGTCGGTCGTTGCACACCCTTTTTTAAAACCACACTGATGAACATTAAGAAGTTTATGCGATTCTAAGATGAAAGTTAGTCGGATGTTTAAAACACTTTCAAAACATTTTGCTAAACAGCTGGTCAGAGCTATGGGTCTGTAACTGCCCGCTGAGGTCGGCGGCTTTCCTGGTTTCAGAAACGGAACAATAACGGCTTGTTTCCAAGCCTCCGGGAGTTTACCCAGAGTCCAAATTTTGTTAAAGAATTTCACAAGTGCCTCTACAGAGGATTCGGATAAATGAGCCAGCATTTCGTAATGAATTTCGTCAGGACCAGGCGCAGTCTGTTTTCCAGCAGCAAGGACGTTCTTTACTTCTTGGAGTGTAATAAAACTATTATATGATTCATTTCTGCCACCACTTGTTGTGAGTTTTTGTTTCTCAGCTATGTTTTTGTATTTTAGGAATGTTTCTGTGTAGTGTGACGAACTTGAAACGTGTGCGAAATGTTCGCCTAGTATATTGGCCTGTTCTTCTATGCTAGTCTGAACACCAGGGGCTGTGAGGATAGGAATTGTAAACGGGGAAAAGTTTCCACTGAGTTTACGAACTTGTTCCCACATTTTTTTAGACGTCATTGAGCTATTTATTGACGTGACATACTTCTGCCAGGATTCTTTTTCAGAGTTGCGACGGATGTATCGAGCTTTAGCTTTGGCCTTTTTAAAAGCTGTAAGGTTTTCGTGTGTAGGGTACCTTCGGAAAACACCCCATGCTTTATTTTGTCGCTTTTTGGCCTCCTTACATTCCCGAGACCACCACGTCTTGTGTTTTTGTCGCACCACACCTAAGGACTGTGGAATGGCGAGGTGAGCGGCAGTGATAATGCAAGTCGTGAACAACTCATTTATTCTGTCGACACTAAGGGCATCTGTAAAAACTGCTCCTAGATTCGCCTCTACTTTAAAAAGCTCCCAATCTGCTAAGTGAAGTTTCCACCGTTTCGGTTTGGTCGGCATGAGTGATGGTGAGGATGATAAGCTGATTATTGCTGGCAGGTGGTCGCTACTATACGGGTTGTTCAGAACATCCCATTTAAAATCATTAAAAAGGGAAGGTGAACTAAAAGCCAAATCTAAAAAACTCATTTTTCCTGTCCTTGGTGAACAGTACGTGGGCTCACAGGAGTTCAATAAGCAAATGTCTGAACTAAGAATAAAATCCTCGATAAGCTGTCCACGTGTATCACTTTTTTCACTTCCCCACAAAGGAGAGTGTGCATTAAAATCTCCTACTACTAGGTAGGGCTCTGGTAGCTGGCAAAAAAGGTTTTCTAGATCATGGAGTGTTATTTTAAGATTTGGTTGAATATAGACAGAACACACCGTAAGAGTTTTAAAGGCAATTATTCTGGCTGCTACAGCTTCTAAGGGAGTGTTTAATTTCAGTTCTTGAGCTGGAACTCCACTTTGCAATATGATGGCCGCACCACCCGAAAGCCTGCTTGCTTGCTCTCGATCTCGACGGAAGACTTGATATTTTTTCAGTATATTCGAGTGCATGCAACCTAAATTTGTTTCCTGTACGCACAGTGCAACTGGCGAGACTGTATCTAGAATGTCTTTTATGTCATTAATATTCTTTAGAAGTCCTCTACAGTTCCACTGTACCAGGAATGCCATCTTTTTTTGTTGAAAGCTTGGAGATTAAGTTAAGTTTTTTCCAGGGCCCGTGATTCGGGCCTTGTCTGTTTTTGTTCGTTCCAAGGAGCTCCGCCGTCTCTGTGACGAAGACGGCAAAGAGCTGTCCTGGCCTATGTCCATTACCTCGTCTGAGGTGCTGGACGAACGTGCCAGAGGCACGTGTTCCTTATTTTTAGACCTTGCCTCGTGGGCAGAGGTCTTGTGGCCCGCCGACCCTGAGGGACGCGTAGCCTGTTTTGGGGGTGGTGGAGGAGCGGAAGCTGCTTCCACCAGGGCAGGGGATGCCACTACCTCAGCCTCGTTTGAGGTCTGGGTAGGTGCCGAAGGCCGTTGTGGTGCCCCGCTCTGTCGCACCACATCGGCGAGATTTGGTTTCGCTGTGAACTGAAAAGTGTTCTTGGTTTTGTTGTACTGGGTACGTGCCTCTTTGTATGTGATGTTCTTTGTTGTTTTTAGTGTTATGATCTGCTTTTCTTCTTTCCATTTTTGGCAGGATCGAGAGTATGCGGGGTGATCCCCCTCACAGTTTGCACAGCGTGGGTCTGCGGTGCAGTTATCAGAGTTGTGGTCGTTCGCAGCACATTTCGCACAAGTTCTGCGGCCACGGCAACTTTGCGAACCATGGCCGTATTTCTGGCAGTTGAAGCATCTCCTCGGATTTGGGATGTACGGTCGGACGTTTATTTTGATGTATCCAACTTCAATTGACTCTGGGAGGGTGCAGCTATTGAAAGTCAGAACCAGATGTTTTGTAGGGATCTCCTTGTTATCCTTTCGGATTTTTATTCTGTGAACCGCTATGACGTTTTGGTCTACTAGTCCTTCTGCCATTTCATCTTCAGTGAGAGCAATGAAGTCTATCTCAGATATTACTCCTTTTACAATGTTCAAGGATCGGTGGGGAGTGATGACGACGGGGATGTCCCCAAGCGACACAATGTTTTTCAGGTTTGAGGACTGGCACTTAGTTTGTACTTCTAGCAAGAGGTCACCATTTGCAAGTTTTGATACTTTGTATCCAGGGCCTAGGTCTTTAGTGAGACACTTTGACACTATGAAAGGGGATATTTTTCGAGCGGGTTTTTCTAGCTCCTCGCTATGTTTGACATGGAACTTTGGGAAAGTCTCTTTTGTTTTCACAAAGAAATGGCTTGTAGCATCGGTCCGCCCTCGTTTGCTTGGAGGGCGATCATTTGTTTGGGAGAAAGAATCCATGAAAGCGTTTGTGTTTTCGGTAGTTGTGCCTGCCACCCACCATGGAGCCCAACGAGGGGACGGGACAGGAACTTGCAAGAAGTCCTGCCCACGCCAGCAGTACACCGCCACTATAACCAAATATGGGCAACTCAGGGTAGCTACTCCACACAAGGTTAACCCTCGCCGCCAAGAAAAAAGGAAAAACAAGAAATGAGGAGGAGACAGGACAGCGCTGAGAAAAGAGATAGGAAAGTGAAAGATGAAGTGGAGGACAGGAAAAGGCGACTGCCGATTTCCCCCGGGTGGGTCAGCCCGGAGGTGCCGTCTGTGGGAAGCGTGGGCCAAAGTGGTGTGTTGCCTCCGCCGAGGGGCCTTAAAGGTCCAAACACTCGGCATCGGCTCAACCACCAGGATCCCATTTTCCCCAGACACGGCGATGCCACGCACGGCTAAGCGTGGGTGCTCGGGGTCCGTGGTGTCGCACAAAACACACAAACACCTGCTTTAACAGGTGCCCCCTGCGGGGAAAACAAAAGTAGTCTTCTTTAGAACAAAAGGAAAACAGATTTCCTTATAGGAAGACATAAAATTTATGTCTATACCTATTGATGTGGTTTAAAGCGTAAAGGTACTGGGGGTATATTTTAGTGCAGCTTTGCAATGGGACGATCATATATCAACAGTATCAACAGTCTAATAAGTAAATTAAGTTGTATAACAGGAATATTACATCGCAACCGCTATGCGCTTAGGAAAAGGGCTAAACTAATAATCTATAATGCTCTCTTTGTCTGTCGCTTAAACTATTGTCATTTAGCCTAGGGAACAACCACCAAAACAAACCTATTGAAGCTTCAGAGACTACAGAAAAAAATGTTACGGATTATTGAAAACGTTGAATACGCAGCGCCGACATCGCACATTTTTGCATCGCTTAATCTGATGATATATCTAATATGTATGAGTACAAATTATGCCGACAGTACCGTATGCGTAACGAACAACACAGTTCAGCTTTTTTAGTAATGGCAGAATTATGCCCGAATAATAGAGTCGATAACCCCCGAATCCCGGAAATGTGGAAAGTTCCAAAATGCCGCGCAATATATGGCGATCAAATGCTTCGACATATTCTTCCAAGGTTATTAAATATTCTTAAAAGAGAGGGCACTGACATACTTAGCCTCATTCTCGAACATTTACAAGATATTTGCTGCTTCTTCATTCTCCTCTTTGTGAATACACGCACCCATTACTCTCCTTTAGTTTTTAGTTCATTGTAATATTATCATTATGTGTGATGTGATCGTGATGTATTTTTTTATTGTGTTTTAGAGATGTTCAAAAGTGTTGTTTTTTTGTTTATCCCGTTTGTATTTCCTATGCCCATCATATAGTCTTGTTTTCTGTTTATCTTTTTTTCTCGCTCTTTTTGTCCCACTCTGCTGCTGCTGTATGCCTTAAGGACTTCTCAAGCCGTAGGCACACGGCTTTTCCCTCGGCCTCCTTCCACCATTTCGTCGTAAAATAAAGTATGTATGTATGTATGTATGTATGTATGTATGTATGTATGTATGTATGTATGTATGTATGTATGTATGTATGTATGTATGTATGCACGCACTCTGAGAAGGCTGACGGATGGGGCTAGTAGTTGGTGCAACTATGACCATTTTCCTTGTCTGTTTTTCACGCGTTAGTGCGCTGAGAATGTCTTCTTACGCGACAACAGCTCTATAAATACAGCGCCATAAATACGTAGAGCAAGGTCAGCGCGTGAATTGTGTACAGTTTCCGCATGCCGTGCACGGACCGCCTCGCTTATTTTGTGTTTACGTGCCACATCGACGAAAAATCCTATTCACGGAGTGCTACTATATATATTTTTTTTTTCATTACAGAAGGGCTAAAACAGTCTTCGCGAACAAGCGGCGGACATACCGTAAAGAGAAGAATAAAGTTGATGAGAAGAAAAGTGGCCAAGCACGAGGGGACCGCTATAGCACGAAATGTAAATTCATTTGCTGTTTAAAATTTCTTGACGCTGTGCCACGCCCGGGGCACCGGTATACCACTGAAGCATTTTCAGAAGAGGCAGAAATGGCAAGTACATTTCCTAATATTATAGCACCGACACTACATCACTGTGCAGAAAACACTTGCTGTAATTTACATATTCTGCACATGTTCAAACATGATTTACTGCACATTTTTTTTTATAATCGCGTGAAAAGTTCTCAAAAGTTTCTGTGCAGTCTACCAGCTATTCATTCATTAAAAGGCTGAGCATTTTACATTTTTTATTACAGAATAACTGATTTTTGTTCTTAGCTAGAGCCCTGAGGCTTACCATCAACGCTTTTTCACTTTGTATTCAGGATTTAGAGCTTCTGCTCATGCATGCATGCACGTTTTTTTTTTTTGTTTTTTTAAGTGAGCAATGCTTCTTTTTCATTTAGCAAGTAGCCCAGTGTCATTCCGAAAGCCGCAAAGTTTTCCAGCATAGAGATCATCTATTTTTTTGTATTCACGGCTTTTTGGCAAGTAACCTTGACGCAATGTGCTTGTATTATAGCCTGAAGAGTATCTTCTGGGAACATCAAACCCCGCCGCATGCCAGATGCCAGACGAGCCCGATGCAGAAAGTGACATGGAGCCTCTGCAGTTAGAACCAGGTTCAAGCGGCACACATGCAGCTATACACAGCACAGTGGACATAGCGTACACACTCCACCAGCAAAACGACCGAGGCAGGGTAGTGGAAATGCTGCATCAAATGCAATTTTTAGTAAAAGGCAGATGACTCTTGAGACCCTGGCCAATGCAATACAAAAGCCACCTCTCCCTGACGCAACACATTTTGCTAATTATGCTGGTGCACTAATGAAGCAGATGAGCACTACCAGACAGGTGAAATGTCAAAAAGAAATTCTTGAAGTCATCCAGAGGCACCTGAATGCAGATGAATGAAGGACGTCATGCTGAATGTTTATTCATTTAAAACACTATGTTATGCAGTGGCTAATATCAGTGACCTTGCTACCATGGCACTGCACGCCTTGATGTTGCTCATTAAAAAATGTCATCTGGCAGGATTTTTTTCTTCAGTAGACTCTATCTGTGAGGTGGCTACTGAGGTGAGCAGTCTTGCTGCCACAGCACTGCACCTCTGTCCTTAAAGTATGAGCACAGCTACTCATACACAGCAGCCCCAAATGCATTGGGGCATCCACGTGTTGCCTGTTGCAAGCCAAAAAATTGTGTGGTCGTGGTCACTAGCATCTTCAACGCACTGTTTTAGTGGAGCTTGCATCTCATGGCTGAGAAAATTGTGCAAGGCGCAAGCTGCAAAGACGACAGGTACAACTCTGTCTGGTCTTGCTCCAATTACTGGGTGCAGGCACCGAAAACGATTTGCCAAAATCCCAAAGGCATTTTCGGCGACCCTCCGAGCTCTGGACAGCCTGTAAAACACAAATTCTGCCATAAAGCGACAGTGAAGGTTGACCACTTAAAAAAGAAAGGTCAAGCACTCATTGTAGAACAGCCTTGTAGGCTATTTCGTTCATTTTGATAAAAGACAGGACTACACGGCACACAGCAGCAGGGGGTGTGCCATGCTGTCCGCCGGCCAGGTGCCGTGCCCTCTGATCTGGTCGCTGTCGCGTTGCTCCTTAAGTAGATCTGCTTCTGGTGACGTCACACCTAGCGGTTGGTATCGCTCGAAGGGGTTGTTGCTTGTCACATGGTCCGAGCAGGGCACCGGTGGGTGGTATCAGGCTGATGCTCGTCGTTGATATCGCCGTGGGTGTCATGTGCAAAATACACGGCAGAACTTGCACAAACCGCAGCAGCGGGTGAGCCATGCTGTCCACATGCCAGGTGCCGTGCCCTCACTTCAAGGTAAATGAGCATGCTGCTTTATTTTTCCATTACGAACACTGCATTTCATCCTTATAAATGAAAGCTTGCAATCTTGTTTGCCTGCAGACATAAAAGTTCTGCAGTTCCCAGGAAGATGCCAAAAAAGAACAGCTGTCCCCTTGGGAACTTGACATCATGCGAGGTAAGTACCTATACGTTGTAGCATGTGATTCGGAAAAGTTTAGCTTGTATGGCATAAATAAGGAGAAATTATCTGTTTGTTTGGCCTTTTCTATTTGGGGGATGGTTATAAACTTCAAGGTGAATGAGCATGCTGCTTTATTTTTCCATTACAAACACTGCATTTCATCCTTATAACTGAAAGCTTGCAATCTTGTTTGCATGCAGGCACAAAAGTTCTGCGGTTCCCAGTAAGATGACAAAAAAAAAATCAGCTGTCCCTTTGGGAACTTGACATCATGCAAGGTAAGTACCTATAAGTTGTAGCATGTGATTCGGAAAAGTTTAGCTTATATGGCATAAATAACGAGAAATTATCTGTTTGTTTGGCCTTTTTTATTCGGGGGATGGTTATAAATATCAAGGTGAATGAGCATGATGCTTTATTTTTCCATTACAAACACTGCATTTCATCCTTATACCTGAAAGCTTGCAATCTTATTTGCATGCAGGCACAAAAGTTCTGCGGTTCTTAGGAAGTTGCCAGAAAAACAGCTGTCCCTTTGGGAAGTTGACATCATGCAAGGTAAGTACCTATAAGTTGTAGCATGTGATTCGAAATAGTGCAGCTTGTATGATATAAATAAGGAGAAATTTTGTTTGTTTGGCCTTTTTTATTTGGAGGATGGTTATAAACTTCAACATGTATGAGCATGCTGCTTTATTTTTCCATCACAGAAGAAAAACAGGTAAAATTCTTTCTTTTCCACAATTTTTGTAGTAACCGTATTTCAACGTAATACACGCTGGTTTTAAATTTTATGCCCAACTAAATTGGTGTCCGAATGTATGTAACAAAATTCGTGTGATGACACTATTGCAGGCAGAGCCGGTGCATACCTTAATCAGTGCCTGACAAGTCTGGAGTTGGCGAACCCGATGCCGAAGCAGGCGTTCAAGAACCGACCAGACCTGAAGGGACCAGTGAGCCGCTGCCTATTCAAGAGCCTGGTAGCTCTGATCCTGCAGAACACCTTCGCCACAAGCTGTGTTGGAGCTACTACCACTTTCATCGGAGCCCATGCAACAAGCCTGATCTGTACCTTCTTAGCTTCCTGCTGTGGTACTTCTTCCAGAAGAGCCACCAGCAAATTGTTTCAAGCCAGCTCTATTGCGCTAAGCACGCGCAACACAAACTAGGTTAGCAGTTGCAAGAATTGCTAAGCTTTTTAGGCAGGTTGCAACATCGAGAAAATGTGCAAGGCTTGTAAGAAAAATAGGAGGCTGCTAGAGGAGGTTTCCTTGCTGAAAAAAAAAGAAAAAAAGAACAAAGACGAAAAAAACGAACCTTCTGGTCTTTCAGGTATGCCATCCATTATCACACTGATTATACCTAGCGTTTATTATGAAACTTGATATTAACAAATTTTGAGCACTTCCAGGAGAAAGTGGAACAAAATGACGAAGAAGCCTTATTTATACAAGAACAGCTGGCTTTTTTGAGGGTGGCAAAGGGTTGCTGATGTGAAGAGACCATATGCAACCGTGTGCTTTGGCATGCTAAATCGCCATCGTGCTACCTACTCCTCGGAGAGACTGGTGTGCTGAAGCTGCCTTGCAGATCAACGTTGAAGATGTTCTGTCATCTCTTATCAAGGAGCGGTTTCATATGGAACCAAGACAGCACTCTGAAGATGTAAGACATTTGTACCAGTGCCTGGAAGGGTTAGCTAAGTTTGTGTTAATCTCTGCAGGCATGGTGTGGCCCACTGGTTATGAATGAAATGTCGCTGAAGCAAGCCACCACTTATCACAAGCTGTAGGATGCTGTTCACGGCCTAGTTAACTTGGGAGGCGTGGAGGCAGACTTTGGCATCAAGATGAATTGGTGATGCACCTTCTTTGTTTTGCGTTTGTTGGACTGGCCACTCATTACAGGTATATAAAACTATCAGCTGTGTTCTTAGATTGGTAGGTAATTGGTCTGAGGGCTTTAACATCTCGAAAGAACTAAAAGATAGCAAATTTCTCGCAACTGCTTTTTTTTTGCAGGCTACCAGTAGAGTATTATTTTACCAAGGCCTTAACTGGTGAGCAGCTTGAAATGCTTGCTCTGAGCAACGGCAGCCGTAGAAGATGCGGGATTTCGAGTGGTGCCCTTCATTGCGGACAGCCATCAAGCCAACTGCAATTTTTTTTTCAAATTTGTCAAATGGCCCTATCCGACCTGTCATTATGTGAGTGTGATCATTTAACGTCCCATGTAATGCATGTGTTACTGTCAATATTTGTGGACTACATCCTTTGTTGGACTTGAGTTCCGGTAGATATGTATAAAAAAAGCATTATTTGCATCTTGAAGCTTAATTGCTGTTTTTTAAACATCTCTTGTAGGCACCCTCTTGATTCAAGTCGGCAGTTGTATCTGTCATTTGACTTCTGCCATATCTTGAAGAACATCAGGTCACAGTTTCTGGTTACAAAGAGGATCTTAAACAGCAAAGAAAAACTGATCCTTCCAGATTATTTAAGGTTGCACAAAACTCTCTTGTTTTTGAACATTTGTTGTAATTTGCTAACACTTTATTTTTTGGAGGTCATTGTATGAGATACAAGAATGGCAAGGTGCTCTCAGGCTGTTACGATGCCTGACAAAAAAAAAAAACATCTGTAGCCCAGCAATTTTGAGAAAATGAATGTCAGTAGAGCTGTTGACATTTTCTCACTGCTGGTAAAGTGTGCATTGATATTTTTTTTGTTCTTGTGAACATTATACGGCTCCACCCTTAATAAATGGTTGCCACTCTCATGGACCTTGCGCAAGATATAAATCACTTGTTGCACCTAAATATATGCAATGGTAGCTTGAGATTAAGCCTTGGGTAAAAGTCATTATAGATGCTTACAGTATTTTTTTTTTCTTTGAGGTCATATCGGTCCCTCAGGTTCCTTCAGCAGCATAAACATCGCCTTGGCGCTCCTGGATTTGATAGATGCCTGCCCACTGTAAAATTTATAGCGACAGTATACAAATGGTTTGCCCTCCACAATGTCAAGAGCACCACGTTCCACACAGTGAGCAAGGATGCCTGGAAGATTGCCATTCTACTGTGCAGAGGATGAGAGGTATGCAGTGGTTGGTAAAGTGGTCAATTATTTTTAAAAGTCTTATCTGGCCCGTGAAGCCCAAGTGGAAAGCAGGAAAAGTGACTCTCGTTTATCATTTTGAAACTATTTTCTTCGTTTTATAAACATATATTGCAATGAAAGCTCTGCTGCCTTTTCCATGTGGCCAAGTCATGCATTTTGTTAACTTTCTAGGCTTTCATGGCTGGAGACGGAGTGCTTGCAGTACTTCGCATCATGGAAGGATGGCACCAATCACAAGCTGGAATTCCTTACGGCAGAGACGTACGAGGCATTGAATGTGACAACGATGTCTAGTGTTCTGTGCAGAAACCATCTGTTGCAGTCAGGCTTCCGTTTTGTTGTTACAGGGAAGTTTTCAAGCGATGATGTGGATGTTCTCCACAATCAGGCAGCTGAATGGAAGCAATGACCAAAGAGATGCGTACACAGCTTTGTCATCTCTGCAGAAAATCCTCATCACGGGAATCATTCACTCCTCAGCTACTGGCAATGTCGGAGGTTTGTTCGGCTCCCTAGAGGCAGCATCGAATCTGCTTCTCGAAATTGAGTGCAAGGCTACCCCAAGAAAGGACATCAGAAAGTTTCTGCTTCCTCGCCTGGCTGCACTGGAGTGCCACCCAAGTATGCAGTGTATTCTAATCAGTGTAAATTAGAAATCACTTCCAAGAAACTGCACATCTGTAAATGAAAACATGAGTTTGTGCTCCTGAAAGTGCACAATAGGTTATTAGCAGTCTTTGTTGGAAAGCAATTCCCATGTTTTCTTTACTTAATTTACCCTAGCTTGTGCCCAATTGTTAGGGCTCTGTAGGCTCAATTCAGTCTTCAATATGTGTAATTGTGGTGAATGTGTTGCCACATACTGAAATATTTCAAGGTTGTCATTGAATTTTTTTACTCTGTCCCTCCTTTTTCCGTCCCTCCACAACACAGCCTCAAGTCAAGCACATTGGCACTGATTGCTGGCTTTCTTGTAAGAGCTATACAAGACAATCTTGAGTGCACGGAGTGCATTGACAAGCTGCGAGCTCCATCATCAGTCTCAACAACCGCCCTGATAGCAGGCATCGATAGAGGAGGGCTCTTCCACCCTACCCTTGCTTTTGTGGGTTTTGTTACCACCTTTGAAAATGCAGCATCTAGGGTGGCTTCAGAGCTCGCGAAAGGACCGCAGCCATTAAAGCTGTCATGCTACCGTCAGCTGCAAAAAATCCATTGTTTCAATGCTGTATGGACGACAGTGCGGTCCACAGAATGAGGCTTGTGAAGCTCTTGTGTCAAAATTTTATGAGGCCAGCTGACTGAGCGGGGTGCTAAAGGAAAAGTGTTGGACAAAAAACTTTGCTCTCGAACAGTACTGAAAGCGTAGCGCCCATTTCTTTGTGATGGCACAATAAAACACCACTGGCACTTTTTTCAACATATGCTTTCGGAATCATTTGTTAAAACTGCATGAACAGACCACTCGCATCTCAGCTTACAGAGAAAGCTTTTTTTTTCCACAAATATTGCATGCATTAAAGTTGACAATCTCGCCCTTTCAAAAAACTCATCATTACAGTTCGTGTTCACAAGCTTATTACGCTCATGACGAGAAACGGAAGAGGGAAAGGCGAGCACGCATATTCGGCAAAGATTTAATTTTACTGCACACAGCCTGCCTGCGCAAATATCATATGCAGAGGAACAAACATGCACGGTAGAGCGACTGGCAGTCTGCTACAACTGGGCTACTAATCGCACACCAACTAAAGAAACTCAACCGCGTCCGTCTAAAGAACGATGACGGCTGCTTCGAAGATGTCTCTGGAGCTCTTACCCCAACACTGCCACTCGAAATTTACTGGCCCAGGCCTTCATCTTGCTGCAGCTATCGCTCCTGAGAAATAATGGTTCCACAAATTCTTCCGCGGAACTTCGCGCCGCTCGCTTGCAAGCAGAGCACAGTTTTGGCAGCATCTACCAGCTGTTTTGGTCCCTACTCAGCGTTCACGTGGCATTTGTTCGGCAGAACGCTCCTGTAGAGAATGGCGTGATGCGCAGGTTGCCCAGTATATAATAGGTCGTGTTTCTGCCATTGAAAAGGGCATGGTCACACTGCGTTGAATTACAAATAAAATTAGTATTTGCTGCCTGGAAATTCTGTCGTCATCACTGCTTGAAGACCGGTGTGAACAAGGAAAAATCAGTTTACATATTGTTTGCACATCAGCTCAAAGTTGCACCAAACTTGAAGCCGATGACAGTTAACCACACATTATAAATAATGCAATTAATCTAAACTACCAGAACTTTAAAATAACCAATATTTCCACAAAAATTTGCCTATCAATACATATACTAGCTCCATACAGGTTGTAATCGATGCTAGATTTCTGCTGCAGTAAGCACTAGGACCTAAGAGTAATAACCTCTAAGCTATGTAGTATTTTATACTAAAGAAAAGATTGCACATTATATTACCTTTTCAATGCCAAGCTATAATATGTACTAGGTATTCATTGTAATAAGCACTTGGACATACGTAGTATGAATCTCTAGGTGAGTTAGTATTGCATACTACCTAGAAGGTAGCACATTCTACTACCCTTCAATGGCAAACTATAATGCACTAGTCTGTTGGTGTTCACTAACCTACTACTAAATGTTCACTAACTTCCTGGGCTAGTAAATTTTAAAAGCTGTACATTTACTATCTTGAGTTCCTATGAAGGAAGATATATCTATGAAAAGAAGGTTAGTAGTTACTTAGTGAATTCTCCAACCTTTTTCTTAAGAGTTTAGCGCAACTTACATCTTATGCTTTGCAAACAAGTAGGCCTTCATATCGTGTATAAGCAATCGTACACTGCAGTGACCACGCTGCATGAATTACTGATGGAATTGCGCACTTGCGGTCTCACAGACGCTCAGTGATGCCCCACTATCTTGAGACGCTCATTTAGTAATCGAGTATACCAACTGTTTCCTAAACAAGCCGCTAATATTTAAGTCACTGCCGTGGAAAAATTGTCACAGAGCCAGCTAGAGTCGCGTGCCACGCGGTCGCAGGACAGCTGTGCATGTTCCACATGAACTTTGTTTTTTATCGACGAAATTGAAGCAGGAGGCGATGATGCAGAAGACGAAGAAATGTATTCACAGTATTTATAAAAATAGAAGGAAAACTGCTAGTCAGAGTTGCAACGTCACACAGACAAAAGAAAGAATTGCAACCTAAAAGAAAACATTCTCAAACAGAGATACTGTCTACAAAACCTTACTTATCGACGGAGCGCATTTGAATTTATTGAATTTATTTGAATTTGCATTTATTGAAGTTTGTAGCAAAATAGCTTTCCGCGGGACCGAGGCTAAAGGTGACGTACGTAAAGTGACTTGACTGCGCCTTCGGTACAACTTCAAACTGGAAATCCCTCTGCGCGGTTCTCTGTCACATCAAATTTTATCTGAACGCAACACTGTTGATGAGCTTCGTGTAGCAGCAAGTACAAGACCGGCAGTTAAGCAGAATGACATTTGATTCAACGGCATTCCAAATGCATTCGCCCTACTTCACGATGTCGTCGCACACTGAAAAACAATGGTTCCACTACATGCGAAGAAATTATTCAAATAGCGTCGGGTTCATAAACAAAAAGAAGCAGTCGTTGTTTTACAAGATTATTTTGGTGTCAAAGTTGTATGTAGTCATATGACTAGCTCTGTAGTGAAACGGTTACGGGCGCTTAGGCTGGAAGGTATGTTTTTGTTTCTTGACATACACTATCGAGAGAAAACAGTCGCATATAAACTCACTTCAGATTACATTCAAACTTTTTGTAGCTTTCATAGCAGGTTGCATAGAGAAATATTCTTTTACTGCATTTTTTGGAACAATGAAATATACGAAACTAAACTGTGGCAAAGAAACAAACGCATAATGAATAGCGCAAATAAATGACCATACGAACGATTAGCTGTGATGAGAGGATATAAACCTCGTATGCAACTAGATGAAAAGGAAGAGGTCGTGGCACTCAGATACAGGTTGTAATCGATGCTAGATTTCTGCTGCAGTAAGCACTAGGACCTAAGAGTAATAACCTCTAGGCTATGTAGTATTTTATACTAAAGAAAAGATTGCGCATTACCGACGGCGCCGACGAGAATACGCCCGGACACAGGACTTGTTCAAAAAGAACCAGACGCGCTGTGCGCACGAGATTCTGGAGGGACGTGGAGAGGGAGGGGGCCCTGACCCGATAACTCTCCTTTCGGATTGGAAGGAGGTTATGGAAAGAACAACAGAGGCCAGGGTCGAGATGACACTAAGCAAGGAGCAGATGGTTGATCCGTTTGATGTCGTAACGTCTGCTGAGATTAGAGCAGCACTGCCCCCGAGAAGCACGGCGGCAGGACCTGACGGATTGACGGCGGAGGACCTTAGGGAGGTTCCCCTTGCGGTGCTGCAAGTGACGATCAACATATTAATGCTCCTTCGTCACATCCCTCCCCTCCGGAACGCAAGGACCATATTCGTTCCAAAAACGCCGAACGCCCGAACAGCCGGCGACTTTCGGCCGATTACAGTCACTTCCATCATTTTGAGACTGATGCACAAAATCTTGGCATCAAGGCTACTTGCACAGATCCCGTTGGACCATCGGCAGAGGGCATTCCTCCCCGTGGATGGCTGTGAGGAGAATATCTGGTTGCTGGCAACCGCATTGTACGAAGCGCAGAATGGGCTTAGGCCACTGTACCTTGCCTCAGTGGACCTAGCGAAAGCCTTCGACTCAGTGACCCTCTCTGCCATCCTACGAGGGCTAGCCAGAAAAGGTAGCAGCATCGACCTCATTGATTATGTGAAGGAACTGTACATGACTGCAACGACAACCCTGCAGTACCAACAAGAAGAAACCACCGTCCATCCCACCACAGGAGTGAGGCAGGGGGATCCACTCTCCCCACTGCTATTAAACCTCGTCGTTGATGTATGGCTATCGGATGATTCCCACGGAGTGGCGTTCAAGACCCAAGAATGGACGCTGGACGCGATGGCCTTTGCTGACGATCTAGTAATCTGCGCCTCCACTCCAGAGGGACTACAGACCCGACTCGACTCACTGGCCTGCTTCCTTCAGGAAAGAGGCCTTCGCATCAACCCGAAGAAGAGCCTAACAGTGAGCCTCCAACCGTCGGGAAAAGAGAAGTTGAAGGTATTGACCAACATGAAATTCAAAGTGGAGCGGCAGGCCATCCCAATTGCAAAAGTGGGCTCTACATGGCGTTACCTTGGGGTGCAGTTTTCACCATACGGATAGCTCCAGTCGCTGGCCCCCAGAGAGTTGCCTGATTTACTGCAAAGGATCACAGCGGCCCCATTGCGACCACAGCAAAGAATGGTGCTTTTACGGCACTACCTGATACCGAAGTTTTATCACTCTCTCGTCTTGAGTCCGCTCACGAGTCGGTTACTGCAAGACCTCGACCCAATATACCACTTTCATAGCAGGTTGCATAGAGAAATATTCTTTTACTGCATTTTTTGGAACAATGAAATATACGAAACTAAACTGTGGCAAAGAAACAAACGCATAATGAATAGCGCAAATAAATGACCATACGAACGATTAGCTGTGATGAGAGGATATAAACCTCGTATGCAACTAGATGAAAAGGAAGAGGTCGTGGCACTCAGATACATAACTCTAACTTCTGTTACCTGTCCAAAATAATTTTCAACAAACTTGCTCAATTCCTGATTTCTAGCTGACTGGTATAATCCGGTCGACCGAGCACCATTGTATGAAAACATTTTATTGGTATGTTACAAGTAAAAAAAAGCATTTATACTATAACACAGCATTCGCAAAAAACTGTGAAATGTAAAAAACACTGAAATAGCTATAGCTAGAACTTGAACAAGTGTCGCTCATTGATCACTGACATTGAGAATAAAAAATGCATGTACATGCTTGACAATGTATGCAATGCTTATGTCTCCCTCAGTTAGCATTTGCTTGATTGAAGCACTTTGACTGAAATGTACTTCAAAAACAGAAAAGCAAAAATATCGAGAGATATTATCTTTGCAACGCCATCGTTCACACTGGGGCGCGAACTCGAAAGTTCTGTACTGATCTCTAGATGCTCGCAGTCAACTGTACAAGTATGGCTCTCTACAGCGGACACGCACTAATCATGGGTCTGCTCTGGCTGATCAGAACTCTTGAGCGGAGCAGTTTCCCTGATCGGCACTTCGTTTTCCTGCGTACTTATCTGCGCACTTTCCTGAGTACTTATGCACGTGGCAACAAGGTGCTGATAAAGTAGTACCTAAAATCTATATGCATGTCCCAAATGTCAACCTTATATTTATGTATCTTTGGACCAAGATGTGCCTGCATGAGTTCCAAAAGACTTGGTCTTAAATAATCCAATTGGAAATACAGAACATATTTTGCTGTCCATAAAGCATTAAACCTCACTAAGGTGAAAGCTAATCTAATATGCTATTCCAGAACAAGTGACTGAAGAATGCACTGAATGGAGAATGGGAATATCTACATATGTATGCTGTAAATGTCATAGGCTAAGACGAAGTGCAAATGGAAACATACAATTTCGTTTTTTTTTTGTCGTTACGGACTTCAAGGCAGTATGGATTAGCTGTTTTTGTCATTATTTTACAATGACTGAATCATCAAAGCAGTACCAGCTGCCTTTGGTAGTCTGCTTGATTAGTAGCTACGCAGTACCATGGTGGAAAACACAATCTTTTGGACTATTTTTATGGGCAGAACAAGTCAATGAAGCAATGCAACATGTGTAACCTGGACAAGATGTTTTCCATGCTGGTATAGTACTCCTGATTGTTTAGGTTACCTATAAAAATAACATTTTGCTGCAACAACCCATCCAACCAGCATACAGAAACTAACATGCTTCCTTTTCATTGTATATATTATTAGGCTTAAGCTCAGCCAGAAGTGTTTGAACGAGTTCTTCAATTCAAAACTTTCATGAAACATCAAGTTCAAGTGCAAAAATGTGAGATGTATAGAATGCTTTAGCCCAAATAATGCTTTATGCTGTTATCTCGTATTGCTTCAAGAGCACATTTTAGAGTAGATTTAGAAGAAATTGATTAGGCTATGCATCTCACATACTGACCCTTATGCAGTAGCCTTCAAGGTGCTTATGTTCACAGAACCTTCAGAGCCACAATTCTTTCTATGGTCTTTAATGCAATTTCTCCCATTGCATTTTGTACTAAAGGCTGTGCCCGTTGCATTTTATTTAAAGCAATCGTCCTTGAAACCTCTTGAGAAAACTTTGCTATCTAAGACTGCATGCTTGCGCAGAACCGACAAAACTAGACGGCATTTTTGGTAGATCCTGTGACCAGAGGCAATTTACGGTAAGCTGGCGATGAAGCATGCACGCGCAAAAGGTACCGGTAACTCTCGGAGAGATTTCTCGAAATCTCGCATCGTGCCACAATCGTGCTACGCGCACGGAGCAGCACAGAGCTGCCGCGTAGGCTGGGTGGCGCACGTTTAGCGCCCGTGTCTGCTTTCACTTTGTTTTTCATTCTATGATTCTTGTCTGCAGCCTCAAGACTACCTGGAACATCAGTATGCGTTTTCTGGCATGCCATCAGTATGCTAAGTGATGGCCGCGGCACACTGACTCAACCGTGTTATTCCACGGGAAACAGAGCTGCAAGTAGTCCATATTCTGAGGGAGCTTTTTATGGAAAGTACATGTAACCGAAACACAGAAGAGCAGTGGTGTGCTGTTATCATGATGTTTTTGTTGCATTGACTGAATGAAGACTTTTTTAGGGCTCCTTGTTCTAAACGCCAGCAGTCTGGCTGCTCCGCTTGTATCATCGCACTATTTTTGCACCAGCTTTCATCTGTCATCGAGGAAGTCCTTTCTGAATGTGAGGAAGACAGCATCATCGACATGTTGCTTCAGCATAGCCTGTCAACTGTGGGGGCCTTACAGTGATACATGTCTGTAAAGAAGCATTGCTCTGGTATGTGACATGTTGGCTTTGTTTTGCTTCAGATATTTGCTTTAAATGCTCTGCTAGTTCAAATGCACTCTCTCTCTCTCTACCGTTGCTTTCTTTTGAGAATGGAAAGGCAAGAAGTGCAATAGGTTTCATCAGAGCAAAGTTCGAAACTAGTTCGGTATTGTTTGATTTTTGCTGGCTTCTTAGTTCAAGCCTGACCTGTTCGGGAGCCTTGTCCACAGTAGGCAGGAAATATCTTTTGTGGCCTATGCAGTGCTTTCAAAGCAGGTGCTATACTTCGCTACTTTATTTCAACAGTATCTGCCTAGTTCAAGTTTAGGAAATGTTGAGTGAACCAGTGATGTAATAGGCAACCTGCAGTGGCCAGGCGGCGCTAGTGGAGCGCAGCGTTCAGCGCCGCCAACGGCGGCGCCGAGTAATCTGAGTAGGCTGGCGCGGTCGGGTTGCGTTCGCGTTGTACGGCTAGAAGCATCTCGGTTCTCATTTTCTGCAGTTTTAAGGCAATCGAATGTCTTGAGAGCTACTTCCGAAAACCAATACTGACGAAAGGACACCGCCTGTTCGAGAATGCTCATGTTTAAAACGTGAACGGTGTCGACGTCACCGCGAAGTGCGCGCCGCTCGCGACGGAACACCCGCGCGCACAGCTTTGAATGTCGCGTGAGTAGATGGAATTTTTTTTAACGAAATTTATTCTCTCAGGGCATTAGTCGGATATGTGATGATGAATTAAGAAATAATTAAATGAATGAAAAATGTTGTAAACGTAGCTTTTCATTCACCTATTGCGTTCACACCTCATACCCAAACATTGAAAGTGCAGAGAGAACCTGAGAAGAGATTGATCGCCGTTTCTTCTTTTTTTTTTTTTTTGTTCTTGCTGTTTGATTACAGCAGCATAATAATTTCCTCGCGGTTTTGCTTTAAAGTTTAATACCATGACGAACACTTTTGTTCGTGGTGCACCTTTCGACAGTGCTGCGGAAGTTACAGGAGGCATGGTGCGGTACCCGCTACGGGTGTCGTGGCGATTGCAAGCACTGTGCGGTTGTAGCGTGCGTCATCAACGAAAACTGTGCGTGCCGGGGGCGGGGAGTAGGGGGCCTCCTACACCGTTGGAAAAATAAAGCCCTTAACAACAACAATAACTGGCATGCATTTTGTATCTCCGTACCTCAAGCTTGGGGAAAGCCGGCGGGAAAGCTTTCGTAACGGAGGTCGTTAAGAGTTAGAATTTTTTACTGTTGTTACTAATGATGAAATATTCTATCGTCTGAGACAAGAGACTCTTGAGTAGCTTGAGCAGTCGGTGAAAGAAATATTTGGCGCGGAACAATAGAACGAAGTTCCATTCTCAGCGTCCAGTATCACGGGCCTCTATACACTCCGCCACTTCAACTTTTTCAGCACCTTAAGAACTAATTTACAGATAAATATGCTTATTGAAATCTGTAATTGGAAGTTTTGAAGATATTTTGGCTTTGTGGTTCCGAATAGACACCGCATTAGAAATCCGGTTCACAGATCCACGAACATTTTTTTTTTTTTTTATTTCGCCTCCGTTGAAATGCGGCTGGAATACGATGCTGCGGCTGCACGGCTTTGCTGATTTTCTGGACGTATGCCACTCGATCTTGCACAGCATATACCAGTACACGCCAAATTTTACAGCGCGTACTGAGTAGTGTGCCCCAACCAGCGTGCGACTCCCCGAGTCAGAAGTTTATACCGTTTCCTCCGCTCACGGGCAATCGTCTTATTTTAGCTTCTTGGCGTCTGTACGCCAATGGCCCCATAACAAAACAAATTTCAGTTACATTACTCTCTCGCAGCCAATAACTCCTTCTCTCATCATTCTCCCAGCAAGCGGTACGCTTAGGTCTCCTTCGTGATTGTGGTAGTCTTTCTCGCCGCCCTTGCGCTTATTTTTATTCTTGTTCACATCCGTAGTAGTCGAAGCATCGCACGAGACCACTGAAGTCACTAAATGAGTAAATCACACTCACTGGGATAACAAAACGCGAACGCAGAAGGAACACAGCGGCCGCAACATATACGGCGTCAGCTTCTGCGCCGACTCAGTATTAGCTCCCGTCGGCCGCCAGGTGGCGCCACATGTCTCAGCAAACTCCATTGCAGGTTGCCTGATGACAGACGCAGCTGGTGGAAATGACAAAGTAATTGTAATTCAAGTAACCCTCGACAGATGCAGTTGCTTTCGGCAATACTATTTAGCGCACTTGATTAGGTTCGCATCACAAGAAATCGCAGGAAGCATGTATTGAGGCAGCAGAGAAAAAAGCCCTCCAGTATTCCCGAAGCTATTTGCCTCCCACTGTCCTTTCATTACAGCTGACTGCATGCACTATGTGTATTTCACGTTGTTACTGATTGCTTGCCAAGTGCTGGTTGCTTACACTGGCCCAGCATGTGTAGCAGTAATATTTCTATGACCCAAATCAGACTAGTTACTTGCTCAAAGCAACATACAGGGTGTTTTGCTTTAAACGTTTACAATTTTTTTAAAGAAAAGCGCTGATAGCATGATGAATGCCACCTTCATAGAATGTATATTCAGCTCGGCGGACACAAGAACATAGCGGCCAAAGTTATTTAATTAATTAGCCAAATGTCGTTAATTATCTTTTGAACTCCTCATTTTGCACTCAATGTGGCAAATGCAGTTTTGAAGACTAAGGATTCAAAGCTAACACAATTTGCAGCACGTCCCTAACTGCAGTAGACAGTGAGATATTTGCGATATTGAATTTTCAGCCTTTTTGGATCAATTCAGGAACTGAACGCTTAGAGTGCACCGGAAATCCCGCCCATGATACCACGTAAAGCTGGATCCACATGACGGGATTTATGGTGCGACTGCCGCGCGGATGGAGGGACGCGCGCGTCATTCTGACGCGTGCCACGCGGGGGCGCGAGAACCACGCGGGGGCGCAATTTCGTGCTGGGCACGCATCCGTCCCACCCAAGGAGGTTATATAAAAACTGCTGGAGCGGAGGACGCCTATACCGGCCAATGGGTTCGGGTGAAGCCGACGGCAGCCATCTTGCGGGGGGCAAGAAGCAGCCTGCCAAGCGCTTCGCAGCGCTGTTCGCCGACATTAACAGCGGTTTTAAATTGTTTAACGGGTTTTCAAGCTCTAATGAAAGACTCTAGACTATGAGGCGAGCCATATAGGTGATCACAGGATCGATTTTAAACACATGCGCTTTTTTAAAGCTGAGATATCCGAGTAGTGGGGAGTTTTTTTTTTTTATTTTATCGGCACCAATCTTGGCACCAATATGCGCTGTATGCAGCTGCCGCAAAGCAGAAAAGTAAAGTAGGACAAAACGAGTTCAGCAATTATCGTTTATTCATCTTCTTAAATGCACTCTCTTTAAATACAGAAATTGATCAATCATGGAAGATGTCAGAACAAAAATCAATTCAAAGACGTACTGGAGTAAGCAAGAAACCTGACTGTCACACTGACACAGCCAACTTTTCTGTATAATTTCTATATAACCTCCTTGGTTTCAAGTACTCAAAGGATTTTTAAGTTGTGATGCAATGTTGTGGGCTACCAGCTGAGCAAGTCTTAATTGCAAGTATTATTTAAACAAGGTGAATTACTGCTAATAAACTTTAGATTTTGCACATCAAGTCATATGTCGTTAAATAGCATATGTCGAGTATAAGTGCACTAGCTTGACTTAATTCCTAAATAATTATGCTAATTAGATAATGTCCATAAAAGTTAAAATACATGCATTGGCTACAAGTCATATATCGTTGGATAGCTTATGCCGAGTACAAGTGCTTTAGACTAATTTCACGTCTTAATTAATTACCACTAATTAGTCCATTGTGATTAAACCTGAATTGAATGCTATCTTTTCAAGTCATATATCGTGGTGTAGCTTATATTGAGTACAGTTCTACTAAATTAATATCATTGAAATTAGCGCTAACTAATTTGCGCAATTAGCGGTAAATAAAACATGCAGCTAGTATAGCGCTGTTGGACTTGGCATAAGCTATCCAACGATATACAACTTGTAGCTATAGCATGTTATTATTCACAATTATGCAATTAAAAGTAATTAATTAGCGCAATTATCGGTGAAAATTAGAACGTGCAGCTAGTCGTGCTGTTGGACTTAGCATAAGCTATCCAACGATATACGACTTTCAGCTATAGCATGTATTTTATTATTTATTCACAATTATGCAATTAGCAGTAAATAATTAGCGCAATTAGCGGTAAATAATTGAAACGTGCAGCTAGACTAGTGCTGTTGGACTTGGCATAAGCTATCCAACGATATACGACTTGTAGCTATAGCATGTATTTTAATATTTAGTCACCATTGTGCAATTACCAGTACTCAGATATCATGAATATCTTTAAAAAGCTACATGATTAAAATCAATTCGGATATATCCAATATGGCTCACGTGATAGCCCAAAGCATTGCATGAGAACTTAAAAATCCTTTAAGCACTTGAAACACACTGGCAACGCAAGTGAACAGCGCTTCCAAGCGCTGGCAGGCCACTTCTTGCCCACCGCAAGATGGCCGCCGCAAGCTTCACCGCAGCCCATTGACTTCCACTCCAGCAACTTTTTATATCCTCCTTGGTCCCACCAAACGCCTCGCGCGGCGCGTCCACTGACATCACCGCCAGCGTCCACCAATTAGCGTGCAGTCACGTGTCATTTTAATTTTCTGGTTTGCCAACGACGGCTCTGCTCTCCACGCATCTCGGCGGAACCTTTTTTTGCGGAACTTTGTTATTTCCTCGGCAAAGCTGGTGTGCGTGCCCAAGGAGCCAGTGCATTGACGCATCGCATTCGTTCGCGCGTAGTGTTCGGCCAAAATGGACAAGACAGCCTTTAACGAGGCCCTAATCACCGAAGTGGAAAAGCGTAGCATCTTGTGGGACGTACGTGACCGAAACTATAAAAACAACATAACCCGAAAAACGCGGCACGATAGCGCCGCTCCGTTTTTCTCGTGCGGGTGCTCGCGCGTCGGCGGCAACGCGGCCATTCGCTGCGCGTCGCGCTCACGAAAAACGCTCCATGCGGCTCCAGCTTAAGAGATTGATGATATGATGACAAGCGACGGCACCAAGGCTAGCTGCGACTGCTGCAGGCAGGCGCTCAAGAAGAGTGCATACTCACTGCCTCCGTGAGCAGCACGCGCTCTTTTTTCGTTACTGGCACTAAACTGCCAATGGCTTTGAAAAAGCAGCATGGTGATAACGCGCAAAGTTTCCCCTTGGGAACAACTGGTGGCTTATCGGCTTGCGATTGGTTATTTTGCTTAGGAATCTCCACTGCTCTGCAGCCGGCTGTCGATACTATTAACACAACCAACAAGGCTGCTGCAAAAGGGAGTATTCACCTACGTCAGCAAACCAATGCATTCTGGGACCAGCGGCCATTTTGTGGTGCAGCTTGCATTGCTTGCACTCTTTCGTACGGAATACTCCAATCAAGTACGAACTCTGAATGTGCATTGGAATGGCACTCTCGTTGAGCAAGAAGTTGCAGATGGCTGTCGCCTGTGTAAAAACAAATGGCAACGCCCATCTCGTCTGACTCTACGCCTCCGAGAATCATGGCCACAGGTTCCATCACATACGATGTTTGCTAAAGTGCACAAATTGATCTGGACCACAGGTTCTGAGCTTCATTTAAGGAAGGCAAAGGGACTTTATCTTGAGTAAACAATTCGAGATAAATGTTCTCGCCCACGTTCATGCATACCCCGAAGCCAGCATCCATCAAATCGTCAATGCCGTTGAATCCCCCCACTATTCACCGCTATTCAGTGTGGAGAGTGCTTAAGGAGCATAGTTTTAGTCCTTACCACATATCGCTGCATCAGGAACTCGGTGAAGATTATTATAAAAAGTGGTACAAATTTAGCAACTGGGCGTTAATCAAATGCGACGAAGGCTCACTTTTTTAGGAAAGTTCTGTGGACGGATAAGGCGAAGTCAATGTGCTCAATGCCCACTACTGGTATGATCAGAACCACTGGCTCCGGGAACACCACCACCATGTCCAGTGGGTACTTTCTGGAAAAAAATATCTGTGATGTTCGATGTGAATTATTCTGGAGCTCTGCACTGCGGCACCCTTTATAACCCATGAGCCACATCACAATTCACGAATCAAATGGCTTTCCTTATTGTAAGAGCAGTTTGCATTGGCTGCTAAATTTGTAGTTGTGCTAGGGGTAATCTGGGTACCATTCTACAAAACATTTGCACTACAGTGACTAGCAGTGTTCTGTCCGCTTCTGGCAGTGCTTCTTATAGTGATACCTGTTTGGCTGCAGCCTCATCAACCAACACTGTGAGAGGTGCAGAAAGACCGGCAGCCAGTGCAAACAACGATTTGGAGGCAGGGCATACGCCTACTCAACAGAATAGGGATCTGCTAACTGCAGAGGCGAACTCCATGAAACATGAGCGAGTTCACATACTTTTTTAAGGATATCTCCTTATTTGGCCTATAACTTTCCTTGGGGTTTCAAGATAAAGCAACGAGCTGGAGGAAGGGCATAAGCCTACCCAAAAGAATGAGGATTAGCTAACTGAAGAAGCTGACTCCATGAAACATGAGCCAGTTCACATATTTTTTTCGAGATATTTTTACCATTAAGTTCCTTTACAGAGTTTCAAAATAAAGCAACGAAGACAGGGCATAAGCCTACTCAACAGAAAAAGGACCAGCTAATTGCGGAAGCGGACTCCGTGAATCGTGAGCCTGTTCGAATATTTTTTAGGAATATCTCCTTCTTTGGCCTATAACTTCCCTTAGAGTTTCAAGATGAAGCAATGAATTGGAGGCACGGCATAAGCCTACTCAACAGAGTGAGGACCAACTAATTGCAGAAGCGGACTCCATGAATCATGGAGGGACGCCGGAGTGCCAGCGGCGACAGACGCATTCCATTTGGGCTCCACAACTTTCTTGTAGCCCCGGACAGTGCGACTAATGTTGTCAGGATCCTATAGAGAGACCATTTCGAAGTACGTGCAACGATTTTTGACCATTTACAGTCGATTTTGCCCGCGACCACGCTGTATGCTCTGCCATGCACACTGCGCCACCTCAGAGCTCCTTGCCACGGCTGCGCCACTAGGTGCGTCGGGCGCCGAGCGAGCCAGCGCGCCGCCTGCCGCCATGAAGGTCACTGTGGAGGGTGTAGAGATGACGCCCGAAGAATTTGCAGTTAGTGAATGACTGACTAAAGTGAATAATAAGCTCCGGGAAGCGAAAACAGTGAAGCGGGACACCCGCACCCAAAGTTCCCGGCACCCAGGATGGAACTTCAGCGTCCCAAACCGACCCACGAGGCTGCGGTCGATTGCAAAAAGGTAAAAGACGCGCTTACGCCTCGCCAACGTGGACGCCAACTCGCTAGGCGGTCGGTAGCTTCCAAGCAAACCCGCCAGCCTAGCAACACGCCCAGCTCATCTTTCCTTGTTGATGACATAAGAAAAACTGATAAACTACGGCCATATATCAAGACATGAGGCGGATGACAGCACGTATGAGCCATAACCTCCGAGATAAGGAATCAAGGCAAGCCTCTAACTACGCCGGTTTTTCACTGAGGTTTTGTTTTTCTGCTACGAGCTGTGCAAAAAGACGCCTAGACACGGCGGCGCGTGGTTCGGATTATCTTGCTGAAACGACTTGCGTTCGAATTGACGGGCTTTTTTGTACACAGGAGCTTGGCCGGACCAAGTATTGTAGTTCGAATTATCCTAAAATTCGAGGTTCAAATTAAGGAACTTTTACTGTAAAAGGAAAAATACTGACGTTTCGAGGCCCGTACCTGTCCCTTGTACACAATGAAGACGGATGGACAAAGGAAATGGTTTATTAAATGAGTAGAAAGGGATCAGTGCTGCTGTGGGCTTCATTGGTTTGGATGAATTAATATTGCGCATACATAGCCTCGAATCTAAGGCTGCACGGCATTGCAAGGCCTAGGCAAGTTTAACAACTGCGCACGTCCAAAACTGGGACAGAAGATGAAACCAGGTAAAACCATAGGAGAGTGGGCAAAGCTTAAATGGTGTTGTGACTGGCGCGGTGGCGCAGGAGGATAGAGGTTGGCTACTGCGGCTGCCTGCTCTCTTCCACACAACCCCCGTGACTTGCAATTAAACAATCGTTAATTCGAGCCCTATTTCATAAATACAGATAAGTACTCTCAGCGCTGTTCGAGCCAACGTCCATGAAAGACTGTGACTTTGTATGGTCGCTAAAGCGCCTGTCACACTAGCACGATATGACGCCGATTTGGTCTGCCAACAGCGTGTCTTCCTGATGTCTGCGTCTATGTCACACTGCGCCGACGGAAACAGTCGGCCGACAGTCGGTGTCGGCGCCGCGTCGCTCGCAAGACGGCTGTTGGCCGACGGTCGCCGAGCTCCTATGTCACACTAGCCAGACAACGTGCGAAACCTCTCCACCGACTAGGCCCTCTCATTCTCAGTCTTCTCATGGCATTATACATTCCTTTTCTTAATCCTTTTATCTATTCTACCATGCGAAAATCTTTCTGTAGCTACTCCCTATCTTATTTTTCTTGGTTTATTCTCGGAACTACTAAGTTAAGGAACGCTTAATTTTAATTCTATTTCATATATTCGACCATACCAAAACAAGGGCCTCAATAGTCGTGATTATGGGCCGGACTGAATAGTGCCCAGAATTTTACGGCTCTGGTTGCCGGATCAGAACGTCAGTGTTCGAAAAATAAAAGGCGCCCACGGCGAATAAGAAACAGCGTATATTAAAAGCTGAAAAATAAAGAAAAAACTCTACCTTTGTGATCAAACTTACGACCTTCTCTTTGATAGCCAGCTGCGCTAACCACTGCACCTCAAAAGTTAGGCCTAACAGGTGCTTTCAGAGGTTGAAATATGGTTTTAGTATATTCTAGTTCACTGTAGCTTTAGTTAATATGCTGTCTTGCACTGTAAATGTCGCGAAGGCAGTAGGAGCTTTTACCGCTTAACTGACTGTCCAGCTTGCTGAGAGGAATTAAACTGCAGATAGTTTGAATCATGCCATGTTGCGCAGTAACAGGAAACATTTTCGGCGGATTTCGTAAAACCTTAGGCGGATTTCACAGGGCCGGCCGCGGGACCACGACTGCGGCTGGTTCTTTTGTAAAGTTTAAACACCAGTTGTGCGCTTTTTGAGCACACAATTCTTGAAACACATTGAATTATGGAACAAAGATTTATTGCGTGATGCGTAATGTAGCGTTGAAATAGGCTTGTGAAGTAGCGACGCAGCGACTAGACGTTGTGATTAAACACAACGAAAGGTCGGCAGCTATAGGCTGGCTTCAGGAAAATAATCGCTTCTTTTCATAATTTCTTTGTCGCGCACTATGTTCATTTTGCACTATTCTGTGCTGTTCGGAAACGCGGAAAGATTGCTGACGGTCTCAACGCGCGTCGCAAATATATGCGCCCCGAATTTACTCGTCCCGAAAGAAAACGCTGCCATTTTTTCAGGGCCGTTAGATAATTGAAATCGGACAATTCAAAATTTTTCCCGGTTCCGTGAGGTTCGAATTAACGAGCTTTTACTGTATTTTAGACCGTGTTCGTTTTTCTATACCCTTTCTCCTGTGCATATGATTGCTCCAAGGCGGTACGCAGCATTAGCGGGAGCCCTGTTTCTTTAGCCGTATTCAAAGGAGAATAATATGATGAGCTTTATTTTAACCTCGTGCCAATGTTGGAAAAGTACAGAAAAGTTCAAATGATTTCCATGTAACACTATTTGGTTCATTCGAATAACCAAATGCATAGATATTCTATTCGCTATTTGAAATTTTCAAATTGACGGATTATTGCATATAACAGTGCTCTCGCCGCACTGCATAAACAAACAAATTTATAACTGATGTAAAGCTGAAGACAATGTTTAACCTGAGAAAATGCAGCTTTGCTTCCATGCCAAACGAAAACACAGTTGCTGCCTGTACAAGTAATATAAAAAGTAACTGTGCAGCTGCGCTGGCTGAAAGTACAAGTGCGCTGGCTGAAGATAAAAGTGCGCTGGCTGAAGGTACAAGTGCGCTGGCTGAAGGTACAAGTGCGCTGGCTGAAGGTACAAGTGCGCCGGGCCAAGCTGTGGTGCTATGGCCGCGTTCGAAGGCCCCTGGTGTCTGCCTCTGAGTGTATATTTATTGGCGCAGTGCTGCTCCCTCGTTCCCTTTCTCGGGATGATAAAAGCAAGACTTTAACACATGCAGTGTCTGATTTCGCACCCTTGGAGCGCTGTGCGGCAGACAGAGGGAGAGAGCATTATGCACAGTTATACCCTCTTTACACAGAAAACATTAACCACAGTTAGGGTAACTATGGTTCCCCATAACTATAGTCGTTAGCCACGCTTATAAGGCAGACGAAACTGCAGCTGCACCATCTAACCACAGTTACCGAAACCGAGCTGACCAACCTCCATCTGCAACGTAAATTGACAAAATGGCAGCGCCTGTGGCAGCAACAACATCGGTGTCGAACAACTCTTCCCCCCAGAGGCGTGTAATCTGGCCCGATTAGATAACTGCGGCCTTGATCCGCATCTGGAAGCACCAGCGGCCTGCGCTCCGTCGTAACATGCGCAACGCGCGAATATACGGGACAATAGTTCCTGAATTTAATGCCGAGCTAGCGCTGGGCGACGGCCGGTACACGGAGTACATCGATAAATGGCAAGGTACTGTGTGACGGCTGGCCGAAGTGGTCGTCGTTCGAGGAGTAAAACTTGAAGGAAGTTCTTCAGTGTGCGATTGAATAGCTCTATTTGCCCATTCGCTTGGGGATAGTACACCGACGAATGCGAAAGACGGATGCCTCTGCTTTGCAGGAAAGTAATGAATTCTTGCGATGTGAACTGAGGTCCATTATCAGACTATCTCTTAAGTCCTTTACGGTGCTTGTGGACACTTCGCTGCAAAAGTGTACCTCTGGCCATTTAGAATGGTAGTCACCAAGCGTTACTGCAAATCTACTGTTGTACGCTGTATAAGCCAAAGGTCCAACAACGTCTAGGCCAAGCTTCTTCAACGGTTTCTCAGGCCATTCAACAGGTTGTAACGGTGCTGGTGATGTTTTGGCGGACTTATCTGCCTCCAGGCAGATGTGGCAGTTTTTTATTGCAATTTCTACTTGCTGATCCATTCGTGGCCACCACAACCGCTCACGCAGTCGTGCCTTCACACCAGGATATGTCTCGTGCGCGGTTCTGATGATCTGAGCCATGAGGGAGGATGGAACAACGAGGCGCTCTGCACGAAGTAGCAAGTTGTCAACAACAGACAGTTCTGCCCGAATAGAGTAGAATGGTTTCGCCTCTTCCGGTATGGAGTTCTTTTTGGCGGCCGGGAACCTCAGCACGAATGACTTCACGGTTTCCAGGCAACCGTCGTCGCGGGCGACCTGTCTGAACTCCTCCTTTGTCACACAGGCTGGCTCAATGAACGAGACAATTTCTTCCTCCTTAGCAATCTCTGTCTCCGAGGTAGGTGCTGGCAGCCGAGAAAGTGCATCTGCTACAGTGTTTGTGGACCCCTTGCGGTATTCAGCAGTGAAACTGTAGCAAAGCAGTCGTGCACTCCAGCGTGCGATTCGGAGTGGGCGTCTTCCATGTCCTTGGGACGACAGCAAGGACACTAGTGCTTGATGGTCTGTTCGAATTGTGAAATGGCGACCCCGAAGATATACATGTGTTTCATCGCTCACACGCCCAAATACATGCTAATGCTTCCCGTTCACCTACTGAATATTTCCTCCCGCAGGCGACAGTGTACGAGATGCGAAAGCGACTGTGCGGAGCTCGTGGCCACTTTTTTTGCTGCAGGACTGCTCCCAGTCCACAGTCGGACGCGTTGGTCGACACAATTACTGGAAGTAATGGATCGAACATCTGGAGGACTGTACTCGAGAAAAGCATATCCTTAACCCTCGTAAAACTGATGTCTGCTTCAGCTGACCAAATGAACGGCTCATATTTGCACAGCAAGATTCTCATAGGCTCGACCACTTGTGCCAAGTGTGGAACAAACTTGGAGGAATATTCTACGAGACCCAGGAATGAACGGAGGGCGGCAACATCAGTTGGCACTGGCATGTTAACTATGGAATCTACCTTCTCTGGGAGTGGCGAGATACCACGTGCAGTGACTTTAAGCCCTACGAACTCAAGTTCTGGAACGTCAAAGAGGCATTTGTTGTTCAGTTTCAGGTCTACGTTCTTGATCGTTTGCAGCAAGGTCTTCATGTTTGAAAGGTGCTCTTCTGCGGTCTTACCAAAAATGATCCCATATCGATGTAGAACAACACTCCAGGGCAACGGTCGAGGATTGTCGCCATCATCTTCTGAAATGCCGCTGGGGCAGACGCCAAACCGAAGCAAACTCTTTTAAAGCGGAAAAGACCGTCATGAGTGATTAATGCTGTCAGATTCCTGCTGTCAGTGTGCAAAAGAACCTGATGGTAAGCAGAAGCCAAGTCAAGTTTCGTAAAGTGTGCAGCGCCTACCAAAGTGTGAAGCAGTTCCTCTGTATGCGGCAATGGGAAACTGTATGGAACAATAGCAAGCTTGTTCGGTTCACGAAGGTCTACACATATCCTGATGCTACCATCTTTCTTGTCAACAATAGGAGACACCCATTCAGAAGCATCGATGCGCTCGATGATGTCAAGGCTCAGTAACCTCTGAAGCTCCTTTGATACTGGCGACCGGAGAGAATATGGCAGATGGCGAAGCTTGCCTTGGAAGCTACAGGCTGCACGCCTTCCCGCGTCTTATATCGATGGATGAACCCCTTAGCAAGACTCAACTCCGGGCTGAAAAGCGAACTGAACTCATGTGCTAAGGCTGGCGGCAGATCTTTGTTGCGGGGCTGCTCGCTTGACGGTGTGGAAATGAGTCCGCAACGGATCAACGGACGTGTGCAAGCATTTAGGAGCAGAACCTTCAATGCGAAGATCCAAGGCTTCAATGACGTCAAGACCGATGAGACAATTTCCTCGGTGAACAGCATAAAAACGTAGTGAAGCTGTGCGGCCTTTAAACTGAACGTCTGCCTAGAAACAACCTAGCACGGAAATCGGCCGTTGAGAGTAGTCAAACTGAGTAACATGCGAAGCAGGCAGGATTGGAACGCTCTGAAAATATCGACTGTACTCTTGCTCCGACAGAATTAAAACAGACGACCCTGAATCGTCAAGAAATGTCAAAGTGACATTCAAGACGCATTTGAATATGAATTCCGCTACGTGCGGAGCGTTGTAAAGTCAAAACTTGCTCAGCACTGCTACATGACGAAACATCTTCATGTAACTCAACTTCACGCACTCGGTCTTGCATTTGAGTTCGTCTGCGGTTGCACTCTCTGGGAAGCGGCCTGCTCGCTGAAGCTCGCTGCGGTGCCCTGAAACGCGACAGTGGAGAGAGAAGTTCACTGAGCGCCAGACAGCATGCGCCATCAGCGGAGCGGAGGATCTGCTGCGCGGGATCACCTCGCACAAATTATACAAAAGTATGAAGGTACGGACGCGGAGCTACTAAATGCACTATGTCAAATGTACCTGAACACGACACCTAGCACTAGCCCACTCCCTATGTATGGAGGACTCCCCAATGAACAGTTGGACGAGGACTTTACGGAAGCTGAGATGTTGTACGCGATAGGACAACTCAGGACGACCTCGGCGGCGGAGCCAGACGGCGCCTCAAACAAAATCCTCAGGAACCTAGATATCGGCTCAGTTTCGGCCCTAACTGACCTCATGAACACCTACTGGAGGAAAGGAGAGGTACCGCAAGAATGGAAACATGCTAAAGTGACATTCATACCGAAACCAGGGAAGAAGCTTAACATAGAAAACCTAAGACCCATTTCGTTAACGTCGTGCCTAGGCAAATTAATGGAACACATCGTTCTCAACAGGCTGCAGGGTTATGTAGAGGACAACGACCTCATCCCCTCAACCATGATAGGATTCAGACCCAACCTCTCCACGCAGGATGTCATGATCCAGCTGTCGAGGGTTGTTATGGATCGCAGGTACTGTCATGGAACGAGGGCAATACTTGGGCTTGATCTCTGTAAAGCCTTCGATAACATCTCGCACGAGGCGATATTAGAAAACCTCTCGCTTTTGAATCCTGAAGAGAGAGCCTTCGGGTACGTCCGGTCCTTCTTTACGAACAGGACGGCCGAGCTCACTCTCGGCGCGATCAAATCAGACCCCATATCTCTGGGCGGAAAGGGAACACCACAAGGCTCTATGATGTCGCCGTTCCTCTTCAACATTGCACTGATAACACTGTCTCCCAGACTCGCCGCCATCGAGGGGCTACAGCATACGTTTTACACGGACGAAATTACCCTGTGGGCGAACAGGGGAAGTGATGCCCAAATAGAAAGTGTGCTTCAGGAAGCAGTCGACACTATTGAGACTTACGCTCTAAGGGCGGGTCTTGAATGTTCACACTCTAAGTCCGAACTCCTTGTAGTTCGAGAAGGCCCCAATCGAAAGAACAGACCTCCGCCTCCTGCAATCAGGGTAGACTGCCAATCAAACAAGTAGACACCATCAGAATCCTAGGCATGTTCATTCAGAGTAACCACAGAAATTTAGAAACATTAGGTAAACTGACCAGAACAGTCACCCAAACAGCCAGACTAATCAAGCGAATAGCCAACAAGAGGAGGGGCATGAAAGAAAGCGACACCTGTCGACTCATTCAGGCTTTCGTCATCACCAGGCTAGTCTACACCCTGCCCTATCTGCACCTTTACCAAGACGAAAAGCAAAAGGTTGAATGTCTTATCCGGCAAGCTTACAAGACAGCACTAGGACTATCGAGAAACACCTCAACCGATAGGCTCTTAGCTCTTGGAATGCACAACACACTTGATGAACTCATGGAAGCGCATTTAATAGCGCAGTACTCCAGACTGGCGCGCACCAAAGCCGGGAGGCTTGTCTTGCTGAGGCTAGGCATCAATGTCGAACCCATGGCGGACGATCCCAGGCAAATACCCACAGCAATCAGGAAGGAGCTTGTTATCAAGCCCCTCCCTAAGAATATGCACCCCATTCACCACGAAGGCAGGCCACTAGCACGCGCACGTGCACTACACTGCATAGTCGTCTGCAACTGTGCGCGGTCAGTTTATCGTGCTGTGAGCGGTCCCGCAAGTCGTCAGACTTGCATTACTTGCAAGAGAATGTAGTGTGTCATGCCACATGACGTCGGGGCGTCGTACAAGACGTTCACCAAAAAATGAGAAGGGTTCAACGCTGCTGAACCGAGCAAAATGTTGCGGTAAGTTGTGTTTACATGTATTTCTATGGGTCGCCCTCTCAACTCGCACCCCGAACTTGTGCTGGAGTCAGCCTTGCGTAACCAAGCCGGAATATGAAGTTCCGCGAAAGTTTTGCTTCGAAACCTGAATTCTGCATCTATGTATATATGCAATCACAGCTGTTTCGTCAATTACAGTCATCTATTTAACATAGATGTCTACTTTGAAAAAGTGCAATAATGGTCGCGTTCCCATAAGCAGAAATATTGGTAACTTTATTGTGTGTTTTCATAACCACTGAATAAACGATTTCATGTTTGCTTGGGTAACAGTTTTTGTTTTCATCCAGGTATACCAAGACGAACAGGCGAGTGCTTATATTTTATTACCGTTGCTGATAATCGTTTTTTTTTTTCAGAACGTGCGAAACCAAGACGCTGTGTCATTGACCGCGTCTGCTCAGTTTTCTTACCCATCCATTGCAGTCACCTGTATTGGGACATTCATAGCTACAAATTTAATAAAGAACGCCAAAGAAGCTTGGGCAGAAATCACCCGATGTGTTCCAGCAGTTCTAATAAACTTAGTAGTTTGAAATTAACTACAAAACAAGTGAACAGAATTAAATGCTTTCAATTGAGGGAGATGTGATCTAAAATAAATGTTCAACCCCCCCCCCCTCCTCCACGCAGTGGATTGTGGCATTTTTCAAGCGTTTTGTTCTCGACATTAAACATGCGCAGGAATGATAACACCAACAGGGCTGCCAATGCCCGTGGTGGTATGCAGAATACGCCTTGTCATAACCGTCATCGAGATTTAACTGAAAAGCGACTCAAAACTTTTTATTTCATGATCCTCTGCTTAGTAACGGTTCCTTTCATCGGAATCTATCGCAAACCTCGGTAAATAAACGTTTTCAGGATTTTTTTTCCTTCTGCTTCTCTAGGAGTATGGTCGCTTCACTCGAGTAAGCGACCTGACGACGCAAATTTATGTTGGGACGGGTTGCTGTTTCCACGCACCAAAGGGTTCAGTGCATAAGAGATAGGTTTTGAACTCTAGCGATAGATTCTAGGAGAGCTTCACTGACATATTTGGCGCATATCTTGCATACCCGCTTTCATTGTTACTGTCGACGCCTTGATGTTGGCTGCTTGTCCTGTTTTTAAAAGCACAAGGCAGGCTCTCCAACAAAATTAAGTATTATATTCTCATGTAAAACAAAAGCGCACCAGAATATTCCTTATTTTTCTTACTTTAAGCGCCCGCGGCAAGCCAGAAGCGAGCAGACCTCCCCCCACGAGAACGAAACCTGTATGCCGCGGGCGCGAGAATGGCGGCCGCCGTAGCAGACGACGCAGCTGTCCTCACCCTGAGCGGAGGCGCGGGCATCGAGGCACCCTAGGCACCCTACACTCCGAATGCGTGCAGCGCCCCCTGCGCTTTCATCCGGGAAGCGGCCAACCGGTTCCGTAGGGAACCCCGCTCGGACGGCAGACTAGCAAATACTTCTAGGGACTCTACTAGAAGGGAGAGGTGGCGCGACCGCGCATTCCGCCGCTTGGAGAAAACACGCCGTCGGTTCATGTCGCCGCCACCGGTCGCCGCTGTGGCGCTGCTGTCAGCTCTTCGATGCATTCTCTCCGGCCATAGCCTCCTTTATACTCCTCTGTGCCTGGCAACGGCGCGCTCCGTGGCCGTCGTTGCCCCTCCTCCCATCCTCCTCCACCATCGAGAGGTTACGCGGCTAGCTGCCGACAGATGGCGATGGCGACAGAGGGTGCCCTGCCGCTCGCGTATTGGGCTCGAGATCGAGCAGAGTCTCCACCTTGCGGCTCAGCGGCGAAACCTACTCTGTGTGGATGCGTTTTCGCGTCGCGTGTCAGCCTGCAGTGATTTACGCGCGCGCATGCGGCGTGTACAGGAGTATTTTTGTTTGTTTCGTGGTTCCTGTCCGCTTTTGCTTACCTATATGCCTCTAGCAAAAGAAATATGAACAGGCTATTACCCCACGCTCCATTAAAAACAAATACTTGTCCGTATAGAGTATGTCATGCTGAATAAGGACATCATCCGTCGCGGTCTTCGGCGCTTGAGATCCTTTGACACGCGGTGTCTCAAATGAATTGGTACTGTCGTTAGCGCCTTATCAAAGTAAAACAGGTCGCTGCCGTCAGTAGAAGTTAATGCAAACGCTCAGAAATCGCATATTCCAGTTTCTGTTTGGAATACCGCAGATACTGAAACATATTCCACCGCAGACTGCTTCATAGCAGAATGCAGTTTGAACGGGCTACTATGTGCCTGCTATGCCTTCTGTATGCATGATAGAGTTGTGTGAGTACTTTTTGTTTTTTTCTTTTAAACCTCTGTCTCGGCATATCAGTGGTAAGGGCGCTCGAAGGCTGATTTCGAGAGCGGGGGATTCAATCACGACCGTTTTGAAAAGCGCTCCTCTGCTGTGGGATTTGACTGCACATTAAACAATCTCACGTGCTGAATATGGTGGCAATAATGAAAAAAAAAAGAACAGCACCAAAACCAGCCTCTGCAATCGTCCGTCATAGCCGATGCGCTTTCATGCGTTAAACCCCGTGCCAATATGTTTTTTTTTGTTGTCTTTTTGCTGTTGAAGGCTTCTGCGCATCCGTAATAGTGGTAGTGAGCACATTTTGCTTTAGAGAAATGCTCGAACGTTTGGGAAACATCTTCCCTGCACCTAATTGTTCCACTAAATATTAGAAAATACACCTAGATCAATGTACTTCAAATCCCTTTTCGTCTAAGTGCTGTCTTCCGAGCAAACTCATCGTTTCTGACAAAGGGAGTAAAACAGCTTCATGCGGGCTTAATTATCAGTGTTTAGTTCGGGAATAAATATATCTTTATAGTCACATGATAAAATGACCTCCATTTCTTTCGGAATAGTTTTATATCCGGCACCTGTTTTGGAATCAAACCTAATATTTTACTTCGCATAAGATTTAGTCACTGCTTAATAATTAGTGATAAAGAAATCTTCAGCATTTAAAATTGCTTGCCAGAACATGACAGTGCCCATGCGCAGTTTATAACGATGTCTTCGAAGCGAGTGATTCGTAGCTTGGCATTTTAACGTTACTGAAAAATATTCACTGATTATATTATCGTAAATTTTGTAAACAGTGTAAACATTCTCGCACACGGTGAAATTTATTGGCATTGCAAAACAAAATAATTACACTACTAATTTACCATTATATATCAACATCACACACATCACAAATCCCTTATATTTTCCTCGGTTTCAGGAAATCATTAACAGTTAGTGGCGCATGCAGTAATACACTATGACATTCTATGACAGTGGCCGCAAAAAGCATCCGCGTATTTGTGAGCTCGGCAAATTCAATCCACTCAGCGCTGTACATGTGAACAATCAACTTCCCTTTGCGGTGAGGTTTCCTGTACAGTGTCGGCGTGATCTCATTTTTTGGGAATACTTGTGCGTGGTTGTCTAGCAAGAGTTAATGTGCACTCAGTCTAAAGCAACTCGGCATGCAGTACGCTGTCAGTGCTATATTTAACGTGCTTAATCCTCGACTCAAGCACGATATAATGAACCAGGCTTTCTCGATTCATTCTAAAATACTGCAGCTCAGAGCACGAACCTTGTATCTGCGTGGGCTTGACATTAAATTCGCCTGTCTCACTCGCATGAGACATGCGCACCCTGTTTAAAAGTCGATAAGAAAAACAAAGTTGTCATTAGGCAGGCCCAAGTATTAGGTGCATGAGCGTGGTACAGCGCAAGAAACGTGCAAAGTAAATTTAGAAGACTGGTGGTTGCATGCCTTCTTTTCCTAAAATCCGCGTTTCTTCTGCTGCATTGACGAAATCCTTGAATTTTTTTCTGCAACATTGCAGAAATACTACAGAACACATGTTTTTATTGCCAACAAACCCGCCGTAAACTCAGAAGCACACCTACGCCGCGTGCGTTTCTGCGAGCGCCGCCGGCTGCCGATCCACACTACCGGAGCGACGGTGGCGCCACCTCTAGGTCGATCTCGCGGCGAATCGTGCGTAGCGTTGCAGAAGTCGCATTTGGCGTACGTTCTTTCGTCGTGCTGTTTTCATTTCGTGCACCAGCATTGCTTGTTGCATCTAGGTTTTGGTGCTACTCTTACTGCATTTGGACGTAGCAGGACTACGCCGCTGGAACAACCTGTAAGTTGCTGTTTTTGTTGTTCATATTACAGACACCTGAGTGATAGCAACTGCTTTATCGTTCAGCGATCGGGCCGTGTTTTTTCGGTGAACTAAATGAAGTAATAACTCATACTTTGCTTCATTAAGACTCGATAAAGATTGATATTATCATTCGGAAGAGCCATATGCGTCAGTATTGCAGTTTCGATAACTTTGCGCGTGAATTTGCATATCCAATTGTTTGTTTTTTGGTAAGCACGTGTGCGCAGCATGATGCACGTGTTTCTATGCAAGTTTTCTTTGCGGCGCATCGCATTATCAGCTATTTAATTAAGCGACTGTGTGTTCAACGTTGCATAGGTTAAAGTTGTAAGCATACGTTACCATGTCCGCGAAATCGAATACTGTAATATGTATTTCAGTTTCATTTGTTTGTCAAGTGTGATTAGCAAGTTATTTTGTGCACGAAGTGCAGAAACTTAGCAAAATATTCTAAGAGTCGGAATATTCAATTTACAGATCCCGATGGCATACTGCTGTGTGCCACTGTGCCGATCAGACGGGAAAAAGAAGGAACCTGGAAGGAATCACAAAGCAAACGTCAGTGCGATGAAAGAACTCTGCGGGGGATTCTTGACCTACAGGATAGAGCATCCATGTGATCCAGAAAGGCTGCTTTTTTTAAGCTTCGACTATTGCCACATACTGAAGAACATTCGCTCGCAGTTTCTTGCTCGGGACCTCGGAGAGAAGGGAGAGGTATCATCATCTCACTTGAAGAAGTTATATGAAATGCAGAAGGAATGGATAGTGGAGCCAGTGAGAAATTTAACTAGGAAACATGTGTTTCCCAACAACATTGAGAAAATGAACGCGAGGCGAGCCGTGGAGGTGCTTTCACCTGACGTTACATCTGCCCTCGAGTTTTTAAAAGAACAAGCAGGACAAAGTTGCCATCCATCGTTTGGTTATGCTGGACCAATGGTAGTGTTCATGAAAAATGTCTATCGTTGGTTTCTGCTGCATGACACGAGCAACAAGCAGCAACATATTGAGAAAAGGTGCCCTGATGTCAGGCACTTCGATGATGCAAACGATGAGAGGCTTGAATGGCTCGAGGTGACATTTCCACTGTACATGGATAAATTAAAGAAAAGTGCCACTTATGCACGCGGCTTTCTAACAACTGAGACATATGAAGCTCTCCTGCTGACAACATACTCGACTGCTGCCTGCATTCGCTACTTATTAGTTGAGGAGCAGTTCTTCTTTGTTCTCACTAGGAAATTCAGCAGCGACCCTATTGAGTCTTTATTTGGAACTTTGAGGCGGTCACTGGGCTGCAATGACCAACTGGATGTGCGCTCAGTACTGTCAGGATTACAAAAAATCTTGAAGACTGGTATCGCAGCTGCCTCAGAATACAGCAATGTGCTACGTCGTGAAGATGAAGAGCACAGCAAAGCACTTACGGCTGCAATGCCAAATGCATCTGAGAGCACTGACGAGCTGCCAGCGTCAGCTGTGCACGTATTAAGGCGTTTAAATGTGCAGAGTGTCCCTGCAGCTCTCCCCACTTTGCAGTTGTCTGCAACAGTTTATATAGGCGGCTACATAGCTCGCATTGTAAGTGAGCATATAGATTGTGATAAGTGTTGTGCGCTCACTACAAAGCCGCCTACTAATCAGCCACTTCAGCAGTTTACTCGGCTGCAGGACAGAGGGGGACTACTTCATCCCTCAGATCAGCTGCTATACATTTTAGAAACACTGCGACTGTTTGTGGAAGCAGCTTTGAAAGTGAAACCATAACTTCAAAAGCCACTGAAGACCCTGACAGAGGCAGCAGTGCCAGCTATCTGCAAATCACACCTCCTGAAGTGTCCTGTAAATGACAGAGGGCACCGTGAAACTTTGGCTGAACTCATGACCACCAGGTTCATCAGGCCACTGCTAATCAACTATGCAAGTACAATAACAGACAAACATGACTTGTACAAGCCATTCAGCCAGAAGCCTCTTTCGCGGAAATGCATGAAACTGTAGAGCAGCTGTTTTTGACTTGAAACCTGTCAATAAATACTGCTATGCATGCTCCTCAGTTTTGTTTTAGATGAGTGCAATTTGAATCATTTATTATTTCTAGCTTTCTCAGCAGCTTTTTTTTTAAACCTGTAAATAAACGCTGGTACCTGTGCTGCTGAATTTTGTTTTATATGAGTGTATTATTAATCTTCATTTATTCGAGCTGCAACTGCAGAAAAAGCAGAACACTGTTGATGAATCTTGTAGTGTTATGTGCAGTGCGCAAATTGCATGCAATGTTGAAATTTTCACGTCTCGGCAACAAAATGCGTTAAACGGCCGTTACTCGTAGATAAATCCGCCTTTCAAGTAGAATAGAAAGGTGTAACACAGATTTAATTGCAAACGTTCCGCTTGTGGCAAATAGCAACGACGTGGTACTCCCCCCGCTGTCTGCTCCCTGACCCTCTTTCAGTGGCGCCCCCAGCAGTGAGAACGGCGGCATCGCGCAACATCCGCGACGGTGCCGCGCTATTGTTATCGCGTTGAGCTGACGGGCACAGAGAGTATAAAGGAGGCTATGCTCCGGCACACGCCCGCGCGTTCGTTCGTTGTTTGCCTGTAGATGCTGCTTGAGCTGTGGTGCTAATTTTCGATCGGCTTTACCCTAGCTCAGTTTATCCTTTTTTGTTTGGTGGCTATGTAGTTTTTCTCGCCGAAGTGCTAGTGCGAGTATGTAGTACCTGTGCGTACTTTTCTGTTTGTCCTGCATTTATTTTATTTTTTTTTTTACAAATGGACTGCGGTGGGAAAGCGAAGAAGGCGACGCAGACCCATTGATTCGCACCGGGCTGCACGTCTGGGTATGTGTCATCAAGGAAGCATGATCGGCGTGTGTCATTGTTTTCTGTGCCTAAAGATGCAGAGCGCTTCCAAGCTTGGAGTCGAGCAGCACCTCGTGCTGATAAACCTCTGGACGAGCGGTCAGTGCTTTGTGAGCTGCATTTTGAGCAGCAATACATTTTACCTGATTTTACACACGTCATTAATAGACAAATAGTGAAGATCCCGCGTGACCGCCCTGTGTTAATGACAGATGCTATCCCTACCATATATCCTTATGTGTCGTCTTATCTCTCGAAGAAAGTGCAAGCGAAAAGAAAATCAAAGACATCAACCTCTGGCTTACCTTCTAAGACCTCCCGCATTGATAGCAGTCGCTCTTTGAACGATGAAAGAAATTATGCTCAAGAACAAAACGACGAAGCTCCTGCTGACGAAAATATTGTGTCGTTGCCTAATCTCATGAAATGTGAGTTGCCAAACTGCTACTGGGCAAGGCACCAAATCGCTGGTGCTGAAAATATTGTAGGTTTTACCGTGTGTGGTGTAAACAGACATAGTCTCTTCTTTGAAAATATGGTTTTGTGCACAGTATATGGCCACAGTATTCATGCTGTAGTGTTTGTGCTAGCCACTAAAGTGAAAAACGTCACAGTGACAAATACTGCGATGGTTGAAGACTTACTTCGTCAAGTTAATGCTATGAGTCTGTGCAGCGATTTTGGTGAGGAGGGTGAGTTCAAAACTAGTGCAGAACGGAGGACGAAGACTTGTGGAGGCAAGTGCTTTAGTGCATCCTGTCCAGGAGTCAGTCCCACAGCAGGGAAACCTTGCCCACAATGCAAGTATTTGCGAAAGCTGCTCCTCAATCAAGCTTCATACAAGAAGAGAACAGCCAAAGGTTCAGCTAAAACTCCTTCATACAAGATGAAGCTAAGGACAGCAAAGCTAAAAAGGTCTAAAGTTTGCATCCTCAGAACAAAGTCTTAAATCAAAAATCTTCAACAAGAACATTCACAGATTGATTGTGCAGTGTTTCAAGAGCGGATTAAAGGGATGCCCATCAAGCAACAGCAACAGATCTTGGCCTGCCTCACAGCTTCAAAGAGACGAAGCACGAAAGGGATGAGGTATGAGAGTGAATGGGTGCTTGAGTGTGCTATAATGTGCATGGAAAGCCCACGACTTTATGAGCACATCCGAAAAAACAAGATTATGACTCTGCCTTCTCGTACGTGTTTGCGTAGCCACCTGAAGTGTTACAGGAGTGGATTTGGTCTAAGCGAAAAAGTATTTGCAGCCATTGCAGAAAAGACAAAAACAATGGAACCTTTTCATCGTCATGGTGGTCTTCTCATCGATGAGATGAAACTGCCGGAGCACATAAGGCTTGCACCTGACGGCAACATTGAAGGCTTCGTCGATCTTGGAAAGCTGACCACGGCTTGGTTGTCATGTTCAAGCCGTTCTCAGGAAGCTGGCATCAAATTCTTGGTGTGTTTGCTTCTCATAGTAGTGCGAAGTCTGATATTCTCTACCAGATAATTCTGCAGACGGTAATAATGAGTGAGAACGCAGGCCTGCACATAGATTTTGTGACTTGACGGGGCGTCGTGGAACAGAAGTATGTGGCGCTCATCTGGAATATGTGGAAAAAAGGCAGAACAGTTTGCAGAAGGCAGCATCCCACTGACGCAGAACGGTGGTTGTATTTTTTGTCAGACTTTCCTCACCTTGTCAAATGTGTGAGGAACAGGTTTGTGCAAGCTGGCTTTAAGATCCCTGAAGGACATGCTTGTGCTGACCATTTGGACTATGCTCGTAAATGTGATGAGAGGCACGAAACCACCCTGAAAGCAATGCCACATGAGAACAAATCAGGTGCATCCAAACGGATTCGAGAAGATGAGGGTGAGCTACGCATTTCGGCTTTTCAGTGATGAGGCCCTAAGAGGTCTCTTCTTGTACAAGGAAGAAATTGAGAGACAGTGTGGAGATTTAGTTGCTACTGTAGCTTTCATGGACAAGATGAGAGCATTAATTGAAGCAATGACATCAAGATGCAGCTCTGATGCGCTAAGGCCAGACAGGGCACATGAAAAATGCATAAAGGATTTTTTGGCCTATCTGGACACATGGGAGGAAATCGCAGGGTCGCAATGGCAAGGCTACCTTAGTCAGAGCACAAGTGAAGGACTTCGCGTCACACTTTCAAGCACCCTGGCTCTCCTCACCTATGTGACTACAAAGCTCAACTATGGTACCTGATGATGTCCAGGCTGAGCCAGGACCCAATTGAAAGACTCTTTGGGATCGTGAGGCAGATGTCGGGGTGCAATGATCATCCCACCCCGACACAGTTTTTAATATCAGTGAACTGCCTGACTTTCCAGAATCTGGCAAAATCACCCAGTCATGAAAATGTGCCCATCGGAATATGATGTAGAGAAGGTGAAATCTCAAAAAAAAGATTGACCAGCTGCTCGACGTGGGAGACTTGAGTGAGGCCAATGAAATTCTCAAGGACTGTGGCATCGAACACACATCTTTCATCACTCAAGCCAGTGATTCAAGGCTGATATTTTATATCGCTGGCTATGTGGCGAAGAAATTCATTGCTAGCACGAAATGTGAAGAGTGCTGTAGACAACTCCTCAGTCTGAAGGACGGAACTGCTCCTGATGCAGCATGTCTTATGAGTGCAGTTGACAAAGGTGGTCTTGTGTTTCCATCAACCCTAAATGCCCTTGTGACATCCCTTGAAAACATTTTTACTCGCTGTTTTAGTGTGCGTGAAATCCGAAGGGACAGCCTTATGGATTTGGTATCCTTTCTCCAAATGACCAAACTGCAGCTGGTTGGTTGTCACGAACATAGTAGATCTGTGACAAACAAAGTGATCAAGTTCTATGTTCTCACCAGAAGGCACTTCTACCTGAAGACGCAGAATTCATTGCGAAAAGAAAGGCAAGAGACAATGAAACTGTTGAAGCTGAGGCGGGTGCTTCAATTTGCTATTTGGTTGTGGGCAGTTCTGTCTGGAATTTTTATTTCTACCTGTAATACATGTATATTTGAGGACTTCAGCAGCAACCTCAACATTGTGATATTTCCCTTTTCTTTTCAGCATTCTTGACCTTAAGTGCAATAAACAAAACTTTATTTATCCATGAGATTTTCTTGTCAATGAAACTGCAATTTTTTCCTTCTGTACTTAAATACCGTTTCACATCGCGTGTTGTACGTTCTGGCTATCATCTGGCTAAAAATTGCACTTTCTCACTTTAGACTCACTGGAAATCCGCAGAGAACAAAAGAATGCAAATTAGCCTGGTGCTTGCATACTGTGCGACGTAAGCGCACGTTAAATAATCGCATGTCATCTGCATCCTCAGCAGTCTTCGACTGCAGTGCCCCTCTGCCCAAGTCGCTTTGGCTTTTTAAAGCTCACAAAACCAAGCCAAAATAATTAGCTTTATAACTGCGACCACTGTGCGCATCAGGAAAGGGAACGTAATTTACCTTCAGACCAAAACTTTGTCGTTTAAACAGCATAACAACCAGCACAGCCGCATCGCCCGTTTTCACGGTGCCAAAGAGCATATTTGCAGTATACGTCACTCCTGACTTGCCTATTTTACTTACCTGGTTAAAATATTTCAAGTGGTAACAATAATTTTAACATTTTGTTGGTATGACTGCGCTGCAATCGCAGCAAAGTTTACCCCAGCGCGAGCCGAGCACGCATCGAAGAGCTGAGAGCAGCGCTACCTACGCGAGGCATGAATCGGAGGAGCGGCGTGCTCCGCCTGTTCGCGTTACCTAACCCTTCTAGCCACCATAATGGTGGTTTTGGGTTTGGATCACGGTGGTTTAGCTTCTCTTGAACCGTCAGTGTACTGTCTGGGCGTGTTATTTTCGTCATGCTGAAAATGACCCAGGCTCGCGCTAATGTGCTGTGCGGTTAGCTGTTGTATTTAGATCTCAGCTGGCCGGAGCTCGAAGATCTTTTTCTTGGTCATCGGCTGCGGCACTCACCGGCGACACTACGGTACAAGTCGAGCCTCGGTCTGCTGAATGCTGATGCTTTGGAGAAGTTCCGAAGAATGTTTCGGTTCTGATAGGAACACACCGATGGGTTGAAAACCGCACTAAAAATTCCCGAAATGCTGGACAGCAGCCAAGGTGTGCACGTGTCGGGCAAAGAGGATATGCTCATGGGACTGCGACGCCTCGCCTACCCAAACCGCTGGTGGGATTTGGAGCCAATTTTCAACCGATGCAGCTCTGCCATGTCGAGCATCGTGTCGAAATTGTTTTGCCACATTGAGGAAAACTTTGGCCACCTCCTCGACGACACGGGAAAACATCAATGGCTTGGCATGGAAAACCTCCAGGAATACACAAACATGAGTGCTGCGTTGGAGTTCTCACAACTGCATGATATGGGATATTAGCTGTTGCATCTGCAAGGTTCTGTAATTTCCCAAAGCTTCGGTAATCAGAAAGTGGCTCTAATATAGCAGCACATGGAGAGTAAACTGCACGACGATTTGGATCTGAGCTAGTTGATTCATGTGGAACTACAGTAACAGCGAAAAAGCTTTCCATTCATTTAATCATTTATTCATCCTTAATCTCCCAGGCGAAAATGCCCTTATAGGATTGCTTCTGGTTTCTACTTGAATCATCCGGTTTTTAATGGTCCCATATGGAAGGCTGCTGGTTCGAGATGCAGACCTTAATGGCCCCATATGAGAGGTTGCTGGTTCCAGAAAGCACCAGAAGAGACCCTTCTGGTTCCATATGGTGCCTTAATGGTCCCATATGGAGGGTTGCTGGAAATGCTGACCTTAATGAACCCATATGGGAGGTTGCTGGTTCCAGAAAGCACCTAATGATCCCAGTTGAAGCCCATCTGGTTCGACATTGGATGCTACTGTTCCCTTAAGGAGTCATGCTGTTCCCATATGAAGCTTGTGTGGTCCCTGATGGGACCGAGGAACGGGATCATTCAATTGGGGGAGGGGGGTCCACCCATTTTCAGGCAGTGTAAATGAGCTCTATAGTGGGGATCTTGCAATAGGACAATTTGCTAGCTTCAAAAATCTGTCGGAGTAGTTTTTGTCAAAACACAGAGGTGCAACAGTTCAATTAGGATTTGTAGCAATTTTTGGAGCAGCAAAATCTTGGTTTGGTGCAGTGAAATCTATATTTGGAGCAGCTCAGAGGAAAATAATACTGCACTGTGCAGCACGAATTTAAATTTTGGAGCCGTTAAACTTGGAAGAAACCTTACTTTCAGCACAAAAAGATGAAAAGATGAGAATATCGGTCCACATGAATGTGATCCAAAGGAAATATAGCAAGGGCCACCTATCCCCGGTGCTGCATGTACCTATTTTTGTAAATAAGCGTTTTGTATGGCAAGGCATGCTATCACATTAAAAAAAAAAAAAAGAGTGTAACTCATGAAACCAAGGAGGCTAATTTTTAAAACTGTGGGACCGAAAAAAAAAGGAAAAAACTAGAGAATCTGCTCTTTTTTTTATATATGTAGAGCGGTTTGACAATCTTAATCACGGGATCTTATTTTGTTCACAAGAATCATCAAACACTGCTTTACTGTCTCCGAAATCCACAGCTTGCATTGTGCAAGGGTAGCTCCAGAAGAGCTCAATTCGAGCCGTGACTGCGATCAGCCTGAGCCCAAAAGCGAGCCTAGTACAAAAACAAAATGTTGATTCAAAAGCACCCAGAAAAACGACAAAGAAAAGAAAAATAGCAACCAAAAGGTGAAAGGGCAGATAAGAAAGCAAGTCATAGGCAAAGAAAACTGACGAGCGAGCGCATCGAGCTCGTGATTACGCTTTCTATATGGGCTGGCGATGAGTCGGTGGGTTTAGACGCAATATTTTCATTAAGAAGAGGTAGGCGATGACTCAGGATAATAGGTTATACATTGTATACACCTGTATAATAGGTTATACAGGTGTATTTCGTTCACAGAGCAGAGTTTGTATAGTATTTCAGCCATCCATAAATGTTAATTTTGGCAGCCTTGGGCTCCTCTGCGGTGTTATGGAATTTAATGCTGCTGCGCGTTTCTCGACCTGCTGACATCCGCAATAAATTTCGCATGTACCACTTTAGCAATAACACAAGCTATAACTGACGCACCTGCTACACTATCTGACGACGGGAAAGTGAGTCCATTGACGAGACACCATAAGAACAGCCTTGCTGTACCTGAATGGCCCCGCAAAATACCGAAAACTTCTAAGAGCAGCATAAAAACCTAGACCTACACCCATTAAAGGCACGCAGCACCTAAAACACAGTGTTCAAGTATTGTTCCGAAATCACAAGTACCACCACGGCCCTTTCCGCAATGCGACGCAGTAGCAGTGGTGCCGATCGTTACAAACTGGAGACGTACCACCATAGCCTCCTTTATACTTATGGTACCACACGAGCTGTCACCCGTGCGGTGAAGTATCCTCAATCCGCAACGGTTGAGCGTACTCAGGGTGGAGGAAGCACATGGATGAAAGAGGGAAAACTATGAGTAGGCATTAGAATGGCGTGACGCCATCTCAAAATAAAAGTAATTAAAATGCCAGTGACGTACGCTGCAGTGTCTGAAACGTCGTGACCGGTCATGTCACGGCCGCAGAAATTTGTCCCTGCATTTGGCAAATGTTTTGCGGCTTCTTGGGGCATCTTGGCGCAGAAAAATGCAACTGTATCAAAATGGCGCAATTGGCGCAGGTGTTGCACCCCTGAAAACATGATCTAGACTGATGGCCCCTCTCTAGTTTCAGGTGTTAAGGTGTTCCATTTCATACTGATGAGCAGAACTTAGTTCTAGTACTAGCTTCAGTTTAAAATCGCCTTCACCGACATGAGATGTGTTGATGTTGCATCCACATGTGCAAAGTGTTTGCCTTTTCTCGATCGCATGAACCACAAAAATTCGGAAGTATGAGACTTCAGAAACATCTGCAAATACTTCAAGAACAACCTGAACTTCAAACTGACCACCGCACCCTTTATATGCAATTACAATTAATGGGTTTGGTTTGGTTCGGCTGGTTAGGCGATGATGCTGGTGCTGGTGAAAATGATGCAGCTACAGATCAGGCGATGCCGGGTTTGCAAAAACATTCCTTCTTGGGTATAGTGAAAACTATTTGAGAGATATGTCAGCAGTAGTACAATCGGCAATTTCAGTCAAACATCAGGGGTCTTCTGGGCGAATCGGGAGGGTTGGAAGGTATGCAATGGTGTACTTATCAATGTACGTAGAAAATAAACTGCCAGAAAAATTAATAATGACTGAAGTTGACTGCCGTGTGCAATGTAGATTACTGTACAACAATGTATTGAGTTAGCCAGGAGTTCCAGCATGCAGTAAATGCATCCAGCAGTGCACATTTTGCCCCCATCGCTGTGTATTACCCACCCATCCAAGTGTGGACAGCATGTCACTCACTTCTCTTTCCCTGCATTGAGCAGTGAGCTAGGTTCATATAGCTCAACACAGGGCATGGCATGTAATTGCACACTTGGTGGCTCTCATCATGAGCAAGGGTGGCATCCATGGTTAGTTGCCATCAAGGAGGAGCCTAACACAGTATATGTGAAATGAAGTGAAACGAACCATTTATTTGATGCTGTTCACTTCATGGTGACAATTACTTGGATCACTGGCAGCTCATCATAATTCATTATAAATGGTTTTCAACACCCAGATGTTTAGAAACCTTCTGCAGTCATCACCAAGTGATATTTCATTTGCAGATGCCAAAAATACTTATACCCGTGTTACACGGATGACTTCAACGGCAGTTCAGTTTAACGGCAGTTCAGTTTTTCAACTGCCGTTCAGTTAACTGAGCTGTGCCTGCTGTTACGCGACCAAATTCGCGTTCAGTTGGATCTGTTCAGTTCACATTATAACCACGTGACCTCGCACATAAACCGAACTAAAAATATTCGCAAAACAGCTTATACATGTTTTTTCTTCAAATAATTGTCTGTTCGCATGTAATTTACAATTTTTCTGTGTATTTTGCGCTGTGATCGCAATTTTGCCATAATGACGGTAAAGTTTTAGCCGAGACTATCCGACGAGGATCGGCTAGAGCCACTTTCTGGCGCTGCTGCTTTGTCGTTTTGCATGGTGTATCGTGGCTGGGTGTTTGCCGCAAGCTAATGTTACAGTGCCTTCCCGCAATGTATTCCGGTCCACTTCAGTGTTTGATTGCAGCGGTGCGCTTTTTCGGAGAGCCTTTTTGCTCACTGACTCGTGCAAACATCGGTATGTCTTTGAGCCGTTTGGGAAATCAGCGTGATGAGCTATGCCTTCTTCTTGCTCAACAGCAGGCTTTGCTTTCTGCCAAAAGAAGCGAGTTACATGTTTTAAATATAAAGCGATCCGCAATCAGAAAGAAGAGGCAAGCGGCGGAGAAGCGATGCCGCTTTCTCATGATGTGCGCATTAAGAATGTGCACGAAGGAGCCACGACTGTGGACACTACCTCGACCTCCGTCCTGGTACGACACCACAGTACCAATGCTGTCTGACCAAGACTTCAAAGCGAACTTTCGGGTTGCGCGGGAGACGTTCGCCTATATCCTGAGCTCATGTGGACGGCTTCAGCGCATAGACACGAACATGAGGAGAGCCATCCCACTGGACAAACGGGTTGCGTTGTCTCTCTACAGACTCGAAAGTTCCGGGGAGGAAAGATCAATAGCGAACTTGTTTGGAGTGAGCCGCCCATCGGTGAATATTATCTTTCGCGAGTTCTGTGACATTGTTGTGGACGAACTGGAGCCAATAGTAGTGAAGATGCCCCCAAGAGATGGCATCGACGAACATGTGCGGCAATTTTCAACCGTGACTGGTTTTCCGCAAGGCTTCGGTGCTCTCGATGGATGTCACATCAAAGTGTCACCCCCGAAAGAAAACGCACAAGATTATTTTAACTATAAGGGGTGGTATAGCATTATATTGCTCGCAGTGGTTGACCACACGTACAGGTTTATGTACACAAACGTAGGATCACCTGGCAGAAACCACGATTCCGAAGTGTACAAACGCACAGTGCTGCCTCATTTAGCAAGCACAGGTTTTTTTCTCTGTGTCGCAAAAGTTGATTGAGGGAGAGAGTATTGGTGCAGTTTTGCTATGTGACCAAGCCTTCCCCCTCGAGCCCCATCTCATGAAGCCATATCCCCATCGGCACACTGGGAATGAGGTTGTGAGCACATTCAACTACTCCCTCTCAAAAGCAAGGAGAGTGGTAGAAAACGCCTTCGGGAGATTGAAGGCGCGATTCAGGATCTTGAAAGGTCTTGAATGCGACATTGGTAATGCCAATCGCATTGTGCGAACATGCTGCACTATTCATAACATTTGTTAACAGATGAGAGATGAATGCGACTCCCACTGGGCTGAAGAAGGTGGGCATCGACTTCCTCAACCTGTCTGCTCCAGCAGTGCAACAAGTTTGTCTGCAGAAAGAGTGCGGCGTGCTTTGGCGAGGCACCTCCACACCACGAATGTGTAAGTTTCACTGCTGCTTTTGTAATCTGTTACGACCAAACAAAATTTCGTTATTTCTCTCTCTCTCTCAGTAATGAGGGGTGATTGCAGGCCTTTTTGCCAACAGCCTTGGCTTTATGTGGCAGCATTGTAACAGCATGAGAATCACATATATCTGCTGAGAACGTGTGTACGTTTGGGTGCACAAAGAAGACATGTTCAAGCCTTTACATTTTATTTCTTGTTCCTTTCACAGTAACGTGATATAACTTTTACGAGCTCACGTTGAATATCATTGGCCTCCTTCTGGAGGCGATTTGCCCTTCTGGCAATTCTCAGCTCCTGCTGCGAGAACTGGGCTGCTCTTTCAGTTTCGGCCTCGTAGGCATTCATCATTCTGTCCAGTGTTGCTGTGTTGCGCCGAACCCTCCGGTGACCGGGTCGCCTGTTTTCCGTTTCAGCCGGGCTCCCACTTTGTGATGCAGTAGACGATGGGCCAGCTGTATCGCCGAGCAGGTCGCCCAGGCCCAGCGCAGTTGAGTCATCATTTGGTGCTGAGGCCAACACCTGTGCGCCGGCTGCCATCTCCGTGACCACCTCCAGCTAAAAGAAGAGAATGGTTTCATAATCAACCAAAGTGAACTTGCTTGTATGTGCTTTATATTGCCATTTATGTTAACTTGTTTCATGGCCTAAAAATGGCACTTGCAGAAACCTGTACCTTTTTCAATACATCATTCGCATCTAATACTTCTTTTGCACTCTGCTATATTTACTACATGGTGAACGATTAAATAATTTGCAGACAAATTTCTCTCTTCATGGTACTGCCAAACATAGTATGATATTAAACAGAAAGCCCACAAGACTGAACCGTGCAATATATCAGTCTGCTCTCTCTTTTTTTCTTTTTGCTGTTTCAAGTTTGTAGTGCACACATAATATTACATACATAATAAATAAGTACAAAAGGAGTTCCCATAGTGAAAAATACTCTACTGAAATCTCCTGAACTAGTTAGGAGGTATGAAAGGCAGCAGCGGTAACATCAAATGTAAAAAGTAAAACTACAGTATGTTCTAACAAATATAACTCGAGAGGAAAGGGAGAAAAAAAAATGTATGCTTAAATTATAGAATACCCACACAGAAGTGACCGTAGACAGAACGACAAGTATCATAGCAAAACAATATAAGCAAGAACAGCAGCATAGTGTTAAGTAATACAAAAGAATACAAGTATGCATTATCCAAATATTTACTACAAACAAGTGAACATGTACAAAAACTAAGTTTTACTGTTACTTCAGTGAGCACTTTTGTGGTATTAAGGTTCATTTGATTCAAAATCACTTTACAATAATGACTTGAGTGAAAGCATTGCAACTCGCACACACCTGGTAACTTTCCTCCAGGAGGCTCCTGTCATTGAAAGGCAATGATCCTAAAAATCTATGTAGGCTATGAAAATATGGCCATTGGATGGCCGCAGAGCCAGCAGCACATCTGCTGTGCTTTCTGTAAATAAGAGAAGCGTCAACAACAGCTATTGCCTTGTAAATGCAGCAACACAATTTGTTCCCATTCAAGGCAAACAATGTAGTAATTGAGAAAAAAATTAAAATGAACAGTCACTCACTGATACAAAAAGCATTTCAGATATCAATGTGAACACAAAGTTTTACAACAGAACCAGGAATTTGTAACACTGGCAAATTCATCTGTTTCTCTAGTGTCACTCTACCTATATTTTCCACATTTTGGATGTACTCTACTTTTTGAAAAGCCATCTTAACAATTCCTCTGATTCTACCTGGCACTTCTCTTTGTTGTGGCTTTCCTTCTTCGCACCCCACATTTAAGAATAACTTGAAGATGTATTTGTTGAATTGCTGATTTTTTTATGTGTTTCACATGCGTTATTACTTTTGCGTCTTGTCTGTATATTTATGTATTGTGCGAAATATGTTCTGTCTAATAAAGTTTCACTTTTGCTACAGAAGAAAAGTACTGTGAAGATTATTTACGCAAGGCTAAAAAATCGCCGGCGCACAATCAAATGACAATGACTGCACGTGCTACAAAGTAAACAATGTCGCTGCGCTTTTTCTTGGGTCTGCAAGTCGTGAAAACAGTGCTTTAGGCAGTAAAACTTCTATTAAATAATTATCAACACCCAGCCACTTACCTGTAGAGTTGGTTTAAATTTTCCAACTTCTGTCGGACCTGTTTCACCGTCACGTGCACCTCTGTACTGCCTAGCAATGCATTGAACGTGGCGGTCATTTCCGTATAAACTGGCGCGTTGTGCCTTTGGCCTCTAAGCTGCGGAAGATAATCCTCCCACAGATTAATTAGCACTCTGGTCATTTCTTCAGTCCAAACGAAGCGCCTCTGCGCCGCCGCGACCGCTGTCGCACCGTTCGCTGCTGCTTCCATGTCAGCCTGCCACTGTGTGATTGCGCTATTGAATTCCCGCGGGATAGTCAACGCACGTGGGTAAACAAACCACTACCTTGGTCACGTGACCATGCGCCAAACCTACTAACAATGCAAAATAAGCTCTTGAATTGTTTATTTTTACATTTTATGCATTTGTTTAAGGCTTTTTGATGTATTTATGCTTTTATTTGCCTTGTTTTCTTGGCTCCGAATTTTTACTTGCCGTGGCTCACAAAGCCAAGACAATCCATGTTGCCAACTCGGCCGATGCAGCCCCGTCCGCTGACCGCCATCTTGTCAGTTGACCGATTCAACGGCGACCCCCGACCTCAGTTGAACTGAACTGCAGTTCAGATTTCAACTACAGTTGGCGCTGCCGTGTAAAATCGCTAACTGCAGTTCAGTTCAACTGACCGCCAACTGAACTGCCGTTGAAAACGCCCGTGTAACAGGGGTATTATTTTCCTTGTTTATAAGAAGCAAAATAGATTGACTACTCTGGATAAAATTGAAGAACTGTAATTTTGCATAATTATTCAGGAAGTGTCAAGCACTGTATAATCCAAATGAGGGGTTATGCAAGTGCTGAATTGCACATTTGAAATATTTTACCAGGTAGAAACTGATTGAGACTAAAAACACAAGCACCACATACTAATACCATTAAAATTATAATAGATTGTATTCACAATGAAATGTACAAAAATTAATTAAACAATCAAATATAAGCACATATTGCTACACAGAAACATTATCCATATAATCTCCACAGCCTCAAAGCAAATACAATTCCATTTAATATTTTCAAACAATTGTATTGCAGCCATACACTAATTCCCCTGCAGCAAAGCACTGGCCCCAATTGCAACCACCACAGCTCCATGACCAAAAATTAATATATACTGAAGCTTGACTTCTTAAGTACAAAGGCAAGTTACAACACAAGTTTTTTTTACTCTAAATGAATATGAAATTGGGTAAATGAATACAAAATAGATACCACATCAAATACTATACATGACAAAAGCAATTCACATAGACACAAGACTAAAAGAACAAGCATGCTTATAGATGAAAAAACTTGGTCACATAAAGCATACTAATGAAAGCGAGCAACAGCCAGGAATTTAAAAAAAATGTCTGGGAGTGCCTCCCAGGCTGCAGACAAGCGTCAGCCTGTAACGTCAGTGGAGATGCGCAGGAGATGAAGAGTTGCAGGTACAGTGAGCTATAAATATGATTTCTAGCTCCCTATTGGCCTCGAGATCAAGCAGAGTCGCCACCTTGCGGCTCAGCGGCGAAGCCTACCCAGTGTGGATGCGTTTTTGCGTCGCGTACCAGCCCGCAGTGATTTACGCGCGTGCGTGCAGCGTGTACAGGAGTGTTTTTTATTTGTTTCACGGTTCCTGCCCGCTTTTGTTTCCTTATCTGCCTCTTGCAAAGAGATATGTGAACAGGCTATCATCCCACGCTTCATTACAAGAAAAAAATACTTGTCCGTATAAAGTATATGTCATGCTGGATAGGGACATCATCCGTCACGGTTTTCGGCGCTTGAGATCCTTTGAAACGCGGTGTCTCAAACGAAGTGGTACTGTCGTTAGCACCGTGTCAAAGCAAAACAGGTCGCTGCCGTCGATAAAAGTTAATGCAAACACTCAGAAATCGCATATTCCCGTTTCTGTTTATAATACCGCAGCGACTAAAACATATGCCACCGCAGACTGCTTCATACAGCAGAATGCGGTTTGAACAGGCCAATATGCCTGATATGCCTTCTGTATGCACGATACAGTTCTGTGAGTACTCACTGAGCTCTGTGAGTACTCATCTCACTGAGCTTTTGCATAAACAAAAACTAAAAAGTAACAGTCACATACACTCACTGCACCTGTTGTGTAGCATACAATACTAATCTGAACAACTAGCAACCTATCTTTCCTAGTTGTCATTAATATTAGTGCACAGTTTTTATTGGTCTTCTGCTAGAGTGCTATGATCAGAACATGTTGGGGCAGTGCTAACTGGACAAAACACGACAATCAAGCAGCAGTATTTTCAGCACAGGATATGTACTGGTTTGTGGGGTTCAACGTCCCAAAGTGACTCAGGCTATGAGACACCGTACTGGAGGACTCCGAAAATTTCGACCACCTGGGGTTCTTTAGCGTGCGCTGACATCGCACAGCACAAGGGTGCCTTGCTTTTCGCTTTCATGTAAAAGTGGCCGCCGAGGCCGGGATTCGATCCCGCATCCTTGGGAACAGTAGTCGAGCGCCGTAACCACTGCGCACCCCGGCGAGGCTTATATGCACTGGTTTGCTCTTTCAATGCTGGAGCAGAGCTGCATTAGCTGAGAAGTAGAAAGTGGAAACATCTACACCAATTGCTGCCATTTCTAAATTGTACAAGATTTAAGTTTGTGCAATTTTAAGCAATATCCTGCTCACATTCAAAAGTGTGAAATTAAGTTACCTTTGAGAACATCACCTCGTTGCATGAATCCCATGTAATGCTGCCAGTCGCCAGGTCGTCCATCTGGTTGGCAAAGGCATCCAGGAGCAGCGTTATGTTCGGATGGGACTTCCCATACCATAACGCCAACACCAACACATTTTTGTCCCTTATGTGTAATGGCAGTTCATTTACTGTCAGCTGCACAGGCCAAATTGAGCAGTTTGAAGACCTGAATAGAAGGCTGCCGTCGGCATTAATGGTAACAGTCAGGTCCTTCAGGGCCAGTTCACGCCTAATATGCTTGTAAAGCGATCCATCTATGATGTCACTCAATTCTTCTTTGTTTGTTGTCAAGTTCTGTTCAATTAACTCTAACTTGCTTCGAAGGATGTCTGCAACACTGTTCGGTAAGTAGCGAACCTAACCCTAATGGGCAGCATTACAAAGAACTGTCCATACAATAGCATCTGCTGGCCGCTGTACTTTCTTGAGCATGTCCCGCAACGCCCATCCACCTGATTTCTCTCGGCCAGATCACCGGATGTCTCTGCGAGCAGTGTCATGCAATTCCCGCAGTAAAAATAAAAATGAGCTCTATCAATCCTGGCTCCAACGTGTTTCTTGAAGAGGAACTTGGTTGCTGGAACAACATGCCTATCAAGGATATAAATTATCAACTTCTGCAGTGCTTCAACTCCCTTCCATGGAAAACCGAACTCTAGTACAAAGTTCACTGCTAGTGCCAGCAAATCATCTGCGGACAGATCACTATTCGCGGCCACGTTCTGGAAATTTTTTGATGTGCATATAATGTCACGGTAACAGTCATCAGATATGCTCGCATCGTGAGTTGATGTATCGGACGGGGCTGCAGCGTTATGAAGCATTTGGGCGACATTTCTCCCGGCTTCACCATGATCGATGCTTGCTGACAGTTGTGCTTCATGCGCTTTTTTTGGTGTTGCTTTTTTATATAGAAAGTGAAGAGAAAATTAAAGAGAAGATGGCCACGAAAAGTCTTTTGGTTCCAAAAATCCCGAGCCCGGACGACTCATCCGATGATGAGGATGAGTTGCATAAAAAGAAGTGTGAAAAAAAAAGTAGGTGAAAATTATATCACTTACACCATTCGTCAAAAATTTACAGACCAAAGAATTTGCTTCTGAGCCACACCATCTAGCCCATACTGCAAATTGTAAATCTGGCTGTAAGAGATTTGGTCCTGCTGCTTCCAAACATGTAGGCTTTCTATGGGTGCACAAAGAGTGCATGCCCTCAGGAAGCTGCACGACATGGCTTAAGAAGCCAATCCCCTGATTTGCAATCTTTTAACATAGCTAATTGTATTCTGGCAAGTTCAAGCTTCTTAAGTTCATCTAGCAACAATGCAGTGTCGTTCCCTTCATTGCTGAATATTGCGATCACTCTTCATTGTTTGCTAATGAAACTTTAATTACGTTTTGCATTTCAGAAACAAAAGCAAAACCAAGCTAGAGCAAAAAGGTTGCAATATGATAGCATATTAAAAAAAAACCTGCAAGCAAACAAAAAAAACCGGCAGAACTTCCGGGAGGACACCAGCACGTAAGGACAGCTTTTATAAAACAACGATTGGCTTATATTTCTCATAAAAAAACATGCATAATCTAAAATTGTTTCCAGTTGAAGAAACGTCATCCATCGATTACAGTCTTCTTCAGACTGAAGATTCACTGTGCTCACGACGAGAATTATTAGATTCCAAGAAGAAAAATTTTTGGAAAAAAAAGAGCAGAAGAGCTGGAGGACAAAAATTTTTGACAGATCAGGTTGCAACTTTGCAAGGGTGCATGAAAATCAAAATTTTTGAATGTAAGTGTGGTAGACGTAGCCGGTATAACAAGCAAAACTGTTTATTTATACATCAGGTAATGGCGCCTGTTTTCGCTCTGCTTGGCGCGGTCGCCCATGCCGGGGTTTCCCCGCGGTCCGGCTCGCGTGTCTGGCATGACGCTGTGGCCACTTACGTTGGGCTCGCTGTCCTCCTGGGTGTCACGCTGCGTTGGTTATCCCACCGCTGCCACCATGTGGTAGACGTAGCCGGTATAACAAGCAACTGTTTATTTATACACCAGGTAATGACGCCCGTTTTCACTCTGCTTGGCGCGGTCGCCCATGCCGGGGTCTCCCGGCGGTCTGCCTGGTTAGCTTGCCGCTTGGGGCGCTGTCGTCAGTGGCGCCTACAACAGTAAGTTTAGCGTGTTCCCTCTTCACTCAGTGCGAAATTTTTGCAAATGCAGTGAGTTTCGTTTTGTGTATAAATAATACGTTTGTATTTTGCATGAAGTGGAAGACAAGCAGGAACTGCAAGCAAGAAAAGTTGTCCACTGCAGGGGTTAGTTAACTTTAGAATCTTGTAAAATAAAGTATGACCTTGCATATTTCTTTATTTTGTTAAATTGAAATGCATGGTTAGAATAATAGTATTCAAAACAAGAAAGGTGACTTCCAGCTTAAGCACAAAGTTGCGTGACTTTCTATACAGTTCCGTTTCCACCTGGGTGTCGTATGCCAACTGCCATCCCAGATAGCACTTGTGCTGCTGTGGGAATTGGAGCCAAATGTAAATATTCTTTTACTTGAAAAAAGACTGTGATAGTGTAATTGCATTGATTTGGCCAGGTTAATTTCACTGCAGGGAACTTGCTTGGCCATCATGATGTGCCTACTCAGGAAGAGGTGGCCTACTGTAAGTTGCATTGCTTTTTATTCAGCTGCTTGTCTTTTGTGTTGTGTTGTGTTGGGTTTAATGGCGCATAGGCGACTGGGGCCATCATGCGCCAAACGCAAGGTATGACTCCCTTAAAATGTTAGGCTTCCTTAGGTGCAGTCCTTGGTCAGGCAAGGACCTCCGAGGAACCCAACAAAATAAATCAAGGACCTCAGCCTTCTTCTCAGAAATGAGAAAGTGGATGAGGTGTATCATGATATATATTGAGGCGCTGGGTGTGGATTATAGTTTCTTAAGTAGGCCTGCCTCTCCTAAAAAGCTAAAAATGTTTGAAATATGTATAAGTGCTTCTTCGCCTAAAATCAATGTTGGGTGGAAAGGGATATGTTCATCGTAAAATCGGGTAAAATATTTTTTCCGCAGTGTTTCTAGGTGTCTGCATGTAAATAATACATGACTGACTGTGAGCTGAGCTCCGCATTTCTCACATAGGGGCTGGACTTCTTTTGTGAGTAAAAAGTTATGAGTAAGGTGTGTGTGTCCAATGCGTAGACGGGCTAAAATCACTTCAGTGAAACGCTCCTGATCTGTGCACGACCTCCATTCACCTAGGACGGGTTTTATGAGGTGTAGTTTATTGTTTATTTCCTTGTCCCAAGCCGTCTGCCATTTTGTTCTTAGTTTACTCCGTATGATCCTCATGGAATCTTTGTAAGGAATGTCTATTTGTTTTACTGTACGTTACGGGCCCGTGCAGCACATTTATCGGCTTCCTCATTCCCCTGATACCTACATGGCTAGGGACCCAGCAAAATTTGATTTCCTGTCCTTGCTTGTAAGCCTTTATTGCGTTGTTGATGATATTTCCAATTAAGGGCTCCTCTGCATTTTTAGGGTGCAGCGCTGCAATGACACTTAAAGAGTCAGAATATATAACACTGCGTTTAGTATTTTCTTGCAGTACAGCTTCTACGGCTACTAATATGGCATACCCTTCGGCAGTAAAAACTGACGAGCACTGAGGCAATCGCACTGTTTGCTCCGAACTTCCCTGAATTATTGCGCTCCCCACATAATCAGTAGTCTTTGATCCGTCTGTGTAAAAGGCCTTATATGTTTTGTATTTTTCATCTAGTGAAAGAAACTCTTGTAGTATATGTTCTTGAGGAGTTTGCTTTTTATTTAAGTGTACCAGTGTGAAGTCACACATAGAGGGAAAAATCTCCCATGGTGGAAGTGGATCTGGTCTACTGGCAATATTGGGGAGGGCATCTAGTAAGTCTAATTCTCTGCATTTTTCTTCAAATCGGAGAAGGATTGGTTTGACTGCTCGGGGTTTATTGTTAAATAGAATTCGTGATGGTGATGTGGTAACGATAGGATAACAGAGGCGTTTCGGAAGAGATCTTATTTTCTGTATGTATGCACACGTAAGCATGGTTCTTCTGTCGGTAAGGGACGGTTCGTTAGTTTCAACATAGAGACTACTGATGGGTGATGTTCTGTAAGCCCCTGTTGAGAGACGGAGGCCTGTGTTGTGTACTGGGTCGAGTCGTGTCAAGTATGATGGTCTGGCTGAGTCGTACACTATGCTTCCATAGTCTAAGCAGGAGCGTACCAGAGAGCGGTAAATTCGAAGAAGACATGTCCTGTCAGAGCCCCACCGTTTTCTTGAGAGCACTTTAAGGATATTTAGGGCTCGAGAAGCTTTCTTTTTTAAGTTATTTATGTGGGGTAAGAATGTAAGTTTTTTATCGAAGATCAGGCCTAAAAATTTGTGTTCTTGCTTTACTGGCAGTGTAGATTCCTGTAAATACAGAGTAGGGTCAGTGTGAAGCCCTCTTTTGAGGGAGAAGAGAATAGCTACTGTTTTTTGTGGGGAAAATCTAAAACCATTGTTGTCTGCCCACGCCGTGAGTTTGTTTAATGTCATTTGTATTTGCCTCTCACACACTGGTATGCTGGCGGATGTGCAGGCTATTTGCAGGTCATCAACATATATCGAATACATAATGGACCGTGGGATTATTTTTGCCATAGAATTCATTTTAACAATGAAAAGCGTGGTGCTTAGGATACACCCCTGAGGTACCCCGTTCTCCTGAATGAAAGGTTTGGACATACATGTGCCTAGACGGACACTGAATGAGCGGTTGGCAAGGAAGTCGCTTAAAATGTTCAGCATCCTCCCCTGGATGCCTATGTCTGCCAAGTCACGTAGTATTCCATATCTCCAAGTTGTATCGTAGGCCTTCTCCACATCAAAGAATACCGCGAGACAGCTCTGTTTATGTATAAACGCTTCTCTGACTGTATTCTCGAGGCGGACCAGATGATCAGTTGTTGAATGTGCTTTTCTAAAGCCACACTGATGTATGTCAAGTAGTTGTCGTGATTGTAGAACAAAATTTAATCTAATATTTAAAATACTTTCAAAGGTCTTTGCAAGGCAACTTGTCAAAGCTATGGGCCGATAACTGCATGCAGAGGTTGGTGGTTTACCTGGTTTAAGCAATGGGACAATAATGGCTTTTTTCCAGGCTTCTGGCAGCTTCCCTAACACCCATATCTTATTAAAAAATTTAAGGAGTGCTTTAATAGCATTTTCAGAGAGGTGTGCTAACATTTCGTAATGCACCTCATCAGTCCCTGGGGCAGTCTGCTTTCTGGCAGAGAGTACTGTGTGTATTTCTTGGAGCGTAATTAAACTATTATATTTTTCATTTCTCTTGCCACTTGTGGGAAGTCTTTGTCTTTCAGCCACATTTTTGTACCTTAAGAAAGTGTCAGTGTAGTGTGAGGAGCTAGATACTGCAGAAAAATGTCTTCCTAATATGTCTGCCTGTTCTTCTAGAGTCGATTGAGTATCGGGGGCTGTCAATATGGGAATAGTAAATGAGGAGTAGCTTCCGTCTAGTTTGTGAACTTGCTCCCACATTTTTTTTGGACTTCATCGAACTATTTATTGACGTCACATACCTCTGCCACGATTCTTTTTCAGCCTTTCGACGAATAAATCGTGCTTCTGCTCTTGCCTTTTTAAATGCTATGAGGTTTCCTTGGGTTGGGTACCTGCGGAAAGTTCCCCAGGCCTTATTTTGTTTCTTTTTTGCATCCCGGCATTCTTGCGTGTACCAGGCTTTGTTACTGCGATGCACAACTCCCGAAAACTGTGGAATAGCTAGTTTTGCTGCACGTATTATGCAATTAGTAAACCTTTCATTCAATTCATCTACAGTGAGCTCCTCTGAAAAAACTTCTTCCAGATTGGCTTTGGACTGGAAAAGTGGCCAGTCGGCTAAATGGAGCTTCCATCGTCGCGGTTTGCTTGGGGTGACTTTGGTGATGATGACATGCGGATTAGTACTGGTAGGTGATCACTCCCATATGGATTCTCTAAAACTTCCCATTTAAAATCATTAAAGAGAGAAGGTGAATAAAATGACAGGTCTAAAACACTCATCTTTCCCGTGCTCGGAGAGCAGTAGGTCGGTTTACCTGCGTTTAGTAAGCAAATGTTGTTAGATAGAATAAAATCTTCAATAATTAGGCCTCGCGCATCAATTTTTTCGCTTCCCCAGAAAGGAGAATGTGCATTAAAATCACCAACTACCACATAAGGTTCCGGTAGTTGATTTATAAGGTTTTCTAAGTCATTGAGAGCTATTTTTCGATGTGGCTCAACATACACGCAGCACACCGTGATTCTTTTAAATGTAAGCAAGGTGGCTGCCACTGCTTCAAACTGAGTGTCAAGTTTGTATTCACTAGCTGCAATATCATTCCTTACAATGATAGCAACACCACCCGAGAGCCTGCTAACGTGCTCTCGGTCGCGGCGAAAAACTTTATATTTTTTTAGTGTTTTTATGCTGCGCACCGAGATTGGTTTCCTGAACGCACAGCGCTGCGGGTAAGAATGAAGCAAGAATGTCTTTTATATCGCTGTAGTTTCTTAAAAGTCCTCTACAGTTCCAATGAACTAAGAACGCCATTTTATATGAGGAAGGTAGAGAGACTAAGTTTTTTCTGGCCCGGTGATTCGGGCCTTTTCTTTTCTAGTTCGCTCCAAGGAGCTCCGTCGCCTGTCAGATGTTGACGGCCCCGGACGGTCGTCGTTTGTTGTGTCCATTGCGTCCTCGGACGTGCTGGACGATTGTGCAGACTGCACAGACACATTTGTGGTAGATCTCGCCGTTACTGGAGAGACCTTGGGGCCAGCTGACCTAGAGGCCCGCGCAGCCTGCTTTGGGGGTGGTGGAGCAGCCCCAGCTACTTCCACCGGGGACGTAGAGGTCCCTGCCTTAGGTGCACCGTGTGTCACCTGGGCAGGTTCCAAGGACTGTTGTGACGCCGCCCCCTTTTGCGTCACAACAGAATAAGTTGGGGTGTGAGTGGACGTGAGTTTCTTACGTGCTTCCCTGTAAGTGAGGTTTTCTTTGACTTTTAGTGTGATGATATCTTTCTCTTGTTTCCATGTTGGACAGGTTCGTGAGTAAGCAGCGTGGCTGCCCTCACAGTTGATGCAAAAATGCGTTTCGGATTCACAGTTCTCAGCGGGATGCTCGTGGGAGGCACACTTCGCACATGTAAGTTGGCCTCGGCAAGTCTGTGAGCCGTGGCCATACCATTGGCATTTGAAACAGCGACGCGGGTTAGGTATGTACGGTTTCAGTTTTATCTTCGTGTACCCTACCTCCACAGCCTCGGGCAGTGTGCTCGATTCGAAGGCAAGGACTAAGTGCCTGGTCGGTATCTCTTTGTTATCCCGTCTGATTTTAATTCTGAACACATTGATGACATTTTGTTCTCTTAGTCCTTCAAGGAGTTCTTCTTCACTTAGGTACTTTAGGTCGTCATCTGAAATGACTCCCCTCACCATGTTTAGAGAGCGGTGTTTGGTGACATTAACTGGGCATTCCCCAAAGCTGGTTACTGTAGGAAGTTTTTCATTTTGATGATGGTACATAATTTCCAAGAGTAGGTTGCCATTTGGAAGTTTTTTGACATTGTATCCTTGGCCTATTGCTTCAGTCAATGTCTTGGTCACGACAAAAGGAGATATTTGCCTAGCTGTTTTTTGAGGGTCTTCACTGTGCACCACGTGGAAGCGTGGGAATCTGTTTGCATTCTTTAGAAAGAAGTTTGCAGTTTCATCGGTCCGTCCCCTTTTTCGGGAACGATCATTGGAGAGCAAAGAAGAAGCCATACAATAAGTTTTTGTTCAGCCGGGGTGGCGGCCACCCACCATGGAGCCCAACGAGGGGACGGGACAGGAACTCGCAAAGCAGTCCTGCCCACGCCAGCCGTACACCCCGACTATAACCAAATATGGCATAACGCAGGGTGGTTAGCCACACAAGGTTAACCCTCGCCGCCTGGAAGTAGGAAGAAACGAAGAAGGTAAGAGAAGACAGGACAGTTGTAAGAGAGGGGATAGGAAAGTGAAAGATGGAGGGGAGGACAGGAAAAGGCGACTGCCGATTTCCCCCGGGTGGGTCAGCCCGGAGGTGCCGTCTGTGGGAAGCGTGGGCCAAAGTGGTGTGTTGCCTCCGCCGAGGGGCCTTAAAGGTCCAAACACTCGGCATCGGCTCAACCACCAGGATCCCCTTTTCCCCAGACACGGCGATGCCACGCACGGCTAAGCGTGGGTGCTCGGGGTCCGTGGTGTCGCACAGTACACGCAAACATCTGCTTTAACAGATGCCCCCTGCGGAGGCTTGTCTTTTGTTTTACAATTGTACAAAGTGCAGCTCATAACTTTTAAATTTTTTCTAGCATCCTCAGTAGACCTGTCACTTCCTTCTGATTGCACTGATAAGCAGCAGCCGCCCTTATGTAAGCCAAGTTTCTCAAAAATGTTTACTGTATTACCTTTATCTCTTGATAGTCACCCTAATTGTGTAGCCAAAAACACTTTATGCATCCAGTAATTTATAGAAGTGAAAGTCCAGAATGCCCAGCTAAAGTGTCCTTCCTAGCAAGGAAGCTTTTGATTGCAATCGCTTTTGGATTGACGCATAGAAATTAACATATCTCTTTTCAAATTGTCATGCACCTGGTAAGCAGTTTATGATTGAATCACATTGTTCGTGCCTTAAGCTTTAAGCCTGAACCCCACTTGTGAGTTTGGTAAAATTAGTCTTTCCTTCCGAGTATTATTTTGCTTTGAACACCTAAGTATTCATTTTAAAAGTCAGCACATTCAATTTGAAATCACTTTACAGCACTTTCTCTACTTATTGGGCCTGTGTTCATTTTTCTTTTTTTTTTTTGCAGCGGCTGCAGCAACAGTGCCATCGGAACCATTTAGCTATTTGGAGGATGGAACTGTGAATAAAAGCCTCTCGCAACATGTGGAGTAGCCAGCTTCTTTAGCTGTGGCAAGAATGTGCAGCAGCGTTATCCTAAAATTTTCTGTTTGAGCACAACCTGTTGTCCAACAGAGTACTAACCATTAATGTATTTTGGTCTCGGGAAACCCATTGAAACAAGTCTAGTCAAGACGGGAGTGTTTCCAACCATCTGTTATGTTTCACCTCACCCACCCCCCCCCATAAATCCAACATTTGCGTGTTCTCAACTGGTCAGTTTTTGGCGTGTTGCCTGGAATATCAGTCATAATGAGATATTTGTGTATAAAGCCGTAAAAACATGCGGCGGAAATCCTCGGTAATCTGTCTCGCGACGCCGCCGCCTGTCATTGACGCTGGTGCTCACAGCACGCAGCGGCGTGATTATGCGACAGAGAGGCTCGTTTTCAGTGTCGCTTTGTTGCCGCCTCGTCGTTCGGTCAAGGAGAGTAACACTGATAAAACTTCTTGTAACGCATCGTGTTTAAAAAATATTCTATGGCGCAGCGGTGCGCTACCCACTGCGATGCAGACTTGCATTGCAAGCAGTGACTTTCTCCTGCTCCTTTCAAAAATTAAGAAGACCTGGACACACTAGCCTTTTTTTTCCCTTACTACCCTATCAACCTTTTATTGAATTGTCTCGATGCGTTCATATATGCAAGGATCAGACGAAGTTAGCATCTGCAGGTTCTTCGGTCAAACCGAACTAGGAAAAACTTCTCTCGCAAAAAAAAAAGCCAGACCGGAATTTGCATACCCCAAAGCCTTCTGCGATTGGCTGCCTTGCGAGCTGCTTCCGGGCGACATGAAAAATGTTTATACAAACCCAGTACCTAAGCGACAGTGACAAGCGGCAATGCTTTGGCAGCCCTCAGCCCACTCTGCGGCGTGTCGCCGCAAATTGTTGCCTGATGTAGTTAGCGCTTAATACCAAATGACGCACATCATGCATGCACACTGACTACTTCTATATTTATCTAGATCTAGTTAGCCATTTGAAAGAAATTTATGCATATTATTAAGACATCTCTTATGTACTGTTTTCTGTAGTTTCACCTTGTGAACGGGGTAAAGGTGAAAGGAGTGCAGGCCGCTAAGCTACTGCAAAACAAGAAGCCCACACTTGTTGTGAAGGACACTGCACGGGCCATATGGGGGGATGACACCCTTGCTACAAGGAGCGTTTGTGGTGTACTAGCACCAAAGCACAAAAGCTCTGGTGAGCCACCAAAGCAACCCTTGACTCCTGAGAAACTCAAGGCTGTGGCAGGTAAGTTACATGCATTTTAGATTGCATTCTAAGTATTAGATATTCCACAGTGCTAGAGCTATGTTCGTCACTGTTTTATGGGCCTTTCTTGGTTTGGTTTGTGGGGTTTAAAGTCCCAAAGCAACTCAGGCTATGAGAGACGCCGTGTGGAGGACTACGGAAATTTAGACCACCTGGGGTTCTTTAACGTGCACTGACATCGCACAGCACACGAGCACCTTGCTTTTCGCCTCCACCGAAAAGCGGCCGCCGAGCCTGAGATTCGATCTCGCGTCCTTAGGAACAGTAGTCGTGCGCCGTAACCACTGCGCCGCCCTGACGGGGTGGGCCTTTTTTCAGTAGTGCACGTGTTTGTTGTTCTGGCCTATACGGCTTACATCATTTGAAATGTTGACGTTTTTTCATGCAGTTAAAGCTGAATGAGCCATCCCTTCCTTTCCTGCATAACATAGTACATGGTCACTTTCAGTATATTTTGCAAAAAAAAGTAGCATGTTGGCAAATTTCCAGATACGGCATATTCCTAGAACAACATTTTCCATGCTAGTCACAATGAAGACCTTCTCATTACTTAAATTTTTGCTATGGTATGATCTTTCCCCACTCTGCACGCTTCCTATCTCTTAATGTTACCCCTACCATTTTTCGTTCTATAGCCCTCTGGGTTGTCCTCAACTTAAGTAGAACTCTCTTGGTTAGCCTCCACGTTTCAGCTCCATTGGTGCATACAGGTAAGATGCAACTGTTATATACTTTCCTCTTTAGCGATACCGGTAAGCTGCTAGTCATAATCTGTGAGTGCTTGCCAAATGCGCTCCATCCCAATTTTATTCTTCTTGTTATTTCCTTTTCATGGTCCGGATCTGCGGTTACTACCTGTCCCAAGTAGACACATTCACCTACTACTTCCAGTACTTCCAGGTCAGAGAAATAACTCAGGTTACCGACATTCTAGTGGAAATTAAGAAGAAATGGGCATGGGCAGGACATAGGGTAACAAATTGTATTCCAAGGGAAGGAAAGCGTAGCAGGGGGCGGCAGAAAGTTAGGTGGGCGGATGAGGTTAAAAAGTTTGGAGGGGTCAAGTGGATGCAGCTAGCACAGAACCGGGTTAAGTGGAGAAATATGGGAGAGGCCTTCGCCCTGCAGTGGGTATAGTCAGACTGATGATGATGATGATATTTCAAGGAGCTTCCACTCATGCCAATAGCTACACTGTGGATAAAATCAAGCAATCACCTAATGAGCAATGTGACGTACAGGTGGCCTGGTAGAACAAGAGCAAGAAGTTGGTTTGCACGGTATGAAGGAGCACTGAACAAGGGTAAAGGGGTACGTCTCAGATTGCAGGTCAAGCCAACGTTTCGAAGAGTGGACTAAGTGGACTTGTCTTCGTCTGGTCAAAGGGATCATCACTGGCAGGGGTTTAAATACGCTTCTGCTTCCGAAGAAGAAAAGCTGAGGAGGGGAAAGGGGGTGAGAAGGAAGGTGAAGGAGTGTGGAGGAGAGGATGGGTGAGAAGAAAGGTCATGGAGTGAACAAAAAAAAATTGCTTCAGGGGCCTTTCGTCTGCCATGAATACATGACACCATGGAGCGGTAACGAAGAGTCGAAGTTGAGGCGAGCGGCCGCCGCTTGGCCTGACGCCGCCATGTTGCCGTAACCCAAGCGACCCAATGGCGGCTTGGGGCGAACGCTATTTTGGAAAAGTAGGGGCAGCCCCAAGTGCTAAAGCGGTAACCGCATGAGGCCCGTTTCACATGCATGCGATTTTCGCCTGCGACACTGCGAATTCCGTTGGTCTGCGACTGGGAAGGGCCGTCGGTCAAGCCGCAGACAGCTTGCGATGGGTTTCCAACTTGTTGGAATTCGATCACAGCGTTAGTGTGATCGGTCTACGACTGACTATAGGCTGATCAATGGGGAGCATCCTGACGGCGCGTCATGAACGCGTCACTTGCCGTCACATGCTACTGCCGAAAGTGAAGTATTGGAAGCAGCAAAATGGCAAAAACACGATGTTTTGAGTGCTGCCAGCGCACGTGGTCACCGGTCACACTGTCAACATGACACCCACGGTGCACGCTTGTGAAGCGACTCGCGCTGTTTTCAGTGAATTACTTATTGATGAAGTTGAGAAATGGCTGCTTCTGTGGAATGTGGGCTCCAATGACTATAGGAAAAACTAACAAAATTGGTATCTGGGAGGAAATTTGGGATGCCCTGAGGCAAATCGACCCCGCAGGTACGTACCAGTTTGTTTTACCTACCACTGTTTTTTTTTTTTTTGCTAAGATTGTAAATTGTATGTAACATGTTCAGCAGAACAGCAGCACGCATGGATTCTTGGTGTTTACTTTACCCCTTTTGGTATGGCATACATGATCTATTTTACCGCTGAGTGCGATTAATGCCGTCTCTGCCGCAAAAACCGATGGTGGAAAAATAGCCGCGCGCTGTACAACATGTCAGTGCACACTGAAAGAACTTAAAGGGAAGCTGCACCGGTTTTAGAATTTGATGCGCTTCAGAGGGTCGAATCTGCAGGGTTTGTATGTTAAGTATACGAAATATTTTGGCTTTAGCTTTTGAAATAGTGACGTAATCATCGATTAAAGTTGCTACCCCGTTCAGGCTTCTCCGCAGTGCACAGCGCTGGAGGGGGGGATGTCAGTAGCAGACGACAGGAGTACGACAGGCAGTAGTGACGTCAAGGACGGCGTCTATCTCTCTTCCGCTTCTATGCACGGCCGAGCAGGCCGTGCATCACCTGTCGCTTGCAGGCTACGCAGTGCACCCTTTTTCTTGTCTCGCGCTTGTTTTCTTCTTGCGAACGTTACCGCAAGCTTTTTAAGTGCATCTTGCACTGTTCTTCACGAAAAGAACGACCATGCCGTGGTTCTGCGCAGCCTACGGCTGCACGAACACTGGCGGCCGAGAGGATGTCGCGTTTCATAAATTCCCAAAGGAGCGCAAGCTATCGGCGCTTTGGGTTGCCGTGGTCAAGAGGAAGGATTTCAGGCCAACAAAATCGTCGGTGATCTGCTCAGATCATTTTCGCGACAGTGACTATCACCAAAGCTTGTCGTTGATGCGATATTTTGGGATACCGATCAAATCTGCGCGATTGAAAACCGGTGCTGAGCCTTCTGTCTTCGCACACAAGAGCACCTCTCCGCCGCCAAGAGCTGCTTTCGCAAAAAGAAGAAAACTCGCGGCTGGAAAACTGTGAGAGAGTAGGACTTTTTTTTTTTTTTCATGATTAGGCTATCGGTGCGATGCGGAAAGAGTCATCACACTGCTGAATCGACGAATGGAAAGGCAGCCCTTATTTGCTCATGAAAAGTTTTGTTCAGGAAAACGAGCAGTTTTGGACCTCTATACGTTTTGCACTTGGCGATCCGATTCTGCTTGCACATGCCAAGTATGAACTTTTTAAAATGGAAGTCAGAAACCTATGTCATAAAGGAGAACGCACATCCTAAACTCGCCTCTGCTTTGTTAAATTAAGTTTCTTATGTCATGTTTATATCTTATGGCCATTTTCTTATTTTCAGGTTCTTGGAAAGCTCCTGGGAAATTCAACTATCCCAATTAAGAAAAGAAATCGGGGCAGCATGATGTCTGTGGTCGAAGTCGCGATGTTAAGCGCAGCTAAATGAAGTGTGCTAAACTCGCGACATGGTGGTGCGTGACTGCCGATAGCTGTCCTAGCGTTTCGGTATTTTTACCGGTGTTCTAAACGGGATTACGCGCGCGCAGCAAGGTAGCGGCCTGGCTTCTCGTCGATACCGCGCTCCCGCGTTAATTTGCTAAATCCCGCCAGATTAAAATGTATACGTACTCGAGGTTGCGAGAGCTGAGAGCATGACTTTTGCTGCTCTTGCTGACATATAAATGACTAAATTCACGTAACAAAACTGGGGCGACGGCTCGTCTGGATGAGTTCATTTGTTTACAATCGTCACAACAAGCGCATTGACGTGACACTGCTTCGTTCGAGTCTGGCAGGAGATTTAGGGCAAGAATAACGCAGATATGTTCAATTGAGAGAGGATCACAGGCGCATACAGCAGTGCAGCGCAGCGGTACGTACCAGTGTGAATTTCCCATGCGGGAAAAGGTTAGCGCTGTCTCCTCTCTCGTCATGTCGCCGCTGCCGCCAGTGTCACCTTGTTCCGAAGCCGCCGTTGGTTCGAACAAGTACTGCTCAATATCATATTCCCCTGAGCAGCGTGATCGTTGCATGTTCAGCAGCATACATCCACAGAAAAGCACGTGCGTGCATGTACAATCGCTTGGACCGCCGCTACCACTGAATGGCACGCCGTCCTTGACGTCACGGCGCGCTTGATCAATCACAGGCAAGAGCGCCACTTTCAAAACGCCCCACGGCGTTGGTGCACGTTTTTCTGATTAAAAAGTAGTTTGCGTTCACTTATGACTAAATTTAACGTCGTATTCGTGTTCAAGGGGCCGTAAACTGTATATCTGTATTCCGAACTCTTTCTTTTTAAAAAGTGATGCAGCTGCCCTTTAAGTGATCAATTATTCCGGGCCGTTTTGCGCTGCCGGCATTTTTCTGCTGTCATATGTCGAGACGCACTGTCCTGGTACCGATTCAATTCGCGACCTCAACTGCTCAGCAAGTGTTCACTTTTCATCGAGCGCATAATCCCGTCAATGTTTTGTTCCTTAGAACCAACTCTGCAAATGTGCTATATGCTGTCTGGGACACGTTGGGATGCATTTAGGCATTTTATTTCATTGTGTTCCTTTTTAACCAATTTTCACATATTTTTCAGTGACTGTCGAAATTGTTCAAAACATGGAGAAATTTGAGGCACCTACCACAGAAAACTGAGGGATCTACAACTGTGCCACGCCAAAACACAAATGAATATATCTTGACAGAATGAGGTTCCTCAGGGACCAAATGGAAGTGCGTCAGTAAGTAGCACTCTTGACTTCTACATTCATGCTTCACAGATTCGATTTTATGCGCTTTTGACCTTGAACAATACAAAACTGGACTTCCCTCCTCCTTTTAACTTTATCTCCTGCATTTCATCCCCCTTTCTCAATTTATGACTTGTGGCAAACTTTCGAATAAAAAAAGGGGGAATGGATGTTTTGTGCAAATTTTTGCAAGGTATGTTCATCTAATATAATTGTGTGCATTGTGAAGGGTAATTTCATTTTGTCGATATATAAATGGCAGGTTCACAGGCAGGTGGGGTTAATTGCCACGCTCTCAGTTAAGCTTTGGCTTTTGCAGTGCTGCTGTCATGCTCACTAAACAAATTAATATGTTCTCTATGTTATGAATGTTTACATATGTGATCAGTCCTGCAGAGGACACAGCAGTGTTGAGCCAGATATTCTACTTGAGGAAGAGGAAGAGCCATGACGGTCATGTTCCCCTACACCCTCCTTTGCAGATATTTTTGTGGGCCCCGACCACCTTGTGGCCCCTGACGACCCACAACAGAGTATGTCACAGTCGGCTTCACATGAAGGGAATGAGATGACATCTGCTTCAGCTTCCAGTGTGTCCCAAAAGCCAAAAAAGTGGCGAAATAAGCTCGATGCTGTGAATGCCCAGATTGATGCCATGAGAAATGCCCTCCTTGCCAACAAACCAATGGACAAAGTCGACAATATTTTAATGGCACTGAAGCCATATTTCAGTACTGTCCCAGACAGCATGATGCATCATCTTCAGATGGAGCTTTTAAATATCTTGGGGCTATATTGGGAGCGAGGACATACCGTGGCGCCACCTCTCGGCAGCGCCCGGGTGACATACTAAGTGGGATTGCCGCGGGGAGCTGCTACAGTGCGAGGCTTTTTCAGGGGGCTTGATAGCGCTATATTTAGTTATTTATTCATTGCATACTTCAGATTGGGCCTGTTTAGCTTACTTGAGGTAACAGGCTTCCTTATTTAGCAACAAATACCTCACCGAATCAGTAAGCTGTTGATACCCAACGAGCTTTAGCTACCGACGACGACGGCGTGTACCGACCAGCGCTGTTTGCGTCGTTATGGAGAGCACGGAAGCCGGCACATCACCAGTCAGAGGTAAGCGATCATTGATACTCTAAATTAAAGACACCTCTGTCACGACTGCTCAATCTAGTGACTGTGTAATTGTAGCGAAGCCGTTGTGTGCTGCTCGGAAGCGGCGTCGTTCGGCTGCTCCCTTCAGCTTGCTAGAGTAGTCAAAGTGAGTGCTAAGCATGACGCAGAGAAGTCCTTAAATGCAAATGTGCGCTTCAGGCAACGAATTTTTGCGTGCTGAATACGCTCATTCCTCGGGCTTCGTGGATGTTTACCCGACCATAGAGTAGACCTTTACCTGAGCAAACCAAAACATTCAATGTTCCAGCTCGTTTTTTTTTTAATGTTTGAAATACCATCAGTACTGCTGAAGCTCCTTAAAGCGACTCATTTGTGTACCGCACCACATTATTTTTGTCCGTTACTCTATAGAATCTCTTATTTTGTTTCAGTGAAACTTCCGTTGTCAAGTATTAACGAGTTTATTGAGAAGTTTGAGAACTCCAGGCTTTTAATAGAAGGGGAGGCCGTCTACGAGGCAAAGCACGTCGTGGTCTGCAGCGTGAAGATGTACAAAGACAATGAGGTCACATTTGTTGGCCTTGTCCTTCAGACCTCTGCTGTCAGTAAAGAACCTCACGAGCTGGAGATCGAAATGAAAGGAAGGACAGTGACTGCTGCATCTTGCACCTGCAAAGCAGGGTATGAGTCCCAGCACTGGTTCAATGAAAGTGATATGACTCAGTTTTTCTTCTGCATACTTATTTAACCATGATGAATATTTCAAAGCAAATACTGTAAAATATCCACTCTGTATCTGCTGCTGAAACAAAAGGGAACATCTTATAAGATGTTTAGGAAGAATTTTCAGATTTATCTGTATTTGCATGTCTTACTTCTGAAAATAAAAGTTGTTTACCTTCCTCTTTTTTTTTTTTGCAGCCAGCACAAGTGCAAACACATGGTAGCTCTCCTGCTGCACATTCATGATACAGAGACCTTTGACCTCGTGTCATCCACTGATTTACCTCAGCAATGGGGAAAAGACCAGAGGGCTACTGTGAAAGGCAAATATGCCCCGAGAAAGATAGTGGACCTGCCTTGCACCAAAAAGGTAAGGACAAGTCAGTTTTGTGGGGCGGTTAAGGCATCAAAATATTGTCTTAGCCTAGCCCTGGCAATTACTACTGCTATACTTGTACAAGAAATAAACTCCCCCCCCCCCCCCCTTTTTTTCACAGCTACACTTTTGTTTAGTGCAAGCTTCGGTTTTGTCTAAACATACAAGTTGTAGCAGCAAAACCAAGCGCATAGTTTGATCTGACTACTTCTTTTAATTAGGAATGCAAATACAGTTGTTTTCATAATCTTGATATGGATTAAAGTGTTTGTATGTAGTAAAGGACTATTTTGGGGGTGTGCTCAGGAAATGTATCTGATGGAACCTTTCTTGTTTTAGGCTAAAAAAGAAAACATCAAGGTGCCTGAAGGTGATATCCTGAAGAGGTTGCTCCAAGAATTTCCATACAACAGTGCTGCACTTCGCCACAGCGAGGGCAGTAAGTGGATATGTCCTGCTTCATGAGTTAGTGCTTTGACATGAAATGCCAGTTGAACTGTAACAATTAGAAGCTTATTTCTTGCCTCTAACAAGTTTAACAACTACACTCTCATTGTTTGTGTATGTTATTTGGACCTCTGATTCCCCACACAATAATGATTTTAGCCAAAACAAAACTTACACAGATTTTTTAAATATGCTAAGCTTTTTTATTCCTTTCATTTCAGGGAGTCAGAATGACCATGCAGCCACTGAAATCCACAGTGTCAGTTAACGGTGCTGACAGCATAGCAAGTACAGCACCACTGCTACCTGCACAGGATACGTCCTTCACTGTTCAGCTATGTGAGCGTCATGAAGGAATTGCTGCAAGCACAGCAAGCCAAGCAATCCCTGGCATAAAAAAGCCACCTAAACTCATGGAAGCTGCCAGGAAGGCTCTCACAGAAGGAGCAGTTTCAGTAGAGGATATTTACTGCTACCTCCAGCAAGCATACACAAACTCAGAAATTGACTTCATACATAATTTAACAAAAACCCAAGCAAATTGTCAAGATTGGCTGATCTACAGAAAAAGAATGGTAACAGCATCAATAGCATACTCTGTATACGCACAAGTCAGCACAATCAGGACACGGATGGGCCCACATAATGTGCGAGCTCTTCTAAAGGTCGTGCTCAAAGAAAACTCTGTGCAGACCACTGCTATGCTAAGGGGCACGCTGCTCGAAGAGACAGCAAAGAAGGCATATTCAAATGAAAGTCTGCACAGAAACTTGAAAGTTGAATAATGCGGACTTATAATTTTAAGCCAACACCCATGTATTGGTGCCAGCCCAGATGGGCTAGTGACATGTGACAGCTGCACTCCAAGAGTGCTTGAAGTCAAGTGCCCCATAAGCTTCGAAAAGTTCAAGGCAAAAGAAGTAGTAAATGATGGCTCAAGCTTCTGCTTAAAAAAAAACAAGCAGGTACTTCTGTCAGGTACAGGTCCAGATGGCATTGGCGAAGGTCTCAAGTGCTGATGTTTTCGTCTTTCAAGACAGCGAAAACTTCATGTTGTTGCCTGTAAGCTTCAACGAGTCGTTTTTTAATGATGTTGTAGACAGGGCCATCTACTTCTTCAAGTCCTATGTGCTACCCTGCCTTATAAATGAGTGAGATAACAGGTGCTCACTGCTGGCAATGAGCAATAAAGAGTCAGTGTTCTCTTTGTGCGTTAGAAACCACAGTTGAGATTGTGGATAAAATGCATGTGCACCTAATGTCCTGTTCTTCCCTGCATATACACTGATGTAGAGGAATGCCCTGAGAGTCTAAATGAACAAAACTTTGCATGTAATCGCACAAAGTAAAATCACGAACAATATGAAAACTAGAAAAAGATTACAAAAAAATGCTTCACTTCAGACATATAATACAACACTGTTTCATATACAGAGCAAGTAAAGAAAGTGAGGGATATAATTAAACCTCAAAATAAGATGCAAAAAAATATATAAACACAGTAGCAAACACAATGTCAAGCTTACTTCAGAAAATATTTGAAAAAAAGAAAAGTCCGTTACTGGGTTGAGGCAAACTAATCAGCCCTAGGAAACATCATTTATAGAAAGAACTGCTATAACACATTGCCCATAAACTTTGCCACACTTTTCTATGACACCAAAAACTTGTCACTGAATATTGGTTTAGAGAGGTTCACAATTCCAGCAATAACTTGTACAATATCATCAATGTAAGCGAAAAGCTCAGTGCCCAAATTCCCTGTCAAAATCTGAAAGGCATTCATACGCTGGATTGCACGCTCAACATGAACACGAGCAGCTGCTATGCTTTGATTTTTCTCAGCTTCATGTTTTTCAAGTTGCTTTCTCTTGCGCAGGAACGGAGGACGCACCAGTGTGATGTGATGCTCGAGGCAGAGTTTATCTATCAGAAACCCTTTATCCACCATGACACCAGCAATTGACAGCAGCAACCTTTCTAGTATCTTGCTTTCTTTTGTTATGTGGGAATCAGATGCCCGGTCACCATAAGCTTCACTTACATAACCAATGTGGTCTCCTGAAGTCTCACAGACTAAAATTTTAGCTGTGTACATGCCTTTGTACCAGCTGTACGTGAACAGCTGGGACTCCATATCTTTCGGTCTTTGAAGCGGTATCTCTGTGCAATCTAACACAGCCCTTACTCTCAAGTATTCCTTGAAGTACACAGTCAAATTATCCACGACAGCTTCCTTACTTGGCCAAAACACTGCATTTTTCATGATTGCAGCCAAGATTACCACACTAGTCTTGAAAATTTCTGATACTGTGGTGCGATGAATGCCAAAAAACACACCAAGCAATGCAAATGACATGTTGTGATGCAGCTTTATCAGGGTTAATAGTACTGCATCCTCATTTCATAAGCAAAAGCTATTTGAATGCATTAAAATGCGGCTGTCAGTGTAAAGATCACACATATTGTAGAAGAGTTCAAAGCAAGGAAGCCCAGTCAAGACGTTCAAATCTTTTCTCCTTGTATGTTCGATGTGCTCAGTGGTTGTTTCCGTGTGGGATCAAGCGCGTTCACCTGGACACCAATCTCCTTTCCTATGGCCCGAAGGTCGGTAGGCATATCTGAAGCACATAATACAAATTTATTTTTGAAATCAACAAATCAACAATAGAAAAAAAATAAATGATGCATCTCAGAATGATGCCTTTATCGTCATCAGGACTGGTACTGATATCTGCATCACCTCCTGACTCGGACATACTATTTTCAGTGCCAGGTTCGCATGCTGGCAACGTGTCGGGCTTCTCTTTCAGGAAAATTTCACCCAGTGGCTTGTCCTCTGAAAATACAAATGTCTGTATCAGATATAAGTTCGTTTTACAAATGACACTACAGCCTGTCAGAACTATAAAAGAAAGTAATACAGCTGTCAGCCACAACTTTGCATCAAAGTAAATTACATTTTCTATCTTTGCTTTGTTTAATCTGCAATATCAACCTTAATTACTTTCTAAAGAGGTTCTTGACTTGCAAAACAAAAAAAAGCTCGCAGTTGATACTAGGTGGTCCATAATGCAGAGCAGAGATATCATTAATCATACTCTGAAGAGCAGTTTACCTGGTCTTTGCATTTCATTAACCTTAAGACATGACACTCTTGAATAGCTCATTTGTGCATACATTCAAAAATTTGTTCTAACAACCAAGTATGATCAACCAAGATAGACAGGTCACGGCAGAGAGTTCTGAAAAAATGTGATTCACTGGAAAAGGTAATGGCAACCCACTCCAGAATTTCCTGCCAAGAAAACCCTATGGCCAGTCACAATACCATTAATGATATGGCGCCGGAAGATGAGCCCCCCAGGTTGGAAGGCGTCCCAAATATTACTGGGGATGAACAAAGGGTGATTCCTAGTAGCTCCGGGAAGGATGAAGCAGTTGGGCTAAAGCCAAAAGGACGCTCAGATGTGGATGTGTCGGGAAGCGACCGGAAAGTCCGATGTTGCAAGGAGATATATCACATAGCAACCTGGAATGTAAGATCTATGACGCAAGGTAAACTGGATGTCGTCAAGCGAGAAATGGACAGATTGAACATTGATATCTTGGGTATCAGAGAGCTTAAGTGGACCGGAATGGGAGAATTTAACTCCGGCGACCATTATCTCTTTTATTGTGGGCACGAATCCAAGAGAAGGAATGGAGTCGCTCTCATAGTAAACAGAAGAATGGGCAAAGCAGTGCTAGGGTACAACCCCAAAAACGACCGAATGATTTCACTTCGGATCCAAGGTCACCCTTTCAACATAACTGTTATCCAAGTCTATGCACCGACCACTACTGCTGAAGAAGCTGACGTTGAGAGATTTTATGCGCACCTACAATGCCTTTTAGACCGCACCCCATCATCAGACGTCGTTTTTCTCATAAGAGACTGGAATGCTAAGGTCGGGAGTGAAGAAATATCCGGAATTATAGGCAAGTTCGGTCTTGGCGAGCCAAATGAAGTTGGGCAGAGGCTAGTAGAGTTTTGTCAAGAAAACAACCAGACCATAGCGAATATTTATTTTCAACAGCACAAGAGGCGCCTGTACACATGGGCTTCACCGGACGGTCTGTACAGGAATCAGATCGATTATATTCTTTGCCGGCAGAGATGGAGAAGCGCTATACAAGCAGTAAAAACAAGGCCTGGGGCCGATTGTGGCACCGATCAACAGCTTCTTGTTGCCAAAATTAAGCTTCGATTGAGGAAAATGCAGAAAACTAGAAGGCCTTTCAGGTATGATCTGGATCAAATTCCATTAGAATATGCTGTGGAAGTGAGGAATCGATTTCAAGAATTAGATCTAGAAGGCAGAGAGCCCGAAGAGATGTGGACTGATGTTCGTGATATAATACAAGAAGTTGCTACTAAGGTAGTTCCAAAGCAAAAGAAATGCAAGAAAGCAAACTGGTTATCTGAAGAGGCTTTGTAAATAGCTGAGGAAAGGAGGATGGCAAAAGTTATGGGGGAAAGAGAAAGATACAAGGTTCTCAATGCGGATTTTCAGAAAATAGCAAGGAGAGATAAGAATGCCTTCCTGAACATACAGTGCCAAGCAGTTGAGGACAACGGCCAATTAAGGAACACAAGAGCTCTGTATAAGACAATCAAAGATATCAAAGGAAGCTTCTGTGCTAAGCTGGGCATGATACAGGACAAACGAGGCAAGGACCTCACTGAAGCCTCAGAGATAAAGAAGAGGTGGCAGGAATACACAGAACTGCACAAGAAGGACCCGAATGTGCAAACCCAACATGAGACGGTTGTGATTACTGATCTCGAGCCGGGCATCCTGAAGAGTGAAGTTGAATGGGCCTTAGCCAGCCTTGCTAAGAACAAAGCTAGCGGAATTGATGGCATTTCAGCTGAGTTGCTTCAAACCCTCAACCATGACGCTGTTAACATTCTGCACACATTATGTCAGAAGATTTGGACAACCCTGCAGTGGCCACAGGATAGGAGGAGGTCTGTTTACATCCCCATTCCAAAGAAAGGCAGTGCCAAAGATTGTTCCAACTACCGCACGATCGCGCTTATTTCGCATGCTAGCAAGGTGATGTTGAAAATCCTCAAAGGAAGGCTGCAGCAGTATGTGGATCGGGAGCTTTCGGACGTGCAAGCTGGGTTTCGCAAGGGCAGAGGAACTAGAAACCAAGTTGCCAACCTTCGCTGGATCATGAAAAAAGCAAGAGAGTTTCAGAAACCCATCTACTTCTGCTTTATTGATTATGCGAAAGCGTTTGACTGCGTAGATCACAGCAGATTGTGGCAAGCTCGCCAAGAGATGGGAGTTCCAATTCACCTCATCTGTCTCCTCAGGAACCTGTATGAAGGGCAACAGGCCACAGTCAGAACTGGGCATGGTCTTACTGATTGGTTTCCGATTAAGAAAGGAGTGAGGCAAGGCTGCATACTGTCGCCCTGCCTATTTAACCTATATGCAGAGTGCATCATGAGGAAGGCCGGTCTGGACGAGTCTTCAGCTGGAGTGAAGATTGCTGGAAAACGTATCAACAACCTTAGATATGCGGATGATACCACTTTAATGGCAGAAAGTGAAGCGGAACTCAAGAGACTTCTGATGCGCGTACAAGAAGAGAGTGAGAAGTTTGGGCTTAAACTGAACATTAAAAAGACAAAGATCATGGTGTCTTGTCCTATCAGGTCCTGGAGCATCAATGGACAGGAAGTGGAAGCTGTGACAGATTTTCTGTTCTTGGGCTCCAAGATTACCTCGGAAGGAGACTGCAGCCATGAAATTAGGAGACGCCTGCTTCTGGGAAAGAGAGCAATGGCTAGCTTTGACCACCTAGTAAAGAGCAGAGACATTAGTCTGCCAACCAGATCCGTATAACTCGTGCTATGGTCTTTGCAGTTGTGATGTATGGATGCGAGAGTTGGACTGTGAAAAAGGCTGACCGCCGAAGAATTGACGCGTTTGAATTGTGGTGCTGGCGAAGACTCTTGAGAGTTCCTTGGACTGCCAGAAGATCAAATGAGTCAATATTGTCGACCATAAACCCTGACTGCTCATTGGAGGGTCAAATTCTAAAGGTAAAGCTCAGCTACTTTGGTCATCTGATGAGAAGAGAGGAGTCGCTGGAGAAAGATTTGATGTTGGGAAAGGTTGAGGGTCGCCGGAGAAGGGTAGGCAGCGAACGCGATGGTTAGATGGCATCCTCAAGGCACTGCAGATAAAGTTATGTGATGTTAGGAAGATAGTGAGAGACCGGAAAGCGTGGCGTTACATGGTCCATAGGGTCACGAAGAGTCGGACACGACTGAACGACGACGATGATCACTTATTTAAAGAATGCACACTGAGGTTAGCCAAGCCATTATAAACTGCACTTATGCACCCTTGTCACGCTTTTTTTTAATGGGGACAAATACAAAGCATCGCCCGCATACATGCACACACACGCGCATGCACGCACATATGCATACATACACTAATAAAGCACCGTAGGAGCACTAAAGAACATATTTGGCGGAAGACACGCGATCGACATGCATTCATTGCAATTCCGGAGTAGTCGCAGCGCAACGCACATCTATTCAGCAATAAAATGGACGCAGCAAGAGGAAACATAACTAATTCATACAACATGCAATACTAACTACTCCCCGATTTAATAATATTCTACTCGTGGAGCCCTATGTGCGAAATTGAGACCAGCGGAATCGACGTTACAATGCACGAACACATTCAGCTTACCTCCGTCCTGTCCCCGGTTTCGGCAGCGCCGAGCAGACGGCTGGCGATCCAAGGGTCGAAGCGGTAGGTTCTGGGACGGCACTGCTCCGTGAACAAGCCAGCGTTTCTTCCATCCTGTCAACAGTCACCCTTCGTTAGATCTACAAGTGACGGGAGGTAAACAAATGCCGCTGCTCCTTCAGCCGCTACTCACCGAACACTTTAGCGCCAACTCCACAGAGAAAATCTTCCTCTCGGAAGTGTTTGCTGCAGACACGCGAATGAGCACTCGCCTTTTTGCCCATTCGCAGCTTGACCAGCCAAGCTTCTCGCAGCTTCTTGTCCTTCGGATAAAAATGAAAGCTCACGCCCGGTTCTGCCGCGTACGTCCGGCATTGAGGCACCGAGCAGTAACAGACCATGCCAACGGCTCCAGAAAACTGCTGCAGCTCTAAAGACAACGCACAATAGGCATATCCAATCGCGGGAATCTATTAAAGGCAAAAATAGAGCGAATAGCGCTACTTTTACCTTTTGAAATGAATGAATTCAAACGATCGTCTGATCCAGCAGTAGTAAGCGGGGTCACGTGATCCCACTTTCTCTTCAAAATCGACGCTAGCGCCATTCGCTCCAGTGGTGGCGCTCGCGCCCAATAGCGACGGGCTGTACCCATCCCATCTGGTTATTGCCCCACAGTAAATTTGAATAAATGCTGTATGTGTGGTATGTTTGTATCTAACAAAATCACTCAAGAAGCATATTGCGGCTATAAAGATTTATTCCACTATATATGTAGTCACGTGACACAGAAGCGCGAACTTTTCCCGTCTGCTATCAGGTTTCAACTTTCAAGCATCGTCGTCCGCTATGGAACACAGGCGAAAAATTGTGATATTCAGGACATTGCTTGTCCTAAAGCAATTGCAAGCCAGAATGCGCACGCACTGATTTCGGCCTGTGTGGCAAAGTCGCTCAGAAGAGAGCGAGTACTTCACAGCGGTAAGTCAGGATCTGCTGCAGATAAGGCAACAAGGTTCATTGCCGCTTGAAACTTTTCAGATGCAAGTCATGAAGAATGGGAATCGTACGCTATTCCACAAATATTACAGAATGTCGCAGGATACTTTCGATATGCTGCAAAATAAGGTAGCCGACCGGCTAAGAAAGCAGTGGCTTTGCAGGGACCCGATCTCATCGGGGGAACGACTTGTGTTGGCATTGCGGTGAGTAGTATCAATCGTGATCATATCTGTCACGTTTGGTGCCATTTATATGCAATGCTGTTTGGCGGTGGCATTTGAGTTGAGCAAGTTTCCTAGCGTGTGTAAATGCTTTGGCGCAACAATTTCTCCCCTAATTTAAGTGAACATATGCGAGAATTGACTTCATATTCACAGGTACCTCTCGTCCGGAATGACGATACCGAATGTTGCCATGGCATTCCGGATTGGCATAGAAACCGCAAGAGAGGCGATACACCTAACTTGCCAAGTACTATGGGACATGCTCACACCACTGTACATGAAGGTAAACAAACATATGGTGCAATTGATACATTATATATAACATAGGGCACAGAAAAATGTTAGGTTGTGCACCCGTACGTGTGAGCCCCTGTACTCATAATACAGGACCCCACGCGCTATCGCAGCAAAACCTGCCTTTTCAGACACTGAGCATTTCTTTAACTAGACTCAATCATATGCATATTAAGCTACACTGTGCCATAAATATTTTCAATTGTTTGTCTACACTAAACAGGCTCGTTATGTTATATATGGTAGATATTATTCCAGCATCATTTAACAAGGACAAATATGTGACATAATTTTATGCTAAGCCCTTTTTGCATAATGTCATATAGCTACTATATTGCAGTGTTCAAAACAACAGAAGGCAAAGCAATGCAACAGGACTTATATGATAAACATATTAGCATTCATAATGCACTTTTGCAGCAATACAGAATGTCTTTCTTATTACAGCCTCCAACAGAGCATGACTGGAGAGAAATCGCTGCAGGATTTTGGCATCAGTGGCAGTTTCCCAACTGCTTAGGTGCAGTTGACAGGAAACATGTACAAATTAAGCGGCCCAAAAATTCTGGAAGCCTGTACTTCACAAGGTATGGCAGCGTTGGCTGTACTTAATTTAGTACAATACTTAAGAAACTTGCATCTTTGTGGCCGTATCATCATGTGCAATATGCTACACTCACTTAATGGCAGTTCTATATGCTTTTATTGCAGAAAACCTATTCCACGTGTTAACAGCCATTGTGGACAGTAAATACCAGTTCTGGCTGGTAGACATTTGTGCCCCTGGACGCCTCAGCGACGGAGGAATATTTAAGGATCCGCCGATTGGCAAGAGGCTAGAAAAGGGAAAGCTAAACTTGCCAAGGGCAGCCCAACTGCCAGGCTCTGACACAACTGCGTCTCATATGTTTGTTGGGGATGAGGCATTTCAGCTCCCCCTCCACTTTACGCTTTCACTGCCAGGGAGCTGGACAAAGAAATGAAGTAGTTTTTAACTAACGCCTGAGTACGCATGGCAGCAAGGTACGCACTGCACAGTACAAATGTCATCACTTTGGTGCTGCTCAAGCTTGTTATGCCAGAGATTACTCTTAAATGACAGCAGAAAGAACACAAATGTAAAGAGAGATGTACCTGCAAGTGTGATTTTGTCACGATCACAATCTTTTTGCATCAACTGACTGCAGTCTCTTTTGTAATGATAGAAGTGAGATGTCTATTCTCTTGTTTTCACAGTGCTGTTTCTGGCAATGAGAAAGTTCTACTGTAATGCAGAATGAGTATGCTTGTCTTGTTTAAGCGGTGCTCTAAAAAAAATTTTGGCTTTGTGTTTTGCAGGAGGTGTGCTGAGAATACGTTCGGCATTCTCGCTTCCCGGTGGAAGATATACGACCGAACAATCCACCTCAAGCCGGCAAATGTGAACAAGGTTGTGAAAGCAACGTGTGTATTGCACAATTTCTCATCCACAGAGTCTGAAGCAAGGTTGAGTTACCGTCCTGTTGGCCATGTAGACTTGATGGCAATGTGTCAGAGGGGGCATGGAGAAGTGATGTGCAGGGCAATGCAGCTATATTTGAGCTGCAAGGAGCAAGGACCCGCAAAAGCTCGCAAGTTGCCGCTAATGTGCGGAGGAGTTTTATTATTTTTTTTCTACTGAGGGCCAGGTACCTTGGCAATGGAGCCAGCCTGGAGTACAGAGGCCAGCGCTGCACCATCTGCCATGAGTGCTGAAGAGGCCTTTCATTGCAGATGCTAAGTATGCCGCAGCTATGATGCAAGTTGTAATCTTTTCATTCAGTTCATCTACGCTGAGGTGATCTGAATAAATGTTGCAAGGTTAGCTTTTGATTGAAATAATCGCCAGTTAGCTAGGTGAAGCTTCCACCATCGTGGTTTGCTAGGTGTGATGGCTGGTGAACGTGTTAAGCTGGTTTTGACAGGGAAATGATCACTCCCCTGTGGGTAAAATACGGCCCCTACTATCGGTTTGTTTACTTCCCCAAAAAGTGGAATGTGCATTAAAATCTCCAACTACCAGATGAGGCTCTGGTAGCTGTTTAAAAAGTGATTCCAGGTCATGAAGTCTGACATTAGAATGGGGTTAAAGGTATACAGAACATAATGTTATTGTTTTGTAGTGCAGGATAGTGACCACAACAGCCTTATAATTAGTTTTGAGGTCAATTTGATGAGTTGCAAGTGAATTCTGAATGATAATAGCAACACCTCTTGATAACCTATTTGCTTGCTGTCGATCACAGCGAAATACTTTATACTTTTTTAGAATGTTTGTGTGTTTAGGCCCTAGGCTTGTCTCCTGTAAACATAGAGCAACCGGGGCAAGTGAATTTAAAAGATCGGTTACATCACTGTAGTTTCTAATGAGTCCATGGCAGCTCCAATGGACCAGAAATGCCATGTTTAATGATTTGTGAAGATGGAGCTAAAACTTAGGCTTCCAAATTATCCGGTCCTGTTATTTTATTTTGCCCTCTTTTTTTTCGTTCAAGAGAGTGCCGCCGCTGGAGCGGGGGCAAGTGAGGAGTAGTATCCATCGCCTGCTCGGAGGCGCTGGAGGTTCGCAGACGAGCTGCGGGAGAAGAGATTTCAGGCTTCTCCTTCCGCGAAGAAGCCTTTTGGGTAGCCGGTTGAGGGGCCGGCGGGCCCTGTTTCTCAGCTGACAGGGTAGCTTTTGCTGTCCCTGTTTGAGGCGGAGGTGCTCCAGCTTGCGGCATAGCCTGAGCAGGAACCAGATCTAAGTGTGGCGTGTCGCCCCCCCAAGCCACCTTGGAGTAGCTTGCTTTCGCTGTAAAAACTAACGGGTTTTTATCTTTGATTCATTGACATGCTTCTTTGAAGCTGATGTTTTCGGTTGTTTTCACTGTTATAATTTTGTTTTCTTTTTTCCATGACTGGCATGACCTGGAGTATGCGGGGTGGTCCCTCTCGGTTTGCACAATGAGGCGAAGCAGCACTGTCATTGGATACATACTTCCTTATTCTTTCCTTGATTTTAGTAGCTGCTGGCTTTTTTCATGTCTATAACTTTGTACTATTCTTTCTGACAGCTATTGATAAAATATGTATGAAAAGAATGCTGTGCTCCTTGCACATCTGCCTGTGACATCTGAATACATGAACAGTGTGAATTGTTCCTGCAGGCTTCACTAATTCCTATACTCCATCTCAAAGCCGTTTGCAGCACTGCCAAAGGCAGGGCGACTTGGTCCAATCCTGGCACCTCTGACATCTGCTCGCTATAACAGGTATGTGTGCTCCTACTGTTACTGTTTACCCCACCAATCAGGGGGGGGGGGAGGAGGCATGTATGAGAAAGAACATACAAAAATGAAACTGTGCAACGAAATTTGGTGCAAAGACATCATTCTATGAATTTAACATAGCAGAGGATTGCTTGAAGACTTTTTTTTTTCTTTGTCTTTCCCTCTTGTCCTATATCACTTAAAGGATCAGTCTACTCTACGTTTGGTTGTTCTGCTGTTCCCTGCAAGGCAATGGACCTTTTTCATTCTGGGAGAGTGCCCCTAGCTGTGGCCACCAAATCAAACCTGGTGGTCCAGGCGATTTGCGTGGCTCAGTCAGTTTGGTGTTCTGTGGGTGGGTGAACGGATGCTGATTTCATGCTCTTCCGAATGTTCAGACTATAGTGTTTCATTATGCCTTTGCCTTAAGTACTGCGAACATTTTCTTTCTGTGTAGTTGACAATGTTTTTGCAGCCAGATTTCACGCAAGCAAGCAGTGGACCAGCAATCTGACTTTTGTGCCGCCGATCAGTGACAGTGCGATTGACGTGCACTTAGGAAGATCAAACCGGCAACTGCGGAAACGATGGGCATTTAAAGAGCCAGATACATTTGCAATTATCAGCACACGCTCGAGTGCAAACTGGTGATACTGCGAAGCATCTGTCTGCGCTCGATAAAGCCTGGGCACTACAGACAGGCCACATCAGTATGCGATGAGGGGCATGCAAAAGCAGCGCAAGCATGTGACTGCATTGCTGGGTTAGTACATTCTTTTGACTATTGAGAGGTTCGCTCATATATATTGCCCTGCCTTTCGCTTAGTCTTGAATCCCTCTGTTGAAACGGCAATATAACCAGTGGTGTAATGTATACGGTTGCTTGTTCTCGTAGCGCATTGCGAGGTTATTTTTTATTCCTTTTCTAAGTCAAATAATTTAAGAATTGGTAAGGCCTGTTTCACACAATTATTTAACGTTGGATTTTTAAGCGCTTGGCGCCAGAGGCCGGTAACCTGCATGTGTTACTTTGGTTTCAGTATGATTGTCTTGACCGCTCTGTTAATAAGCAGTGTATATTTTTTACTGCGCAACTGCTGGGTTCTAAACGTGCACGAAGTATAATAATGGATACCAGAAGTGCGTGAAAAGAAGCCGTTCGCATGTATTCAAAAAGGATGTTTTTTTAACTGTTTTCAATGCACTCTTTTGCAGACTGAGGCAGGAGTGTCAGCACATCGCTGCCCTCTTTTTTGCTGTTGGCAGCATTCGTGCACTGACATGCCATGCCAATGGATGGCACCAACACAAGGCAAGGCTATTCTACATTTTACTCAACATTTTAACTATATTGCCTACCTACTTTTACAGGGAGAAATAAAATTCGGGCATGGTAGCTGGTATGCGTGAAATGTTGCTTTGTTGTCACACGACAGAAAAAAGGACAGATACCAAATACTGCATCAATCATTGTTTTTGTTTCATCTGATGCAGCAATCTTTCATTAGTTTCTTTTATGCTGCTTGCCCATCATTTTGTGCTGCTATTTAAAGTGCGACTTATGGGCATTCAGCATATGAATATTGTTGTATTCAAAGGACATCTTCAGTCCAGTTTTGCATTTGGAGTTTGCTTCAAACAGCTGTATTTTATTTGTTTAACTCATTGGTCATGTGGCTTGAGCCTTGTGTGCGGAGTTGTGTGTTGTGTTGTGAAAGACGATAATAAGAGGCAAAAATAGATTTATTGATTAAGTGGACTGCCTTATGGGCAAATTAATGCAAAGCAGTTCAAATACACACTGTGGTAGTGTTCTCTAGAAGTAGCGATTTTTCTCACTTGCAGGTCAAAACCTTCTGACAAAGCCTCTGGTTGACATAACCTTCAAAAAACATGTAGTCAACAAAATAGTGCCAGCAAAGTGCAAGCGACGACTGCCATCAGATTAGTCATCGGCCATCCATTCAAACAGTGCAGGCTTCGCAAAAACAACTGCCGAAGATGCACCACACTTAGTATGGACCAGATATTCCACAAGCAAACCAGCACTAGTCAGCAACGTCAGTGTGATTTAGGACACAGAAGACGCATTCAGAGAAATGTTTGGCCAAAATAAAGAGCCACTTTGAGCAGCTCGTCCCACTAACAACAGTTCAGCGAGAAGACCTTTGTCTGCAAACACTTCGCCAAAGCGAAAATGCATTGTGGGCCGCTGAAAGAAATGGTCGGCTAACAGCATCAAATTTCAAGAGAATCCTTTGCTGCAGAAAACCTGAAGGACTTGTAAAGGATATTCCATATCCAAAAAGACGCACTCCGACCCAAGAATGTATGAACTTCAGAATGAGGAAGTAGCTGTACTTAGGTACACTCAAATAATGCAGCTGTATGACAAAGAGATCTCCGTGAGAAACACAGGTCTCCATATTCATGAAGAATATTCTTTTATTGCAGCATCCTCAGTCTTGTGATGTATGGAGGCATTGCTGGACTTCTGGAGGTGAACTGTCCGTCATGAAAAGCTGGTCAAAAAGTGCTCGATGCATGCAGCAACCAAGCATTCTGTGCTAAGTTATTAATGGAGAAGTGTGCCTAAAGCATTCACACACATGCTTTTACACGATACAGGGGCAACTTGGCGTCACTCGCAAATCATGGTGTGACATTGTGCTGTGGACTGGCCACCTTGAACTGCAGCACTCTGTATCAGTTCAGAGGATTTATTTCGACAGTCAAGTGTGGGGAAAAATTCTGCACACACTTCTTTATTTTTACACAGATGCAGTTATACCAGGGCTTATTACACACCGCATAATGCGCCTTGGATTTTTGTACACAACTGGTGTTGGCTATGTACCATTTCACAAGTTCAAGGAAGGATTTTATATTGTTGATGAACAGGACGAGCCACTCAAGGTCAAACTTAGGAAGTTAAAATAAATATGTCTGCTTCCTTCCTTCAGTGGCAAAAACAAGGAAAAGTGAAAGTATAGGTAGTCGATAAAATTCAACACAAACATGCCATTTGCAACAGACATGACTTTCATATTCTATTTAAAAGAATATGAACATGAACACAAATATTAGGTGGCCAGCAAAATGAAGAGTTAAGCTGATATGTCTTTGCGAAGAGCCTATAGTGTACTGGTGATCTACTCGTTGTCTGACTGTTCTCCATCCCTTTTGGTATTCAGCAATGCCCCACGGAAGTTTGATAGCCGAGCACATATAGCAAAAATTTGGTCTGCTATATCAAACATATTAATGGGGAATGGTTTGTCAAGTATGTGATACACTTTTATTCTTCGTATAACTCTCTCAATGTGCACTCTTGCACTTGCCACTTGTTTTGTCTCTGGAACATTTTTGGCACTCATCTGGTGCTTCCCAGGGATACGAAATAGAGGCATATAAAGGTCAACATTAGGCGGAAGCAAGTCAGTAACTTTGAACCTTTTGTAAACCATTACCCCATCACCTGGCTCTAATAGATCTAGAACTCCACACTCCTTGACAATAGACCTGTCACTAGTTCCTCCTCCAAATAGGGGTGACACAAAGCTGACGTAACAGTCTGGTGCGGCCCCTATTAAACACTTCATAGTGTTTGCAAACTTGTAGTTAGAAAAGCTTTCTTTGTGCATTTAGACTTGAGGGCTTCTGGATGTGCACTTTTGTATACAGAATATACAGTGTATTCAGACACTGCCTAAAATGGGGTGGCATATGTTGCTGCACTTCAGCAAGTGTTGGAAACAAGATTATAGGAGCGAGATCTTCGTGCAGCACAAGTATCTATTCTGTGAAAATGCAACTAAATTTGGTAGGCATGAAAACAGCAAGGTTTCGTGAAATTTCTTTTGTTGCCATGCCTGTTCGCAGACGTACTGGAACCATAAACATCTGTTCTTCCAGAGAATGCAAATTTTGATTTTCACTTATGGCAAACTTTGGGTTTCTTTCTACTACCAAATCAAGAATGTGCTTAAAACAAGTACAGATGACAGCTCGGTATAATACAGCAAGCCCTGTGGCATTTTCATGTCCTCAAGGCACAAAATCCTGAAAAAAAAAATTATGATTTAATGTTCCATGCTTTCACTGAGCCACTGCACCCATGGTTCCACTTAACCACCAGGTTCAATAGATAGGCGATTCGAAAGATGCTAACCTCACTGTTATTGTCTGACAAAGATCCATTATATCCTGATCTTGAGGTGTTTCTGTACATCCACTACCCCTCCAAGGCACGCTCACCCCACATTTGTGTTGCTGTGTCATAATCGGCAGTGTCGGAATCTGTTCAGTCCCGCCAGTGTCGCTGCAACCCAGCTCTGTAGGAATGCCACAATCTTGACTGCAGTTTTCTTCCCATGGCGAGGATTTATTTTCAGATGGCAGAAACGTGCCTGAAGTTCCCTGCAATAATATGAGCCCATGGTTAAGTGTCTGTTTAACATGCAGAGTGAACTTACCGCAAGTTGGTGGTGGGTGCAGGCGGTAGAATGAGGAATTCTAGTCTGCAGCTGGGCTCAAGTAGGCTTTATAAGCTCCTCGCTTTCTTCATTTCTGCGAAGACTGCCTCTCTGGTTTAAAGTGCAGTGGCAACCAGGACGCAGCAAAACTAAGACTTCATCTACTTCAGACCGTCTCTGCCAGCAGCACAGAGGCATCACAAGTACACAGCTGGGTGCCGCCATCTTGAAAGTAATCATCTAGCCGATCCAGTCAATGTTATTGCTTAGCTTCATATTTATTGTTGTGTTGTTTGAGATGTGTTTCATTCTAAAGTAAAAATATATTAATGTTCTTATAAAATAAAATCGCATTATGAAATAAATTTTGCTGCGTTAAGGTTTGCCATTATTACTTGTAAAGTGGGAAACTGCCAAATTCAGCATGCCGTTTCGGTAGTGTAAACCAGGTGGTGTAAACTGACACTTTATTTTTGTGCTTGCAGTGCCAGTAGTCCTCGCCGACTTCTCACAGCTTCAGTGTGCCTTTTACAATGATTACCCACACTTATCTCCGCTATGAGATGAGAACAAAAAGTATGCCATCGTCAGCACTGACGACATAAGGGATTTTCAACCTCAAGATGAGACCTTTCATCCCAGGCCTACTATTACATAAAATTGACTGTGGCAGATGGCAATTGTGACTTCCACTGCTCTCGCGTTCTAGTAATCTTGGGTGGTAAGTAGTATTATAGATTTATTTTCCTTGCATGAGAGCATGGATCTCATATATATCATTGCAGGCGGACGCAAACTCCAGATCAGATGTGTACTGTTTGCATCACGTGTAATCTCTGTCATATGAACACTTCCGATTGAACTCAATTTGCACCGAGGTTTTCCCAAGAATTGAACAATCCAGTGCTACACGACCGTTTTGGATCACCATTGAGAACTCTGCTTCGTGTGTCGGGTAATGCTGAGGGTGCATGGCGACACCCGTTCTCGAATGTGCTTGAAAACACAAGAGCACTTGAAGAAGGGGCTTCGATCCCAGGAGGCCGGCTCAGTTGCATTTGAAGGTTACAGTGTGACAACCTCGATCAGCATTGAGTTCAGTGCAGATTGTCATGAGGATTGAAAGTGTTCGTGTGACAGAGGTAAAGTGCATTAATTTTGTGGCAGGTATTAGAGCCAAGCCCATGTAGTCTCATTCGATTGTTTATTTCTGACGATCTCCATGCAGGGTGCATATGCGATCACAATAAAATAGATGTTTACAGTACTTTTCAGAAGACTAGTCGTAGACTAAGAAAAAGGAGATAGACACTAGCTACCACATTCTTCTTGAGCTCCAAGATTACCTTGGAAGGACTGCAGCCATGAAATTAATAGACGCCTGCTTCTGCGAAAGAGAGCCATGGCTAGCTTTGACTGCCTAGTAAAGAGCAGAGACGCCTGCTTCTGGGAAAGAGAGCCATGGCTAGCTTTGACCGCCTAGTAAAGAGCAGACATTAGTCTGCCAACCAAGATCAATATAACTCGTGCTATGGTCTTTGCAGTTGTGATGTATGGACGCGAGAGTTGGACTGTGAAGAAGGCTGACCGCCAAAGAATTGACGCGTTTGAATTGTGGTGCTGGCGGAGACTCTTGAGAGTTCCTTGGACTGCCAGAAGATCAAATCAGTCAATATTGTCGACCATAAACCCTGACTGCTCATTGGAGGGTCAAATTCTAAAGTTAAAGCTCAGCTACTTTGGTCATCTGATGAGAAGAGAGGAGTCGCTGGAGAAAGATTTGATGTTGGGAAAGGTTGAGGGTCACCGGAGAAGGGTAGGCAGCGAACGCGATGGTTAGATGGCATCCTCGAGGTGCTGCAGATGAAGTTATGTGATGTTAGGAAGATAGTCAGAGACCGGAAAGCATGCCGTGGTATGGTCCATAGGGACACGAAGAGTCGGACACGACTGAACTGAATCACATTCTAAATTTTAATTATCACAACCCCTAATTGCTTTTTCTTATTTGCATATTTCTTATTTGCTTGTCTATACTGTTGTATAAGAAATGTGTCCCTACAAAAAAATAATTTGTATTTGGCACCCATCTTTCCTTTTCTTTGATAGGATCAAAGATTATTATATTTTAATGTTCTTATTATTTAATTATTAATGTATTTATTTACAAATATTTCAATCCATGAGGGATTTCAGCAAGGTGGGAATATACCAGTGCAGGAAACTAATTGCAGGCAACAGAATGAAGTGAACAAAAAAAAAATATGCACCGCCATATGAATACTGTAAAATGAGGGGAAAATACACTGTCAGGTAAATACAAGCATCATTTTAATGCAATGCACTGCGTGAAAAGAAAACAGCAAAAATTGAAATAGGCATACTTGAGCTTTTTTGTCATCAGTTGAGATGTGTGGTAAGCAGACAAGGTTGAGTCACTATTATGTTAGTTAAGCTATTCTAGTCAGTCATGGTCCTTGGAAAACAAGAATATTTAAAACAATCATTTTTTAGATGGACTGGTGTCATTGTTGTTAAGTGTCATCGTTAGTTAATGCCTGGTGGCATATCCAGAGGAAAGAGTAATTATATCAGAGATGTTAACGCTGTAGTCTCCATATACAATCTGATACATTAATTTTAGTCTAAAAACTAGATTATGCTGTGTTGCGGTAAGTTGGCTCGTTTTAAAAGTTCTGCGACTGAAGCCCTGTGGGAAAAGTTATTGCATATAAAGAGAGTTACCTTTTTCTGTACCTGTTCGACCTTTTTGATGTTGGCTTCTGTAAAATGATCCTAGATAACTGCTGCATAATCAAGCACTGTAAGTATGATTGTGTTATACACTAGTAGGCAGACATTGCTTCATTTGCGATGTATAACTCAGTGGGCAAATTGATGCAAAAAAGAGCCACTGGAAACTTGTCATACATTACATCATATGCTACTACTTTGATGTATGTTTGCAATGTATCATAGCTTCTTTTTTCTCCTGGACTGAGACAATTTTCAGTTAGATGTGGCCGCATAGGTTGGCTGCAGGCAGGTCAGTGAACTGACTTTTGATTCGAGTGACAGTGATGACGATATACTCTATGAGGTAAATACCGTATTGCATGATTTCTGTCTAGTGCCTGTGATGTGTATTTTCTTTCTGAGTTGAAAGGTGTGAAAGACGACAGGATGATTCTTCTCTAAATAGTCTCCTCTAAAAAAGAAAGATGAGCCTAAACAAGAGCTTTTAGCCCTTCTAGATACAAAAAACACCTAAGGCATAAAGAAGCAATGAAAAAAATGGAATGAAGGATTTGAAGTTGCGATTGCAAAACAAGGAACAAGAAATCCTGCAGCTGTGCAAGCTAAATGCGGGCCTGCAAGAAGAAATTTTGGCCAAGATTGACATTGGTAAAAAGGGGCTGAGAACATTCGGCACTATTTTTTGATAGATAAATGACAGCATTTTATACTATGTCAAAGATATAGCTGTTTTCATTATTGAGGGGATTCAAACTTTGCTAAACACAAACCTTATGATCAGAGTGAACATCCAGCTGGGTGAGGTTGTTATCAGAAACCAGACCAGGTTTATCTTCTCTACCTTTTAAATGTGACCCATATCGGCATTTATGCATAGCTGTTTTTATTTATTCGGTCCTTGAAACTGGCCAATTCGAGTGTTGCAAATTGAAATCAAGCTCTGCTTAACATCATGATCTTAGCATGCCTTACCATGAATCAGCTGTTGGAACTTAAAGGTATAAAGCGAGAAATGCAATTACAAATTGTTACCTGTTGAAAAATACTAGTCCGCTGATCATAACTTGTATGCTATTTTCGTGAATAAAGCAAATTTTCTGCCTATACCTAATTACAAAGAAGTCTGAAGCAATGCAGAATGTAGGCTCATTAAGTCTTCACCTGTCATGTGCTAGAATATTTGGACTACTTTTAGCTTCTGTGGGATTTAATTGCACTGTACGTGTTTGCTTTCTATTCAGCACTGTTGCGTCCAGACGGCGGCTTCAACGGGACATCTGGCCAAGTGCCTTTCCAAGAGGCCACAGTGAACGACTTCCTGTGTCACGCATTTTCTTCAGTCCTTGTTTCGACGTGTATCGGGAATTTATGACTGTCTGCGCCTTCTCCGCCCAAAAAGCAAAACACACAGAGCAGTTTGCGCCGATCTCACAAGAACTGCATTTACGCTGTGCTGTCTAACTGCTCTGTTTTCGTCACTTCGCGCCGCGGCCGAGACAAGACTCCGGGGCCATTTTCCGTGAAGCAGAACGGACGGAGCCGGCGGCGCAGCCCTTTCTAATGGTTTCGGATACCACCTCCGAGGAGCGGCCGCTTCCGCCGCGGTCATAAATTTTAACCCGCGCCAAGCTGCCCTTTGACCCTGGGCGTTCCTCTGGACTCTCTCCCGCAGTTACGTCATGTGACGTGCGTGCCTAGGGACTCTGTAGGGACCTGGGGAACTTTTTCGCTAGATATACAGGGCTCCATCTTATGCGAGCTCTCTCTCACTGTGAACCTGGAACATGTAACCACTTGTAAAAGTTTCTTCCTCTTCTCCTCTCAACTGAGCCTCTCGCTTCTTCGAGCACGGCACAAACACCGGAGGAGCCGATGGCGTCACTAACCAAGTCGCAACAGTGGATGGCAGCTCGGTGGGATGAGCTGGCGTCAGCTATCCTGGTGTAGTGAGTGCCGCGTGTTTGTCTCTCGATTTGCCAGATTGGTCTAGCGCAGGGAGGCGTTAGTCGAGTTTGGTGCAATGTAATTACTGCAAAAAATTTTGTTGCCACAGGCAAAGAATTGGGTGGTTTGAGCACAAAATTTAGCAGGGAGCAAACGACGCAGAGTGCGAAGTCAGGATGGACAAGCTTAAAGTCCAAGACCTTCTTGAAATCTGCCAGGAGCTGGGCATATCAGTTGGTCCAACAAAGCGCAAAAAGCCAACTCTAAAGCTAATGCGGGCAGAGGAGGTGACTGAGGAAGAAGCCGACGAGGCTTGGAAAACAGTTCTAGAGAGGAAAAAACTAGAAGAGAAGAAGCGGCTTGTAGAGCTTGAGAAGAACGCAAAGAATGCCTTCTAGAGCTCGTGCGTAAAGAGCAGAGAGAGGAGCTGGAGAGAAAAAAGGAAGCAGAACAAAGAGAGCATGAATTACAGCTGAAGAAACTCGAGATAGAGGCACTTCGTATTTCCACGGGGCGCTCTGTTTCTTCAGGTGGTCAGTCCAAAATGAAGGACCTTCTGCAGCCGTTTAGGGCGGGCGAGGACATAGCACTTTTTCTCGTTAACTTTGAACGCACATGCGAAAAGGTCGGCTTCGAAAGGGACGAATGGCCACAAAAGCTGTTGACTGTACTTCCATGCGAGGCTTCCGTGGTAGTCGCACGCCTTAGCAACGACGAGGCTAAAGACTACGATAAAGTTAAAGCGGCGCTGTTGCGGAAATACCGTCTGTCGACTGGGGCCTTTCGGCAGCGTTTTAGAAACGCGAGGAAGGGTACAGAATCTCATCAGGAGTTTGCTTATGAGATCAGAGCTAATATGACAGAATGGCTAAAGAGCGCAGGTGCATATGAAGATCACGACACAGTGGTCGAGTGCATTGGCCTAGAGCAATTCTATCAAGGAGTCTCGGAGGAAGTTAGATTCTGGGTGCAGGATAGAATGACGGAACTAAGTTTGGATAAAGCAGCCGAACTGGCTGAAGAATACAACATTCGCCGAAATGTACGCCTGAAATTGGCAAAACAGGAAATAAGCAACAGAACGGACTTTGTTCCTCGCAGGCTCAAAGGAAGGAGATTTCCTCCTCCGCCATCTCCTTTGGCAACAACGTGACAGAAGGGTTACTTATACAATCATCTTTCAAAAGAGTAATCCATTCAGCTTCAACTATTTCACGCGTTAACCGGTTTTTGTGCACTTTTGACTTGCTAGCGCATGTTCTTTTGGCGCATGTGATACGCGGTAGTATAAAACCATGCTTTCTTCCTTGAATAAACATTAGTTGGAAGTTAGCGCTGTGTGTTGGTCTTCTTTCTCTGTCCTTGTCTTGGTGCGCTACATTTTGTTCCCTTCCACTGACAAGTGGAAGGCACCGATGAAATTGGTTCCGATAATTACTGAGCCATTCCGGCGGCTAGTTATTGACATCGTTGGACCGCTACCAATGTCGGAATCAGGTTGCCGCCACGTCTTGACTGCGCTTTGCGTAGCCACTAAATTTCCAGAAGCGATCCCCTTGAAAGAGCTAACTTCGGCATGCGTCGTGGATGCTTTGCTGGCTATTTTCTCGCGGATCGGATTCCCAGCAGAGATCCAAAGTGAAAACGGCAGCGTGTTCACTAGTTGTCTCACGACGACGTTCTTTGAGCGATGTGGAATCAAGGTCATGCATAGGTCGGTTCACCATCCGCAGTCGAATCCGGTTGAGCGAATGCACTCCGTTTTGAAGCGAATTTTAAGGGCTCTTTGTTTTGAAGAAAAACGTGATTGGGAAAGTTGCATTCCTGCGGCAATGTTTGCCCTCAGATCGGCTCCTCACAAGAGCACAGGTTTCAGTCCGGCAGAGCTTGTGTACAGGGCGTAACTTGAGGGGTCCGCTACAATTGTTGCGGGAATCGTGGGAGGGTCAAGGCAAGAATCCTGACGTAGTCTCTTACGTGTTGCAATTGCTGGAATGCCTGGGAAAGACCCGAGAGATAGTGGAAAGCAATATAAAAGTGGCGCAGATGCTTGCCAAGGCACACTATGATAGGACGGCTCGCAGAAGAAATTTAAAAGAGGGTGATGAAGTCATGTTGCTATGCCTTTCGAAAAAGACAAAGCTCGATGTTCAATGGGAAGGGCCAGCCAAAGTGGTGTCCAAGCTTTCCGACACCAGTTATGAGGTGAAGCTTGGAAGAAAACACTTTAGAGTGTACCACAGTAAGCTCATGAAGCCTTACATTCAGCGAGAGGCGGTGGTGAATCTGGCACTTAACCTCTCAGAGGAGGAAACCCCTGAGATTCCCCTGTCATGACGGGAACCACTGCGGCAGACAGTGTCCTGCTGGCCAAGATCGAGGCAGAGCCCGGTTTAAGCGAAAGTCAAAAGAGCGACTTAGAACAAGTAGTCCAGGATTTCTCTCTCGTCTTCTCAGACAGACCAGGCAAAACAAACTTGGTAGAACATATCGAGTTGACAGATGATAAGCCGATTCGATGCAAGGCGTACCGGGTTTCTCCCAAGCAGAGGGAAATTATGGAGGCTGAAATTCGCCGGATGTGTGAATTAGGGGTGATAATTCCAACCGAAAGCGATTTCACGTCGCCATTGATTTTAGTTGAAGTCCCTGGCAAAGATCCAAGACCTTGCATAGATTACCGGCGTTTAAACTCTGTAACGGTCGATCAGACGTACCCTATACCGAACATCGAAGGGTTGAGACAGTATCCGAGGCTAAGTATATTTCAACCTTAGACCTTGTTCACAGATACTGGCAAGTTCAGCTTACTGAGCGTGCGAGTCGCTACGCGGCTTTTATTTCCCCATTAGGAACATTCCGACCAATGATGCTCAGCTTTGGGCTGAAGAATGCCCCTTACTGTTTTTCTCGCCTAATGGACAGGGTTCTACACGGACTGGAGAAGTTCACTCTTCCTTACCTAGATGATGTAGCGATCTTTTCAAACACGTGGGAGGATCATATAGATCACCTGCGTAAGGTAATGGAGAGGTTGATGGCGGCAGGGCTCACGGTAAGAGCTGGGAAATGTCACTTAGGGTGCCGGAAGTCACCTACCTGGGGCATAGCATTGGAAGGGGTAGACGCCGACCATCTGAACTGAAAATAGCTGCCGTGGGCTTTTCTAGGGCTTACTGGTTATTACCAGCATTACGTCAGGCAATATTCCGAGATTGCAAGTCCCTTGACAGATTGCCTGCGAAAAACAGAGCCCGTGATCATTCAGTGGGACGCCAAGAGGCCGCGTTCGAAAGTTTCAAAAGGGTGTTGAGTCAAAGACCTGTTCTCACAGCGCCCGATTTTTCGAAGCCTTTTGTCATTCAGTGCGATGCCGGCGACCGAGGTTTGGGAGCCGTGCTTTGTCAGACCGACTCGAATGGGCAAGAGCGACCCACTCTGTACATTAGTCGCAAATTGAGCACTAGAGAAGAAGCGTACAGCACATCAGAAAAGGAGTGTGCATGCCTCACAGAAGCTCGCCTGCTACGTTGCCGGGTCAAAGTTTACTATAGAGACTGACCACTGCCCCTTAACGTGGCTGCAAAGCATGTCCTCAAAGAACGGCCGCTTACTTAGGTGGAGTTTAGCTCTTCAGCAGCACAAATTCGAAGTGCGATACAAGAAAGGAAAGCTGCATACCAACGCTGACGGTCTCAATCGAGCATTCTGAAATCAATTCAACCCCTTTCCTACCTTGTTATGCATCTGTGTAACCGAATGCATTGTATTCATAGACATTTATGATTTCAGAATGGTATGTACCGCATGCAGTCGAATAAGCGCGCTTTGAGTTTTAATGCAGTGCCACTATGTTCAATGCGCACTAGGGAATGTGTGCAGGTTGTCAAAAGGTGTGCGAAACCTCGGGGGCCTCGAAGACACCTTAAATCGAAACAGCTAGATATAGAAGGGAATAATGCAACGCTCCTAGTACATGAGCTGTCCCCTTCGCCTGCCTGATATGCTCTTGCATTTTAGACATTCATTTAGTCGAATTGCATAATCAGATGGCGTCGTGGTGTAAAGGCACCCTTGCGGGAGGTCTTCTTTGGGCTTTTACACTTGTCGGGCACTCTGGTTCATTTTTTTTATATAGCATATTAGCAGAAACGATTGTTTTCTTGAAGATCTGCCGTTTCGAGTGGTTTTCACGGGGTGCTTACTGTGCTGGGTGTGTTTGGCAAAGGCAGTCTTGCTGAGCGCGCCAAGCGTACACAAGTTCCAAGCGACGGGTGCCGCTGAGTGCTGAGAGGAGGACACCATGCAGCAGAGAGAACCAGAGATTCGGAGAAAAGCAGAGCCGACCACTCGTTCGAGCCTTCGAGTCAACGCATCAAGTCAGCCGAGCAGCGCCAAACTGCGCGACCTCCTGATGCAGTGTCTGACGGCGGGGGTGCTGTTGCGTCCGGACGGCGGCTTCAACGGAACATCTGGCCAAGTGCCTTTCCAAGAGGCCACAGTGAACGACTTCCTGTGCCACGCATTTTCTTCAGTCTTTGTTTCGACGTGTATCGGGGAATTTATGACTGTCTGCGCCTTCTCCACCCAAAAAGAGAAACACACAGAGCAGTTGGTGCCGATCTCACAAGAACTGCGTTTACGCTGTGCTGTCTAACTGCTCTGTTTTCGTCACTTCGCGCCGCGGCCGAGACAAGACTCCGGGGCCATTTGCCGTGAAGCAGAACGGACGGAGTCGGCGGCGCAGCCCTTTCCAATGGTTTCGGATACCACCTCCGAGGAGCGGCCGCTTCCGCCGCGGTCATAAATTTTAACCCGCGCCAAGCTGCCCTTTGACCCTGGGCGTTCCTCTGGACTCTCTCCCGCAGTTACGTCATGTGACGTGCGTGCCTAGGGACTCTGTAGGGACCTGGGGAACTTTTTCGCTAGATATACAGGGCTCCATCTTATGCGAGCTCTCTCTCACTGTGAACCTGGAACATGTAACCTTTTGTATAAAGTCTCTTCCTCTTCTCCTCTCAACTGAGCCTCTCGCTTCTTCGAGCACGGCACCAAGACCGGAGCAGCCGATGGCATCGCTAACCAAGTCGCAACAGCACCCAATGTACAAGCTGTAATTGTAGAATACTGAATACATTTACCCATATTTTTATTGCATTTATCCTGCTAATATAGACAGCTTGGTCACCCCTAGTGTCACTCAGTCAACAAATGCACAGACCAGCAGTGAAAGACCATTATCATTACAGGCGATCTGCAGTGCAGCAGAGACAACAGAGGTGTCAGAGTAACTTCACGGTGAAGAAATGGTAGGTTAAATGCATTTTAATCAAGTCCTCATTTGTTGGCACAAAGGTTAAACATTTCATGTGCATGGTGCCAAGAGATTTTTGTTTTCTATATGTTGACATTGGCCAAGGGCTGGCAATAAAACAAGAGGCCTGAAAATATATTAAAGGCCAGTTCAAGGACTCCATATTTGCGAAGGAGTTAATGATTGCGATTTACCAGAAGGAAGAATTGATAAGCAGGCCTCTTTAAGGTGAATGAGCATGCTGTTTTATTTTTCCATCACTAACGCTGCATTTCATCCATATAACTGAAAGCTAGCAATCTTGTTTGCATGCAGGCACAAAATGTCCGCGGTTTCCAGAAAGATGACCAAAATAACAGCTCTCCCCTTGGGAAATTGACATCATGAGAGGTAAGTACCTATAAGTTGTAGCATGAGATTCAAAATAGTGCAGTTTGTATGGCATAAATAACGAGAAATTATCTGTTTGTTGGGCCTTTTTTATTTGGGGCATGGTTATAAACATCAAGGTGAATGAGCATGCTGCTTTATCTTTCCATCACAAACACTGCATGTTATCCTTATCACTGAAAGCTTGCAACCTTGTTTGCATGCAGGCACCAAAGGTCCGCAGTTCCCAGGAAGATGCCAAAAAAACACCTATAGCCTGAAAAGCTGACATCATGCGAGGTAAGTCACTATAAGTCCTAGCATGATTCGAAATAGTGCAGCTCGTATCGCATAAATAACGAGAAATTATCTGTTTGTTTGACCTTTTTCATTTGGGGGATGGTTATAAACATCAAGGTGAATGAGCATGCTGCTTTATTTTTCCATCACAAACACTGCATGTTATCCTTATCACTGAAAGCTTGCAACCTTGTTTGCATGCAGGCACCAAAGGTCCGCAGTTCCCAGGAAGATGCCAAAAAAACACCTATAGCCTGAAAAGCTGACATCATGCGAGGTAAGTCACTATAAGTCCTAGCATGATTCGAAATAGTGCAGCTCGTATCGCATAAATAACGAGAAATTATCTGTTTGTTTGACCTTTTTCATTTGGGGGATGGTTATAAACATCAAGGTGAATGAGCATGCTGCTTTATTTTTCCATCACAAACACTGCATGTCATTCTTATCACTGGAAGCTTGCAACCTTGTTTGCATGCAGGCACCAAAGGTATCCAGTTCCCAGGAAGATGCCAAAAAAAAACACCTCTCCCCTTGGAAGTTGACACCATGCGAGGTAAGCACCTATAAGTCCTTTTTTGCCAACATCATAGCCTCTTGCCTCTTGTCTCCGTGCATCTTCCGTCGACCTAGGGCCTTTTTGTGACCGCCGCATCTTCATCAACGAGTGGCTACATGTGCTGGGATAGAAGCGGTACCGTCGGCGTCTATGATCTATGCGTGGATAACACTGTCGGCCAGATACCAGCGTGGTCATTTCCTAGCGAACTGGCTCTGCTAGCGACACCACCTGGCTATCGTGGTGTGACGTCACCAGAGAACACGACTATAAAAGAAGCACCTCACCGGTTCGTCTTCTGTGGGCACGGCAGATGCGGCCAGGCAATGTCGCTAACCGGGACTCTGTTCTGCGTTCTGCAGGTTAGTCCTCAAACTAGTACTTTAAGGACAGACTGTCGTGGCATTATTGTCCTGCCGTGCCCACGGAAGTGTCTTGAACTTGCCTATGAATGTCTTTTTGTGTGCAAGCTGGTTCTCTGCGGGGACATTGAAACAAACCCGGGTCGCACGCAGAAAGAAATGTTTGAAGAGTTACTTGGGGGTCAAACTCTTATCCGTAACGACATTTCAGAAATGAAAGCTCGGCTATCTAATATTGAAGCACTGATTAATAACCTTCAAGAGACGTACGCTCAACTTCACAAAAAGCTGTCTGAGTCTTCTCTGATCGGAGGGGATCAGGTTCAAACTACTCTACAGTCCATAGAAAACGTTATTGGCTTCCAGTCAAAGAAACTGACTGATCTTGAAGACAGAAATCGGCGGTCAAACGTAATCATTCATGGAATTTCCGAATGCGACGATGAAACGGAACCAGTTCTTAAGGAAAAAGTTCTCACCGAAGTAATGAGGGACAAATTGCAAGTAGAATGCAAATCAATTGGCCGCCTTTCTTATTGAACATTTGCTTAACCTTTCATACATTTTTTTTTTTCAGAGAAACATTTCATCTCAGACTAAAAGTTCAGCAGTGAGAATGTTGCCTGCACATAATAACCATCTCCACTGCATGGAGCTTGCACTTGTATGACCATCTTCAAGACCGAAAGGAGGCCTTAATATGCCATGAATAGAATTATTTAAATCTACTTTGCAGTCACTAGCTCTATAGAGGTATGCATTCGACATGTGTCCATTTTCGAGCATTGCGTGGGCTTTTATATAAGCCCGTGGTCCCAACCCGGTTTATTATTAATCTGCGGTCATGCCTTAATTCTTTTACATATGCACAGTCACAGGTATGTCAGATCAGTGCTATTTGTGGGCTTATGTGAGCTCATGGTGTATTACTGGATATTATTGGCTGTGGTCATCGAGACCTGCTTCATGAATGGATAGAAAGCTTCATATGCATATGTCCTCTGCAATTTGAACAAAATCCTTTTCTAGTCGTGTGGACCGTCAGGGCAATGAAAAATCTGCTAATCAATCATATGTATTCCAGTATTAAAATCACACACCAACTGCCTCAGCTTTCCATTCTATTCTGGAGGGTTGGTCAATCAGATTCATCAGGGTCAGGTGTTGGGTGCCAGGATGCTCTCCTGGCAGTACTGATGCTAGTGAAGGCCAACCGCTGAGGTTTTCAAGTGTAATCGCACTGCCCCAATGTGCCCGAATCCATCTCTGCCGATCAGGAGCAGAGTTCGCTCAATGAGAATGCCTTCACCAAATTTAAGCACCAAATTCATCCCGAGGTTGAACCTTTTGGCAAGGAGGCCACCCCCTCAAATATTCAGGGTGAGGAAGAGGTTGGTTGATATCAACTGAGGAGGAAGGCAGAACATGCTCCAACCACTGTTACTTTGAAAGCCACCCCACACAAGGACATGGGTAGAGAGAGCATGGTGAGTTAGTGCGCCCTGACTAATCACCACAGCTGGCATCCAAAGCGTCAAGGCTCTGAGGCACTCTGAAAGCACCCCCGTTGTTGGGTCACCAGTTCAGAAGTCTCACGCCTGGATGACAAAATGCAGGTGAACATTTCAAGAACCAATGGAATGACAAATAATTTCCATATTTTCTACCTGGGTTTATGAAAATACTAATTTGCATATTCTACACTCCCTGCTGCACAACATCCGACCAGCTAGCATGCAGAGCAGGCTTGGTTGGCAAGATTGGCAAGGCAGTGCGCCACATTTATCCGCGACAACTGAGTAGCATAGGCATTAAAGTGAAGCCAAGCTCCACGACAGCATTGCAGTTTCCTTCTTTTTGCAGCCCTAGTTGACTGATGGTTTTGTGCGCAGATAATTCTTGTTTTGGTCAAGAACTGCAATAGACTATCATAACTAGGCCGCAAAGTTCAAACTTCTTGCAACAATTTGTCAAAAACGGCACCATGTCACCACGTCTACTGTGCTCTTTCGCACCTGTCATTTCTGTAGAGTGCCGGCACGTGCCATGGAACATGCAGAACCACCGGCCAGAAGGTGACACTGCGATGAACGTCAGGTTGACAAGATATAAAAAAGCATGGAGACATCTGGCATTTGTTGCATGCAATACTGACACAGCAGTTTTTTGATCGCAGATTCACTCAGTAAATGTATAGCATTTGCTCTCCACAATCGCCTTACTGCTCCCTGTGACAACTGGTGGACGTGTGGGGTAGCGATGAATGCAGTGGCCTCCATGCAGGAAAGCGAGAGTGCACATCCCAACGAGCAAGGTGTGGACTCAGCTTGTTACTGTAAGGGACCCGCCCCCTCATGAGACGACTTCCCGGCATTGTTTACAAAATGGACTGCATGGGTTGTTCACCAGACCCCCCAGTACAGGTAAAACAAAATACTTCAGAAGGTGTGCGAAAGAGCCCTAGAACCAGTGTAAAACAAAGCAGTTACGAGCGCAACTGCTGAGCATGCAAGGAAAAGCGACCATGAGATTAACTAGGATGAAGCCAAGATACTGGCATCAAAAAGAAATGCATCAGCTCGCCCCAACCTTGAGTTACTAAACAATATGATGTCAACACACTAAACAGGAACACTGGAACTTTACATCCTATCTATGATGAATCACTAAACTTCTTTTGTTTATGGGAAAAGGTCCTTGACCACTGTTTCAATGATGCTTCCTGACAAGACTGTATGCCATGATCCCATCGCCTAATCAAAGCGCTCTTGTTAACTGTAAATAGAGATATGAACTGCTGTATGCAAAGCTCAGTTTCCTTTGCCAATAAAACAGATTGAAAGGCATGCTACTGACCGGGATGTCAACAAACATTAGTGGCCATGTTGGAGAAGCATAAATTATTGTTCCCGTGTCTCAGTCCCATCTCACTGGGTCTGAGACTATTAGGTCGATTCCTATCCTTGTTTCCCTTTCAAATGAAAAAGCCGGAGAGGCTCTCCAGGAATTTGGGATAGTTAACAAAAGCATAGCGTCTGCTTTAACTGTAGAACCTTCGTTATATTCGGATCTTAAAGCTATATATGAGGTATTTGGTGTAAAGTTGAAACCGCCTAAACCGAAGCATGAATCTGCTCAAAGTTCATCCGAAGCCACTAACAAAAGCGGTCAGCGTAGGGCCCGTCACAAGGAACACAAGCGGCTTTACTCTTTTGGTCCAAAGGCCCTTGGTGACCATTTGTTCCTTGAGGGGGCAGTAGGTGGTTGCAGTGTGACGAAACTCTGTTCGCTTTACAACATTATCTTCGGTACTTCATCACCTATTCAAACTCCTCTTCTAAAAAAGAAATTGGATGTCGACGACAACCTTTTCACCGAAGAAGAGGTAATGTTTGTTCTCAAGTCCATCTGCAAACATTCTTCTCCGGGCCCGGATGGCATCTCCTCAGACATTTCGAAAATCCCCATCCCTATCTTAACTGCTTTTCTCAATAAATAATTCTCTTTCGGAGTTCTTCCACTAGAACTTAAGCAGAGCCGTACCGTATTCATTCCAAAGTGCCCCCGACCCAGAGACGCTTCCGATTTTCGACCTATCTCTATCTATCCAGCCTTCTATCGCATCTTCCAGATGAAATCAAAGCTTACTTTGCCATATGTATGCTGATGAGCCAGCTAATTAAGAGCAGCATTCACTCTTATTGGTCGACAAGGTCTGTGATAAGCACACCGTTTTTCTCCTCTGTTATGTCGAGGCAGCGTTTTTTGACACTATCGCGGTACCTTCATTTATGTGACAACTCTCGGCCTCAAACAGGCTATGGAAAAAACGCCCCGTGCTCGACCACATACTGAAGTGCTTTGGTACAGCGCACGATCCCGAAGAGTGCCTAGCAGTCGACGAGTCTCATGAAGTTTCATGGTCAGCTGTCCTATGTCCTTCAACCCCTCCAAACAGGCTAGATTTGGCATTAAATTCTATAAACTGTGCGAGTCTCCCAGTGGCTGCCTGAATTTCTCCATTTACACTGGGAAGAATGAAAACACTTCCGTTACAACCGGGTTGTTGTGTAGTGAGGCAGTTGTAATCAAACTGCTCGAAAACAGTCTGTCGGATGGCCACACAATCTTCATGAACGACTGGTATACTTCGCCAGTGCTATTTCGTCTGCTGAAAGAAGCTGGCACAAATTCTGTGGGCACTGTTCGTTTACACCGCAAGAACATGCCTAAGGAGTTTAAGAAGTTGAAGCTGAAAGAAGGGGACTGCAAATGTCTTTTTTCACGAGGAATCATGGCCCTTACGTGGCAAGACAGAAAGCAGGTCTGGCACAACATAGCACAAGTCCACTACTCAGACTGACACGCAAAAAAAATGTCGCCAGAATGATTCACCTGTTCTGAAGCCAAAAGTTGTAATTGATCACAACAAAGGAATGGGAGGAGTTGATCGCGAAGACCAACAACTGGCCTCCTTTCCGATAATGAGAAGGTATGCCAAAGGGTACAAGAAAATCTACATTATGGAGATCGCTGTTTATAACAGCTATGTCTTATTTGGAAAGGCTATAGGGAAGCAGTTAAGCTACTCAGACTGGAAAGTCAACCTCGCAGAAGAGATATTCGAAGTGGTTGTTTTTCCCCAATACCCTGGTTGACGAAAACTGTCTGTCGAAGTGACACCAATGCGGCTGCAGGCTTCGGAGTGGGCTCATTTCCCTCACCAGATCCCACCCAACAGTCAATCAGAATCCCTCCCAGCTATGCTTAGTGTGCAAAGCTCACGGCGAAATGTCAGAGAGCCAATGGGAGTGCGGAAAATGTGATGGTTTCACTCCACATGCCTGTATGTTTCAAATCGTTCCATACACGCAAGTGCTATTAAGAGGTTTGATAAAGTGAACAATTACGAACCCAATAAATCAAAGTTTGTCTTCCTACAATGTGTGTAGCGGAATTTATTGCGATTTTTATAGCACGCCACACCCGCCGAACACGCACTACCATTTCGGCGTGGAATACCGGGCAGCAGCAGTTGCAGCTGCCGCAAAAGCCAAAGGGTTAAACAGGGAGATCCTCTCTCACCTTTTCTATTCAATCTTGTCATTGATCCTCTGCTCAAGCAACTAACTCCATTCCAGCCGGAGTCCATTTGGAAGACACTTCTTTGTTAGCCTTGGCATTTGCTGACAACTTGCTTTCAATTTTCGACAGTCTTGAGGGCCTCAAGGCGCTCATTAGCCTTCCACCTTTTTCTCTAATGTTAGCCTTGAAATAAATCCAGCAAAAACACAATATTTCGGTTGACGAGTAGACCATCAGAAGTGGTTCAATTATAACCCTCCTACTATCTCCATAAATTATTATGTGATTCATAGCAAGCTACCGAACCAACCAATTAAATATCTGGGTCTATCCTTGTTCTTTAATAAATTCCCGCTAGTTTCGAACAAAGGCCAGTGCGCTATTGGAGCATATTTCCAAATCTTCTTTGTAGCCTTTCGAAAAACTAAACTGTTGGAGGCAGCTGGTTCTACCAGCATTTCTTTATTGCTCCTCCAATACTCTAACAGTAAAGCAAGAAGCTTGTCATCTCGACAAGCTTATCCGCCTTAAAGTGAAACGAACTTTGCATCTGCCAAATGTGGAAGGCTTGGTTTCATCCCACTTGAAAGAACAGTACAGTTCGTCCAGCTGAAATCTTTGAACAGAATGCTTTGACTAAATGAACCTTTTATTTTTAAATTGTTTGACTTAGTGTTAGAACCCCACTATCGACACCTCAATAAGTTGTTTGAAATTCCAACTGGAACCACTGATGCTAAATCCTTTGCAGTAGCATTCAAACGGGGCGCCGATAGATGGTGGAGTAGCTACATCTCCCGCTATGAAAACAAAGATCTTTTCTCCCATCAACACCAAGCCCAGGCAAACACCTGGTTTGGCCCTCTTTGCTCGCTTGACAAGGGAAAAACTTCCTAACACAACTGTCCGCAAAGAACCTGTTTTTACAACCAGCACAGGCACCCGCCTAAAACCGGACTTGGTTGTAGAAACACCCAACGAGACCCTCATTATTGGTATTGCAGTCGCATGGGATGCCAACGAGAGAGTCCTCACCAATAAATGCAATGACAAAATCAACCAATACGCCACTCTTTGTTCCAAATTTAAAGCTGGCAAGAAATTCCAAGTGTATAGAATGGCCTTTGGGGTGAGAAGTATGCTTTGCCCTGCTACGATTGAAACGGGCAGGGCCTTGGGACTTTCAAAAAGTGACTTGGCTCTCTTCCCGTGTACTTCTGGGTAGTCAGCCACGTGGGAAAGAGGCAGCGCCTAGGCACCAGCACATCGAAACGCTTGACTTTAGCCTCGACCAGGTGCTGCCGTTGCCTCGCCTCCAGCTTTGTTCAAAAAATTTTGCCACGGTCTCCCCTGCCTGGTGACGTCCGCAAGGACAACTGCAAGAACATGACTCTCGACGAGGCGTACAGCTCGCTGCTGCATCAAACAACAGCTCAAATTTATCAGATGAAAATCGAATAAGCATTGACTTGGACCATGACTGCAGCCGGGCTCTCAGGCAAGGGTGCTGAGCAGAGGCAGCAGAAGGCGGTCGAGCACGCGCACCAACAGCTGGAGAAGGAAGAGAATGTAGCGACCTGCATAACCAGCACCAGCCACGTGGGAAAGAGGCAGCGCCTAGGCACCAGTGCATTGAAATGCTTGACTTTCGCCTTGACCAGGCGCTGCCGCTGCCTCTCCTCCAGCTTTGCTCAAGAAATTTCGCCGCGGTCTCCCTTGCCTGGTGACGTCCGCAAGGACAACTGCAAGAGCATGACTCCTGACAAGGTGTACAGCTCGCTGCTGCATCAAACAACAGCTCAAACCGCTCCGGACGGCAGCCGCAGCCTCAACGGCCATTTTATTTTTATTTTGTTGGTGGAAAGCCCTCTAGCGGGGAAAGTGTGCTGCATTTAAAATAGTACGAAAAAAAAGGAATCAATTTCGGATATTGCAAAATAAAGGACACTTAGCAGGTCCCTAATATTAATTGCATAAATAGAAAATTTATGAATACCCCTGTTACAAGGGCAAGGTTAACCGCGGTTACGCGAAACCGTGGTTAGCCCATGTTACACGGCGGACCAAACCGTGGTTATGCCACTAACTGCGGTTATCGCAAACTGAGATTGGCAACCATGGTTATTGCCATTAACCAAGAAGATGGCGGCGTCCACAGATGCAGCATGCATGCCGGCCGCGTTCGATGCAAGGCATACGAATTGGCCGCCTGCAACAACAGAAAGCCTCATAAGAAAGTTGAAAAACCTTTTCCCCATCTGCGTCGCAACATACGACTCGCGAAAATTTGCGCCACCATAACAGCGGAATTGAATAAAGGACTGCCTGCTGACAAGGGGCCATACAGCATCACGCAGGTTTAAATGAAAATTGACGACCTGAAAAAAAGTACCGGTAAGTACAAACGAAACATTATTACAGTTCACTGTTCCAAAGTCGCATCAGGATGGCTGCGTTCAGTGTGACTGACGCGACTGCTGAGATTACACGTCAGGCTGTGTACGCACGGAGCTGCTGCCGAAGTACGTAGTTCACTGTTTGCTTTTACAAAAGTTATTTACACCTTGAAACATCTAGAGTTTTGCAATCAGTTGTTATGAAGCACTACTTGCACCTCTGCTCCCGATGGCGGCAGATTAAGAGTCCTCCTTGATATCCTCATGGCTCTCAATGAATAAGCGCCGCAGCATTTTTGCGACTCGGATGAAAATTTCGCAGTTATTTAGAACTTGACCTTTCCACAATCTGTTCTCTTTATTTTCGTTAAACCGCCTCTCTAAAGAAGCTTCTTTGCGATTAATTTATGCCCCATTCTCATTATACATAACAGTGCATTGTAAATAACATTTTTAATTTGGTGTTTTTGTTACAGCTCCATAGCATTATTCCGAGTTGCTGCTACAAACTGTTATGTCGTGAAATTATGAAGCATAAATTTACATTGGCACTGTTAGACCTTGTACTAAGTGCTTAAAAAATAATTTATTCTTACAGATGTAAATAGTGCTCTCTCCATTTAGGAAACTGAGGCGTGACGGCACAATCACCGGATCACCAGGGCTTTCATGGGAGTGTTACCACCTGCTCCATAAATTTTTGGGCACCCTGGCAACCAATGATGACACCTTGGTGGAAGAAAGTGTTGAGGTGGTATGTAATTTTGAACTTTGAAAGTGTTCCATGTTTAAAAATTGAATGAATGACAGAAATTTTCATGAAATATTTCCGCAAGCAATGTTGGCTAGGTTTTTAAAAGCAGCTGTGAAAGAATACACTGCGAAAAGGAGTGCAGGCTGAAAAACATTTAGCAGCCATACATTATGTGCTGTACTACTTGAAAGTTCTGTGCCAATATTATGCTTAAATCTCAGCATGATAATAGTGAAGGCATACCAAGTCTGGTATGCCTTCAGCAGGATTTGTTATTCGGTGCAAGGCCGCGCGCCACTGCCATCATTCTTTGATTTTCGATAATATGACACCCGGATTATGCGACTGTAACAAGTCGTGTAATGGAGGTTCCACTGTACATGGTGATGCATGTGCAGTAGTGTCTTATTGAAGACACTACTGTCTTCAATAAGACACTAATTCAATAAGACACTACTGTGTTCAATAAGAAGACACTAATTGTTAAGATTGAAGCATGCAACTATTTATTATGCATCTATACTCCTTTGACGCAGTGAAATGATGGGCAGTCAGTGAAGCATAGTACTGAGCAGGATATGGCATTAGTTTTATATTGTCATGTAATGCCTGTATGAGCGCTTTTAAGTCAAAACAGAGTCTATGGTAGTAGCCTCCCTAACCGATACTCAAGCCAGTCCTGACTGAAATGTTTGCTCCCCTTCAGAGGCCCTGCTGCAGATTATCCCGCTTCAGGTAGAACAAAAGCACCTTACTAAGGAGAATGCCAGACAACTCAAAAAAATCTGGGAGAAGCTTCTATTTCTGGAGGCAGACAAACAACCTAGGGCCGCTCCAGCTTCACCTGAGGTTGCCCGTGTGAGCTGGTAAGCTCACACACTTGAGGAGTTGGAGACAGCTGAGGCAGCTGTCAGAGATGACCGTGCAGCTGCAGCTTTGGTAATATGCTTTTAGCGAACTGAGAATGCCAAAGTAAATGCATGAAAGTGTTTTGCGTGCTTGTTCAGATATTAGCACTACAAATCTTAGTGCCAAAAGAGTTTACTTGTCAGGGTTAGTTAGAATGCCATCTATATCCATGGTCACAGCTTAGTGTGGCTTGTAAATTTAATAAAAAAAGATCAACTTTTAAACAAAATGCTCTTACATTTTTTGGTTCAGCATTTTGAGAAAAGTTAGTATTTCCACCCTGGTACCCCGTTTAACCAGTTCACTGCCAAAGCCTACTATTTTGTTTTGTGAAGTTGTTCTTTCTAATACTTTCCAGTGCCGCACTTTTCTATGTGATTCAAACCAACATGGAGCAATCATCAAAGGTAAGGATCAACGCTGGTTCCAGCGCTCTTTTGCAGCGTGCGTATACCTACACTGAAAAGTTTTGTGTACAAGGAAAATATTTGAGAACTGAAGCCCCTTTGCTATTTCATGGAGGGTTGTTCTTAGATGGCGGGGCATGTACTTTTGTCATAGAATACTTGTATTTAGTTCAACAGGTGGCAGCACATCAAAAGGTTCGAAAAGGTTTTATTTTTTGCTGTATATTGTTCACCACTGTCGTGCCCAAAAAGAAGGCAGACAGCGGAGGTCGATGCGCTCTTTTTGATGCTAAAATTCTGGACATTCTTTTCGATAGTGATGACGAAGACGACATGACTGACGACATGAGTGATTCTTCTCAGCCATCATCCAAATGATGACAGCGATTTGGACAGCTATTCTGAGCCAAAACAACGAGTACACAGTCCACGTGCTTCATCAGCTAAGCGTCCTAAGATGGTTGAATGTATTTGGGAAAACAAGACAAAGCCGAAAAAGTAAGGAAAGCTCCATTTACGGGAACACCTGGGCCCCCACTAGTGCAAGTGCTCAGCTAGAATCTCTAATTGCCCCGATAAATAATGAGATGTGGAAATCCACGTTCGAATATACAAACGCTTTTGCACAAGAGACGCAGCGTTCGAAGCCAGACCCTACATGGTTCCGAACAGCACCAGCAGAAATGAAGCTTTACATTGTATTTTACATTGTATTGTGTATATGGATGAGTCAAGTAAAAAAAAATTTCAATACATCCTACTGGTCAGAAAGGAGTGTGATCATAACTCCAATCTTCGGAGAAATGATGCCGCGGAACCAGTTTTGGCAGCTATCAAAGTACCTTCACTTTTGCAATGCAGACATTACAAGTTCTGATAACAGACTCCGCAAGTTCCATCGTAGTATTGATTATCTGCTGACAGCTTTTAAAAGTGCATATTCTCCTGAGGAGTGCCTTGCAGTGGATGAAAGCTTGACGAAATTCTTTGGACGCCTGCCATACGGCCAGTTCGACCCATCAAAACGTGCATGTTTCGCTATCAATTTTTATAAGCTTGGTGAGTTTTCCAGTGGTTACTGCTTGAATTTTCCAAGATACAACGGCCAAAACACAAAGTCGGGCGCAACCTCGTCAATGCTGAGCAGCGAAGCTGTCGTCATTGATCTCGTCAGCGACAGGCTTCGCGACGGCCACTCCGCTTACTTAGATAATTGGTATTCCTCACCCCACCTGTTTTTGGTTATCAAAAATGGTGGCTGCAATACTGTGGGAACAGTGCGAGTCAACAGGAAAAACATGCCGAAACAGTTCAAAGGCATGCGCTTGAAGGAGGGTCAGTGTGAGACCTTGTTTTCCCATGGAATCATGGCAATCCAGTGGCAAGACTGAAAGAAAGCCTGTCACTGAAATTTGAACTTGCACAGTGCAGCAGAAATCACTGACACCAGAAAGAGGTGCCATAAAAGCAATGAACTAGTGCTGAAACCTAAAATTATTGTTGAGTATAACAAGGGCATGGGAGGCATTCACTGTCAAGATCATGAGTTAGCATCATGCCCTATTATGCGGCAGTACGCCGAAGGATATAAAAATAGATTTTTTTATATTTTAGACATACCAATATACAGTGCCTACGTACTGAAAGCAATGAAATGTGTGTAAAACGGAAGTTATGTGGATTGAAAAATCAGCCTTGCTGAGGAAATCATCGAGGAAACCACAGCTCTCGGCTACCGCAGACAAAGGGTGCTGAGTGCTGGACCATCTCCAATGCATTCAAAGGCAGTAGAATGGGCTCACTTTCCACGCCAAATCCCGCCGTACCTAGTAAAGAAAAAGTTGCAAGGTGAAGGATAGGAGAAGTGAGAGCTAGTGGGAGTACGAGAATTGTAAATCCGCACTACACATTGCTTTAAGCTTTTTCACACAAGAAAAAACTTCTTAAAGTAAGAGCTGTTCTAAACAGAACTCAGAGCTCTAGGCCAAATAAAGGTGGTTTTTTCACAATCCCAGCTTTCGTTTTTACTGCAATCACAACTGAAGCCTCAGTATGAGTGAAGTACACTTCAGCCTGGAATACTGAAAACAGGCGGTACGGGAGGACAAGATAGGCTCGCTGAGTGAGACAGCGAATGGGTTAAGCTGTTGTTTGCAGACTAGCACTTCTCACATATTTCAGCTTATGTAGTTATGTAACTTAGTCATATAAAGTCTTAGTGCGATACAGTTCGCAATGTTATTTATTATTTCAACTATGAAACCATTACTTCAAACAATGTCATAGGCACCATGCTACTAACTTTTGTACCTTTGATTGTGACTGAGAGAAAATTTTGTGCCAAAAGCTTATTTATGTGAACAGAATTCTAGAATATTAATAGGGCACATTTAAAGTTCGCGTATACTTCATTTCCCTGTATTTTATACCTTCAAGTATTTCCTAAATGAGCTGGGTCCAGTATGTTTTAAGATTTCCCCATTTCATGCCTTCTGTTGATTCAAACAACATAAAAACCTTTCTTTGTCTTGTGACAGCCGAATGCTGCACATGAACAGGTGCCCGATGCGTTCGTCCTCTGTGCTGATGCATCGTCATTGCCGCCCCGCTCCACAGTGGTGGCAGCCTCCACCTTAGCGAAGCAACAGCAGCAGCCAGTAAACGTTTTGGAAACGAAAGTGAAGACACTGAAGGTGGTCAGCAAAGGCGTTTCTTGGCAAGAGACAATGAAAAAATATGGAGTCAAAAGGAGCACGTTAAGCGACTACATAAAGAACAAAACAAAAATTCACTGGAGAAAGAAAAAAGCTGAGAACAGCAGCACCCCCGGAAGTGGAGACAGCACTGCTGCGATAGATTGCATATATGTGTAACGGACAGCTTCCATTGATCGGACCACTGATCTGTCAGCAGGCTGGAAGATATGCATTGAAAATGAACATCGTCTCTTTCAGTGCGTCTGAAAGAGTGGTTCATGTGGTTTAAAGAAAGGCATGGACTGGTCTTTCGAAATGTGCGCGGGGAGAAGGCAGCAGTGGCCAAGCATTGCATCACCAATTGGAAGACAACCAAGCTTCCCCAACACCTGGCTGTCTTCAATGCCGACGAAACGACCCTTTTTTTCAAGGCCTTGCCAGAAAATACGATAACATTCAAGGATGGTCCATGCATTGCAAGGAAGAGAAGCAAACGAAGTGTCACTGTGCTTTTAGCCCTAAACATGTTGGGCACGGAGCTCCTACCACTTCTAGTAACAGGGAAGACGAATCAACCGAGATGTTTCAAGAACATTCGCCGTCTCCCTCTGGATTACAAATCTAACAGGAAAGCCTGGATGAGTTCGGATATTTTACCAGTTTGGATGCGGCATCTCGACCGCCGCTTCTCTGCCAAAAACTGCACCGAACCGCGGTGGACAGCTGCAGCGCACACACTAGTGTGACTGGGTTGCAGAGCAGCCACTTGATAAGGGCATCATTCAACATGTCACAACCAAGTATCGACGAAATGTCATGGAACGGCTGCTGCAGGCCGAGAATACGACTTACACCTCCTCAGCACCATCCATATTTTAGTCCATGTGTGGAGTAGCATGTCAGCTAAGGTAATAGTCAACTTCTTCCGATACAGTGGGTTTGTCCACCTTGACGACCATGATGTACTTCCCGAATCCACACTCCAAAATGCACTGAAAGGACGTACGACGAGGAAATGCATGAGAGCTTGTTGAGAGTTTCTTCTTCCTCCCGATGTCCAGCTTGCAGACTACGTTGCAATAGACGATGTTGCTGTTTCTGGCAGGCTAACTGACGATGACATCACATACGAAGTGCTTGACGGCGATGAAAATGACTGTTCTGATGATGAGAGTCACAACCAGCTGTTGCGGTGACATACAGTACAGGAGGCCGCCAAGACCCTCGCGAAGCTCGTGACAGTGAATGTGCGCTTTATCACCCGACGGGGTTACAAAAAATAGTTCTAGAACAGATTCCAGTGAAGAAACGAACCAAAATAAGTTTTTTTAAGAAATAAAGGGTAGTTCATGCCGCATAACTATTCTCGCCGTTTTCGTGGTCCATTCAATAGTCAGGAATTCGATTAGCTTGGACATTTTTTCCAGTCCCTTGAGATCCAGGTTAGCAAGGTTTTACTGTATGCTTGCTTTGACGTTTTTGCTGGCAGTATGTTTTTCCGATCACTTTCACAGCCGGTAGGTAGGTGCGCCGTTGAAAAGATATTTATAGATTATTAACATTTTATATCCCGAGCACTTAGTCTATAGCATGTTTATTGGATGGCACATGGTTTCAACCATAAGAAAAAGACAAGCAACAACATTCGCAAGGAAACCATGCTGATTTGCGAAGATGAATTTCAACAAAGTAACGTGAGTGAAGGTTGCACCAAAGCTCACCTGTATCCACATTTTTACAAATGGATTTGAAAAGATGTGAGTGCACTTGGCCTTACACATTTTCGGTAGGGAAACTAAACATGCCATTTCCTTTTACAAGGCAGATGCAGAAAACAGCTACCCCAAATTCAAAGCCAACAAGAGCTTTGAAGAGCATTCGAGCTCGTCCGAATGAGCCCTGACAATGTCGACACAATATATGCTGGATTTGAAGGTATCAAGGTCGAATGCTTGGACGACATCGTGACTCACGCATGTCATTGAGCTCCACTGAATATTTAACATCAAGTATTCGCCGTACAACAAAAATGTTTTCGCAGTGCTACAGGATTTTTGCAGCCTAAGAAGCTCATTTCCACTATGCCCGTTAGCTCTAAGGGCGATTTCTGCCATTGCAGCTCCTCTGCAAGCCCCCTAAACCGCTGGAGAAGGAAGAGGATGTAAAGACGTGCGTGGCCAGCACCAGCCACATGGTAAAGAGGCAGTGCCTAGGCACCAGCGCATCGAAACGCTTGACTTTTGCCTCGACCATGCGCTGCCGCTGCCTCTCCTCCAGCTTTGCTCAAGAAAAAAGAGGCAGCACCTAGGCACCAGCACATCGAAATGCTTGACTTTAGCCTCGACCAGGCACTGCCGCTGCCTCTCCTCCAGCTTTGCTCAAGAAATTTCGCCGCGGTCTCCCCTGCCTAGCGACGTTCGCAAGGACAACTGCAAGAGCATGACTTCCGATGAGGCATACAGCTCGCTGCTGCATCAAACAGCTCAAATTCACCTGATGAAAATAGAATAAGCACTGATTTAGACCACGACTGTAGCCGGGGTCAACTAATCAACTGAACATCTCGAAAGTTGCAACACCACCACATGGGGTCACACAACTCATCATCGAACTCCGCAAGTTCCAACCGATGGTAAATCTCAAACCACCTTTACAGGTTGAAATTGTTCGAAACTGATTCCATCCGCCGGGGTGGTGCAGTGGTAAGACGTCAGACTACTGTCCAGAGCTCCCGGGTTCAAACCCGACCATGGCAGCTGCGTTTCGATGAAGGCGAAACGAAGTGGCATCCGTGTGCTGTGCGATGTCGGTGTAGAGGCTAGAACATTTTGACTAGTGTCGTGAGCAGGCGCCCTCGCCAGCCGCCGCGCCGAATCCTGTTTCGATCATAGTGTAGGGGGCGCTGTTTCGCAGTAGGTGAGTCAGGCACACCGTCGCCCGTCGCTGCCGCCGCCACTTTTCGCGTCGTTTGTCGAGTGGAAATGCGCCTTTCTCGTGTGTTCCCGATTCGCTTATTTCGCCCTTGATTGCCTGGCATGTTTGTGCACAGTGATTCAAAAGTGCCGTGAATGTTGTTTGTGCATTCGCTAGAACATGCCTCCAAAGAAAGGCAGAATGTGTTTTGTGCCCCTTTGCAAAGGGGGGGTATAAGTCATGTGCCGAAAAGATTTCGCTGCTCCGTGCTCCCGCAGATGCCCTTCGTCGAGAAGAATGGGCAAGAAACATAAAACGAGATGACAAAGGGCTGGATGGTATGAGTGTGGTGTGTTCCCGTCATTTTGACGATCGCTTTATTCAAAGAACTTTCAAGCACATCATTAATGGTGAGGCCGTCGAAATAGAGCGGGAATGGCCAGTGCTCACTGACGACGCCATTCCCCCCACAATATTCCCTGACGCACCTGCCTACATGTCTAAGAGTGTCCCGAAAAAGAGAAAAGCAAGGAACCTCGCAGATAGTTACGCCCCAGCACCGAAGCGCAGAGCCGACCAAAACCTCCTGGCAGATGGTAACGCTCAAGAATACGGAAATGAAAGCTTCTCAGAGGCAAGATCGCACCCATTCAGCGACATTGCACTGCCTTCTGTCCTCTGCAGCCGAATTGCACTTGAAAATGAGCCTGCAACGTTATGTTTTGGGTGGCACTGCAGCTCTGGAGTTGAAAATTTGAACGTCACTAAGCATGTTGCTTTCATGCCATGTTCAGAGGTTGCTTGCGCTGAGACGAGTGCGTACTGTTGTTGTGTGTTCTGTCGGAACATAAAAGTTGAAGAATTTTGTGTCAAGACGCCTGACGATGCCGTGGAGGCATTGACAAAGGCTGATAACTTAATACCTTGCCCAGGCTTTGAAATCCACCCAATCCAGCCAGGGCAATGCGTTGAGTTTGGAGGCAAGCACTTTGCAGAAACCTGCCTCGGGAGATCAACTGACGGCAAACTCTGTTTGCAATGCAAGTACACGAAGAAGCTTGCACTAAACAGAACATATCGGCTCACAAAAAAAGCCGAGTATATCATACAAGCAACGAAATGCCAAGTCCCTTTAATTGCTGTGCGCACGGAAAAAGCTGGCAAACGCCGAGAAAAGTGTTGCAGAGCTTTCATGTTATCAACGAATCTATTTCCAGCTCTGTCTTGGAAACGAAGATCAGCGGGCTTCCACCAAAACAGCGCCTTGCTGTTAAAACATGTTTTGACGCAGCCCGCAGAAAGTCGACCTGCGGCATGTGCTACGACAAGCTATGGATATTAGAATGCATCCTTATGCGTATGAGAAGCCCCAAGCTCTATGAGCACATCAGGCAGCACGAAATAATGGCTCTGCCTAGCAAATCGTGCCTGAATAAACATATGCAGTGCTTTAAAAGTGCATTTGGGTTTAGCACTAGCATTCTATCAGGTGTTCGGAAGAAGGCCCAGGACATGGATGAGTTCAGTCACCATGGCGGACTTGTCTTCGATGAAATTAAGCTTTCCAAAAACATCAGTGTGCGACCATCCGGCGAGCTTACTGGCTTCGTAGACCTTGGACCATTTACTGACGACACAATAAAAACTGCAATAAGTGACCATGGCCTTGTCGTCATGTTCCAGCCATTCCAAGGTAATTGTTCAAATTTAATGGTTATTCATATTATTTTCTTAATGACGCTTGTCATTGCTTTTATAATAAAAGTGCTTATGTTGTCAGAGTGCTTCGCATTAAAATTGATGCAGCTACCAATTTACTGTTTTTCTGTACGCTCATCAAATAGTGCTTCATCTTTGCAGGAACGTGGACACAGATACTTGGCGTATTCGCCGCCCGCGGGAATGTTAAAGCATTGATGCTTTCGAAGATTCTGCTGGAGGCTACAATCCTCGCTAAAAAAGCAGGCCTGTTCGTAGACTTCTGGACTTGCGATGGTGCTTCCTGGAACCGTTGCCTGTGGAAACTATTTGGCATCAAAGGTACATACTTTTTGTCTAACAGGATTATTAGTCGCTACCTTTCTTTAGCTATTAACAAGTTGCTAATGTGTGTGTCCATTGTTCCCACATTTTTTATTGTGTTAAAGTGCATTCCATCTTTTCAGCATCAGCCTAGGAAATCAAGTGCAAGGTCCAGCATCCCGTGGACAAAACACGGAACCGTGATTTCATTTCCGATTTTCCTCATATAGTGAAACGCATAAGGAATGCATTTACTTCTAAGGGAGTCCAGATCCCAGGTGGTAATGCACATGTCGGCGTTATCAAAGAAGCGTGGAAGTTTGACAAAAACACGCTTACATTGAAAGTCATGCCACATTTAACTTTGTCCCATTTGAAGCCGAATGCATTTGAGAAAATGCGTGTCTACCCAGCCTTCCAGCTGTTCAGTGATGAGGTTTTGAAAGGACTTTTTTTTTTACAAGGATAAGCTAGACAAAATGTTCCGTACATTTGAGTCAACAGAATGATTTGTGAAGCTCATGGAAAGCTTGATTTTTAATATGACCCAGAGTCGGCAAGTGCAAACTTTCTAGAAGAATTTTTAACCTTCCTAAATGAATGGGAAAGATATGCCGCTCAGCATGGAGGTGGATTTCTCAGTGCAGGGACTGCCCTCGGACTTCGTGTGACGCTGAAAAGCACACTGTCACTTGTGAATTATGTGACGACATCACTAAAATGCAAATACCTCCTGACAGCCAATTTGAGCCAAGACAAATTGGAGAATTTATTTGGCATTGTACGACAATCATTCGACTACAATGACCACCCCTCCCCAGAGCAGTTTTTGCTTATAGTGAATAACCTTGCCTTCTACAACTTGGCAAAGCCGCCAAGGAATGGAAATTCACCAGCTGAGATTGTGAGTTCTCTTTTGCAGCCCTCTTATGAAAGGAAAGAAAAGGCGGCACAAATAGCAAGCTTAATTGATGATCTCTTGGACGAAGGAAATCTGGCACATGCTTCAGCAGTGCTGCAAGAGCAGGACAGCATGTCTGACCACAAAGGTTGTGTGGAAAAGAAAAGCGACAACCGACTCATTTTTTATGTCGCTGGCTACGTTATCAGAAAGTCACTTAAAAAATTCCCATGCCCCGCATGTGATCTGTGTTGGCTATTTTGCCCCTACAGGCTGATAAAAATGAGAATGCCTCACTGACGAGGCGGGCTGACCATGGAGGTTTGGTGTACGCCTCAAAGTGCATTGAAGTGCTAATAAGTAAACTGGAAAATGCATTCACTGCCTTTTTCAGTAGAAACGAGCTGCATGCTTGTAGCATGATGTCTTTTTTACGTTTTCTACAAGGACACGAACTGCAAGACGTTGGCTGCAGCGAGCACGCCCGTGCCCTTACAAGGGATGTGATTAAGTTTTATGTATTGACGCGGCTGCATTTTTTGACGAAGGCAATGAACAAAGATAAGGCATCAAATCGTAAAAAGCAAAAGCTGCTCAAAATGAGGTGGTGTCAGTAAAACTGCGTCGATGAAATGTTTATGTAAATAAACATTGCGTTAATGTGTTTTGTTTGTTTATTTATGTGATTTCATTAATGTATTCGGGGCTGTAAAGACCACCCACTAGTGATGCCATCCACACGTGATTATACAGGCTAGAACATTCGTGAGGCCGTAATTTCGCTCGGACGCTTAATCTCTTGGATAACGAGCCTTTCTTGTTTCTGCGCATGTCGTATTGTGCTCGTTCCTTCCCCTTCGTCGTTGTCTTCTTGCGCAGCATTTCCTCGTTCCTTTCCGCCAAAATGGGTCAACCAAAGCATAGTTATAAACAAGCAAACATAACTGCTTGCGGCTTCAACAGTCTGTGTCCACCTGAAGCAGTAGCATCGAAAGTGTTTTACAGAGAATACCGCTGCTGACAGACGCCACATGCACCGCAAAGCGTATGGACACTCGTATTATATTTTGTGCTTTGGACAAACGAATATCGCAGCCATTACATGAGACTCACGAAGCGAAACGCGTTTCCCGGCATTGCTGCCGAGCGCGCACACAACTCACCTGCTAGCTGCAGCGCCATCCGTGAGCCGTTATTGCAAATCATTTCTATTCCGTAGGCGCGTTCACGACACTAGTCAAATGTTCTAGCCTCTATAATGTCGGCGCACGTTAAAGATCCCCAGGTGGTCGAAATTACTCTATAGCCCTCCACTACGGCTCCCCCTTCTCTCATTCCACTTTCACTCCCACCTTCATCCCTTCCCTTACGGCGCGGTTCAGGTGACCACAGAGCAAGTGTGACAAATACTGCGCTTTTCCCTTCCTGTGAACCAATTATTATTATCCCGGAGGACACAGCAGGGTTAGCGGAGCTTCTTCCAAGGTCACCCTCTGAGGAAGCAGCACGGCTAGTGGTTAGAGCGCCCGTTTCGGCTGCGGTAGGTGGTTAGTTTGAAGCCCACCGCCGGACACCCACCGTAAAACTGGATACAAGCATCCCCCGTCTGGCACTCGGCTTTTATAGGGGTGAGCACTTGGGGAGAATGATTAGGCGAGTGACCTATAGAAGAAAGGGGTGAAGGAGGAAGACACGCTCAAGTTAGTGCGGGCGTTTGGGGTAAGCAGAGCCACGTAGGCTTCCATTTTGTTCTTACGGTGAAGTTTTCAAGTGATGATATGGAGTAGTTCTCCACAATCAGGCCGCTGAATGGAAGCAACGACCAAACAGATGCGTACACGGCTTTGTCAGCTCTGGAGAAAATCCTCATCACAGGAATCATTCACTCCTCAACTAGTGGCAACATTGGAGGTGTGCTGGGCTCCCTAGGGGCAGCATCGAATCTGCCTCTCGAAACTGAGTGCAAGGCCACCTCAAGAAAGGACATCAAAAAGCTTCTGCTTCCTCACCTGGCTGCACTGGAGTGCTAGCCAAGCATGCAGTGTATCCTAATCAGTGTAAATCAGAAATCACTTCCAAGGAACTGCACATCTGTAAATGAAAACATGAGTTGTTCGAGCTCCTGAATGTGCACAATACGCTATCAGCAGCCTTTGTTGGAAAGCAATTCCCATGTTTTGTTTAGTTAATTCACCCTGGCTTGTGCCCAATTGTAAAGGCTCTGTAAGCTCAATTCACTGTCTTCAAAATGTGTAATTGTGGTGAATGTGTTGCCACAGTACCGAAATATTTTAAGGTTGTCAATAAATTTTCTTACTCCGTCAGTCATTTTTCAGTCCCTCCACAACAGATCCTCAAGTCAAGCGCATCGGCACTGATTGCTGGCTTTCTTGTAAGAGCTACCGTATTTACTCGCATAATGATCGCACTCGCGTAATGATCGCACCCCTGAATTTTGAGGTCAAAATTCCATTTTTTAAATTCCCCGCGTAATGATCGCACCCCGAACATGGAGCCGCCTGGTGGTTGATCTGCAGTCATCCCGCAGCGAATGCATTCCGACGAGTTCCCAACCTAGTCTAGTAACGTTGGAGTTCCCATGATTCCATGCTTTGCGGCGTTCGCCATTTTGCAATTCGGCAGCGTCGTAGCGTGCTTTGTGTTTTTGTGCGAGTTTACGCCATTTCACCATGGGCGGTATGCCAGTTACACCGCCGCGTTCAAGCTCAAGGCTGTCGACTATGCACTGGAGCATGGATACGGCGCTGCTGGTAGGCATTTCGGCGTGGACGAAATGAGGATACGCTATTGGAAGAAGCAGCGCGAGAAGCTGATGGCTACGAACAAGACACGGCGGGCTTTCCGTGGACCCAAAACGGGCAAGTTCCCTTGTGTTGAGGAGGCAGTCCTAGAATACGTGAGGGACCTGCGCAAGGATGGTTGTGCAGTGTCATTAGAAATGATACAGACGCAGGCGTGCACAACTGCCAGGAAGCTGGGAATCGCCACAAAGGATTTCCGCGCTAGCTCCGGTTGGACGACTCGCTTTATGCGACAGAATGGACTTTCCCTGAGGCGACGGACGTCGTCGTGCCAGCGGCTCCCAGCCGCGTATGAAAGCAAAGTGATAGACTTCCATCACTTCGTCACTAGGCTTCGCGAAAAATGCGGTTACCTCATGTCGCAAATTGGAAACGCCGATCAAACTCCACCGACGTTCGACATGCCCCGGAATACAACTGTGAACGAGAAGGGTGCTCGGAGCGTCCTCGTGAAGACGTCTGGCGCAGAAAAACAGCGATGCACAGTCATGCTTGCTGTGACGGCCGACGGGCGGAAGCTGCCACCATACGTGATCTTCAAACAGAAGACTATTCCGAAGGGAAACTTTCCCCGTGGCATCCATATACGTGCACAGATGAAAGGGTGGATGACTGCAGACCTGATGGTCGACTGGATCAAGACTGTTTGGGGAAGAAGACCAGGAGCATTTCTGCTTCCCTCGCTTCTGGTTTTGGACAGTTTTAGGGGTCACCTTGTGGACAGCGTGCGTGCCAAGCTGAAAGAGCTGCGCACGGACATTGCAGTCATTCCTTGCGGCCTGACTTCGCTGCTGCAGCCTCTCGACGTGTCTTTGAACAAACCGTTCAAGGACGACGTTCGACGACTTAATGCTGAGTGGATGGCGATGGGCCAGCATGATTTGACGCCGAGCGGAAAGATTAGAAGGCCATCCGTGGAGATGCTCTGCTCGTGGATCACAGAAGCGTGGAGCAGTATCCCCGACGAGGTAGTGGCTAAGAGTTTTAAGAAGACAGGCATATCTAACGCTTTGGATGGAACGGAAGATGACTTCCTGTGGGATTGTGAAGATGCTCCCAGCGACGACACTGCCGTTTCCGATGAGTCGTGCAGCAGTGAAAGCGAGGATGGCGAGGATTCAGACTTTGATTAGAGTACTGACGAAAAAAAATAAATGGGCATTGTGCACTCCATGTGATGCTTAATGTGCGTGTTTATTGCGAAGGTAAGCCTTACTCAGCTTTTATTTTTGGTTGTAATCGAGATATATGTTCTAAGACGTCTGACCTGCAACTTGTTTGCGTTTTCGGTGCTCAAAAATTTTTTGTAGAAAATTTACCCCGCGTAATGATCGCATCCCGAAATTTGCGTCAGTATTTTAAAAAAAAAAGTGCGATCATTATGCGAGTAAATACGGTAGTTCGCTACTAGACAATGCAATAAATTTTCGTTTTGTAACACTAGTATGTCTTTTTTTTTCGGACTTCCCGATTTGGGGGGGTCGACTTACATTCGAGTAGACTTACAATCGTGTAAATACGGCACCCAGCACCTCCAACCAAATTTTACGTGGCGGCAAGCGATGACAACAGGAGAACAGAGGACAGAGAGAAGATGCTTGATGGTCGCGAGATGACGTTTGATGAATCTGTGTGCGGGCCTAGCGCACGCGCTCCTGCTACTCTTCTTCCTCCTTCGTCTGTAACAATATTGTTATAAATGGACTGCACTTATAACCATCAAGTGTTCAATGCCACTCTTCTCCTGGTCATCATAGAGAACCTCTTTGAAGAGGCAGCAGAGCCAGTGATTGAGGAGGCAGCGACATCCCACTGTGATAACATCACCCCAGAAGAGATCATCGGGCCACCCGACAGGCAGTCGGGGCCCCTCTACGAACGCAATATTCACTGTCCACTGAGTAAACAGGTGTTTCTTGATGGCAGACATGAGCCATACTTGCTCGACACTGGGACACAAAAAGCCAGAGTGACCCCAAAGGCGTGGTAGGGCGGAAGAATGGGGAACCTGCTCTCCAGGGCTCATAAACCTGTCATATACAAAGCAGCCTAAGGGCATGTCTTCATGGCGCTGTGGAATAATATTCTCGACGTGGTGCATCGCAGCTTAGCCTTGGCGGGTGAGGACCCAAGAAGACCAAGCATGGAGGCACTTCGGAAGGCTACCCCAGAGGGCATTCCTGGGACCTAGGTTCTGATACCGCACCTTACATCCCTCAAGCTTGTGCTGCTGGTATATCAGGAGTTTGCAAACTACCAGTCGTATCTGGCATCGCTTCAACTGATCAAGCCCGAGGCCACACCTCACACCTTCAAGCATGGAGCGTGGTTTAGTTGAAGAGTGTGCAAAAAAGCTTCAGACACAGGAACCTCTTACAAGCTGAACGAGACGGAGGACGACCTCATCTGGGACACAGATAAGCTCAAACTCCAGAAGAGTTTGGAGTAAGATAAAGAGGGATAATGTTTTAGTAGTAATAAAGCACGTAGCACCGAAAACATTTATTTTGGTGCCTTTTTCTCCGTGTAATAGCCTGTGCCCCTGATTTTTACTCCAAATCTCAGAAAAGACAGGCGACCATTACACACGTCTATGCAGTATAGTGGGAATCACATATACCAATGATATTTTTTCCGATTTTGCCAACAATCTAAAACAGCACACAATGAGCCTAGCTCTTCCCAAGCACGTAGAGCAGCAGCATGGAATACTAGCTCATGTGCAATATAACTTACTAAAATACTTCTTTCACTATAATCGCAAACAGGAGGCAAACAAGTTTTCACTAACAGCAACATTTTTTCACTTCACCATCACCTGTTAGAGGTACCCATCTGTGTTTAGATCTCTTCAAAGAAAATGTATCGCCTTCTCTACAATGGCATTCCTTAAATTTTCTCCTTCTTCAACGCTAGCTGGCAAGCATTTAAAGGGCAATCTTCCTGACCTGCTGCTGCAGATTCTGTCCCATCGTTTTCTGCTCAGTTCGCAGCTCCATGTCACACACCTCTCTTTTCCATGAAACTTTCAGAACTCGGCTACAAATTGAGAAATCGCTCGAACCTTTGTTGGCTTTTGTGGGTGCAGTGTAGGGTTCTGTGCTTGATGCATGAGCGAGGGGAGCTAAGGAAGGAAGCGCATGTTTAGTCGCGCTGAGAATTCCGAAATTGTCCCCTACAAAAGACATGCTCCTATACTTCTGCTAAGGTCGGTTCCACAATGACGTTGCACCACACGTAACGAAAAGAATGGTGATAAAAATTTTATCCTAATCCAATAAAGCAACAATACAACACTGCCGCCAAAGCGTCATCTAAATTCAAGGGCAGTGCTAGCAGAAAGCGAAAATTTCACAAAGTACCAACAACAATGCGCCCGAAGGCCAGAATGTCACATATACAGGCTGGCAATGCTCGGAAGCTTGCAGAATTGCACACTCAGTTAGGCAAATTCAACACTCGCAAAGAACAAGAGGCTTGTTGTACTTTCACGTGACAACCTTTCACTTCTAACCTACTTGCTTCCACAAGTGTACACGTCCACAGCGAAATCTGACCAAAGACACTAAACTAAAGAAAGAAGAACTACACTCACTGCAAGAGTTTCTGCTCTGACCGACGTACTTGGCTTCCGGGAACTTCATCGACGCTTGGCACCCCGTGAATCCACAACCATAGCGCAGTATGTTCCACACCGTCCACTCTGCAGCTCAGCAGGCCCTTCCTGCAGAAGAGCCGAGCATCCATGATCAAGGCCAGCAAGGGATTCCTGAAGCTCTAGTTAAGCCGACATACAAAGCACCCTCATGAAGCCATATGCAAAGAAGAAAACTATTGTTTATGGGTATAGTGTCCCAAAGTGGCTGAGACAATGAGGAGCACCTTAACGGAGGGCTCTGGAATTTCAACCACCAACAGCACACAGTACACAGGCGCCTTGCTTTTTGCCTACATGAAAATGCGGCTGCCAGAGCCAGGATCGAAGAAAAGCGACCTAAAAAGTAAATAAACTGACATTGATTGCAAATTTTTTAATGTGCGTTCTCACACCTAGCCGGTTTTCCGAATTTTGATTAATATTTCTCAGCTTCACAGCATGAAATTCTAAAATTATTAAATGAAATGCAGTTGCTTTCCTACACACACAAGGTTCACTTTATCCTACACTGCTTACGTGTGGTTTGTCAGAAGCTACTTGTTTTCAAATCAGGTGTTTAAATCTTCCAGGCACTCTGCATGGCTAGGACATTTCCTAACAAAAGAGACACACAGTTTTTTACCATCAATAGTTACAATACATCCCAGAGTCTCAAATACAAAGCACCTGCCATGCAAGAGCACTGTGAGCTAAAATCTCGGTGCCGCACAATTCTCCCAAAGATAAAAAAACAAAAGTCCCCACGACAATGAACCTGCATAGCCAAGGTCTAGGGTGTGGCCTGAACCCAGTAATCACCATCTAGTCATGCTGACCTGCTAGTCGAAAGCTTCAATGAAGACACGGTAGTGACATTGGCTGAAGCAAAAATACGGTATATGGCTAGGTGACTTCAATGCCAAGGTAGGCAAGAAGGCTAGAGAAAAGGCATTGGGTGACTATAGCATAGGCTCTTGAACAAAGCAGGTGAGTTATAAGCTAATGTCGTAGAATGCAGCAATTCGTGAATCATGAATACCTTCTTCAGCAAACACCGGAACCGGAGGTGTACACAGAGAATCCCTAATAGAGAGGGTAAAAATGGAATTGAGATCATATTGTGCTCTACAGGCCTAGCATGCAGAATGTGGAGGGCATCAGAAAGGTGCGATGCATGACCACGCGATGGTAATATCTCAATTTAGTCTAGACTTGATGAGCCACTTAGTCACACAAAGAGTGGAACCAGTAAGGAAGAGGCTGATCATCGAATTAATGGTCAGCGGTAAAGTAGGAGAATTCAGGGTATTCCTGCAGCACAGGTGTTCGGCCTTAACTGAAGAACATCATCTCAGGACTTCAATAGTCAAGTGGATATGGTTTTAAAAACATCTGTAGACTGTGGGTATGGACTGAAATTTACGATTGAATTACCGGAGGGAAATCAGCTTCAATTTTTGGATATAAGATTGGAAGAAAAGTTGGATCATGTTTGTTGGTCTTTTTTACAGCGGTCAGAGAAGCCCTTGCTTAGTTATCATTCAGGCCATTCAAAGAGAGTAAAATGTGGCATTGCAGTGTCTTGTTTAAGTTCTGCTGTTACAAAATCATGTGTTCACGCCATAGATAGTAGTTTCAAACAACAGGTCTAAAGGTTAAGGTTAGCGGGCTTCCCGATGGATGTGATAATTCTAGCTAGCAATAAAATCATAAAGAAGATTAAGGCTTTTGGTAGAGAAGATACACAAGTCCATATCAATAGCGATAGAAAGAAGTATGCAGTGACCCCGTATATCCATTGGTTATCCCACAGGCTTAAGCAAATCGGCAGTAGATATGGAGTTAGTGTTATTTTCGGTTCCTAATAAGCTGACAGAAGGGCTAGAGATCCGAAACAAAAAAGTAGAACAAGAAAAGGTGCGTGCCAAGTGGACCATGATTCGCGTTTTGTCTCATGTGAAGAAGGGGTTGTGTATCAAGTACCTTTTAAATGTGGAAAAAATTATATAGGGCAAACCGGCAAATGTATTAATACGCGCCTGCGCCAACATAACACTTCTTTGAATAGTGCCCCCTCATCCAATTTGGCCCTTCATTATAGAGACTGTCATTTGAATAAACCTAGTGGGTCAAATGTGCCTAGTAGGAAAAAATGCCTACCGCTTTTTAACAAAACCAAGATTAAGTTTAGACACAAAGATCAAATGACTAGAGAACTGTAAGAGTCATATCACATCCATAAGAACAGTGACACGTGCGTGAGCTCACCATCTGTAAGCATCCAAGATTGTGAAATTTTATATCTGGATACGTAAGAAAAAATCTGTGAAACGCATGTGCCTTTGGTTGTCTTCTGCGAGTATTTAATCTGTGTTCTTCGAATAAACGTTCAGTTGATAGTAGCGCCTGTCCTTGTCATTACTCTCTCGTTGTTGTTCTCAGTCGCAGCGCTCATAATTTGCAATCATGTACCAACTAGCTCAACTTTCCGTATCATCTTAGTATAGAATTGATGACTGATACTTTCAGCGATATCACTACTACAAGTCAGCTGTAGGATAGATAGAATATCGACAAACCATTTAAAAAACAATGAAAGTTCAGATTAAGAAATGCCGAAGTCTAGAAATAGAAAACTCCAATACTTGAATAGAATATCTAGAACTATCAAACCTAGTCAACAAACAGAGTCCAGCACAAGGAATTATAACATGGAGAAAATCGAGAATGCTCTGAAGACTGGTGGTAGCTTAAGTGTGGTTAAGAGGAAGCTAGACACTGTCAAAAATGAGGTGTATGCACTAAGAGACAAGGCAGTAAATGTCATTACCGATCTGAAAAGGATGGTCAAAGTAGCCGAGAAGTTCTACACCAATCCATGCTGTAGCCGAGGCAATCACAAAGACAGAATGGCAGTAGTGAAGAGCAATCGGATATTTCACCAGTAACAAAGAATGCAGTAAAGAAAGCATTACAGTTGACTCCCGCCACAACGAAATTCACGGGGCGCGCTAAAAATTTCGTTGTTGTGGAATTTCATTGTCAAGAAATCCGAAAAAAAAAAGGGACAAAAAATGACTCTGGAAACGACACTATTTTATTTCTAGAAATCTGTTAGCTTTTTCTGCTTCGGTTTCACCACCAGCAGTAGCGTCACACAAGTTTCGCACTTTGCTAACAGAGCCATGGCAACATCATCATCGTGAGTGCCAAGGAATTGCCGGATCACGTCGAAGGCATCCACTACCTGGCACTTGGTCGCTGAGGCAGTTTTATCCTGGACGGAGTCGTCGTCATCGGACAGTTCTTCTACTTCATGAACACTTTTTATAATGTCCTCGTCGTTCAGTTGCTGGACGGCATCAAGGTCAAAGTGCAAAAGTCAATCAAAATGACTAGCAAGTTCCTGACAGCTACCACCAGACCGAGGCCAGCCGCGTCTGCCCATAGAGAAAAAAGTTTGATTGTCCATACATAGAAAAGATACGCGGCCTACTATCCAACCCTGGAAATGCGCTACACGCAGCAGATAACATTGTCCCATCAATTATTTTTCTACACGCATCAATGTGGGTGCGCATAAAAGTTGATGGCTTGCCTGCGCCAAGCTGGGAAGATTTAAAAAATTGAAACATCTGGGCTTTCAGAACCTGTCAATCCCTAGCAGAAGCAGGCTGCTCAGTACCAGGCACATCTCCTGCCGACATGAAGGTACTACTTAAAGATGACAGTCATGCTTGTGAGCGCCTCGAGAAAAAGCGCAATCTTGTCCGAGCTGAAAACACCTTCCGGCATAAACGCACCAACATGCCTGTGAAGCTCTCTAGCTTTCGGTTTCCCATTCTCAGTGATATTCTTGCCGGTAGCCCCTTCTTCTCTGCGTATGCTTTTAAAGGCTAATCCGTGCCTCCCTTAACAACTCAACGAACCATCAGAAGCCCCATCCTTAAGGCTCCTTTCTGCTTCTGCACGATCCACTCCACCCGAAGGGCAGAAATGCACTGCAGGAGTCACCAATCCACTGCACAACGGCAACCCAAGATTTTGTTTCTACACAAACGGATGAAATGCTCTTCTTCACGTCACATTTGCGCACAATATCTTCACGGGACAGCCGATGTTTCAACGCGTTCAAGACTTTCCCTTTAGTGGCCAAGCCCGTTGCTAGAACTATGCCTTAAACAATCGGGCCGGCCAAACAATGCAAATGCACAAACAGACAAAACTGTGTCACACTGAAACACAATACGATACAAATGGACGCCACTAACGAAACACACACCTGCACTAGAAAGAGAGGAAGAAAAAAATACCACTTGCAAATCAGCATCTAGAACAGCGGGCAGCTAAGCTCGGCTAGATGGCTGATAAGCACCTGACAACAATTGTCACCGTTGGCTAGCAACCTCTGAGAAACAAGCTACACCTTCAGGGACGGGGCACATGACCACCGTCCCACCCATTGCCATGGGTGCACTAGAAACAATACACCATGCATTTCAGCCTTCTAGGGGTGTATGTCGACAGTCACTGTAAGACGACTGTATCTGGAAGGCACAAAAGAATTATCTGGCACCAACAAGCAGCAGTGTTTAAATTAACGATCATCTGAATCAACAGGCTTCGATGGGCACTGGCCAGGAACACGCGAACTGTTTGGAATATCTGAAATTCTGCATTAAGGATAGAGCTAATGAGCACAACTTCAAAAAATGACCACTTATGCACGTCGCTGCAGACTGAGAATAACTGACTGAGGCATTCATGTTTAAGGCCCTCCGAATCAAAATTAATCGACCCAAGTTATTTAGTACAGACCAAAATGCCAAAGCACAGGTGTCTGTATTCCGTCTCCCTCAAAACGCAGTATTTGCTGCCAGGATCGAAGCCGTAGCCATGAGCTTGGCATCTCTCAGATAGCACCACTGTAGTGCGTACCTCCAACAGAAGATGCCAACAGACACCTTTTACTTTACAAGCCTAAAACATGCACCGAGGCATGGCATTAGCCGTACTTTTAAAAACCTACTTGCTGCAGTAGCAGCTGGAGTCAGTCTTGAGATGCTCTGTACGAAGTAGACTACTCTTGCCGCTCCAGGGAGCAGGCAACTGCTTGAACCAGAGACCGCGACCGAGCGACACCACAGTTGGCGCACTGCTCTCAGCCTGCAAGGCAAAGACAATATTGAAGCAAAAGAGAAAAAAAAAAAAAAAGCAAAAAACAGCGCACCACAGCTGCCGAGTTTCCATTAATTTTCGCTACAATTCCGGCATGCAATTGAGGTGTCAGCCTAGATTCGAGAATGTTGCGTTGTTGCGTCACCACAGTCGTCACATGCTACTGAGCATAAGGATTCCTTCCTAATACATGCTCATAGGCGTGCGCAGGGTTCTGCATTAGGCGGAGCGAAGTTTCACTGCAGCGCACCTTTCCCCTTTAGGGCCCCTACAGCCAAAATGCACCGCAAAGATGAGGAATGGTTATAAAACATTTATTTTGATGTAATGGAATAGCAACACATACAAAAGACTCAAAATAAGCTTCGCTGTGGATGCAGAATTAAAAATTACTTGACGACATATTTCTCAGAACGGTTCCTTAATTAAATCCCCGGCTTTCCAAAGGTAAAGGTAGCTTTAAACATAACAGCAGGAGTCCTCGGCTGCCAGTATATTGAAAAATCTACACGGCCATAACCCTGCACTTAAATTAAGACACCACAGGCCCGACAGAATAGAGGTACAGGGACAAACTTGGTGCAACCCTAAAAGGATTAGGAGGGGCGACCACCCCTCCCGCCCCCCATCTGCGCAAGCCTTATATACAGTCTTTGTCAAAAGTATACAGCCCAAGAGGTTCGCTTCTAAGCACCGTAACGTGGCTGCTGGCAGCAATACTGAAAAATGAATGTACGCCAGAGGAGAATGAGGGCGAGATTTGTCATCTACGAGATTTCGAATGCTAGAGCTGCTTTATGAGCCTCGTTACTGGACTTAGAGCAAAAATCCTTGGGTCATATACTTTTGACAAACACTGTACATGCTACTGCCAGATTAATGAGATCAGTGCTGAAGTTCATTAGCCCTCTAGCTAGTGTGACCACACAAACTCTCAGTGCACTTGACGTGAATGTTCGGCATGCTTGCAATAAGCACGATACTAGCGGTGGGCTTGGTTGTACAACACAATGGCACCAACAAAAGGCTGTCGGTACAGGCAGGAAGGTTTTCAAGCACAAAGTCCTAGCAGCGAAAAGTCTGTCCAATCATCAGGCCTAGTAGTCAGGGTATGATGTGGATAAGACTGATATTTTTTGACAGGAAAAAACATTGAGACCAGCCGTTACACTGCAATAGTACTATTCGAGTGGCCTTGTCTAGATCCCACCGACGGTATTGGCATGCTGTTGAAGAGGAAGTTGCCTCGTTTGTTTTAACAAAGTGATCACTGGCACCTGCTATTGCTCCTTTTCTTCCTGCAATAGCTTGCATGACAGTCTAAATCAAATCACAGTTTGATATCCCAGTGCACAAATCGTACTTATGAGGGAGCTCGATTACCCTAACCTTTTTCGCATACATGCTCTGTTCCTAACCTCCTGACCACCGAAGACCACCAATTTATAACCACCTGCACAAATTTTCGATTGACACAAACTGTTACTTTACCCGCCTGTGTTGCTCCAAATTCATCATCTCTTCTAGACCTAGCTCAAGCACAGCTTTTAGAAGATTGCACCAATACACGTGCCTGGTCTGAGCGAAAATGATGTCTTCCATTTCACATTAGATATGGCACATGCATCTTCACCATATTGCTCCAACCACATTAGAGAAAATGAAGCCACTTTACTTGCTGCTAATGACAAGTGTTAGGTGGAGAGAAGCTGACGTATTTTCTAAAGTGAGGAGTCAAAAATGATGAATCAACACATCCCTATCCCTATTTGGCACATTTACATGAATAACTAAGCTCTATTGTTCAACACACATTTAAACCAAGTTTCTAAAAAATTTACTTCTAGGAAATAGCAACCATTCATAAAAGCCTGCGTACTGGACCGCATACAAATCAACAGCCTCCACAAATTCCCATGCACTAAATGCCAATTAATTTTTTATCAACGTAACCCTCTCACACATCTTGAAGACTAATCGAAAACTCTTCTTAGGTATAATGAAACCTAGCAGCAACAATAAAGTGTCATTACTTACACTACCAAGGGACCCAACTGTCTTCGACACACAGGCTGTTATACCAATCATCAATATTTTGAAACAAACAAATATCTTATAGCAGAAGCTATGCACTGATGGCAAATTTCTATGCAGATACAAATTGATATAGTTCCATCAACTTTGAAAGCGTATTCTAACAGCAGTACCATTATGGTGTACTACCTAAGAAAGGAGAACTGCAGTAGTCATCCAAGGACAGAACCCAACTACCATCCCATATCTTTCACACCAATACCGTGCAAAATAATAGCATGCACAAAATCTTAACTTAACTTCTTAACTTCTTTGAATACATTTTCGTTTTTTCTAACTCGACATGACAAGGTCTTCTCTTGTGAAACTAATTTTCTTCTACCAACAATTTGCGCATTAACATAGTCCATAATTCTCGACTTTGCTAAAGCGTTCAATAAAGTTAATGACCCACTGCTCTTATAATGACTAAGTGTCCTAAAAATTGACCCTCCATTTCTTGACAAGGTTTATGTGTTTCCTTCTCATCTTCAGTTCGTCAATGAGAATGACACTATTTCTTCGAGCATGTCAGTGGGGTCTGGTGTTCAAGGATCTGTCCTTAGCCCCTTCCTGTTCTGAATTTGTATAAATGATTTACCACTACTACTCACTCCAGGATTTGTTTGTTAGCTGATGGCAGCATAAGTTGCCATAAAATAACAGACAATTCTGACATTCACTCGCTGCAGGTCATCTCTGCGTTATAAATGGCAAACAGCAGTAAAACTTGAAAATGTAAATTGATGACAGTTTCTTGGTCAAATGCCACTCATTCTCCATTTTTTTTAATGTCATCCCCTTGAAAGTGTAACTTACTTGCATCTCAGCAGTCATATACTTAACACTGCCGTGGAAACTGCGTATCGATCACATAACACATAAAGAAAACAAAACACTCATCCTTGAAGGAACTTATTTGCTCCAGTTTCATCAAAATCATTATCACGCACATCTTACATTATCTAGACAAAGACTATCTATATGGTACCCCCAACCTGTTACATTGATACAGGCTTTGGAAACTTCCCAACATCGTGAAACTCATTTTATTTTGGCTAATTACCAACATAAATCTAGTGTAAGCCAATTGAAAAAATCTCTAAATCACCTGCCCCTAGCTACCCTCCATAACCACTTGATTATACCGTACAATTTTTTTTACTTCTCAACTTCACTCCGTTGGATTCGACCAGCACACTCACTGCCACAATCAATAAAATTCACACAGTGCAGCATCATAAGTGACATGTGCCTAGTTGTATTTCTTGCAAACCCCAAAAACTGGAATTGGCTACCAGCACCATTATTAACAAGCATCAATGATTTTATTTAAAGGAATAGAGAATTGTCATTTTGATTCTCCATCTATTACTACTTTCCCCGAGTGCTTTATGTTCGTCTGCATCGAAAATTAGACTTTCTAGTATAAATTGCACTATGCCATTTTCTTTTTTAATTTTTATAACCTTACCTTCTCCTCTGAAATGTAATTTGCGCCCCGAGAGTGGCACAAAATAAATAAATAAAACAAATAGGTGTATTCCTTTTTTTCTGCGAGCCTGCATGTAAGATTTTCTTGCAACCCCAACTCCACGACATCACCATATTCGGTTGCGTTGTTTCTTTGAGTTATAGGTTTTAACGTACCAAATCAATTCAGCCTATCAGGAAATTCTTAGTAGAGACCTCCGATAGTTTCAACCGCATTCTTTAATATGTGCACTGACATCACAGAGCAATGAGCACATCGTGAATGGCCTGCCTCAAAAAGAGACAGCCATGACTGGGACTGAATCTATGTGCACGGCACCCCTGACCTCTGAGCCAACCTGATAGGTTGCCCTAATAATTTTGGGGGGGTCGCCTTTCAATTTCGGTTGGCTTAGAACGCAGCAAATATGGTACTAAAGTATAAAACTGCATTTGGAAAATAATGAATTTATAATTAATGCATTTACTTTTTCTAAATGCTTAACCTATCCATTCAGAAAATTTGCATGAGTACATTCCTTACATATTAATGGCACAAGCAATTTTAGACCTTGTGAGGAATTGCTGACAGAAAGACAAAAGGGTCAAAGGACAAGAAAAGGTGAAAGTAGGGAGACATTAGAGTGAAAAAACTTTTGGTGATGCAAAAGGCATGCAATGCAATGTAATGAAAGATAATAAATCAAATATAGGCACAAATACAACAGCTGTAAGAAAGAGGACAGAAAGAGGACAACTGAAAATGAGGTGATTAAGGAGGATATGAAAACTTTACTGAAAATAAAGGCCCTTAGATGTCGAAGATATGCAAAGTCATAAGGCACAGTAAAACCACGCAAGTGTGCATCACATTTAAGTGCAAGCATGCATAATAGAACAAGAAAAAAATATTCAAGACCAAACTGGCTGTCGCCAAGGAAATCTGTCAGTAAGGTAACCAAAATCAGCTGATACAAAATCTCAAGAAACCCAACATACAGTTCCATAGTGATGTTCAGACTTCTTACATTGCTGTTCAATAAATCAACCCATGAACAATGCTCGACAGAGGTAGCTGCATGGCTATCATGCCATGTGGCTGAACGCAATACCAAAGCCTTTTTTTTTGGCAACGGCGCCAAGAACCACCAAGCAAGGAAAGGGGTGGAAGCCTGTTCACAGGTACCTACCTAAGCTACCCCGGCCGGACAGCTGAGGGAGACTGTAAAAATAAAATTAATTAGATTCATGTGGCATATATGCGACTGTTTTACTTTTATACAGAACCCTACCTGATTTCATTATTATCGGCTAGGTAGAGAAATGACAGACAGTGATGCTCATTTCTGAATTAATTATTCTGCGGCAGCAATTTTCTTTTAGCTGACTTAGACATGGGATGTCCTGCAGCCGTCCACAACTACACGTTTCTTTCAGATCAAAGTTTTGAGCACAACAGCTCATCACGCCTTGTGGTCAAGGAAGTGGACAGTCTTGTGCCAGTTCCCTAAGAAAACTTTCAATCATCCAAGCTGGCGAAACTTCGAACAGGGTTTGCAAGGGTACCATGCATTTGAATGCGAATTTATCCTTCCATATGAATCAAGCTGGCAGGGCTCTATTCAACTCAATCATGAGAGCTGGTCTCGTGAGGCTACACAACCAGCCGACCAATCACACGCCCAGCGAATTTCATGACCAAAAGTGAAATGAGCAGCAACATGCCATTGCACTTCCGACCTATCAGAGCTGGCCGTGTCACCAGCTGCCGAAGGCGTGCCATAACTTCTCGAGGCTGCAAGGCATCAAACGGAGGGTGCTTTCTAACTGCCAACTACCACCTTTCAAAGGAATGCTTGTGATTGTTTGAAGGCTACAATGCTTGAATTGAGGGGTAAAGGTTTCTTACCACCTGGCAAAGGCATTATGGAGGCATTACTTTTTGAAGCTGCGAGGCTTTTAACGACAGATGCTGCAAACTGAGAATTACTTTCGACATTGATGCACTAATGCTCTTGCGTTAAGAAGATGCGTGTTGTAACCATAGAGCACAAGGAGGTAGAGTCAATGATGGTACGTCTTACAGCCTCTAGCAGCTAAAGTGTTCCAACTGACCTCTGCTGTCGTGCAAATCACGATATGAAAGTGATTGACTGAGCAAAGTATCAAAACTGTTTTCCTTGTGGTCAGCCATCCTCGACATCGATGACTGCTTATTGTCAAAGAAAAGGGGACTAGTTTATGTGTTTTAATATAGCCACAGAGGCACAGAAATACTTGAGCAGCATGGAAATGGGGGAATGAGGTACTCTAAAAAAAACATGTGCAGCCACTAACGGAATAGGCAAGCCACATGCACATGCAGTAGGGTATCGAAATGCCAACAGGATCAAGGGTGGTGGGGAGATGTATGAGGTTAGGTGGGAAGCAAGACTTCAGGTGGCAGACACAGATCTTTTCACTCTCTCTCATGCAGGCTTCACGCCAGGCATACAAGGCTGTGGCCGTAGGCATGTAACTGCACTTCAGTGCGATACAGTTGTTGGGCATGGCATTCTTTGACTATTATAAACAATAGGTTAAAATGAAAAACTGAAATCAATTAAGCTAAGTTGGTCAAATGCAAAGCATGTGCACTAGCTTGGCGCATTTCAAGGTCAGGCTTCAGGCAAAGATAGGCGAATTCAGTGACTGTAGACCTTAGGGTAGCGCACTACAAAGTTTTTCAGCCACTTAACACATCTTAAAAGGGTAGTGCAATAGCAATATTTTCTCAATACATTGTACATGGGTGGAAGGTGATGAAGACGGCGACATATGATGGACAGCGCAAGAGAGCTGCTGGAGCTGATTGGCTCCAGCAATGACTCATCAGCAAAGCTGACCGGATCGTGCTGCCGTTGAATGCCATGGAACCCAGTTACGGTACAGTTGTGGCCATATTTATTTATTACAAGATCAGAGGGACAGCTTTAGACACAGACAACAACTATTCAGGGGTGTGGAAACCCTGGAACTATCACTCTAAAAGAGTCACTTGTTTCACCTACTGCCCTACACTGCTGGTAGATAAAATATCTTCCCCAAAGAGCAGCATCATGTAATTACACAAATTGAGTTACACATTTTCAGACAACTATTTTTCCTTGATTTTTTTTTTTTTTTTTTAAGATAGAAAGTCACCCATGTAACTGACTTGGAAGAGCCCCAGTGGTGGCTGCTTCCAGATGCAAGTGTGTTGGACCATAGCCTCCGGCTATGGTTGGACCCCAAGGACATGTTGCCTGGCCACTGTTCATGCATGGACAGAAGAGCAGGCACCGGATGCTAAACGACGTGTGAGCACGTGTCCAAAAAATGGCGCCTGCATCCAAATGCCACAATGGGGCGAATTTGGCCGATTCAACGTGTCTGCAATGAGCTTGGCAATAACGAAATCCAAGCAGCAAAAGTACAACAGATTCGCCAGTTGCATACACACTGTCTGGTGATTTCGGTCGTGCTACGCTATGAATGAGAGTTTAGAACTATAAAAACCTCCAAGCTTCCATGGTAAACAAGCATACTGCGTGTGGTAACAATACCAGTTACCCCATCATATCGTGCGCGCTTTGTAACCTAACCTTTTTCATACTGCAAGTCAAGTTTTTTGTGGAAATAGTGAAAAAGTAATCGCACACCGAGTATCACGTGTATCATAGTCATGCCTTTCCTACCTTGAGCGTTTGTAGTACAGTACATTGTCTTCCCATCTATATTTTCCGTGCATACACGCTGCGCTCTTAACTAAATTGGCCACTGCAGCTCTAACGCACGCTTCTAATGCAATGATCGTTTTGAGGCATAAATCGCTTGGAAGTGGCTGGGAGACGACGACGAAATTTGCGGTATTCGTAGACAGCTCACCCCGAAAGCGCCGACTTCGCGGTGGGCTGAACAAGCGACGCGAGGCAAGAGCAATGACAAAGGCATCGCTCACCTTGTCCATGGACTGCTGTTACGCTGGCCTGTTTTGTTTGGTCTGAACCACAAAGTGCATGAAGTTGTTTCCAGGTGAAATTCGCAGCCGCGACTCACAAGGCCTCCTTTGAGGCTAGCATTTTGGGCCAGCAACACCCTGCATTTTTTTTCTTCCCGGGTCAACAAACAACACAACGACACTTCAACCCACTACAAAAGCGTTCGCTGTTTACAAGCGTCCACTGTTGTATAATACGCTGAAACTGTCACACGCAATTTTTTGAAATCTTTCCGTTTACACTAGCCCTTATCCGCTTGTTACAGTGCCTAGAAATATACTGGCCAGTATATTTCTAGGCACAATACCTGTAGTTACACCCAGTTACACCTTCCCATGCGGCATGATCGAAATTGGCGGTGGCCTACGGTCCCTTCAGATGTTCAGGCCGCGTGAAATCTGCGACAAGTTCAATAGTGCAAGCTTTCCTAGATGGCGCTCGTGAAAAGACCAAAAACATTCATGGGTGGATTCGGTTCCGATTTTGATTCATACCATGTCATTTTGCCAGGGTTGCCTGGGTTCGAATTCTGCTACGAAATAACATCACTGCAAAGTAGCATTGTGTCATGAAAACTTTCTCAAATCGATTCAAGCCTGCCGAGGTCGTAAATAATTTTAGATGCAGACTGACAGTTCAGAGAGGAGGCTGTTTTACCGTTTTCACCCCCTAGCCAGCCCTAGCTCAGCCATTTCTACATCTCGCTATGTTTAGCGTTTGATATAGTACACTAAAATACTGGGAAGTGTGCCGTCTTATGCACCGAGCATTGGGGCGAGGTGCCCACCCTGAGCAATAAAAAGCCTAGAGTCACGGTCGCTCTCGAGCATTATTCTTACACCGTGATCTCGAGCACGATGTGTCTCGAGAGAGAGAGCACGCGCTCTCTCTCAAGACCGACCATGGAGGAGTGCAGTTCCTAAAAGCGACATGGTGATGACTGTATCACATCTTTTATATCATTAAAGAGCTCTGGTGGTGACTGTGTGCTGTACGTCCGTGCTGGTTCGTGCCCTACTGGATTAATGTACATTCCCTTGGATTATAATATCGGCCCCACCGGACCTGTGACCCCTCGGTGGTCTTTCTATCCCTCCCAGTCCTCTACTGTGCGGACTGTTTGGCCTCCTCAACCACAATTACTGTCTACCCGCCGCTTCCCCTTCCTGCAATGTCTCCAAGCCGTGTTGACACAAGATGGACGGCAGACGTCGAGCTGCTCTCATCATTCAGTCATTACCATGTCATCATCGCTGTGCGGGAAAAACACGTGTCGTCTGCTTCTGCATTTCGTTTCGTGTGTTCTTTTCTGCTTGTTTTGCGCCCTTGTAATGGTGAAATGTTAACCACACACGGTTCATAGCGCGCTAAAGCGGCCACCGGTCGCGGAAAGAATCATCACCCGTATTTAATTGGCTTTCCGCTGCTCCTATACCGACGTGAATAAGCATCATCGCTTATGAAAAAAAAGAACAAAATCTTCCTACGTTTTGTGGGAGAGCTTACGGGCAATAAAGATAATTCAGCATCGTACCAGTTCCTCGTAGATGCTACCGTTAAATATTAGTTCTTTAGATATTCCCGGCCGATCTGCTCCGGTCGCTTTGGCCGGAGGATTGACAGCTGCTTTGGAAAGAACGAAATCCTTTCTATATAGCACACTAATCACTGGACAGTTGGTACCAGATTGCACTCAGAATGAATTAGCATGGTCCGTCCTAGTTCAGTGCTCACGAATATTGAATTTGTGATCGCAAATTTTTTGGATATGTATATGCGGTTCTTTTATGTAAATATTTTATTAATTCCAGTCGTGTTGTACAACGTTTGGATTAACAATTTCGCATAAAGAACAGCACTTCCGAATAAATTTCCTTATTATTTCAGTAGTTTTTCCCTCGGTGGTATTGTAGCATCGCAAATATTTATTTGCCTTCCAAATGTCATGCTGACAATTTAAAACAATAACTATAAAACCGGATTACAAATGTGTTTCAAGAATATACGTGCCCCACTTTCGTAAAACTATTACACTTTTTCCAAGAGCAGAATTATTTGTTTCAATATTTGGTGCATTAAGCATTCCGTAGACGTTACCATATAAGTAGCTCTCTTTGCAGCTTACGCCGCTGTAGCTACGCAGCCGTTGTTCATACAGGGCACCAGCTGGGGTGAGGCGATAGGGTGAGGGTGATGAAACCAGAATTGCAAGAAATCCTAAGGTTTGTGTAGGGAGCATAATTATATATTAGCCTGAACTGTAAATTCTCAAGAAATCCTAGAAACAAAAAAAAAAATACAAGAGAAATCTTACACCTAATCAGAGGTTATCGACGGCGAAACCAATTGAAAATAAAAGGAACAAACGCCCAAGAGGGAAAATAGGGAAAGCCAATTAGAAAAAAAAAAAAAAACGCAGCAGACGGAAGGGCCAAAATGGTTTGCAGGGAAGAGAGGCCCCAAGAACATTAATCTTTATGAAGGAAGAAAAAGTAACACAAGGCGTGATCCAGCGCGCCCAGCATAAAAAATGAAACTGTTTCAGCGCTGCTGAATTGAATGTGGAGCGAACTGATGAAGAACCGATTCACCGACCGAATTATGCAAATCAGCCAACTTCTAAGAACTACAATGCCGCACTAAGATAGAACGGCTGAAGTATCTCTTCCTTCTAATCCATAGTCACTTTAAGATTAACCCATCCCACTATTTTTCAATACAGGGCCCAATGAGCCATCAAGACATCGCATAGTATGTATATAGACCTTTGCAACGACGGCCTCCTAGGCGTCACCATACTGCTCGCTGGGCTGTTGTGTGCGCCTGACGTCAACACGGTAGAGACGGCAGCACAACCGGTTTGCAACAGTCCAGAGAGGAGCTGCGTTTAGACCTTTAGACAACCTCCTCGCCCGATGCAAAGGTCTATATTCCTGTGCCGCTTTCTCATAATGTTTGTTTACACAGCTTTTTTCCTCGAGTGATTAGAGAGTGGAACATGCTGCCTGACTTCATTGTAAAAAGTAAACTCTAGATGCCTTTCTTGAAAGCCTGAACACATACTTTGAACATAACATACCTATATAAACGTTGTACCTCTGCATAATCGGTTTCCTTTTTATTTATTTATTTTTTTTTGCTGTATTGTTTGATTTTCGCTTTACGTCCACTGTATTTGCTTGTATTTTTGTGTCGGACTTTTGTAGTTGTTGAAATGTGCTCCCTTTTTTGTGCATTTTTGTTTATTCTCCACTCCTGTAGTAGCCTGCACAGGCTGACAGTATTATAAAGGAATGAAATGAATAAATGAAACATTTGGCTGCAGGCGAGCGAAAGTTGAGTCTAACACAAACAGCACTCCGCTGAAAGCATCAAAGTTCATCGGCGTTCCAAGCAGAATACGCTTTTATGTCGTGGTCATGCCCAGTGAAGAAAGTACTCTTCTTCTCCTCTGCTCCCTCTCCGCGCCAGCGCGCACTTCTGCTGGGATGCCACTACCTTCTCCCCACTTCTCTGTAGCGAGCACAGCCAGCGGCGGAACACGTGGCGCCCCTGTGGCGAAAACCGGGCTTGGCGCATGCGCACTGCCGTCTTTTTCAGCCCTCACGAAATTTGCAACGGCTTCGCTTCTCGGTCCGTCGCACGGTGAATCACTTCTCGTATGAGCACCCCTTGACTCTCGTTAAACATCCCCATGCGTGCGTAGAAGTCTTCCAGTGGTATGGCATCTTCTCTACGTCGAACTTCGGGACACATGGCTGTCAAAACGGTCGAACAAACCTTCTGTCCTAGCAAGTCGCTGTTGTCGTTCGTCGTCGTCGTCGTTGTTGTTGTTGTTGTTGTTGTTCTCCTCTAATGTGATGGCACATACCCACACAGGGGGATCGGCCAAGAATTGGGGTGCAGAGATATTAGATTTTGAGATCATACTAGGTTGGAAACTTCTTCTTCTTCCTTGATATTTGGCACATACCCACAAAGGGGGATTGGCCAGGGTTCAGTGTGGACTGCCAAATGTCCTACAGAAACTGAATTAGTGTATTGACGTAATTGACAACTAAACAAAAACATAAGATTTAAGATCACAAAAGTTGTTGAAAGAAAAATACGAAGCAAAAATTAGGAATTTTGCAAATTTAGAATACAATTAGCAAGGGAATCTGTCCGTAGCTGTGATGTAGTTGTGATGTGATGTGATGTAGCAACTACCGAGCTGTTATCAGCAGCGGTTTCTTTGTCTTCTTCTTCCTGTCGTTGTTCCTCTGCAACAGCGGCGGAATTGGTTGCTAGGCTGCCGGACGCTCTTTAAGGCACCGGCGAAATGCTGATTGGTAGTGTAGCGCAACAAAATTATGGTTCACACTAAAGCTTCGCCTATAAGGGTATGACGCGATAGCGTGGGCTGCCAGCCCATTTATAAAGCCCCTCTTTAACTAAGCCGTAAGAGCATACCTTAGTGACCAATAGGGGTAACGTGAATTCAAATGCCATAAGGCAGGCAGATTCTAATGTCACCCTTCTGCAGCCCGTGTTGGAGCTCTTTCAGGCACCGGCGAAATACTGAAGGGTCCAGTATTAGCCCCGAGAAGTTTGAGTGGCGCCCTCTGGCGGTCAGCCCGACGTGACGTCACGGCAAGGACTGCCTGCGCCGATCGCTCTGGCTTCTCCGGGTTGCCGCGTAGCTTCGAGTCTGCGGCCTCGGTTGTTCTCATAACAAAGCGTTATGAACAACCCAGACAACACCGATCGAGTGTCAGGGAAAAAAAGTATTTAATAATGATTCCTCTTGCTTTCAAAACACGAAACATGGGCTCGTCGCGGTGAGCGCAAGTCTCGCGACTGCCCGAGCGCTCGCCGCGACGGGCGCAGCTGGTGCCATCGCCGCGACAGGAGCCTTTCGTGTGTCGTCCCTTGAAACTGATGATGTGCGTGGAGTCACTATCTTCATGGTTGTCTTACATTCGTAATACAACCATGAAGATAGGTCTATATGCCTGCGACGCGATAAATTTGTGCCGTTTTGCTGTGGACGTTGCTTAGAGCGCGCATTATGGACTGCGCGCTGTGAAATTAGTGCACGGATATCTATTTAAAAGAGGCTACTGATTAAAACTTTATTAGAATCATCTTACTTGTCGAGCATTTTTGAAAAGCAATTACACATGATTTGCCAAGCATTCTGATGACCAGAAATATGATTTATTAACCGTGTCGTCGTAAACATTTCCGTCATTCCGTTCGCCTCTGCCTATTGCGCCGCAGCCGTGCGCGCATGGGATGTCTTGGGGGCACTGCTAATTTGCAAATTTCTTTCCAGTCTCCCTTTCACTGAGGAGCATAAATTCCTATGTGGACAAAGCGTGCGAAACAAGTCGCCGCTGCCTTAATGAAGCAAAGAAACCACTTTCGTCAATGATTTTTGCAACCGTTATTAGCTGTTTTTGCTTGAAGATGTCATTCGCACTGAGCTGAATCCCTGCGTCCTTGAAAAGCTTCTTAACCTTCACGGTAACTCCTGAAAAGAGAAAAGCGCAAACTCTGTCAAAAAAAAAAAAAAATACAGCTGCAGGTGAAACAGGCAAACAGTGTATAAAACTGTATTACATACCTTCAGAACATCCTGTTCTTTGGTTAGCGCTGTGTGTTGGTCCTTGAGAAAAAAAAAAAAACGACAGAATTATTATGCCATCTAAACCACTCTTTACAGATACAGAGATATCACTAAATTTCCGTCACGCATTGAAAACTTTTTCGTTTTGTTAAATACTACAAACAGCTCATTGAATCCATATGTGAAGAGGATGAAAAACGGGTCTTGTTTAAACAGGCCAGTCCTTCTCTGTTCTTAGGGTAACATTATGCTTAGAGTGATAAGGTTGAAATGCAGTATTTTCATGTACATTTGGTGACGTGGCTATAGATAAAAGAAAATTCCTCGTGTATCTACGGATGACTTGCGGTTTTATTACTTCATTTTTATGTTGTAACAAGCTCTCCACTCGAATTTACTGCAGTAATATAGAGATTGTTTAAGGTATTAATTGTTTGTTTTGATCAATAGTAGTGCTGAGGAAGCAAAAGCCGATAATTTATCACGATTATAGCTTACTCATGTATTTCAGTTTCATGGTCAGAACTAAAGACAATGCGGGATATATAAATGTTGTTCTTTTTCCTGAATGCTTGATAAAAATCGTTCACGTCAATGTGAATCATCACAAAGGAATAGTGGCCGCATAGCGTATCCATAGGTAGACATACCGTCTCAATCTATAACTTCCACCTCCTCTTCTAGTTGTGTAGCATCGTCCATTGGAACGGCGCTCGAATTTTCACTACTGTCCCCATTCTTGTATGTTGTCAAAGCCTCTACGTGTGCGCAGAACTGGTACGACTTTGCGGGAACGCCTCTTTCACCTCGAATCAGATAGAAAGATTCAGGCTACAACCTCAAAAAACACTGAAACAAGGCCTTAACGAAGTTTGGGCATTACCTCAGAAAAGCGCAGAGCAGCTGCACATCACGTGCACTTTAAAGCCACGCTTGTTGCATAGCACACAAATCTGAGACGTAGCTAAGGCAGGACTTCACGGAGCCCGAAAAAAAAAAATTTCCCTATCACAACCGTTACTAAAGTGCTGTTTTTAGGGACGCGTTGCATTGAATCTGCGCCCCATGTCTTGGAAAACTTGGAAAATATCAGCATTCAAACAAAAAGACCAGCACAGCTGTGCGGACTGTGTCAAATTTCGCGGCATGAATGCACACGAGAACACCACTGCCGTGAGACACATTTTAAACAAAAACTTAAGCAGAGTCACAGTTGATTCAGCTTGGACATTCCGCTACTGAGCAAAATGTCTGAGCACTCACTGACACAAAGATCGAGGAAACGAAAGTTTGAGCAATGGCTGATTTACTTACGCCGCCGCTTCGTCGATCCCGGGAGCGATCGCCTTGCATCGCTAGGACGCACGGGAATGTTGACGGATGGAACAGCGTCTGGCAATAGTTTTGTTCTTGTGCACTAATAATTAAAAAAAAAAAAAGACTAGTTGACAAACAGCCCGTAAAAGCGTCGCTACACGTACGGCTTACCTAGTATCTTGTACACCGGCTACACAGTCTTCCTTTTTGAAGTGCTTACTGCACACTAGTGGCAATGCCGACGGTTGCTTCCCCATTCTTAACTTTATCAATCTAACCTCCTTCATTTTGAACAACTTTGGGTAAAGTGGAAGCTTACACCGGCTTTCTTCAGTGATTTTCACTGCGCACTGAGCAATAAGTTACCATCGTGATTATTCGTGAGCGAATACGAATGAAAGGAGCCGGCATCGGCCGGGAGGAGCAGCAGCCCGGCTGGCGGAGTCCTTGCCGTGACGTCAGACTGCGGCGATCGCAGCGGCGCCAGTGTTCGCTCTCGGGGCTAGAATATTGGGCAGTGTGACGACCGGAGCCGGAGAGCGGGCCGCTTTTGCGATGACAAGAACCGACTCCCGCGAGAGGGCGCGACGTGCAACAGGGGTGCCACGTTCGACGCTCGGCGCGTAGCGGCCGCGGGATAGCGGGGGTACAGAGGAGGGGTGCGGTTCTCTTTGAAGCGATTTTCAGACGCTACGCAATTAGTGTGATAATAATTAAGAGGCGACTTATTCCAGATGCTTAAACTGATCCCTGCCGTTCTTTTACGTCTATCTGGAGACATTGTGCACGCTTGGGTAGTCCTTCGGAGCAGCGCGCTATGTTTGAATCGCTATCTGAAACTCTCAACATTTCTTCCTGCGGACAGTTACAAATCGTCCAGATGAGCAATTTGTACTTAATGTTTGCAACGAAGCGTGGTGTTTTGCATTCGTTTTTCCCGTAAGGGAATAAAGGCTACTGCTCAGGAGCGCTATTAACACGCGGAGAAAAACAGTGTACATGCGAATCAAAGCTTGTGCTTCGTAAGGCCTCCTTAGGAACACTTATTTTTTACAAACCTTATTTACGAACACCTGCTTACATTTTGCAGCTTGCGCTTATTAATGCATAACAACGTTCATCTTAAATCGTCAGTAATCTGTGATATATCTCTTTAATCGGTGTTTTTTGTGCCCTAATCACCGCTTATATAAATTACAAATACAGTGTGCGAGCAAAACACATTTATTCACTACCGTACAAATTTAAAGCACTATGGTATTTACTGGCAAAATAAAATAAACAAGGTATACGCGACTCAAGCATTTATTCTTTGTTCGTGATTAACATATACGTATATCACGGACATTTGTTTGCGTCCCACTAACCAAAGGGTGAACCAGCTGTTTAGATTAAAAAAAAAAACAAAAACAAAAAGTCAAGTACAGCTACGGCATTACTTCAAATAAAACGTCAAAAATTAGACCTGTCACATACGTAATACGTTCATATGTGGGCACTTGAGTGCGGACGCTTTACTGGAATCAAATGGTACAGAGCAAACAAAAATAAAAGCACTGATAATTACGCGTCGAATTGGCAGGTATGATGCAGTTCTTGGCGCGCACCGAGAGAAAGCGGAAAAATGCGAAAAAGATGACGAACACCTAATACGCAAGCAATTAAAATAATGCCGAAATCAAATGCGGACATAATACGTGTTTATTCTTTCAGTGTGTGGCATTAAATATGAGTAATCGACTGTATACTTGCAACTACTGCTTACCGGACTATATATAATCGAGCTACTTGCCGCGGGTGCTCTTTGCAGTACTAACCAGACTATAATTGTTAACAAGGTTGATAGTACACGTGAAATACTTCCAAGGGAATTTAATTGTTTTCCCTTTGGAAACTCTTGTCGTGATTCGCTTACTTCGCAAAGAGCGAAGCCGCAAAAAACACTATAAATTTCATTGCTTCAAGTGGGAGCTTTTCTGGTGCTCCAAGTAGGTAACCTTTTTGAACCTTCACATTTTACAGGAAGATTGCAAGATCTGAAGTGCAAAGCAGTCGAAAAGGACCGTGCATCGAGCCAAATTTTTGAGTAAATTGCGACCTAGCTTCGAACCTATAGCGCTATTTTTGTTCGTGGTGAGAAACCGTGCCGGCCTCACAACCTCTCTTTCGCAGAAGGATGATCTAGCGGAAGCGAATAAGCGTATACCCTAGCCTCTGCGTCCTCTATTTTCCGTCGTTATTTCTTTTTCAAAGCTATTCATTTTTTTTTGTATGTACATAAAACAGGACTAGAGCGATCTTCTGGAGGCAATGACTTGCATATTACCGGTGGCTTGCGTACCCTAGAATGGAAACATTTTCTTGAACAATTAGGTCATCTCTACCTCCATGCGGGGTAGTCCACATTTAATTCATTCCAACTGAATGCCGACTTCTCTTGTGGCTTCAGTGACGTACTGTAGTCGGCATAGTTGGCGTGGGAAACAATGGAATATACCATTTTGGACTGTTTTGATAATAGGGTTACTGTGACCAGTTTTAGTCAGCGCTCGAACGCACGTGTTGTATGTTTCACTTCTTCATACATCCTGCCTCCAAACTGCCCTCTTTTCAAAACGACTACATTTCTGGACGTGAATTAAGTGCTTTAGGAATGCTAAAGCAAGCTGTGCGGCAAGTGAAGCATGCTGTGCGAGTCGTACGCCGGCTCTCTCCAAGCTGTTTTCTTCGGAGCTAACTCCTGTCACGTTACTTCCCCGAGGTGTTGCCGACGGCCAAAATGGAAAATAAATTAGGTGATTGCTAACAGTACTGAGCACCGTTAACCGGCATATTTGTAAAATCTTGTCGCGAACAGCTCGAGACGACGCACAAGCAAACAAGAACGTACAGTCCGCGCGGTATCCGCCCCGCCGCACAGCGCGCATACGCGGGCGCTCGGACGGCTGACACACCAGTTGCTGGTGGCGCCCTCTGCGCTGCGGCGCCTCCGTCATCGCAAAAGCGGCCCCTCGCTCCCATGCATTTCGCGGCGCGGTCGACACACTGCCCAATCTTCTAGAGCACTATAACCACAGCAAGAGCTCCAGGTATGTGCTGGCAGGTGGCTACGAGTGCACAGATTGGTGCAGACAGCTGTGGGAAGAAAGAGAAGTAAAAATATATACGGCGAGGGGATTGAAAAAGAGGAAGGGGGAGATAAACAGGCCAAATAAAGTTGGAGGTTAGTAGAAAAAAAAATACTGTGGGAGAGATAAAAGCAGACCAGGAGAAATGAAAAACAGGTAGAGACTAGGGAAATGAGGCATAACAGATGAAAAAAAAAAAAGCATTTCTTCTGTTTACCTAGTCACTGGTTAAAAAGATATAATACAGAAAGGCATCATAGTAGGAACCAAAACATGGAAGAAGAAAAAACAGGAATGAAACGTGGTCAGTGAACAACCATTTGAAACAAGGAAAAAAAAAAGTTGGCTGTGGTTTAGCTCTGCTTAACCCTAGTTGAATTGCGAAAGCATAGCCGCTCTTGCGGCCAAATGAAGAGTCGAATGAATAAGTTCACTCACCGGTGTTAGTGCATGTTTATGCCACAGCCGGTCGCACACAGAACACACTTCCAAATGGGTTGTTCGTGAAGCAGCGGTGAAACTCTAACGTGGCCTATTCGTGCTCACCCACTCTTCGTGCAAAGTCTGCGCGCAGACCACCTTCGACGTCTCCCAAAACAATCTTCCTTTTTTTCTCGAGACGTGCAGCGCGCTCTTCATCCGTTTCTTCTACACGCCGTCTCCTGAGTCCTGAAGGCTTCGTTGCGCCTGCCATTTGTGGCTAGGGCATACGAGTGTGGAGCGAAAGCTTTGGCTGCGGGCGACCAAGCGTTGCATCGAACACAACCTGCGTTCTGTTGAACGCATCAAAATACACAACTCACCTTTAGCTTGAACGTATTCCGTTAATTTATTGCAGCAGATAGCCGTCTTATCAAAGACCCATCTCTGTAGCAGAATGAGGAGCCACTAGTCCCGAACACGGCCTACCTATTCAATTTTAAAAGCGAAAGCTTCTATACTCCCCTCTGTAGCTTCTTCGCCGTGTGCGCGTGTTTCTCTTTGAACCGAGGAGAAACTGCGTGGCAGCTCTAAGTCACTCGGCCGCCGCCGTAACCGAGGTATAACAGAGGTAACCGCACGCTCGCCTCTGCCTGGTGACGTGATAGCCGTGCCGTCCCTCAACCGCAGCTGTGCTGAAGCCGTGGCGCTCGCACTTTGCCTCATTTTGTTACATGCCTGTCAAGCGCAATGTTATACTCGCCTAGTCATCCCGAACGGACGCGATGACCCTATTTATCCACAACAGCGCTTGTGTTGTGCCGCACCGATGATGACGACGACGGTGCTGCTACAAACCTCTTATGCTATTTAAGAAACTGCTAGATGGACCAGGCAACTCATGAAGCGTAAAATACGCAAAACATTTCCCTTAATGCAAAATACCGGCGTTACCTCCATGCGATTAACATTATTTTGCTCTTTAAATACACGTAATGGATGCGTGAAGCTATTGTTGGGTTGGTCAAAACAGAATTCCATAGATATAAAAAGAACACGACTGTAAAAGTACAGGAGTTGTTTACTTTGTACATGACAAGAAGCACAATTCACCGCATGTCCTTACATGAATGGCTACCGAAGAAAAGAGAAAAAAAGTTCACGAATTACAATTAGAGTATTGCTTTTCAGTATAGCGAACAGAATCGTCAATAAACGAATTGACATTGGCTGTCCCATGCCTTGTGCAATAAAACAATACGCCTTGAAACTTATAGCAGATAAAGACACTCAGAATGTTCATTGCAGATCACTTTTAGACACCCGGACGTAGTCCAGGTCTAGGAGCGCTGTTCTCGAATCGTACAGAAACCGGGCGGCACAGTACCGGGGTCGTCAACAATGATGTTGCTCAGCAACGCCAGTGCCTCGTTGTCCTCGAAGATACCCCAGGCAGCGGGGCCTCTGTTAAACTCTGCGGCTGAAAGGGCGAGGAACTGAAGTTTCCCGAAGAAAGGCTGCATTATTTCTCGTACGGTGACTGCGCTGCTGTCGTCCTGCTGCCGAAGACTGCACTGCTGCTGCGCCCATTCATACACGGCCGTAATCACAGCCATCTTAAAAAAGTTAAATTGGTTCACAGGAAGGGAAAGGCGCAGTAACTGTCACACTTGCTTTGTGGACACCCGAACCGCGCCGTAAGGGAAGGGAGGAAGGTGGGAATGAAAGTGGAAAGAGAGAAAGAGGAGCCGTAGTGGAGGGCTACGAGGTAATTTCGACCACCTGGGGATCTTTAACGTGCGCTGACATCGCACAGCACACGGACGCCACTTCGTTTCGCCTCCATCGAAACGCAGCCGCCGCGGTCGGGTTCGAACCCGGGAACTCCGGCACAGTAGTCGGGCGTCTTACCACTGCACCACCCCGGCGGGGCCACAGAAGGTTTTAGGACTTTTTCTGTCAAATTCGATATCTGTTGCCGAATTTGCCTTGAATCGCTGGCCTGTTTCTTCATTGCAGGTACTTCTACAGCGGAAGACTGCAGGCTACAAACGTCAGCGAAGCATTCCACACTCGAACAGCGGCAGTTAAATACATGGCACATGAACTTGCACATGAATGCGACGAATATGTGGCCTTTTATATACGGCCTAGTGACGTGTGCGCTTTCGTGGATAACATTCTCACGACTGGGGAACAAGAGGCAGACGCGCCGGCGAGAGATATGCTCCGGACGCGCGGCCTCCAGGTACTGTCCTCGAGCAGCTTCGTCTCCTGTCTAGAGTGCACCGTCAGCTATGTCCTGGACCACGTCCGCGGTGTTCCCGAGATGGCTGTCGTGGTCCAGGACATAGCTGACGGTGCACTCTAGACAGGAGACGAAGCTGCTCGAGGACAGTACCTGGAGGCCGCGCGTCCGGAGCATATCTCTCGCCGGCGCGTCTGCCTCTTGTTCCCCAGTCGTGAGAATGTTATCCACGAAAGCGCACACGTCACTAGGCCGTATATAAAAGGCCACATATTCGTCGCATTCATGTGCAAGTTCATGTGCCATGTATTTAACTGCCGCTGTTCGAGTGTGGAATGCTTCGCTGACGTTTGTAGCCTGCAGTCTTCCGCTGTAGAAGTACCTGCAATGAAGAAACAGGCCAGCGATTCAAGGCAAATTCGGCAACAGATATCGAATTTGACAGAAAAAGTCCTAAAACCTTCACGGAAAAAAAAAAAATATTAAAGAGCACTGAGGAATCTGCATTGGAGTAATGCGAAAGCACGGATGCTGCTGTTGGTTGCTTCTAGTTGCTTAATTCACTTCTTGTTTACCCATTTTAGTCTTTGGCACTTTCAAATTACGCGCCGATCCCTTCCTGCGCCCTTTGTCGGGTCTATTTCCGGTCGCGTGACGTGACATCCTCTACGTCACATTAATTCACTTGTTTATTCATTTTTGGTGCTTTCAAATTGCGCGCCAATCCCTTCCTCTGCTCTTTTTCGGCTCTACTTCCTGTTACGTGACGTCACATTAATTCACTTCTTGTTTACCCATTTTAGTCTTCGGTACTTTCAAATTACGCGCCGATCCCTTCCTGTGCCCTTTTTAGGGTCTACTTCCGGTCGCGTGACGTCACATCCTCTACGTCAGACTGATTCTCTTGTTTATGCATTTCAGTCTTTGGTGCTTTCAAATTGCGCGCCAATCCCTTCCTCTGCTCTTTTTCGGCTCTACTTCCGGTTGCGTGACGTCACATCCTTGACGTCACCCTAATTGACTGCCTTAATTAACTACTTTAGTCTGGTACTTTGAAATTGCGAGCCAGTCCCTTCCTATGCCCTTTTTGTCTTGACTTCAGGTTGCGTGACGTCACATCCTTGACATCACCTTATAAATGACTGATTTAATTAACTGTTTTAGTATTTGATACATTCAAATGTGGCGCCAAGCCATCGCTTATGACACCATTTTCGCCTTTGCTGTTTCATTTTCTTCCTCTAATTATTTACCTAATTAACTTACTGGCCTAATTGTTTTTTTTCGCACACGTCACCCTCTATCGACTGACACGATTCATTAACCTCTACGACTTCTCAATTACTCACAACTGCTGCAGACACGATTTTGCGTGTTTTGCCTCTAATTATTTACCTAATTATCTTATTGGCCTAATTATTATTTCGGACGAAATATTAAGTCGCCTTCTATCGATTGCCACCACTCATTAACCTCTATCGCTTCTCAATTACAACTGCTGCAGACAACGTTTACATTTTTTGCCTGTAACTAATTACGTAATTAACTTATTGACTAATTATTTGTTCTGCAGCAACGTTACATCAGTCTCTATCAATTCACAGCACTCATTAACCTTTACCGCTTCTCAATTAGTCGCAACTGCTGCGGACACGATTTTGCGGACGTTGTCTGCGGATACGGTCTGTCAGCGCACGTTAAAGATCCCCAGGTGGTCGAAATTACTCCGTAGCCCTCCACTACGGCTCCCCTTTCTCTCTCTCTCTCCACTTTCACTACCATCTTCATTCCTTCCCTTACGGCGCGGTTCAGGTGTCCACAGAGCAAGTGTGACAGATAGTGCGCCTTTCCCTTCCTGTGAACCAACCAACCAACAGAAATCTGTCAACATAGCGAGGTAACGCTTTCGCGTTGATAATTCGAGATCTGGAATTTGTCCCCGATAGAAGTACCTGCAATGAAGAAACAGGCCAGCGATTTAAACACCGGCAACAGATATCGTCTTTGACAGAAAAGTCCTAAAACCCTCATGCAAAAGAAACATAATTCGAGATCTGGAATTTGTCCCCGATATTTTTGACGCTTTGTCGTTTTATCGATACACTTGTCATTTAGAGAGACAGTGTGCTTGGATACCCTCATCGACTGTGAATTTCTACATGGAAAGTAAATTGTTATGATCGTCCAAATGCCGTTTGAATTATTCACGATGCATGTCACATGTTTCAGTGGGACCATTTCATACTGGGACGTTATGGTGGCTGCTCGCTCCGTAGTAACATTATTCTCGCCATCTAAATTTACACGTGTTTTCAGATGTTTTTTTCTTTTTTCTGTAGTCAGTTCATAAGATCTGGCCTGTGGAATACAAACGCAGCGCCATATATTTGCAGTGCCGCATTCTGTGCTGTAAGTTTCTTTCCTGTTAAGGATTTATTTTGCATACCATGAACCGAACGGGCCTGCGAACTCACCTCAGTACTCAGTGTTACAGACATAATACAAATAAAATTGTTTATCTACACTAATACATTAGTACTTCAGATCCACTACACACACACTTAATCTGTGCGTGCAGCACAGAAGTCCACAAAGGCAACACACACACACGCACGCACGCACGCACGCACACACACACGCACACGCACACGCACGCACACACACACACACACACACACACACACACACACACACACACACACACACACACACACACACACACACACACACACACACACACACACACACACACACACACACACACACAAAATCGCCCATCCTTTGTAACAATGGCTGTTGGCTTCGTTTTTATGTACATCTCATAATGAGCGCCTCTTTTCTCTAAACTTGTTTGCTGATTATTTATCTGACTCGTTGTGTGTACTTTTTCTGCTAACAAATATCGCACTCATGGCTGAGAAAACTAGCATACACCACTGCCATCATGTTCAAACTGCTAGTCGTGAGTTTGGCGTATATGACAAAAGTACTTTAGCCCCTTGGATCAGAGCTCGAAATGTCTTATGGGGGCATGCATTTTATTTACGAAATCGGCCGGTGTTAGCGACGACTGTATTTTATTCTCGTTTTCTGTCATACAGATGTTAATGCTTGATGACGTCTGTCTTTTTATCGTGAGAATGTCATGTTGTATTACGCAAGCCTGATTCTGTTTGTCCTCTGTGTATATTTAAAACACATGAGGAAAATTGTACAGCATAGGAGCGCTGTCTCGCAGTTGGCTTGGACGTAACTGCCTTTCTTTTTCCACATTGAAAACTGCGCAAGTGACTACAACCACTTTGCCTTGATTTTATTTTAATCGCACTTCGTATCCGATAATGTCGATGGCCTTAATGTTACCGCTCATGGTAGCGCTGGGGGTTTTTATACGGCTGCATGTGTCGCTGAAGCTTTTCGCCAAAATGCTATCTTAACATTGTCAGAGACACTTTTGGGAGCTATTGGGTAGTTCTCGTGCACGATCTGAAAGTGCAGTAAAAAAAAAAAAAAAATTGCAGTACCCCTAACGAATCGCGAGGGTTGGTAGGCTTGCACTTGGGATATAAGAGCAAACTTAAAAGGTCATAACGAGCATTTAAAATAAAGCAAATTTATTTTAGCTGCTATGAAGAGCAAAATGCGAGTGCGAAATGAAAATGAGCGATATAATCTGTGCTACGCCTAGACGATTCCACTGGAGGAATGTTTGCGTGGTGACCCATGCTTTGTTGCCATAAGCAAAATACCGTTTTTGAAGGAAACCATTTTCAATCACGCGTGTGCTTTCGGCCCTCACGCAGGACAGCGAATAACGACATGTGGTAACCGAAGACACATGGTTCATGCTAGTTACATCGACGCGTCGCGCAAAGATGTAATCAGTTCAAGGTGAACCTCTGGTAGTGGTATTGACTGTTGTTGTGGCTGTAGGAAGAAGGAAAAGAAAATGCACGGGCCTGCTACTGGCTCTGTTGCTGATCCACCTCCGCTGCCTCGTGCGGACTGAAGAGAAAATAGAGAAGAAAGAAAAAAGAAGGGGGAGAAAAAGATGCGCACCGCAACAACAGCCGTCGTCCACCACCGAAGCAGTGGCGGGTGCAATGACGGCCTACAACAGATAAAAATTCGGTGGCAGGCTATCCACCGCCTCTTGGTGACTCACCTGTCCCAGCCCCATCAGGGCCAGGATCAGCCACCCTTCCGTGACTGTTCGAAGAGCGATGAAAGAAGTCATGGGAAGCAGTACTTCCAAATTTTTGCTCCGTATTTTTTTTCTTTCATTCAATTCTAAGATCTTGAACCTTAAATTTTTTATTTAGTTGATAATGAATTAATGCACTAATTCAGTATCTGTTGGCAGTCCACACTGAACCCTGGCCCTTCATGGGTATGTACTATTTATCAAGGTAGCATTATCAAGGTAGTCCATTCATTTAATCCTTTATTCATTCTTCATCTCATACCCTACTGATGCCGAGGCAATAAATATCGATAAAAAAACATTTATCAAGGTAGAAGAAGAAGCTGGTATCCGACATGGCCAATCATTAACTGGACGTAGGGCTTCTTGACATTACGTTTGGCAGGAGTCGCCAACTCGGGTTTTCCCTTTCATATGGGAGGATGATATCCCATCAGCCTGCCAAAACCCTTGTATTCACATTATGCCCAGGCGACGCAGGCACGTTCATAAGGCTCGGTTAAAGGGGGGCTTTATATGTTAGCTGGTAGCTTACGCTGATTGATTGATTTATAGGAACGGAAAGGCGCGGTAACTGTCTCACTTGTTTTTTGTGGACACCTCAACCGCGCCGTAAGGGGGAAAACTGATTGATTTGGGGGAATGAAAAGGCGCGGTAACTGTCTCACTTGTTTTCTGTGGACACCTCAACCGCGCCTTAAGGGAAGGGAGGAAGGTGGGAGAGAAAGTGGAAAGAGAGAAAGAGGAGCCGTAGTGAAGGGCTACGGAGTAATTTCGACCACCTGGGGATCTTTAACGTGCGCTGACATCGCACAGCACACGGACGCCTCTTTGTTTCACCTCCATCGAAACGCAGCCGCCGATGTCGGGTTCGAACCAGGGTACTCCGGCACGCCGTAAGGGAAGGGAGGAAGGTGGGAGTGCAAGTGAAAAGAGAGAAAGTGGAGCCGTAGTGGAGGGCTACGGAGCAATTTAGACCACCTGGGGATCTTTAACGTGCGCGGACATCGCACAGCACACGGACGCCACTTCGTTTCGCCTCCATCGAAACGACACGCTATTGCATCATCGCGAAGGTGGGAGTGAAAACAGAGATTAAGAGGTACCGCAGTAAAGGGCTTTGAACCACCGCGCGGTAGAGGCTTTCGCCTTATCGAACTTTAGTGGTCAAAAGTGCCCCTATGACATGAATAAAGCTGAAACTATAAAGTAAACTACTATGCGCAAAAGCCATGTCTTTACTTTCAAGCCAAACTTAAGCGTAGCCATGCAGATAGCTGATAGCGTAGCTGATAGCTGATAGCGCAGATAGCGCAGATAGCGTAGCATCTGCAGATGCAGATGCAGATGCCAAGGTAGGGAAAAAACAGGCAGGAGACAAGGCAGTAGGTGACTATGGCATTGGTTCTAGGAATAGCAGGGGGGAGTTACTAGAGTTTGCAGAGCGCAATAACTTACGAATCATGAATACCTTCTTCAGCAAACGGAAGAACCGGAAATGGACATGGAAAAGACCTAACGGAGAGACTAAAATGAAATCGACTTCATAATGTGTTCAACCCCCGCCATTGTGCAGGATGTAGAGGTAATCGGGAAAGTGCGATGCAGTGACCACAGGATGGTGAGGTCCCGAATTAGCCTAAATCTGAAGAAAGAACGCAACAGATTAGTAAGAAAGAAACCCATCAACGAATTAGCAGTGAGGGGGAGGGCAGAAGAGTTCAGGATCTCGCTACAGAATAGGTATTCAGCTCTAACTGAGGATGGCGGCACTACCCTAGAGGCAAGGAACAATAATTTCAGAGATATCATTACTGAGTGCGCGGTAGAAGTAGGCGGTAGGATAGTTAGAGAGGATACCGGTAAGCTGTCTAAGGAGACGAAAGATTTGATTAAGAAACGGCAGAGTATGAAAGCTTCCAATCCAACAGACCAGATTTAATTGGCCGAGATATCAAAGCTAATCAATAAGCGCAAGGTGGCCGATATAAGGAAGTATAACATGGAAAAAATTGAGCATGCTGTAAAGAACGGGGGACGCCTTAAAGCGGCAAAGAAGAAATTGGGCATGGGCAAAAACCAGATGTATGCGATAAGGGACAAGGCGAGCAACGTCATCACTAATATGGACAAGATAGTCAAAGTAGCCGAGGAGTTCTATACAGATCTCTACAGTAGCCAAAGTAGTCAGGACCGTAATGAGATTGGCGGTAGGGAAAAACAGTCAGACGTTCCACCAGTGACGAAGGACGAGGTCAAGAAAGCACTAGAAACTATGAAAAGGGGGAAATCAGCTGGAGAGGATCAGATAACTACAGATTTGCTGAAGGACGGGGGGGATATCGTGCTAGAAAAACTGGCCACCCTGTATACGCAGTGCCTGGTGTCATCGACGGTACCGGAACCATGGAAGAATGCAAACATTATCCTCATTCACAAGAAAGGGGACTCTAAGGACCTTAAAAATTACAGACCAATCAGCTTACTGTCTGTTACGCATAAGGTATTTACTAAGGTAATCGCTAATAGAATCAGGACAACCTTAGACTGCAATCAAGCAAAGGATCAAGCAGGGTTTCGGAAACGGTACTCTACTATCGATCATATCCATACCATCAATCAGGTGATAGAAAAATGCTCGGTATATAACCAGCCCTTATACATAGCATTCATTGATTACGAAAAAGCATTTGACTCAGTTGAAACCTCGGCGGTGATGCAGGCATTGCGAAATCAGGGGGTAGACGAGCCGTACGTGAAAGTGCTGGAAGATATATATAGTGGCTGCACAGCAACCATAGTTCTGCATAAGGAAAGTAACAAAATTCCCATAAAGAAAGGTGTTAGGCAAGGAGACACAATCTCCCCAGTACTATTCACAGCTTGCTTACAGGAGGTATTCAGAGACTTGGAATGGGAGCAGTTAGGGATAAGGGTAGATGGAGAATACCTCAGTAATCTGAGATTTGCTGATGACATTGCCTTGCTAAGCAACTCGGGGGATGAACTGCAAATAATGATTGATGACCTAGACAGAAAAAGTAGAAAGGTAGGCTTGAAAATCAATATGCAGAAGACTAAGGTAATGTTCAACAGCCTCGGGAAGGAACAGCAGTTTACATTAGGTAGCGAAATACTGGAAGTAGTAGGCGAATATGTCTACTTAGGACAGGTAGTAACCGCAGATCCGGACCATGAAAAGGAAATAACAAGAATAATAAGATTGGGATGGAGCGCATTTGGCAAGCACTCGCAGATTATGACTAGCAGCTTACCGGTATCGCTCAAGAGGAAAGTATACAACAGTTGCATCTTGCCTGTACTCACCTATGGGGCGGAAACGTGGAGGCTAACTAAGAGAGTTCTACTTAAGTTGAGGACAACCCAGAGGGCTATGGAATGAAAAATGGTAGGGGTAACATTAAGGGATAGAAAGCGTGCAGAGTGGGTCAGAGAAGTAACTCAAGTTACCGACATTCTAGTGGAAATTAAGAAGAAGAAATGGACATGGGCAGGACATGTAGTGCGAAGAGAGGATAACCGATGGTCACTGAGAGTAACAAATTGGATTCCAAGGGAAGGAAAGCGTAGCAGGGGGCGGCAGAAAGTTAGGTGGGCGGATGAGATTAAGAAGTTCGCAGGGGTCAAGTGGATGCAGCTAGCACAGGACCGGGTTAAGTGGAGAAATATGGGAGAGGCCTTCGCCCTGCAGTGGGTATAATCAGGCTGATGATGATGATGATGCAGATAGCTCCTGCGTACTCCAGGTTTAACCACAAACTAAAGCTCTTGCGTACTCCAGGTTTAACCACAAACAAAACAACACCAAATTTTTTTTCTTCTATATTGTACATTGGGTTATAGGAACGTAAATGCGCAGTATGTCTTTGACCTTCAAGGTGACATGCACAGCCCAGGGCTACTTCTCCTCTTAATCGGTTCATAGGAAAGGAAGGCGCAATATCTGCCAAACATGTTCTGTGGACACCTGACCTAAGCCGTAAGGAAAGGGAGGAAGGTGCGAGTGAAAGTGGAAAGAGCGGTGCAACTACGTTGGAAATTGGGGCCACGGCGAAATCATTGCATCGCGGCAAGTGAAGTTCTCGCTTCCAAAATTCCGAAAGCGCTGTAGAATCTGCAGTGGAGAAATGCTAAATAAAGCCTGAGCGGTGCTGCTGCACACGATACATAGCGCGCCTCTTATCGAACACAAAGAGAGCTCCGTTTAACGCATCAAAGCCAGCCGACGTTCTATCATTAGATTACAAAAGAAAAACGGTGTACAAAATCGTTCCGCGCGCTAAAATCACACTGACAAGGCCGCATGTCGGCGGTTATTGAAAAACACCGACTACCATACTACTACTACTACTACTACTAATACTATTAATTGATTCACAGGAATGGAAAGGCGCACTGTCACGCTTGCTCTGTTGTTGTGGCTGTAGGAAGAAGGAAAAGAAAATGCACAGGCCTGCTACTGGCTCTGTAGCTGAGCCACTGATTTATTTATTTATAGGAAGGGAAAGGCGTGGTAACTGTCTCACTTGTTTTCTGTGGACACCGCAACCGCGCCGTAATCGAAGGGAGGAAGGTGGGAGTGAAAGTGTAAAGAGAGAAAGAAGAGCCATAGTGGAGGGCTATGGAGTAATTTCGACCACCTGGGGATTTTTAATGTGCGCTGACATCGCCACAACAACAACATCGCACAGCACACGGACGCCTCTTCGTTTCGCCTCCATCGAAATGCAGCCGTCGAGGTCGGGTTCGAACCCGGGTGCTCCGGAACAGTAGTCGGGCGTCTTACCACTGCGCCACCCCGGCGGGGCCACCTCTGCTGCCTCGTGCGGAGAGAAGAGAGAAAGTAGAGAAGAGAGAAAAAGAAAAGGGAGAGAAAGACGCGTGCCGCAACAGCAGCCGTCGTCCACCACCGAAGCGGTGGCGGGTGCAATGACGGCCTACAACAGATAAAAGTTTAGTGGCAGGCTAGCGCCCGCCGCAAGCGGCGGTGACCTACCTACCAGCCCTATCAGGGCCAGGAGCAGCCACCCTCCGTCCCCTTCCTAAGTGACGGAGGGTGGCTGGTCCCAGCCCCTGTCAAGGCTTTTCTGGTTACGTTAATAAGAGAATAACCATGAGACCGCATTATAGGCTTATGAATTCCGATGCACGGGGATTGTTTGGCGCAGTGAAATATGAAAACCGATGATGTTTGCTGTTCACCCTAGCAAGCCCCGCCGGGGTGGCGCAGTGGTAAGACGCCCGACTACTGCGCCGGAGTTCCCGGGTTCGAACCCGACCACGGCGGCTGCGTTTCGAGGGAGGCGAAACGAAGTGGCGTCCGTGTGCTGTGCGATGTCAGTGCACGTTAAAGATCCCCAGGTGGTCTAAATTACCCGTAGCCTTCCACTACTGCTCCCCTTCCTCTCTTTCCACTCTCACCTTTCTCCCTTCCCTTACGGTGCGGTTCAGGTGTCCACAGAGCAAGTGTGACAGATACTGCACCTTTCCCTTCCTGTGAACCAACCAACCAACCTAAAAGTTGTATCGTATTTAAGCCACTGTGGCGACATCTGTCGTTTATTGTAATTTCGGAAATTGTTAGCTTCGCTACTGGTTTGGTTTGTGAAGTTTAACGTCCCAAAGCAATTCAGGCTATGAAAAACGCCATAGTGGAGCACTCCGGAAATTTTGACCACCTGGGCATCTTTAACGTGCACTGACATCGCACAGCACACGGGTGCCTTGCTTTTCGCCTCCTTCAAAAAGCAGCCGCCGAGGCCGGGATTCGATCCTGCGTCCTTGGGAACAGTAGACGAGCGCCGTAACCGCTGCGCCACACTCAGTACTGATTTTTAACGGCAGTGTTCACTAGTAATCCAGGTTATGATAATTTGTAGAAATTAGCACAGTGATTACAGTCATTTAGCGTTAATAACTAACTTACACTGCTGTGAACTGGTCAACGTGTTTGCTGCTGATTATACGAGCATTTGGGACTGGCGTTATTATAGTGGTGGTAACGGTTGTAGATATATGCCTTCCGGATAGGCTATATGGATAATTTTAAGATAAGCGCGTAGTGAGGAAATTGAAGGTGTCCGCAACCTTCCCCACGTGTCCGCAACCTGTCCCCAAGCGTCCCTTCATGCGCCTGACCAGTCTGCGCAAGTAGATAATGCAAATGAGAACTAAGACGCCTAATAAGCACATATATTAAAAGGTACACTATGCCAATTTAAACAAAAAAAAAAAAAACGAGAAACTAACTGGTATCAAGAAAGCTACCGCAACAACATGTTGGCAAAGCATTATTGAGCCGAAAATGTAAATGAAAAAAAAGAAAATGAAACAACCGACATCATTACGGCGTATGAAAAGACACAAAAATTTACTATCTCAACATGGAGAGCCCTTGTAGACTACAAATTTATTTCCCAACAAATGCGTCAGTGATCTTGGTTGCGTGCGCTTCGCAAGTAACCACAGCACCGATTTCTGAAGTTTGAGGTGCGTCAGCACATGTTTCGTCTCCTTGTGTGTAGTGGGAAACTTCCGCAGCAGATAAAGGGCATCCAACGCTTTAGCTACCATCTGGTGAATTCAGTTCCAAATTGTAAAAATCATATTGCACGGTGCAGTTTGGTAAAAGCGGACTAACGCATTTCTTGATGTTATGTTGGCTCGCAACTGAATAAATATCAAATGTTTTTCAACACCTTCATTTTCGAAAAACAAAAAGTTCGTTAAATAAGCAAACATGACGAAATTTATTTTGTTATTTTAGGTTAGTCAAAGCATTGACCTCTATGGGCCTCTGAGGAGGAATCTACATATCTTCGTTAAATTATGCAGTTGAAGTTAAAAGTTTACTAGAAGCTGGAAAGAAACGAGCACATAAGGCAGTTTCGTTAAAGCGGGTTTCGTTAAAACGAGTTGTAGCTATATATAGATTCCGTTGCCTTGATCTCCATGGTTTTGTGAGCCCGCGGCTGTATTGACGACACCAGGTTTCTGTGCCCATGAACCATCTAATGTCACCGGAATAAAATTGGTGGACGCTTCCTGAATTATTCTCAAGACCCTGTTTAGCTTGTGCCCATAGCCCCCAGAGAGCAAGTCGTGGAATTCGTCTAAATCACAGCAGTTTTCCAAATCCAGATAAAATGCCGGTACCTACCGGAGCAGACCGTTAAATCCTTCCGGGTGCAAGTCAGTGATCACGATCCTATCTTCGACTGCAAAGCCTCCGTAAAACATGGCCCGGAAGACTTCGTTCTGCAGCGCCAGGATAAGACGGTGGGCTTTAAATGATCCATAGTTTCCGGTGTAGAGTTGCGACTCCACGACGAACTCCACATCAGCGAGCTCTCGAGATCCAAGAAACGTCGTCAGCGAGAACTGCGATAAAAACAAGATCTCAAGTATTTTCTACAAAAGGGATACATAATGATAAGGACACCGCTTAGCTAGCGTCTCCACAGCGCTGTGTTGACGAACGTTTAAGTAATGGAGTTTAACGTGCACTGCAGAGCCGCTCGCACTTGAGCGTGTCGAACATCAAAATCGCTCAAACGAACGGGCCACTTTGCAGAGCCGGTTGCTTCCCATGTCTTTTGCTCACGGCAGTGTCAAAGGAAGCTTACGAATCAATGGAGAGAAAAATCGCAGCATGCGTGTCTATATAAGGCAATATCGTTTAGGGATATCTGCCTCAGTGCCAAGAAAGAACAAAATAGGCTAATACAACGTGTCGTCTCTTCCATTCTTTTCTATACATTTATATTAAAGTAGCATCGCTCCGGGTGTCACATTAAGTGTCTCAACATTCTATGCGTTTGCTGATGTCAGCTGTTCAGCGGAAGTGGGACTATAAGCAGAGTGTGACGTGGCAGTTATTCACGAAATCTGGAGTCTGAAGCCGTGGATAATCGAAGCTAAGTCGTGTTCTATGGGCGGACAAAAAACGGGTGACGAAGGTTTACATAAGCCCATATAGAACGAGATTTTTTGATAGTTTGCTACAAAATTAAGCAGAAAAACGTGGCGAGATCACTTAATTACACATCAAAATGTGAATGCAGTCACATCACATACTCTGCAGTGTTTTCGTGATGATATATTTGGATATATTATTTATTAGACATCCCAATGTTACATATTGGTCAAGTACATTTTGTACTCCGAACAAGGGTGAAGGGGACCCTCAGTCCTCCCTTTGGCGGACACTTTAGCAACATTGGCTAGCAGAAGACGGCTGGTTCCCTTCGACGACTGCTCAACTTGTCTTGTGTGATCATAAATCCTATCTCCCTAACTTCGCTCTGCGGTCGATAAATTCTGCGGGTTTAAGCACGAACGACTTGAAATCATTATGATTGGTTATCTAAGGTGCTTTCATCTTAAAATTCAAACTTGCATTCCAAAAACTATATATATCGTCTGCCACCCGTTCATAACGGTTAAATCAGTCTCGCAGTTATAAAAAAGATGTCAGAACATGTGAGGCAAAGGTTGCTACGATATGTTCCATGCGTCCACGTCCAGCTTTCAGACGGTAAACCTTCAGTATCATAACACACCACGCGTCACAGTTCACTGCGCATATCACTCATTGTGTGCCTTCGCCATGCAGTTGAGGCAGTCTTGCGGCAGCAGTCATGCGAGCCTGAAGAGTACGAAGAGATATATAACTGTCAGTAAACAGGCGAAACCTCTGTACACGACAATGGCAAGCATGTGTAATACACTGATGCCATAGCGCGTCCAGTCGCGCATGTTAAATCGGTGAATGCTGTTCCTGTCATCGGTACCTCGGCTAGCAATGTTTTCTGTTAGGAGAACCCGACAATCTTACCCCTATCAGGTTACAGGTTTTTTTTTTTTTTTTTTTTTCGAAGATCTATTAGAGACTGGAATAGGCTATGCGAAGAGGTAGTGTCAATTATGTCCAGCAAATCTTTTGCTGCTACTCTTGGGATCTCCTTTAATGAGATGTACCGGCTTGTCGCATTGACGTTCTTTCATTTTTTTTTTTCGTGTGCTGCTAGTGGGTGATAAAATGATGTTTTGTCCGCTCCCCCCCCCCCCCCCCCCTCCTCGTAATGCCGCTTGCGGCGCTGTGGGTATTAGACAGAAATAATAAACAAATGTAATTACTGTGCACATGCCCTCAGAGCCTACAAAGATATAGTGAAAATACGTGTGATGTATTTAAAGGTGAAAGGAAAAACAAACTCGACAAAGGCATGAAATAATCATCTCTGCATTTTTCCAACTGTTGAAAGAACAAGACGTCCATCACCACGCTGGAGGGCCACTGCAGCATTGTTTAATAGGAAAAAAGGCTATTGAGAGGATATAAAAGCACTGTAAATAAAGACTTACCTCCGATTCGAACGAAGCCGCTGTTTGGGTTGAAGCATAAGCATACCCCTGTTTGGGACTTTCGAAGTAGTTATGGCAGAAGATGCAACCTAGAATGAAACACAAGTGCGTACAACGTACTAAGCTTGGAGACTTGTCGTATTTTTCGAAACACGCGTTTTGACAATCTAATACGTGCTACCATGACTGCAACGTTTGCATAAAACGGTAAATTATGAGCGAAGTTCCAAAGAAAGAGTGACAGCCTAGAAGGCCCTATCAGGAGCATACACCTCTGGCAGGCAGTAGACAGCTGGTGAAATGACCGACGGATGATTGGTCGGTGGGCTGTGTTACGTGGAGAGACCACATGACGTGGGCGAATTGGCGGGAGCTACAAACTCGTGTAGCTTGTTTCAGATGGGAATCGGGCTCTCCTGTACCATTGGATCGCGGGTCACACGAACTGCCCCTAGACTACGTAGGCACGTTCGTACGGCTTAGCCAAAGCGGTATTTATTAGCTCCTCTTTCCTCAGAAGGGCCAATATGAAAAATAACGGTAACTGACATGCATTACGTTTAGGCCTGGGGCGATATTGGGGGCTACTGCAGACACCAGGACTAGCTGAACTATTTCATTAAATGAAAGCTTAATAAACTTACTATTATTTACATTTGGGGATCTCTCGTATACACCCAAGAAAAAATAATTCAATTAAAACAATTGTAGCGCGCGCTAAGGCCCTCATAGATGTCATCATGAAGGCAGTTTCACATTGAAACACAGCGCCAACAGGTGTGTCAAGCTTAGACTTCACGGACAATGCGTGCCTTGACGCCATACTGCAAGCGCAATGGCTGCGCCCACTGGGTATCGACGCGGGGGCTATCAGCAAGGTCGTGGTTTATTCCTTTTCACGAAAATTTTTCCGTGACTAATTAAAAAAAAAGTTATCGTAATCAGGTATTTAGCGAATTAACACAGCACGAGGCGGTCTGCTGGCGGAGACTGCAAGCAGGGACATTCCACAATCTATGCATACTACACAAGATGTTCCCTACACAATACAGGAACACATGTCCGTGGTGCGGGGCAACCCCCACACTAAACCACATCACATGGGAATGCGAACGAAACAGAGCCTTCCACAAACTAAATAACCAGAATGCGGAACAATGGGAGGGTCTGCTGACCAGCAGCGAGCTCACGGCCCAAAGGGCACTGGTGCGGCACGCCTGCGAAGCAGCAAGACTCAGCGGTGCCCTGGAATAGGGGCGCCGACCTTGTGAAGAGGCCGAAGATACGAAGACATCGGCCCGCCGCTAAAACCAGAAACTTTTTAGAGCAATAAATTTTTTCTCTCTCTCTCTAGCGAACTAATTGTAGGAGTCTGCCTAACTGGTGTCCGCCGTAGCCCCGAATATAACCCAAAGGCTAAAATAAAGCTAAAGCCAAAAAGTTGCGGTATCATAAAATTCTGGAACTCTAAACAATAAAACAAAAACAAAAACACCCGGTCTTTAGGTCAGGTGGTTTTTGCACACAGCTATGTAGCTCACTGCTCTATACTACTCATATGTGTACTACTACTAGTTTATACTACTACTCTATATACTCTGTATACTGTATACTCTATATACTACTCTATAATACTGATACGAAAGGTGGAGGTAGTAAACGTGAAAACTACTACCTTACATACTGTACACTCTATATACTACTGATACAAAATTAGGCCACACCTTTAAGTTTTTTTTTACTCTTCCGGCTAGGTGATGTCATAGGTAGCAGTGGATGAATAGAATTAAATATTAAGAGGACCAAAGGGCCACAGCCTTCTTCAAGGCGATATTAACGCCGAAAGCTGCGACAAAGGCAAGAAGGTGTTTTCCCTCGTTACTTGTGTGTGGCAATATGTATTTAAGTACACATTGTTACGACATGCTTGAACACCGATATTAAACTTGCTATGAACATTACGCCATGAGATGCATGATGAATGAAGCAATAACTGGTGTTACTGGGATTGGTATGGAAAAAAAAATTAAATGGATGCTCAGCCTATACTTTAATTAAGAGCACACGCGAAGCGTCTTTGACACCGTGTTTTGATTCCGTGAATACTTGTTTTAAGTTGGTTTTGGGGGGAATTGAAGCAGAGTACCAGTTTCGGAGAATTTAACACTGCCTATGCATTCTGTGGAATGGAATGGGAATGGTTCTTGGAATGGGAGCAGTTAGGGATAAGAGTAGATGGAGAATACCTCAGTAATCTGCGTTTGCTGATAACATTGCCTTGGTAAGTAACTCAGGAGATGAACTGCGAATAATGATTGATGACCTAGACAGGAAAAGTAGAAAGGTAGGCTTGAAAATCAATATGCAGAAGACTAAGGTAATGTTGAACAGCCTCGGGAAGGAACAGCAGTTTACATTAGGTAGCGAAGTACTGGAAGTAGTAGGCGAATATGTCTACTTAGGACAGGTAGTAACCGCAGATCCGGACCATGAAAAGGAAATAAGAAGAATAAGATTTGGTTGGAGCGCATTAGGCAAGCACTCGCAGATTATGACTAGCAGCTTACAGGTATCTCTAAAGAGGAAAGTATACAACAGTTGCATCTTACCTGTACTCACCTATGGGGCTGAAACGTGGAGGCTAACCAAGAGAGTTCTACTTAAGTTGAGGACAACCTAGAGGGCTATGGAACGAAAAATGGTAGGGGTAACATTAAGAGATAGCAAGCGTGCAGAGTGGGTCAGAGAAATAACTCAAGTTACCGACATTCTAGTGGAAATTAAGAAGAAGAAATGGACATGGGCAGGACATGTAGTGCGAAGAGAGGATAACCGATGGTCGCTGAGGGTAACAAACTGGATTCCAAGGGAAGGAAAGCGTAGCAGGGGGCGGCAGAAAGTTAGGTGGGCGGATGAGGTTAACAAGTTCGCGGGGGTCAAGTGGATGCAGCTAGCACAGAACCGGGTCAATTGGAGAAATATGGGAGAGGCCTTCGCCCGGCTATAGTGCCTAGAAGGGCACTATAGCCCGGCAGTGGGTATAGTCAGGCTGATGGTGATGATGATTTATGTAATGAAATTTTGTTTACGTGTTTGTCCTAAGTACACATATAGAAAGTGAAATATATTTCCTCCGGTTCTCTTGCGAGTTGAACACAGAGTTACAAGAAAAATATACGCTGTCAATGGGGACTGTTAGAAGGAACAACTTGCTTCTAGTAGAACGTTCCCATAAATGATAAGATAGGCCATTGAATCAAAATGAAGGACCACATGGAGCTGTCAGCTGAAGAAATCGTCGAAGCCATCAATTACGGGAAGGGGGAGAAAGGCGGAGAGAACAGTGATAAAGACCTTTTAGGCGAATCAAATGTTTTGGCGACCAGAGAGGCAACAGCGGCATTCCACATTCTGCGGTTTTGCCTGCATCGCTTCGGTGTTTCGCCGTAGGGCATGCTGTGAACCTCAAAGTGATGCGCTGGGTCCACAGCTCGAAGTGTCCGAGAAAAAAAAATCTTCCTCTTCTCAATAGGAAACTCGAATTCATTTTGAAGGTAGCGCGAAAAACGAGGACAAGAGTAGAAGGACACAACACGAGCGCTTTTTCACAACGTAAATAGCTATTAGGGTAGCCAGCGAGGCTGGACTGGAGAGTTTGGAGTTAAAACACGTAACAGAGCCCGTTGTAGAAGAAATATATAGTAGTAAGGTTGAACGTTGGGCGAGTTGAAGATTCAACTCGCACGATCATGATTCCAAAAGTCGATTTCCCCATCTTGTCTCCTCTTCCTTTTGTGTCTAGCGATGACTGCTTGTTTCATTTTCCTTGACAAGTTAAACTATGCCAGGAGCGAAGCTCCGATGTTCAAATGTGAAGACTGGGTAGAGCAAAAAACTGAGTGTCATAATTAGTATAAGTATTAATTCACAAGCTCTTTTTTTATGTGCTATCGTTTACGCCCGTACAGCTACGGTGTGTAAAAACAAAATGCGTTTCATCGCTTTATCCACCATCACTGACGCGAATACCTAAGACAGTCAGGAAACTGGTACTGAAAGCTAGAATTTCAGTATTGACAGGTAACGTAACTAATGAGTAACCTGGTCTACGGGCTGCGCGCTGACGAGGAAGGTCGGGGCTCGGGACAAAAACCTTGAAAAGCAGGGAGAGGGACGAGGTCAATCGGAGCGGAGGAACCTGCGACTAGCCCCTAAGAAACAAAAACAGACGAGCAAAGAGCAGTAATTGTAGAATTATTCCTAAATGCACATATACAGTATTCTCTATATTATTCAAATTGTTCTTAATCTCTATTCTTAGTCTACAATGATAATCTTTCAAATATACTATCTTCGTCGATGGCTTCGTCATTTACCGTAGCATCACTAACAATAGAGACGCTTATACCATCTTCAATGCTACATAAAACTTGTGGAAAAAATTATCAGGGTTTCAGCTGAGGTTAAAAAGAGTTAGACATGCGAAAGCACGGTTTAATTCGTTTTAGCTATTGGCCTCTATCTGTTCTTTCCTCTTTTGTTTTTGGCTCCAAGCTTAAATTTGGTTACGCTCTGGGATATACACACATTAGGAAACGTGTTCACGTTTGAGCGTCTTCTGTTCCAACTCAGCCCTCCCCGGCTCACTCGCCATCCTGGCGTGGTCTGACGTTAATTTTTTAGTGTTTTCATTTTTATTTTCCTTTTTATTTCTCCATCCCTAAATTAATTCTCATTATTTTATTTATATTTCTTGGCGTGTTTTGTTTTTGGTTTATTTTTGTATCCCAATACTTATCATAGATTATTATTTTATTAGTAATACTTATTAATTACCACCATCACTATTCATCATCTTACATGCCCTGCTATTATTTTCATTACAAATTTTTTTACACGAAAGGAAAGCCGCAGTATCTGTCGCGCACATCCTGAAGGTCCAGTTAGACCTCGTGAAATACTGCATTCGCACTAAAATTGTGCAAATAACTTACTTATGTCTTTAAAAGCTAATAAAACAACTTCTACCTCATTTAATCACCGTTAGTCATACCCTATCCCTAATTACACTATTTGCGAAGCATTGGTATCTCATGCATCTACATATAAATATTTAGGAATAAGCCTAACACGGGATCTTTGTTGAGACACCCACATTATGAACGCTAACAGTGTTCTTAGTTATTTAAAGCATAACTTGCGCCTGGCACCGCACGCAGTAAAACGTTCCGAATATTTACCTCTTGTTCACCCTAAACTAGAAAACTCATACTCTATCTGGGACCCCTAACAAAATAACCTTGCCAAAACACTCGAATCATTTCAAAACCGTGCCATAAGATTCGCATTTTTGACTCATAACGTAGGAGAGCAACATCACTGAAAGCAAAAGCTAACCTCCCCACCCTAGCATCTCTTATCCCTTTGTAAACTAGTCAGGCTGGCTTTTCGCCAAGCTTTTTCATTCCCTTTTCAGTTATTCCATTACCACCCCAGCTCACCACGTTTCACGTTGCGCCAGTCACCAGAACGCCGTCCATACCCATCAAGCATACACTTCTGCGCATCTCAAATCATTTTTCGCCCAGACTGCAAGAGACTGGAACGACCTGCACGCTGAAGCTTCTGTCCATCCTGGCCATGAATCTTTTAGGTCATTCATCACCAAACTAATTAAATGATTTATTAGCCCACCCCCCACGTAACGCCCCTAGTGGGCTTTTGAGGTATGAAAAAATAAATAAAATCGCATAGTGTATATATTTATGTTTATTTTTATATTTTTACCTACTTTGTCCTTTCTCCCTACCGATCACCTATTTGATTTCCTCTACCCCTTCCTCGCTATCCCTTTATTTCCGCTGTTCCAGTTCAGGTGCTTCAGATGTCAGCAGATACTGGAGCTAGCACACGCCTTTTTCTTTTTTTTGGTTATATAATAAAATAACCACATACTACTAACTGCGACGTGAGAAACTGAAAGAAAAGCCGATGAGAAGGCGGGAAGAGGCTAGCTTGAAGCAGCAATACAGGAAGTACAAAGAAAAAAAAAACAAGAAAAGGGTAAATGAAGTCTTCATTCCATTGCTACGGGAGTAGACGAGACCGCTTACAAAACACGGGGCCCCTGAAACTGTCCCTCTTATTGTTAAGCTTTAATGTTTTAACCCGTTTGAACACGTTCGGGCAGGGTTGAACCTGTTCGAACAGGAACGGAACGTGTCTCCGGAGGCGAAACCAAACCCGAAAGGCGTGATCCCGAACCTGAGCCGAACACAAATTCCAGTTAGACACCCTGGTTCTGACGTTTTACGTACCTAAGACCGTATACCAAAGATGTAGTATTTACGTCGAGAGCAGCGAACAGTACTTTGCCATCGCGCGCAGCCATCACAGCGCAGGGCAAATTTTGACAAAAGGCGAGCCGGAGAATTATACCATTTTCTCCAGTTTTTTTTTTCTCATCAAATTTGGCTTACGTACACATATTTGTTGTCGTTGAACATAACTACCCTACTGATAGATGCCGTACTACATAATTCTGAAGTAGTAGCGACATCGTAGGGCTCAGTAACCTGCACCGACACCCCACAGACTGCAAGCTGCCTTCCCCGTGACTGGGATTTAATATTTGCCGAGTTCTACTCACCAACAGGACTCAATAATCGTGAAGAAAGCGGGCGGATCAAACAGGTATATTGAGAGAATGTAAATTTACAGTGGACGTCAATGTGATCCAAGAAACTGCCGTGACAGCAAGCGTTTCCTCACGAAATTCATCCGTGGTCACAGAGCCGCGCTAAACACAGGAATTCATTCATTCAATCAATCAATCAATCAATCAATCAATCAATCAATCAATCAATCAATCAATCAATCAATCAATCAATCAATCAATCAATCAATCAATCAATCAACCGACCGATCGATCGATCGATCACACTAACACAGATACGCGGGCTGTTCGAAAAGCACGTCGCTTTGGTGTATGTACTAAGCAGCACGTGGCTGCCTCAACAACCACGAAGTACGCGACAAAGCAGCTCTTCAACTTCAGGCACCAAAGTCAGTAAGGTTCAAATCAAACGGTGACTACTTACGGCCCATTGCTTCCCGGTAAGCACGGACTTCTGCAACAACTCTTGGGTAAAACTCCGAGAGTGAACCTTTTCTGATAACGGCAGACTTCACTCAGTTACCCACGGTCCAACTATTCTAGTTCACTGTAGTCCAACTCCTACTGCAGTTGTTGCCAGACTGAAAACTGCCTATTCTCAAACCACATAGATTGACTCCACTGCTCAGTGCGGCCAGAGGATTTTTTTCTTGCGTCGTTTTTTTTTGTTTGCTTTTTTTTTTTTCCTTTGTTTTTGTTTTTCATCCACCCATGCGCCCGCCGCTACCGCACACCTGCACTCGCCTGCGCGCACACCCCCGTAGATGGCGTTCATGGAGCAACGTTCCTGGGAGCGGCCGTCGTAGCCGTTTAACATTGCCCGATACGTGGCACCAGAACGCGCTGCTATTCGTGCGCAGCGCTCAAATTTTCGAGTCTTCGGCGCTTTTCGTGCTCATTCACATTGCGTGCTGCACCATACGACTGCCCACATGATTTCTTTGTGTAAAAACGCCATGCATCGAAAAGGCGATGTGTCGCGCACAACCAGAAACGTTTAACTGCGACTTTTATTAGAAATATTGCAAAGAATTACTTCACTTTACATGAGGACAAAGGTAATATTTACGACAAAAAACAACAACAAAAAACTAGGTACAAAGGACTACATAAAATGCGTCGCGAAACAAAGCGTCAGTTTTGGCTGCTAGCAAAAAAATGTATAAAAAAAAACTTGCGGCTACTCGACACGTAGAGCACACTTGAAAAATGCAGTAAAATGCCCGCAACTGTACTCAATAGTATAACGTGTCAACACAAAAAATGAACACACACAAGGAATTCGAATCTTTCAAAACTGTGCACAGAGGCAGGTGATGTATATCAGAAATTTGATATCAGCGATGATGACTTGCTAGGTATGAGTCTACGCCTGCTACACACAAGAAGTTTTTAATGTGTGTGCGTGTGCGTGTGCGTGTGTGTGTGTGTGTGTGTGTGTGTGAGCATAGACACTTGGCACGCCGCGACCATCAGCAACATTAGGCTACTAAAAGAAATTTAAATCACGACGGGACTATCTGTGTAATTCATTTTTAAGAACAACTAACCTGCCAGAAATACAAGTGCGCCTTCTTCAAACACAATCGGAGCAGCAGTTATATCCACCTAGGATTAAACAAAATGTAGTGCGCAGAAAAAAAATTTGCTACGAATTAACAAATTACCACAAAAACAAAGCGGGCTTTTACATCTAAGTCGTGTGGTCGCCTACGACCGATAGCTGGATAACGTGTTATTTAGCAAGGAGTACGAGGAGGAAACAACTTTATTCAATGCACTATTAGGCGTCGAGAACGTCCTGGGCCGTGTGTACGCAGTTGCGACCGGAGCCCAGCGGTAGCTTCTTCGCAGGAGACAGGACAAGGAGACAGGAGTGTTCAAGAAAAAACACAAATATATATTTACATTGTTACAAAATGCAGTGACAGAAAAACGGCAAGAATGAGGCCAAGCCAAAATCAACACAGTCCTGCGCACTTAAATATGGCTTTCTTCTCAGGGTCCCGCCTTTTCCTCCGATCAGGCTTCAGCAGAGCTCTTTCCTGGGAGCTGTATTGCGGTAGCATAGCTGAACCACACTGGACGGCGGACGCAATCCTAGTTACTAGGGCTTTGCCTTTCTTTTTGTTATTTGCTTACTTGTTTGTCCGGAAAGGGAGATTTGAGCTTTGGGGTACAGTCCGCTTGTACATCCGACGGCATCACGCGTGTGCACAGGTGCCAGCCGTCATCCGATCCCAAAGGAAGGCTGGCCCCTCTTCACAGACGCTGGGCTTCGTTCTAGTCCCTCGGTCCACACGAAGCACGGGATGCTTCGCGAGTGTCCATTGCACCGCAAATCACGCGCAAGCACACACGTAACCCAAAAAGAGACGCCGTCAACACAGACACTTCTTCGCCTCGTCTCGATAGGCGAAGGCCATGCCTGCGGAGTAGAATGTCCGAGGCACGGATCGACGGTTTTCTCTCGCGGATGGTTTGCCTCGAGGCCGGGAATCCCCCTTTCAACCGAGATATCCGCCAAGGCACACGTGAGGAAAAAAGGATCACTATAATAAGAATGCGCGGGATTTTATAGCATATAAGTTACGCGATTGGTAAATAAGCGAGCGAGGAACCACAAAAAGCTCCGTAGACGTGAGTCATCAGCGCTGTCGTGTCACATTCTTAAAGGCTGAACACAAGTGTACCCCATATTTTTCCCTTTGTGTGTGCGCGGTGAGCAGCTGGGCGTTGCTGAGCAAGGGCTGGCCGATGAGAGGGGGGTTACACACATGGTAGAGTGTAGGGGGTTAATTTTATTAGAGAGCAGTCGGTTGCCTAGAGACAGCTACAGACTAACGCATACCCCAACCTGAGTAGTAAAATATATCCCACAACATATGAGAATAAATGCCACTATGAGAAGCAGTAGTAACCGCTCCTCCTTTCGCTAAGAGGAAAATAAAATCGTGATCAACCGTAGGAGCGTTGCACTCACTCCCCCTTTGACACCGTGTGTATTGTGCGTTAAAAAAGGCGAAATCCCTCTCCTCGTTGCTTCGGGTAGACCTCGAACAAGGAATAGCCAACCGAAGCAGAAACCGCAAGTGTTTTTTTTTCCGTGTGTGGGAAGCTCGGACCGGGAGCGCCCGCAAAGGAGCGCAGCGCTGGCGCGGGTAACCCGAGACGCGCGCTGGGGCAACGTGCACTGGCTGGAACACACGAATGTGCCTTGCTCACGTGGAGCGGCTTCATTTCGATTACACATCCACTACATTTCTTTTTTTTTTTTCTCTCTCTTTTTGAGCGCTTGGTGTCTGCGTTCAGCCACCGTACATGTTTTTTTTTTTCACAGCCACCTGTTCCCCACACCCACACATTCCATCATTTCCCAATTTTCTGAATAGCGCTTATTACCGTAGTAGTTCGGGGAGCAAGATATGAAATGTGACAAAACCATCTAGTCCCCTTGCCCTTCGTCAACCATATTTACAAAAATAGGCGTATACGATTTCAATCGTAAAGAGAAGGGTGTGGAAACCTATGTGGCAGCATAATTGACCACTGAGTGCCGAAGATGGTGAGAAAAAGACACGCCGTGTAGTGAGCAACGGTTCGCGAATGGAATGGATTGCGCAATATCAGCGGCAGTTGAATCAAGCTCCTTATTTCGTTCGGCTATGGAACACTAGCGCCGCCGCCGCGTAGCGTAGGCATCGCCCTGTCTAGTCGAAGTGGTGTCACTGGTGCACACTGCGCTGCTCCCGCAAGGCGAGGTTGAAGAGGAACGGTTCTCGTCGGGCTCTTTCGTTCTGACTAGAGTGACGGCTGCTGGCCAGCGACGGTTTCACGTACCATCGTTAAAGAAGTGCATAAGGCGTCTGCTTCTAAGCCAACGATGAGTGAGTAATAGTTTACTGCCATTCCAGATTTTGCCAGGATTTTTACTTTTCCTCCTTTGGCGGATATGAATGTGTGTCCAAGGGGTGTTGCCCAGTATAGTGCATGCAGGCCGTTGTGCAGTGTCGTCATTAATTCTTTTTATGCTTAAGATCGGTGATCGGAAAGATCCTCGACAAAATATGGTCCGTGACGCTGCGTAGTTGTCAGTGGAGAGTCAGTGTGGAAAATTTATTTCTCCCATCTGTTTAATTTCCAAACGGATAATGGTGTTAGGTATTTGTTCCGCAGGCTTCAACACCCTATTATCGTTTTTTTTTTGTGTGTGTGTGTATAACACGCACTTTTTTCTATAGGATGCGCCACTTATATTTCGAGGCTGTTAATGCAACAGTAGTATACAAGATGCACCTGAACTTACACAGTTAGACCGTTGGGACTTAAGAATACATGCTTACAAGGCGAAATGTTGCGTACCTGTGGAGTCCTTTTTAAGCGGCGGAGAGCGATAGAAAAGAGAGGCAACACTCACACTCAAAAAAAGAAAGAAAGACTTTTGAAAACGCAGAGCAGCGAACTTTCTTTTTGCTCAAAGCATTGAAGGGCTTCGTCTTCGGATGCGCCATAAGAAGTAGCCGATCCCTGGCGGCAGCGCTTCTGATGCATTCTATTCACACTCGGAATCACTGCTCCCTCGTGCTCCGGCGTCAACCGCAGTACGCACAAGAAGGAAAAACGCACTATTACTAGCCATCAATCAAAGTTGCAAATGATAGCGATGTCACTGGATACATTTTCTTTGATGGCAACTGGAAACATAAATCGTCTTGTTCTTATAATGTTTTGGGCGAGGAGTACTACAGGTGTTGACATCTTTTGGCATTCATATATTAGTACGCGTATTAGTCATGTTTACATCCTGTGCGACGATCATAGGTTTCGTGATCGAGAAATTCGCTTCTCCCGACGCCGTTTCGCGGGAATGGTGTCATATGGCAACGTTGCGCAAAATGAAGCGAGAAGTGCCTATAAGGCGCACTATTGTATAAGGCGTTATAGAAAAATGTTTGTAAAAATGCAGCGCTTTATAGACCGTAAATTGCGGCAATAATATTCCGGTAGCTGGCCAGCACTTAAGACTGCATATTTTCGATTCAGTGAAAGCTGACGATGAACCAGGTTGACGCATGGCCAGTGATTAATACGGTGCGAAGTAAGTTTACCGCTCGATATACGGCAGAGCGAGTCAGAAAAAATCCGCAGGGACGGAAATTCAAGCTTTTTAGGTCATTTGATATTTCGTCATCTGAAAACAGACGTATGGTATTGTTTTGTAGATATTCGCTCGGTTTACGCGCTGCCTTTTTACCGCGGTTTGTCATGAACTTCGCCGCAGCATGTTGCGGCTCTGACTCAGTCAATATTCGTGACATCTCATGAGCGACTGCCTTACTTCTGCAAGACGCACATATTCTTCAGATGTTCATGATGGATTGTTTCAATTTAAAAGAGTATGTTTTGATCTGGCCTCTGCTTCTGCAGCTTTCCAAAGAATGATGCAGCTGCTGTTGAAAGGCTGCAAGGGTGTGCTCTGTTACATTGACGACTTAATCGTCTGAGGAAGGACACGCGAGGAGCGAAATTTGAAACGGGTACTTCAATGTGCAAGCGCTTCATGACTGAAGCTAAATGACAAGTATCTTTTCGCTGCTCCTGAGCTGCACTTTTTGGGACATGTCGTTAGTGGGAAAGGTTTGTGCCTATTGCCTTCCAAAGTGGGCGCTGTTGTGAAAGCGCCTGCTCGTCACTATCTCTCAACGTTGCCTTCTTTCCTGGGACTTGTAGGGTATTACTCCCATTTTATTCCCCGATTTCCTGATCTGGTCGAACCGTTGAGAAAGCTTTTGAGGTCAAATCAAAAGTTTGCTTGGAGTGAGGAAGCTCAACACAGTTTTGATCTCGTCAAAAGCTCCTTATTCGCTAGTCCCGTCATACAAATGTTCAACCCAGATTTAGATGTAATCGTCACCACAGATGCTTCGGAAAAGGGTTTGGGTGCTGTGTTTCAGCGACGCGATGGTGAAGAAATGCGCACCGTTGCATTTGCACCGAGAACTTTGAGCGCCGCGGAGCGATGATATTCTGTGGGTGGACGAGAGGCTTTGGCATGTCTGTTTGCATGTGAGCATTGGCATGTCGACATTCGTGGAGGAAGGTTTCTGTTGCGCACAGGCCATCAGGCTTCGCCTGACCTGTTACCTGCGAAGCTCCTGCACGATCGTCAACCCAGAACACGGCTCAGTATTGCTGGAATGCCCTCTGGGAGCGACGTACACTCCATGGCTGGGTTGAAACCGGTTCGTGAGATGGTCTTGGCTAAGCAGTCATGCACCCAACAGTATACAGATAGGAGACGGGGTGTTAAAACTCAAACATTTCGAAACGGTGACCTCGTTCGAGTAAGGATTCCCAAAGCTGGAGGCAAGGCATCGTTTTCATACATGGATCCATTTAAAGTAGTCAGAATAAGAGGCCGGAATTCATTTCTCCTAAGCGACGGCCGCATCTGGAATGCATCTAAATTATCTCGCGTACCAGAAAACAGCTCTGACTCTACACCGCCCTGGGCACTGCCTCTAAACAATGAGCCAACCACTCCTGGAATCGCGCAGAGCCAGCTGAAACGAATAAACGAATGAATGAATGAATGAATGAATGAATGAATGAATGAATGAATGAATGAATGAATGAATGAATGAATGAATGAGTGAATGAATGAATGAATGAATGTTTATTCCGCTTTTGTATTACAAAAAGCGCGGGTGACGAAAAAAAAGCAGTTCGCAATGACCGCTTGACGGGCTTCGCCACCCGTAAGGTCGACGATGAACAGCAGCGGCAGTTTGTGCGATATAAAATGAACAACTCACGCGTTACAAAATGAGACAGTGCTTTGAAACAGAAAAAAGAAGTTATACAATGACAAGGAAAAAGTAAAAATGAATTGTCGATAGACGAATTCCTTATCAATACAACCTAATCAGTGAACATTTCTCGGAGGAAAGAAAAAGTCATTTTGTTCATGTTGCTGTAAAGAAAAGTGTTCAAACACATTGGCAGTATATATTTCAACATAGCAAAACCATAGTTTGTTCTACATCTGGGTACCTCAAACATTTCAGGGTTTCTTGCAGCATAGGGCGTGTTGTGTGGCACCAGCTGTACAATGCGGGACAAAAATGGGTCATTTCGTGCGGTATGTTTTTTATAAAAACAAGCAAACCTGTACTCGAACAGCTTAGGTACTGGAATTATTTTGTATTTCATCCGTATGGGACGGGTTGGGGCATCATAGGAGGAATTTGTTATAACGCGTAGCATTTTCTTCTGCAGAACAAAAAGCTTTTGCAAATTGTACATAGTGGTATTTCCCCCCACCAAATAGCAGTATCCTAAGTAGGAGAAAAAGAATGCATAGTAGAGGTCAAGCTTCGTTTTCGTTGGTAGAATATATTTATTTCGAGAGATAATGGCTATGAATTTAGAAAGCTTAGTGCAGACTTTGTTTATCTGAGTATCCCATGACATTCTACTACTCCAGTTATTGAAGCAAGATCAACTATCTCCTCCGCAAAGCAGCGACAAAGGACAAGCGCTGCGTCGAAGTGCAAGAGAGCGTCGCCCACCTGACAGACTTCAATACTGACCTTACTGTTTCCCTTCACGTGCATACTGCGGTTTTACTTGCGTTTCGTGTATTTGTTTTAAGCGTGAGATACTGTATCCCGTACAAGTTTCGGTTTTGCTTTCTATATACCAGTGCTATCATCATTAGCACTTTTCCCTCACTCTTCTCTCGTACGCACACTCTCACACTCTGTGGCGTAAACAGCTGCCGTCAGCGCTTGGTCGTTCTCCGCGCGACCGGATACCGGACAATACAATACTGTGGTCTCTAATGCCACCGACTTGGAGCAGGCCTATTAATTTTGTGATTACCAGCTGCATATGGCCACAAAGGACCGTAGCGAGAATTTTGTAATCTAAATTGCAGAGGCAAATTGGACGATACCCTTCAACAGTCCTAAAGCGGTCACCGTCTTTGCTTTTTAATATTAAAATAGCACGCCCACAATAGAAAGTGGCAGGCTGAAAACCAGCGTCATAAGATTCTTGGAAAACTCCCAGCCAAACAGGTGCAAGGCAAGAAGAAAATGTTTTGTAAAACTCGCTGGTAATACCATCCGGTCCAGGGGATTTCTGACTCAGCAAATCAGAAATAGACATAGCTGAGATGTCTCCTTGGTTTGAGCTGATTACATGGTGACGCAGTCAAGTCATTGCGCGATGCAGTCACTAGTTGTGGTAGTAACAGTAAAGAATAAAATAGATGGCAAATATAAATGTTACACAGATAAATAAATTGAAGAAAAGTAGGCAAGAAAAATCAGGGCAAGAACAAAATAAAAGCGAGGAAAAGTAACGAAATTTTCGAGACACGTTCATGTTTTCGCCTTCACTCCAAGTAAGCAGTTTTAAGCGGCTTTCGTATCTTTTACGCGAAGCGTGTACACCTCATTCGGTCAAAAAGCAGTCGCTGCCAGCGTCGCTTTAACCCAAAATCAAGAAAAATGCCGTCGGAGAAAATACTCACGTCCTTGGTAGGTATTGGAACCGCGACATATACCTGAGATAAGTGCAGCTGTCCGCTGAAAAACAAAATGAGACAGGTACTGCGCTTTCCAAATCCCAATATATATATATATAATATATCATCATCAGCCTGACTATACTCACTGCAGGGCGAAGGCCTCTCCCATATTTCTCCACTTAACCCAGTTCTGTGCTAGCTGCATCCACTTCACCCCTGCGAACTTCTTAATCTCATCCGCCCACCTAACTTTCTGCCGCCCCCTGCTACGCTTTCCTTCCCTTAGAATCCAGTTTGTTACCCTAAGTGACCATCGGTTATCCTCTCTTCGCATAACATGTCCTGCCCATGTCCTGCCCATGTCCATTTCTTCTTCTTAATTTCCACTAGAATGTCGGTAACTTGAGTTATTTCTCTGACCCACTCTGCACGCTTCCTATTTCTTAATGTTACCCCTACCATTTTTCGTTCCATAGCCCTCTGGGTTGTCCTCAACTTAAGTAGAACTCTCTTGGTTAGCCTCCACGTTTCAGCACCATAGGTGAGTACAGGTAAGATGCAACTGTTATACACTTTCCTCTTTAGCGATACCGGTAAGCTGCTAGACATAATCTGCGAGTGCTTGCCAAATGCGCTCCATCCCAATCTTATTCTTCTTGTTATTTTCTTTTCATGGTCCGGATCTGCGGTTACTACCTGTCCTAAGTAGACATATTCGCCTACTACTTCCAGTACTTCGCTACCTAATGTAAACTGCTGTTCCTTCCCGAGGCTGTTGAACATTACCTTAGTCTTCTGCATATTGATTTTCAAGCCTACCTTTCTACTTTTCCTGTCTAGGTCATCAATCATTATTTGTAGTTCATCTCCCGAGTTGCTTAGCAAGGCGATGTCATCAGCAAATCGCAGATTACTGAGGTATTCTCCATCTACCCTTATCCCTAGCTGCTCCCATTCCAAGTCTCTGAATACTTCCTCTAAGCAAGCTGTGAATAGTACTGGGGAGATTGTGTCTTCTTGCCTAACACCTTTCTTTATGGGAATTTTGTTACTTTCTTTATGCAGAACTATGGTTGCTGTGCAGCCACTATATATATCTTCCAGCATTTTCACGTACCGCTCGTCTACCCCCTGATTTCGCAATGCCTGCATCACCGCCGAGGCTTCAACTGAGTCAAATGCTTTTTCGTAATCAATGAATGCTATGTATAAGGGCTGGTTACATTCCGAGCATTTTTCTATCACCTGGTTGATGGCATGGATATGATCATATGATCGAGAGTAGAGTACCGTTTCCGAAACCCTGCTTGATCCTTTGCTTGATTGCAGTCTAAGGTTGTCCTGATTCTACTAGCGATTACCTTAGTAAATACCTTATATGTAACAGACAGTAAGCTGATTGGTCTGTTTTTTTTTTTAGGTCCTTAGAGTCCCCTTTCTTATGAATGAGGATAATGTTTGCATTCTTCCATGGTTCCGGTACCGTCGATGACACCAGGCACTGCCTATAAAAGGTGGCCAGTTTTTCTAACACGATATCCCCCCCCGTCCTTCAGCGATATATATATATATATATATATATATATATATATATATATATATATATATATATATATAGAACGTCTTTTTCGCAAGCATATATATATATATATATATATATATATATATATATATATATATGTGCTTGCGAAAAAGACGTTCTTGGCTGCAGAGGAAATAAATAGCGAAGATGCTTAACACTTCATTTATTCTTCGTCGACGTTTCGACCAGGGTCCGGTCTTTCTATATATATATATATATATATATATATATATATATATATATATATATATATATATATATATATATATATATATATATATATATATATGTATAAGTATTCACAGAACGCGTCATCACATCATCAGCCTGACATACTCACTGCAGGGCAAAGGCCTCTCCCATATTTCATCAATTAACCCGGTTCTGTGCTAGCTGCATCCACTTGACCCCTGCGAACATCTTAACCTCATCCGCCCACCTAACTTTCTGCCGCCCCCTGCTACGCTTTCGTTCCCTTGGAATCCAGTTTGTTACCCTAAGCGACCATCGGTTATCCTCTCTTCGCACTACATGTCCTGCCCATGCCTATGTCCATTTCTTCTTGATTTCCACTAGAATTTCAGTAACTTGAGTTATTTCTCTGACCCACTCTGCACGCTTCCAAACTCTTAATGTTACCCCTACCATTTTTCGTTCCATAGCCCTCTCGGGTACATAGATCTGTGCTCCTAAAAAACATGGAGGATTTATGTTTCACTTTTATCTGTATTATGCATTTTTGTAGCAAGAAAACGCTTGTGACGTGCACCGACAGAATCTCAGTTGTATTGGCCCTTTTAATTAACTGCTGAACGAATATAATTCATAATTATACTTCCTAATAATGTATTAATCAATTACATCAACGAGAAGCTCACGAAGGCGAATCTATGAGTGTCACAGATTTCGAATCCTTTCATACAAGTGAAAGAAGGATGTGCCACATACCAAAAATTTGCCTCGGCATTGGAAGAAGTCTCTTACAGCTACCTAATGGTTCAAAGCTACCTGCTTCTTTGAAGGCCGCTTTTGTTGTTTTGTTGCTCGGAGTTAGAAGTAAACAGGTAATATCGTAAGAAGCGGATCAATGGCATCCCTTATATGAAATATGCGTGGTGAGTTTTTAATAACCCACCACACCTATTGCGTTACATCAGCCATGTGTTTTTCCAGGCTACTGCACTCGCTGCAAGCGCTACTGTGACGGACTCGGGAGGTGCCATGCGGAGACGCAGTTAGCAAAAACGTTCTCAGAGGTGAGTCACCCTTCTAATAGGTGAACATATACGACTACTTTTTAATCATCTTCAGCGTTCTCATTTGCGCGTGTATGTTTATGTTAGCTGCTTTTCGAGTTTTCGTAAAGGAAGTCCCTTCAGCTCTCGATTTGAAGGATACTTCGACGTTCACTCTACGTTTGTGCATTCAGGTAATGTATGTTGTATGCGGGGGGACACTGTCGAAAATTTGTTACATGTCAGCACGCCGTTCCAATTACAGCTGTACAGCCGATAAAAGTCTCGTTGGTCATCTACTTCAGTACAACGGAGCTGCCGAGGATGACTGAGTTGGCTGCAACTCGGCCAGAAACCAGATATCATAACCTGCACATCGAAATGCTTGCATGTTTGTGAAAAACATCTCGTATTTTCCCATATAAAAAAAATCTGGCACCTAGAGAATACGATATATCCGTAAGTGAGAGCGAATTCACAAGATGTAGCAAATGCGCTTAACAGTACACTGTACTTCCGGCAACAGGTTCTTAAAATCAACGATCAAGTTTGAATGCGCGTATATCAGAGGAAACGGCCGAGGTGACCCGGTCTGCTGAGGAGAGCTGAAGGCGGCTGGTAGCTGTCGTCGACATCATTTGCGAAAAACAAATTAGGGTATTTAAATTAGTGCAGATGGTCGCTGAACTTGCTTCTGGATAAAGCGGCGTATTGTAAAATTTTCATTACATTGGTGAAGGGAGATGGTAAGGGCCGATGCGCAACGTCATTAAGTTCACCCGGCTATGTGTTTGTCGAAAGACAAGTAAAGCTACTAGTGCTTCATTAAACAAAGAATCACATGAAAGCTCAGTAAACAACTGTTGTATACGCACGTAAGAAAACGCAGTTGCGCCTGGGTGCAGTCGTTATTGTTGTTCCATTCTTGGGAAAATGAAGGCTAGCGGAGTGGAGACGTGCTATAGCGTAGATGTATATCGGTCGCATACGTTAGATGCGCATGCGTATACTGATGAAAACTAGGCCAATGCACGTGCTTAGGCGGCATCCGGTAAATAGGTATATGCTCACGCTATTACAGCCGTCAGTACGCTTAACCCGAAAGTTCGAAACATGGCATGGACTCACAACAGCACTGCGAGGCGTTGGCCGTTGGGCTTGCGGCGTTTGACGACAGATGGAGCGCTTGTTTGACATGACGTCTGATATGAAGAACAACGAAGGTAAAAATTGGATAGATTCTATGGGAAAAAAAAGCAGAGTGTCGAGCTATACCCAAAGTGGAAAAGGCAGATCAGGAAGGAAGCTTTCTTGGATAACTCAAGAGGCACTGCCCTACATTTTGAAGTAGATCGGGGTGCCTTAAAACACGGAGTTACAAAAAGAAATTTAACCATCAAGATGACACATGTGCAGTATGTGGTAACTCCGCAGAAACAATTAACCATCTTATACTCGAATGTGATTGTATCAATCCGGAAGTCGATGCAGGCGCAATCACTGTTTCTAAAGCTCTGGGGTTTAGAGATACCAGTGGCCGGGAGAATGAAAATGGGGTGGAGGCTAGCAAAAAACGATTGGAAGATTGGTGACTTGAAAGCAGAAAAGTAACACAATGATAGTAATGTAGAAACAAAAATTCAATAAATAAAATGATGGCATAGTTAACTATAGGGAAAAAAACGACAATGATAGCAAAATGGCTGCGCGATTGCTCGGGCAGTTTTCTAGTTCGTCCTCAAAGGTGCGGTTTGAAAGAAAAGGTATGCACTGCACAGCAAATGCGGGTTTATTGTGTGTAAAGTTGGAAGGCAAATACCTTCCAGCACCTTGAGGAAAAACTACTTTCATCATTAATTATTGAGCTCTTAGGTAAAACCTGAAAGGCGCGCGAGAAGTTGCACGCCATGTCGGGCTACCGAAATAAGCAACTGCAAAGGGTTTTCTGTGTTCTTGTGTTTTATCTGAGCCAAGAGGGAAGTACGGCGCCACGGGTCCATCAAAATAGCGTTCACACCGACGGCCAAAGACAGCTCGTATAAAACTGCGTCTCGGCTACGTCATCCGACACAAACATACGTACTACGGCTGCTGTTTCGGCTCCAGCGGCCAATCTCGCGGCAGGGCACGCTAACGCTTTCTAGCATTCGGGTTAAGCGTGCCGACTGCTGGACGCCGCTACGCTAAAATGTCTTTACTATCCCGCCCAATAAGTAAGTGCCCAGTGCTGTGGCATTATCATGAAGCACTCAGCGAATTCACAAGATGCTTAAAAAACCACTGGGACACACAAACATCGTCTTTAGGAGTATGACGCGAACTCTTTAACGGGTCTTATCAATTAAATGTTCCTCTCCCTGTTTGAAATACTACACGACATACATAAAGCCCAGTTTCAACCAAGCATTACAAATCTTCTAGAGTCGCCTAGCATTGTAGTGTCTGATCCGTAACAAAGTTTGAAGGGAATGACTACTAATTACCCCAATCATACTTTCAGCGCAATTTATTTGCTTCATAGAACTACATTGCCTAATTACGTTTCGGCTATGATGCGACCTTCTAGTCGCAATTTATGTGGTATTCAAGTCACATTTCAATTCCGCCGCTCCACCAACGTGCCACAGCATACCTTTTCGGTCAACCCGAGTCTCCAAGCTCCAGGGAAAGGAAGGAGCTCATAAGCTTACCCCCGGTGTCTACAGGGTAGATATTCTCTAGCGCAGTGCTCTCACTAGCGGTTGTGAAGGAAAGCGTGAACGCATGGGGGAAGGAAACAACTTACGAGAGGCATTTGCCATTCCCAATGCATTGGAGAAAGTGTGGCGGAAGTGACGTCAAAATTTAGGGTTAGCCAAGTTGGGCCATTAGCAACGGCGACGCTGTCGCTATGAAAACTCGGGCCACTAGCAACAGCGTTGCTAAGGGCCCTAGGTACGTGAGCGTCGCGGAGAAAGAGAATGCGGAGGGTAAAGGAGGAGGAGAGACCTTGCAGCGTCCGGCCGCGGCGCGGCCGCTCCGGCTTCAAAAAAATGACGTCAGGGCCTCTCCTTTCCTTCCTCCATGCGTGAACATAACGCCGCTCTGCATCCACTGTCGCAACGTTGGCATCGGTTGCGCCAGTCTACCCCAGCCCTTAATATGTCTTGTGTCTCTGCAACTGCTGCAAAGAAAAAAAAAAAAGAAGTCTAAATAAAGAATCTTTGCAGTTCTCATTCGGCCAGTTTCTGGCAACTGAAGACCTCGCGGACGTGGAATTCACGGTCGAGTCGCAGCACTATCCTGGAAAGCGTGCATCGTTTAAGGCCCATCGACTGATCCTGGCATTGCACATCTCAGAGTTCAAAGCCATGTTCTATGGAGAAGGAGCGAAAGAAGAAGAAACAGTTATCATCACTGATTTGCACCCAGATGGATTCTCTGGACTGCTGAGGTAGGAGCCAATGTTTGTTTCTGATACACGTAAAAACACGATAATCAAGCTGAAGTTTTATATAGTTAATGCTGGTTGTGGAGAATGTACCCCCTCTACCCCTTACAAGAAAGCCTGTAGTAGGCACATCGAATGGACGTCGTCGGTGTTTATTTCACAAATTGAAATGAACAAGGTTTTCACAGAGCTTTATTTTTTTTTTACAAAGCAACTAAATCTTCCTTTCTAATGGGCCCCACCATGGTGGCTTGTTGAGGATGCTGGAATACACAGCCGGGAGGCAGAGGCTATCTTGGCCGCGGAATCCGCGCTGTGACATACAAGGCCCCCACGTGCTGTGGAATGTCCGACGGGTGTGTTAACGAACAACAGGTAGCTTTAATCCTCGGATAACTCCACTCACAGCGTGTCTCGTTTTGGGATTATAAACCATGGAGGAAGTAAAAACTAGGAGGGAGCATGACGTCACGCGGCCAACCTTCGCAAGCCAAGTGCCGATGAAGCCGCTCCCTCCGCCGTTTTTTCGCTCTCCTAGTTACACCCTACGTTTTGATGGTGCGTTTTAGTGCGCGCGTCTGCCATGGCGCGGGCACGCGGCTGTCTTCTGTGTGGGCTGCTGGGTGGTGGTGGTGGAAACGTTTATTGGTTAATTGAAGTTTGGGAGCCACAGAGTGGCCCCGCTACATGGTCGGCGTCCCTAGTCCGGGACACCGCATGATGAGGCCCCGTCTCGCGCCCGTTCCACCAGAGCCCGTTGAGACTCCAGTGTGGAGCAGTTGAGGAGGGCAGTCTCCCATGCCTTTCGGGAAGGGGTAGGGGAAGGGGGGAGGTGAGGATTTCGAGTACATGCCCACACCATGTGGAAGACATCACAAGTCTCTCCACAGTGCGGGCATCGCCCATCAGTGTTAGGATCATAATGCTTTAAGATTGCAGGACAGAATAGAGGGCCTGTTTGCAGGCGCCTTAAAGTTCGTTCCTCCGCCTTACTCAGTCCTTTGCAGGTGCCGGGAAAAGGTGGTGGTTGTCGCTATAATACTTTATGATTTCTTTGAACCACAGAAGCGGCTGGTTTGTCTCCGAGTCAGAAGAGCTTCGATGAGGAGCCCGGTGAGTAAGCGCTCAGGCAGCCGCGTCAGCGGTTTCGTTACCTGGTGGCCAGGAGCCTAAATTATTTTCTTTGAAGTTGGAGCTGTGGCAGTCCGCCTTAGAATTCGACTCGCTAAGGGGGAGATCTCTCCTTCTAAGTGATTAACACACGCTTTTCGGGAGTCCGTTATTATCATCCTTGAATTTGGGTCCGCGGCAGCAAGCGGTATCGCTACGTCCTCGACTCGCGCTAAATTTTGTGCTCGGAAGGAGAGTCCATCAATGTGCATTTCTTGGTGAACAACAGCGGCCGTGTAAAATCCCGTTGGCGACGGCCCTGCTGTCTACATAATATACACCGGGTCGGGAGCCGTACCGCCCCTCAAGCGTCTGAGCCCACGCTTGTCGTCTGTTTTCGTGCGTGTCGGTGTACATGTTACGGGGTAGCGGAGATACCCAGAGGATATCGCGCCACAGATCTGGGATACGCCTCGACTCTTCTGGAGTGCAATCATGTTGGACACGTAAGCGGCTAAGCAGGCGGCGCCCGGGTGCCGTCTGCATGAGCCGCGTATACAGGTTCACGAGATGGGCCTCCCGCAGCTCCTGGTAGGAGTTGAGCACCCCCAACGCCTTGAGTTTTGCATTAGAGGTAGCCACCGGGAGCTGCTAGGTGCAGCGCGCGCGGCGGACCCCGCGCTACCCGCGCGGCGCCGATTCGCGCATGCGCACGGTAGTAGATATTACCGCACGCTATTACGTGGTCTAATATGTAGGGGACGACTCGCTCTCTTTTATTTTTTATGACTAGGCTTCACGGATACTGCCGCGCGCTCCCTCCTAGTTTTTCCTTCCTCCATGTTGTAAACTCCGTAAAACGAAACCAAACCTTTCGTATGGGCATGTCGCGCTTCTTTAGCAAAATATTAATTATTTGGATAGCACTCGTTACCTGAAGAGATAGAGCCTGGAATATACATTTAAATGGTTTCCTGGGTTTTGTTTTCTGCGACAAGGAAATCGGGAGCATTTTTTGTGTACTTTTCATATTAGAGACACCGACGCTTTTGTAAAGTTTATGCTGTTCAACTTGCCAACTAACGCGGATTACGAGCTTAGACGTAGTGGAGGGTCCCGGATAATTAGGCTCTGAGGTACCGCAAAGTAGGCGGGCGCCTTGTAGCGCTTTATCCCGCAAATAACATGACTATATAGTGCACTAAGGATGGTAGCAACAGTATTAAAAAGAAAAGGAATTGCAGAGTGGTAGGCATAACACCTTTTTGTTTTTAGTATCGGTCAATAAGAAACAAAAAATTCATGTGGCTCAGTATTTTATGGCTGAAAAATAATAAGAAATCGTAAGACAAAAAGGACACATATGTCGCCGGTGGGACCCGAACGCACGATCTCCGCATTTTCGTACGGGGCTCTGTGATCTATCATCTATAGATGTGCTACAGAGACAGCTGTCTAATCGTCCACGTTTCCAGGCATTGATGCTTTGTGCAAGCTGGCTCTGAGAGAGGTAACCTGCGCCGTCCTTGTTTATAGCGGCGGACGGAGTACGTGTCTCCTCTATAATACATGCATATAAAATGGGACCTCACATAACGGCGAAGGTGGCAGTTGTGATAACACCCTTTTATGCAACTAGTAGCATCAACATTACCAGAACCGAAGCCGTTTTTAACCTATTGAGCAGAGAAGAGCAGCGAAATAAGGCCCTCATTATGACATACAAGTCAAAGGAGCCAACAGTCATAGAAGCCAAGGATTGTATAGGTGATGTTTTAATATCATTGTTTTTTTTAGGGGTTTTGTTTTGGTCGTGGGGTTTAATGTCCCAATGTGACCCAGGCTATGGGAAACGCCATAGTGCAGGGCTCCAGAAATTTCGACTACCTGGAATTTTTTAACGTGCACTGACGTCGCACAACACATGGACGCCTCTCCGTTTCGCCTCCGTCAAAAAGCGGCCGCCGCGGCCGGGATTCTATTCCGCATCCTTGGGCACAGCCGTAGAGAGCCCTACCTACTGTACCACAATGACGGGGCCCTTGTTTTTATGGTGTTAATCATTTAAAAATAAAGAGTAACAATTTATGGCTGAAAGATAATTAGCTAGCTGAAAAACAATGAATGTGCTGCCGATTTTATTTGAACCGTGACCTGCGAATTCCGAGCGTGACGGGAATTTATTTGTAAACTTTAGACTTACAAATTGCCGTTCATCCATAAAATGGCTACAAAATGTATTTACTATTCGCAACCAATGAAAAATTTGCTTGCCTCGCTGCACTGAACAACATAGACAAAGACGCACGTCGGGTACAGGTTAGCGGCGGCACTTTCACTTGGTGCTGTGCCCAGAGTCCCAGGTTGTGGTGTGGAGTTGTGAGTGTTTCGTCGAAGGTGAGCGGATTATAGCGTGGTTGGTATTCACAACAAACATGGCGCTCAGCGACTTGAAGCTTAAGATTCGAGAACTGAAAACATTCCTGGGGGGTAACTCGGGAATGAAATGTATACCTTGTCCGCGTTGCTTAAAATAATTTAAAACAGCATCAATCGTATCCTGGTAGAAAGAGTCAGACTTTAAAACCACTAAAAGGTCGTAAACTTATCTAAAAGCGTTTTTGACCTTCCTCGCTTTAAAAGAATGGTGTAAGTTCCGGTCAATACAAGCTGAAACATTATCACAGAGAACTGAAGCAACACAAATCCCAATGCAAATGCCATTCCATTGTAAAATTAGCTGGCCATTAAAAACAAAAATCGTGACCTTAAGCTAATATTCTAAACGATTTAAAAAGTTCCCAACAGAAAGTTGCCAGAATGCTTCTCAATTTGACAACTTTCAGGACAAGCCCTCAGCTCTATATTTACGTTTATAATTTTAAGCAACGCAACACTTTTCTAGTCCGTAATATTTCTGAGGTGCTGAGGATTCTTGAGAGGGACAAAAATAAAAATCCAAGATGTTTTTTTAACATAAATGAAAGTTGCCCCTTTTTTGCTGTTTCCATATTTCAGGCAATTTTGATGCCGTGTGGAGAACACACCTAGAAATCTAGAGCTCCAGCTATTATATGAAAACAAGAAGATAACCCGCATACTAAATAGGTTTGTGGGGTTTAACTCCCCAAAGCGACTCAGGCTATGAGAGACGCCGTAGTGGAGGACTCCGGAAATTTTGACTTCCTGGGGTTCTTTAACGTGCACACGTTTTTTTTTTTTTAACAACACACAGCACACGATCGCCTTGGTTTTCGCCTCCGTCGAAAAGCGGCCGCCGAGGCCGGGATTCATGCCCTCTTTCTTGGGAACAGTAGTCTAGCGCCGTAATCACTGCGCCACCTCGGCGGGGTTCCGCATACTAATTAGAAAAAAAGGTTGAAAAGGAAAATTTTTGCAGCGCGTCGCTCATGAAGCAAAATGACCGACTTTTTACTAAATCAACTGCAACAACAAAACGGGCTTCTAATACCTTTAATAACAGAAGTTGCATATAATTAGTGAGTAAAATAATAGATGCCAATATCTAAGTGCGGATTCAGCAGGTCTCCAGAATTGAAATGGCAAAAGCGGCGCTTTCCAACTCTAGTTATATACAATTTTGATCCGAAAAAACTTCGCTGTACCTTGTAAAACTAATGTCTATTCCCTTTCATCGAGACATTTGCCCACCGCATATAAAGATTTTATTGAAAAGAAAAATGGTCACGGGACATCGATTACCGTTCTTATCATATCAGATAACCCCCCCCCCCCCCCCCCCAAACACACACACACACACATATATATATATATATATATATATATATATATATATATTTATATAAACTCACGGGGGACGGGGGGTACTGTTACGGTACGCAGTCTAGGAGACTACGACGAAGTGGTGGAGTAGTGAAAAAGGAAGACGCTGAAGCTAGAGTTTGTTGGTGCTGCGAGTGTGTTCCTGACGGTGAACTTTGCGGCTACGTCGGGGTATGCCCCGTAACATTGTATGTATGTATGTATGTATGTATGTATGTATGTATGTATGTATGTATGTATGTATGTATGTATGTATGTATGTATGTATGTATGTATGTATGTATGTATGTATGTGTGTATGTGTGTATGTGTGTATGTATGTATGTATGTATGTATGTATGTATGTATGTATGTATGTATGTATGTATGTATGTATGTATGTATGTATGTATGTATGTATGTATGTATGTATGTACGTACGTATGTGTGTGTGTGTGTGTGTGTATGTATGTATGTACGTACGTACAGTGAAAAGAAAATCTTGGGCACGGTTAATTGTAATGAAAACGAAACCGACGTGTGAAACAATTTATTGACGTTTCGGCTGCGGAACAGCCTTCACCAAAATGCGCGAAATCTGACGAAGGCTGTTGCACAGCCGAAACGTCAATAAATTGTTTCACACGTTGGTCTTCGTTTGTACTATATATATATATATATATATATATATATATATATATATATATATATATATATATATATATATATATATATATATATATATATATATATATGCGAGCTGCATATTATGCTGTCGTGAAGATGCCGATAGAAATCCTGTCACGGTGGTATACTTTATCTTCCTAATTCCTAAATATTCGCATGCGAATATTATAGAATCAATACGTACTAAAGCGAAGCCAATTAAAACTGTTGCACTCGGTCACGCCTTTAACTTTTCTTTTTAATTTATCATATCCTGTTAATAAAAAAAAATATTATGTAAATATTCCGTATGATTATCAAGGCAAGCTTCATGTACTACCCTGAAATTTGCGTGGATTTATGCCACTGTGGCTACTGCTTATCATACGATGCAAAAACCTGTTATTAACACACTGTAAATGCCTCCCGCATAGGCTGAGTCACTTTGGGACGTTAAACCCCTTAAACCAAATCAGTACTCTATAAATAGAATAATTTTACTTCTGAATTTAGGATACAGCTCATTTCCGCAAATCCTCCAAACTTTTGATTCTGTACATTACGGCGATGCGTCTAACGCCCCAAACTACTCAGTCAACTTAGACCACCCGGATTTTAAGGGATGCCATAGTGGAGGGCTCCTGAAAATTTCGGCCACTAGGGGTTCTTTCATCGACTGACATCCCGCAGCACATGGACGCCTTAAGTTTTGCTACATTGGAATTTGGCGGCCGTCTTGGCCGGAATAGAAAATTAGGTCGCCCGTCTCAGTAGACGAGGCACTGAGCCGCTGCGGCGAGACTTTAGCATTTTACAAAAACATTTGATATATACAAGACATGATCACTTGATCTCTAAACTGTCTTTTGCAGATTTATCTACACCGGAAAGCTTCAGGTGAAAGATGTCCCGGAAGCATCGTACACACGATCTGCCGCAATCAAGTACAAAATGGCCGTGCTTGCTGCAAGATGCGCTGAATACGTGTCCAAAAATGTACGACCTGACGATGTGTGCCCTCTGCTGGACAACGTTCTTACAATGGCCGAACAGGGAGCGGACACGCCAGTCATGGAGATTCTCCGTACGCAAGGCCTGGCCGTGCTGAGCTCGAACAACTTCGGTTCCTGCAAAGAGTGCTCCGTGAAATACATTCTGGACCACTTGAGAGGCGTTCCAGAGATGTCTGTGATATCCGCCGTGTATGAATGGGCTCAGCAGCGGTGCATCGTACAGAGCCACAAAGAAGGACGAGTTGTCAGCGTTCGACACGTGATGCAGCCATTCTTCTCCAAGCTTCGATTTCTTGCGCTCTCGGCGAAGGAGTTTGTGCAGGGCCCGAGGATGTGGGATATCTTTGATGACAAAGAAGCGCTAGCGTTGCTGAGGAACATCGTAGACAACGGTTCCACATGTATGCCTGCTGGTTTCTGCAAGGTACGGGAGCAGCGCTCCTAAGCATTCCTAGCTTTTAGCTCTGCATATTTGCTTTTGAGCGCAGGGGATTGCGAAAAATCTTCGAGCTCGTTTAAGTTGAGGAGCATTGATCCGCGGGATGCAGAAGCTACCGAGGTGTCCTTTAGAGGAGGAGGCTGAAGATGTTACGGGCTATTGTAGCGCGAAATACACGTTTTAGTGTCTTATGCTTTGCTTAGACAAGCGCTTTTCATTTCCCTTTCGTACGACGTGCGCACAGAATGATGAAACTTCTCTTTTCGCAGTTTGTTTGTGTTCAGTAGTTTTCTGCTTAAAACTATTGCTGTTATATCTCTTTACACAGTTTGTTTGTGTTCAGTAGTTTTCTGCTTTAAACAGTTGCTCTTATATCCCTTTTCATACATCGCGTCGCAGAATGTAGCTTGTGAATGACAGCGATGAATAAAAACCTCTAATAAATAACCGTTATAGTAGTGTTTTTTTTGTCATTTATGACTTATGTGTTGCCACTTTGCTCATATCTAAGACAGGTTCGCTCACTGCAACATATTGCCAGAATATCTGTAAATTATCACCTCTATTGTGCCATCCGATTAGGAATCTAGAACGAGGGGTTCTCCGTTAGAAAACAGGGGGACATCATTGCAAGGGCGCTGGAAAATCGATATATCAGCACATCTCCCCTCCGGACAGTGTATGTTTGCCATCTATTGTTATACAACACTTCAGGCCGGAGCGCTCTTTCCGTGATGTCACACACTTTGACCGAGAGGAGCGGGAAAGCGTCCGCAGACATCACATGCACCGGTATGCAGTGGGTTCTGCAAATGCCCGTGCACTTTAATGCGTTCAACGGAACGCTAGATGAGTTCGATGAGACCAAAACTTACCGTCTCCTATCGCTCGGCAATTGGTTCAGCTGCATTAAACCCGTCTAATTTTCTGCCAATATCAGCCAACTCGCCCAGACGAAAGTACTTATTTATAGAAGTTTCCATCACCATCATGAGCCGGGCTATACCCACTGCAGGGCGAAGGCCTCTCCCATATTTCTCTAAACGTGCTCCTGTGCTAGCTGCGTCCACTTGACCCTTGTAACACCTTAACCTCATCCGTCCACCGGAATTGCTGCAGCCCCCTGCTACAGTTTGCTTCATTTGATATCTAATTTGTTACCCTTTTCGACCATCAGTTACCTTCGCTTGACACTACATGTCCTGCCCATGCTCATTTCTCCTTGATTTCCACTTGAGTGTCTTTAACTCAAGTTATCTCTCTGACCCACACTGCATGCTTCCTGCTTTTTAACGTTAAACCTACCATTTTCCATTTCATACCTCCCTGCGCCCTGTCGAAGGTTTACTAGCAGTATTTCAGAAGTTGTTAACTTGTACAGTTTCCTTTCAGGGAGCTTCTTTGCGTCCTGCAGCCAATTGGACTGCAAATACACCTCTTTTGCCACAGCTGTTTATGAAAATATTTTTGTTTTGTGTAAATAGTTCTCTTCCCTATATCTCCACTCCCCACTCTCCCATCTCCTATTTGACACCGCTGTGAATTTGCTATGCGCACTCAAATCTCCGCAGAGACGTGTCAGCGATGCGCTGGCGTGATGCGCTTTTGTTCATTTAAGAAGTCAAGGAAGCTCCAGGTTCTTGTGGCATCGCGGCAGGCGGAAGTAAGCAAGTTCCGCTGTTCTTCCTTCGCATACCAACTCGCCGAAGCATGTCAGTCCATGCCTCCTCTTTATTCATTACTTCCCAACTATGTCAAGCGAAAATGAAGGAGGGTTCGCTGTGCATGTGGTTCTAGTAACGATATTCAGTCGACCAACAACTACACGACGGTATAATTATGCATGGTGTGCTCTGCTCATGGATCAGTCGCAATCGATAAGACGCGGTAAGGTTCGCTAGCATTCTTTGGCCAAGGATTAAACACATCAGGTGCAGCTCGGAAGGTGTGCCCAAGGTGCTTCCACATATCACTCACGGCGTTTTGCTCTAGCTAGGCGAAGTAAACACTTGTTAAAAGTGCCATGCAAACCGATTTACTAAATCTAGAAAAAGCACGCGTGCATTATCAGACCTTCGTCAGACCTCTCCGCAAGGCTAAAAAAGTTAGGCCAGCCTTACTAACAATGAACGCATTGGCGATGAAAAATGTGTATCCTCCTTTCCCCTTAAACTCAGTGCTCACCTCCGCGGGGAAAAAAAAAAGATGGAAACAAGTCGCTACGACACCGCGTCCAGTAAAATGTAAATTGGTTGGTACGAAAATAAAGGCGCAGTATAAAGGCTATCCATGGCGCAGAGAGCCATGCCTTGACCGATTAGTAAAGAGCAGAGACATTAGTCTGTCAACCAAGATCCGTATAGTCCGTGCTGTGGTCTTTCCAGTTGTGATGTATGGATGCGAGAGTTGGACTGTGAAGAAGGCTGACCGCCGAAGAATTGACGCGTTTCAATTGTGGTGCTGGCGGATATTCTTGAGAGTTCCTCGGACTGCCAGAAGATCAAATCAGTCGATATTGTCGACCATAAACCCTGCCTGCTCATTGGAGGGTCAAATTCTAAAGTTAAAGCTCAGCTACTTTGGTCATCTGATGAGAAGAGAGGAGTCGTTGAAGAAAGATTTGGGTTTGGGAAAGGTTGAGGGTCACCGGAGAAGGGGTATAGGCAGCGAACGCTATGGTTAGATGACATCCTTGAGGCGCTGCAGATGAAGTTGTGTGATGTTAGGAAGATAGTGAGAGACCAGAAAGCGTGGCGTGATATGGCCCATAGGGTCACGAAGAGTCGGACACGACTGAACTGAACTGATACCTGTCACACTTTTCGGTGGACATCTGAACCGCGCAGTAAAAGAAGAGAGGAAGGCAAGATGATAGAAAGAGGTGCCTTAATAGAGGGCCGTTTAATAATTTCTCCAAACTGGGGATCGTTAACGTCCACTGATATCACACAGCACATGGACGTCTGTGCGTTTCGCCCCAATCGAAACGCGGCCGCCGTGGTCGTGTTCCAGCCTGGATACTCCGCTTGAGCAGCCGAACGTCTGACCCATGTCTGACCACTGCGCCACCGCAGGGGGTGCTCTCCGTCCTGCCTGCGTCACTTTCGAGCGTCCACTGAATGAGCGCAACAAGAAAGCCCAGTGGACGTCAAAGTGAAGGGGGCGCGCAAGAAGGTGTCGCCCTAATCAATTGCGAGCGGGCACCAGGAGCATTATTACTTGCAGATTATAGGCTCCACGCAGAGCGTATAAGCTCGACTCGAATTAAAGTGAACCAGAATATATTCTAGTTCGTTACTATAACTCGAATACTGAAAGACCACCTCTATGGATTTCTCGCATTAGAATATTCCCCCAAGTACCGTTTCAGGGGCCTGAAAAATCGCCCCACTTCACAAGTGCAAAGAAAAAAGAATAATGTGCCTCCCGTAATCGCGAGTAGATGTAAACATGAAATGGTTACAGGTCGCGCCATCCTTGGGGACGAGTCCACTTGACCCCTGCGAGCTTCTTAACCTCATTAACCCACCTAACTTTCTGCCGCCCCTGCTTTGTTTTTCTTGCATTAAAATCCAGTTTGTTGCCATTATTGACCATCGGTTATCCTCTCTTCGTACTACAATGCCCTGCCCACCCATTTTTCACTAGAATATCATTACCTCGAGTTATTTCTCTGACCCACTTTGCACGCTTCCAATCGTTTAATGTTGCACCTACTATTTTCCGTTACATAGCTCTCTGCGTTGTTATCAACGTAAGTAGAATTATTTTCGTTAGCCTCCACGTTTCAGCCCTACAGGTGAGTACCGGGAAGATGCAACTGTGAAAAAAAAAAAGCCAATACTGAATAATTTGGAGGAACTGTTTAGCTCTGCTGCTCTCAGGTAAGCTGAGAAGTACCTTCCCTACAAATGCCGGGCACGCCCAAGAAGCGGCGCGGCTATGTCCCGTACGTAGCTGTCATTCTTAGTATTTAGTTTGACGTCACCTTTGCACACCTTAAGTTAGCTCTTCTGTTTAAACATTGTGGGCTCCGCAACCTCGCCTTATTTTGTTTTAAATTTTACTTCGTTACTGCTGATATAAACGAAGCCGCGTCCGCTCAGGACAGCAGAAAAAACTGGCCGTTGCTTAGCTTAGCTAGGCTAGGGTATACGTAGCGAAAGCATATCTGCCTGGCGCTGGGCTGCCTACTCCTCTCCAGTACAATTTAATACTATCCAATCCAGTCTAATCTAATTGAATCTAAACTAATCAAGCCTAATCAAACCCAGTCCACTCAAATACAGCTCATTGCAGTGAAACACGAACAAATCCTGTCCAATCCAATCCAATCCAGTCCAATGTAATCTTGTCCAATCCAATCCTGTCCAGTGCTGAGTATACGCTCGCCCGTTATTCGCCGATGACTAGCGTATTATGATCACTACTATCATCCTCATGCTAGAGAAGGAGAATTAAGGTGCGCTGCTCACTATGCCTAAGCCTAGCTATGGTGTTGCATTAAAGACGAGGCATATTCTTCTGGTTGCTTATTGATTACCAGACGGCGCGGCGTTAGCCAGCTGCGGCGGTTGCTAGGCGACGGCTCTGTTCCTCCCGCCACGCGAAATTCCTCGTTCTTGGCCAATGTAGCTTTCGCTACAAAACGCACGTGCCTCTTTCTGAATATTACAGCATATGTAAAGATTCTCCGTTACATTGCCAGAAGCTTCTGGTCCTTGCGTACGCAGTACACGGATAAATGGCCAGGTTTTCACTAAGTCAAATGGCAAGATTGACAAGCTTGAACTGAGAACATGTTTTGACCGGTTTGCGGCTTCCATGCGCGTTTACGGGTGAGCTGTATGGGGTGTGTTCTTGGAGAAAGGTGGGCCTAGTATTTGTTCTATGCCGTATCTGGAAACTGCAGAGCTCGTTTGCTGGAAGTGCCCACAAAAAGAACATAACCATTGAGGCGATCGCTGATTGGGTGCGGCCCTAAGTCCTTAGGTGAAGGGTGTATGAAAGCGCATATGATGCCATTCCCGTTACGTCGCCTTGGCGGAAACTGAACAATGCGTCAGCAATGACAGCGCAGAAGCGAGCACTGTGGAACTGCTGGAAGTACATTTGATTTATAATAAAGTGATTGAAACACGAAGCAAGCTTCTTCGCTTGAGCTTAAGCGCATTTGAAGCTTAATATATGTAACAGACTGGATTTGAACGATAATGAGTACACCCCTTTCTGGAAGACGAGCCGAGATTGAGCCATGCTACTCGAACTTGTCTACCCGGTGGACGCATGCAGATACCCTGCATGCGTCCCTGCATGCGTCCACTAGGTAGACAAGTTCGAGTAGCATGGCTCAATCTCGGCAGGTTTTAATTGCTTATACAATTATTTATAGTACATTTTGTGCTGGATGTGCTACAGGCGTAATTTTAGAGTGCCGTGGTCTCCATTTGCATGATTTTTTTTCAGCTATTGTTGTGTTGTAAAAGGAAGCAGTGAGTCAGAAAGCACAACTCTTTATTTGATGCCAAATGCCGCTTTCCCAAAATGACCAATCTTTAACGTACGTGCGGAGAACTGTGTGCCTGTGCCTTAAATTGAATTAACAAGGGTGACCAGTCTACAATATTTGCGTTCGAAAACGCAAAATTTGTTTCTTGTAAATGCTGCCCAGGTTTCTGGTTTTCGATGCAGGCATGTCTATTCCTGCCAGGATACTGGTTTAAGGTTCGTGATCTGAAAGCTTTTTTTTTATTGAGTGGTTAAGGAGTTAAAATCTTCAAAGCGTTTTTTCTTCTTGTCGGCGTTATGAAAAATATCAAATTTGGCTGTTTAATTGCTTACCGGATGGCACTGATTATCCCGAGAGTTTACCTTGTAAAGAACAATCTTAAGCTGCTGTCATCTTAACGGTGATATTAGGGTTACAAAATTTGACCTCCGAAGCTCTTGTTACGAAATGTTTAAAATCGCATCATGTGGTGTCATGTCGTTTTGTTTTGTTTTTTTGCCCGTACACCTCGGTGCTTGCAGAATCTATGGCTATGGCTGTCATGAAGGCGTTTTATTGTTTTGTTACGCCCGAGGCAGCACCACATTTTGCGGCGCGCAGGTTTCGTGGCACTCTCGCTCGGTATGGAAGTTGTTGCCATTGCCATGGCAGCCACCGTAGTAGAAGTGCTCACAGGCCTGACTGATGGTGTTGTAGAAGAAGCGAGACATGGCCGCCTCGCAGGGTCCGACTACCTTCGGCTGAGTGCAGACTGCAGGCTGTGAAACTGCGGTAGAATCGTTGTGATAGCTATTTAATTAGCGAACTTATACCATAAGCAGCGTTCGCACTATCTTTATAGAGCCACATTGAAATACTTTGTCCCGTCGTCGACTCATTACCACTATTCGTTATGAGGCCAGGTTGGGCAGGTCAAGATGGTAATCCTGCTAATGTGTGTTTTGAATGACGGATAGCCCTAGACGGAGTTGATGCCAACGTGGCGCTATTGGTATTTCTGGTCAGCGCCAATTAGAGTCTAATACCGCAAAAACTTTTAACCCAAGGGCTGCATTGTGCAGAATTGCAGTGTACTGGCACGACGCACCATGTGCAGGCTCCGAGCTTCATGAATAGACGCTAGGTGTAGAATAAATTAACCGTCGGTCCCCGGCGTCTCTAGAAGATTGTATGTGTATTCGAAAAGAGATAACGTGGATTGACCATCAGGGATTATATGTCTGTGCCAGCGAGCTCTTGCTAATTGTAGCGGCGGTACCCTTAAAGAACTAAAATGTACACAAAAAGCGAGCAGAAATTTATGTGAAAAGTTTGAAAGTGAACGCCCTTTTGAGGCATCCTCCAGGTAACGAAAGAGCTGCCATAATTTTCAGAAGCTATCCTGAACCAATTTAACAATATATATATATTTTGTAAAAAATAGCAGACACAAAAAGAAAACACTCCCGTATTTTGTTTTAACGCAGGGCGTAAATAACAGACGTGCTGCGCTTACTTGGCGTATATTTGCTGCCATTACTTAACAAGTGGGTACAATTGTGGTCCACAGCAACCTTAGTTTCTCAGATTTCGCCACGCGTACGAGAAATTGGGTGGACGAAATGAATTCAAATTGCTGCACTACGATGTCCGTCGAGTAATTCAACTAATGTTTGCATCACACTCCTACTGCATATCAGGCGCTGAAACACATTTAAATATAATGGAAAGGTGTAAAAAGAGCTATAATAAGTCATCGACGTATATGCGCAGAGCTAGATATAACTTTCATTAATATATGGCATCGTTCACCTTTGAACATGCCAGAAAAAACTGCGGGCTGGAATGAGAGGTTGAGGTTTTCGTACTTAGCGACAGCCCAAGACAAACTCATGAGGCGTGGTGCGAAACATCGCATATTGTACGAGAAGGCTGCGCTGGAAGAGGGGAAATAATGTTTTCATACAAAAACATACAAACGCCATTTTGTTCGCTTATGTACTGCTTTTCTTGGCATAATAAAGAGCTGGGTATTTTTCATTGTGGCTTCAGCTGCGTTGCGCGGCGAGAGGCATTACACGGACGCGACATCATGAACCCGTTTACCCAACAATCATTCTAGTTATGCGTACATAGCGTTAAAAAGTATATATGGCTGCAAAACATATTGGCCTACATGCAAAGGGTAATGCCGGCATAGGTTTCGAGGTTTTGCAAAAGTACTTACGCTTCCACCACGGCAAAATAGTGACGTTGTAGTTATGGCCGACCTCTGGATAGGGTACATCTGCGTAAATATAGACAAAGGTCCTCAATCAGCATTCCAAAAGAAACGTTCAAGGATCTAACATTTAAATGATGGAACATTTTCCTGGAACAAAAAATTTGCTGCATTACACTTATGTTGCTGGAGTAAACGTTGAGGTGTTGCGAATATATATATATATATTAAAACAAATGCTACGATAATAACCAAAAGCTCATCCGCCTTGTAAATACCACTTTTGAACCACTGTGCCCGAAAAAGAAATTTTAAATGCGAATGCTCAACAAAATGTGGTTTTACCTTAATTTAGTGGACTCAATAAGAACGCATTTTTTGTTTTTTTGCAATTTACCAGACGTCAAGGACTGATGTATGCATTTCACACATTGGGAGACGCGGCTGCCAATTTTCTCCTGCAAACAATTCTCGCCCAAGCGCCAGTCGCTTATGTGACAAAGGCAGTTAAATCTGTAACGTGACGACATGCCTGTTCGTGATAGCAGCACACATAATTCGGTGCGAAAATTGCGCCAAATAATGTGCCTGCCGGCAAAACGATATCAGTGGCAAGCTGCTTCACGGGAGTGTTGTGAGAAAAGGTAAACTCCCTAAACTTGACGGATTTTTTCCCTCTCCTTCTTAAGTCTACTGACTAAGGTAGGAAACAAGGGCATGTGCATTGCAGTTATTGCGGATAACACTTTTCCAGAGATCATCTCCTTCTTATGCAAGCACCGGGCGCTATGAAACAAGCGGAAATCTAATTATGCTAAAAATTACACAGGGTGATCACGATTAATGATAAGAGGTTTACTAAGCGTTTTAAGAGGTACTATGGATGAATCCCTGCGAATTTGCAGTCATAGGGACAAAAATTGAAGGAGAATATTTGTCGTCATTTAGATAAGTGACAAAATATAGTAACAAACCTTTTATCCACGTATGGAAGCATGAAACCTTATGCTGGAAACATAGAAGTAGTGGGATTTCTCGAGTACTCTATTTTACAGACAACTTGTATGGAATGCCTACGTAGTTTTTCAATTCGCATAACTACGGATTGAAGGTGGTGGAAGTCGTCGGAACCTTCACCGTAGCGTGAGCAGTCTTAGCATCAGGCGTTTCTTCCGGTGAGGAAGCAGAAACTTAAATATTTATTTTTTTTAGATACTGCTACCTATGTGGGGGCAGTCGCAGGCTTAGGGCATAAAATACACTGGACAGAAAGTGACAGGAACGCATGTACACTTGCCTAATTTTTACGAGATAATTCTAGATTAGTGAGTTGAATTTGAAATAGAAAAGAAAGATTTAAAACGATGCAATCAGCTAGAAGAAACATGTGTCACGCAATTTTACACAGGTGACAGAGTAAACATATGCAGGGTATCCTATAGTCAAGAAAGAGTTAACAACTTCGAAAGAAAGCTATCCAAGGATAGGCATTTAACCAGCTCACCAAGTAAAACATTCTATTCACGGAGTGCTAGGGGATAGGAGGAGGAAATAAATGGGCAGCTGTGCGCCTCGACTAAATGTTTTGAATGCTGTGTTCTAGCGTTTCTGTGTGGGAGCAGAATCTTACTGTTAATCAAAATACGATAAATAAACTTGAGAAGTGTATTCTTTGCTTTGGTACGAATAGTATTACCACCTGCCTATTCTTAGGAAGGTCAGACGGAGAGTCGAGGCGGCAGTACCGGTTGAAAGCAACTCTGATGGCCGTGCACTGGATGCTTTATAGTTTTGTGCTTAAATTCTTTATATGTGGAACCAGCATATCAGCTTCACGGTTCTGTCTACGCCATTGGTGGCCGAAATGAGCGCCAGGTTTCTGCATATCACTCTGTCGGAAACCTTGGTTCATGGTAGATGAAAGACACCAGGTCTTAACAAGGCTTGGATATTCGTCCATTTGTAGTGTTTTTATTCCATGATATGGATTAAGGGATTCAAACCAAAGCGTTATGAAATACATCCAAGTGCAGAAAATTTACCTTGCTTCAGCGGAACGCCGGCGGCGGAGATGTGCGGGGGCCTTTTTTGGATGAATGAACCCGCCAGCTGCAAATGGTACATAAAATTTCGGAGTTGAATCAGCAGTTGAAAGCACAATGAAAATCGTTTAAGCAAGCACAGGTAGTGATCTACTGTATTGACCCCATGCATTTCTCCCATTTTGACGGGGGAAAAGCATGGGAATAGATTCCATGAGATACAGAGAAATAGGAAGGGCATTCATGATCAACCCATGTTGAAAAAGAAACACTTACGGACACTTAATCTCTTAACGAGGTTCCCCAATAATGACTATTCTTCGCGGGAAACGCGTGGTTGAAGGAAAGATAAGTGAATGCATTTAGGACATTAAGGAGCCTTTTCAAAAAACAATGTGTCTGGCATTCTTAACGAACTTGGCAATTTCAAACCTTTGGCTTTTAAGGAATTACAACACATGAAGATGGCCCTGCGTGGGACTACACCTTCCTCATATTGTCACTGAGCATACCTTCTGCGCTTTAGCGGAATCCCAGAAGTGGTCGATTTGGCGCTGCGATCTCTCTGCTGATTCTGCGAGAGAGACAAAAAAAATTACCCTTATTGAAGGGTAATAAACGCAGCGCACTTGGTGGCGCTGGCCGTGTCTATCATAGCTACAGACAAAAGAAGCCTGTCTAGAGTTGCATTTGTACTGAAAGGGTGAAAATGCGTAAATATTCGTCTTTTAAGCATGAAAAGAATGGTAAGGGTCGAGACAGAGACAAGGGTTGCACTGCGGGCATCATTTTTTTCCCGCTCTCACACGGACGCACTTTCGAACAGAAAATAAATGATGATGCCCACGGAAGAAAAGATTCTCCTGAACGTTTTTTTCTCCAGAAGAAAATTCACATTGTCTTCTTAAAGCAGCGCTGGTGAAGATAAGAGCAGGATGCACATTTTTTCCCTGGCTGTCTAAACCGACCTGATTACCAAAAGAGCGAGTGGCGTGTACAAGCTATAACGCATGTTTCTTGTTTCTTTTATAAAGTTCTTGGTATAACCGCAAGACCGAGCGGTGGAAAAGTTGTCAATAGAGTAACACAAATAACACTAATGTGCGGCAGTCATCGCAATAGAACTACTGAATTCAAGCGCTCCCTATCATGGTGTGTTGATATATCCGCTTAATCTACGGAGTATTGTCAGGGCCGTTTCATATTGCCGCCTTTTACGAACAATTAAAATTTGAAAGTAGGAACCAGCTCATTTTAATCAGATGGCCAAGGAAAGCGCAAAAGCCCAGTTTTCGCCAATGCTGTCGACAGTGAGGCATGTGAAAGCTTTTTTTTCTTTACTCACAGCTGCGGTAAGTTGAGAATTACGTGCAGCAAACGATGCAAATCTGTGTGCTTTCGTGTGGACACACACGCACTGACACAAAGCGGAAAACTTTTGAATACGGCGGCCTCGTTGGCGCGACGCGCACTCTGCTGCTCCTCAAAAAACGACCTCTGATGTAGCTGCATACCTACATTAGTCGAGCACGTGTACGCTTTTACCATTAGGTATTGACCTCTCCAGCCGCAACGGCCACAGTGAATTTGCAAATATGGAACCCTTTTTGCTCATCGCAGCCATGGTGTTGCTTCCTTGGCCTAACCCCGCTCCTCTCCACCTGCTGGCATGGTTGTTGTCGGCGACCATCGGCCATAAGTATTCCATAGTTCTTTTAAGGAAATAATACCCATAAGTTTTAGTTTAAGAAGTTACTTGTTTTACTATCCTCTGGCAATTTCTTGGGTCCAGTAAAGTCCTCAGCTGTTTTTTATTTCTCAACAAACACCTTTACAGTTCTTGTAGGGTGCAACACTAGTGCGAAATAATAGTTTGTTTTGTTATCTGCTCAACTAATTAAATTTTATTGTGAAATACCATTTTCGCAATGAAGGTATCTGCTAATGAACAGCCCCAATTGGAGAGGCTGAATTAAAGTGAAAAGAGTAACACTATAGACCGTTTTATCATGGGCGCTGCCATTTTGTATATGTGGCGCCATCTAGCGGCCGAGTTGTGAACAACCGCCATGCTGGTATGTGGGGTCCCATCCGCGGAACAGGCGACAAGTAGCGGAAATCGGCATTTTCGAGCTCTCGCGCGCAAATTTTTGCTTTCTGAAAGTACCTAGCTGAAAGAAAAGAAAGTTTTCAGTAGCAGCGAAGCCATTCGGTCAGAAATGACAAAAAAATTATGCTCCTGCTCAGGTCTACTGAAGGCTACAAGCCTGATTACAATTAGTGTGTAACTTTTATGTGGCACAGAGAGGCGGCGGCGCACCACTGACAGTGATGGCAGCTTTCGATCTACTTTTTATTCATAAATGATTTCTAGAGACGGCTTACCGTAACAATTTGAGGAAAGAAAGAAAGCGAATGTAGCCGTTTCATGTCCCGTTTAGGAGCAATATGCTAATCGCGCTAGATTAGTTGGGTCAACCGATCCTTCATATACTCTTTACTACTTGAGCGGCTACTGCGGAAGTTCCCACACCTCCACTGGGGTTCTATTCTTAAGTATCCATTATCCATTTCGGATCCATTTACTCTACCCTGGCTACTTTTGTTGGGTGACAATCAGGCAGGGTGTTCAAGCGTCCACTACTATGCAATCGGATTTCAGCATTGCCTACATGACTCGACCACCTGTTTGCCGGTATGTGGCGATGACTTGTCAACAGCGGAAGCTGCTATCCTGAAATTTCTCCGACTGGGCGTTAGTTGCGTTTGTCTGACGCTACCGTCATGCTGACATTAAAATACAAGATAAAATGAACAAATGATACCTATGGAATAGGGACCTTAAATTATGTCCCATAATGACCCCATCGAAAGTCGCTTTTGTCAACAATTATACAGTCCATTTTTCGTCGCAAGGTTTGCTTACTGCAAGCAATCGCTGCTATTCCTATGATCATATTCCCATTCATTATCGGCAGCAAAATCTTACGAGATGCGTGTTTAAAAAAAATATTTTAGCGCTGTTTCACTGAATAAGTTGACAACCAATTTATTAGCATATCGTTGTCTTCAAGTGGTACAGGTTCTTTCATACTTGCATTAACCTCAGGTGACTGAATCGAAATAGTTCTTCTTTACCTGGCGGCATCTCGTAAATATTTGCCGCAAGGAATATCATCCGCTTGTTGCCCAAAGTCTGCCGCTGTTGCACGGGTATTAAGTTTTCCTGGTCCCTACTCTACAAACATAGTGTTTGGAACTCGCACGAAAGGCTGCCAAAGCGAAACATTTTCGGTTGGGGCTTGGAGTTCAGAAGCTGCTCGTCTTCGCCCAATTGAGTGAGTTGCAAGTGGAACAGTGTAGAGCAACACACGGGCATACCACTGCTGTTAATATTTTATCTTCTGTTAATCATCTCCTTTTGGTTGTTAATTTTTTTTTTTGTTAGCGCAAACAACTGAGTAAAAAAAAAAAAAGATTGCGGCAGCTCTTAGCAGCTAAACTGCGGCCGGCGGAAATGAAACGATCAGGGAAATGAAGGAAAGAAAGGGGCGAAAGAAGAAAGAACAGAGAAAGAAAGCACATCGCTCACATCAGCTAATCGTCTTAGATACTTTGCGGCTATTCAAGACACTCTGAGTGCAAAAGACTGCAACTTGTGCCCTTTCTCTGTAGAATGCCCTGCTGCCCCCGCTGCTATCCCCGCGTCCCCACATACCAGACTGGAGGAGCCGCGCAGCGCGTTCCGGTTCGAGGCTATTTTCCTCCTCGCCGCGAAAAGGGTCTATACGAACTATAGTATTTCGTTTTCCGTTGAGCTGCCAGGAAGCTTGCTGCCATCTGCAGTACGCCTTTTATGGGACGATCACGGAAGAGAGCTCAAATCTCTCTCCTTCGACCGCAGAAAGAGACTTAAGCGATGTGGTAAGTGGTGGACGTTGGTGCAAGGTGAAGGCCGGGTCAAAGAAATGGTGTTCCAATCTTCACGCTGCATTTTATTTAAATATTCATCCAATGCTTTCAATGACCGATAAAAATCATCATCAGGGTGAATGAAATGTAGTAATGTGATCGAAAAATATATAATGATCAAACAGCTTTGGTTATTGGATGGTCATCCATGTTTATTTATTTTAGGGTTCCTGTGGCTCCCGAACGCTTTAGTGCACGCAAGGAAGATGGGAGAGGGGAGCGTAGAACAAAATTAAGCCTCACAGGTGCCAGTGTGATAAGTGAGACTATTAGACCATCACATGGAACAGTCATAAACCCACGTAAAACACAAATGTTCTCGTACACATTGAAATATGCAATCTAATGACAATATTAATGATTAAATGCATGAAATGCTGAAACAGATCTGAAGTAAACGTGTTTTTAGGGTCTTTGTTTCACACAGATATAATATATAGAAAGAAGGAATTCTGGTAAGCGCGAGTTTGACATCTGATGTCTTGTGCCTTAAAAGCATGATCTAGATTATATCTAGTCTAACGTCAGAAAGCATCGGCAGTTTTGTCTATTCAAGATTGTATAGCAATTGGAAATGGACAATATGATCTGCTTCGTAGCGAGTTGAAATGCCTGCCGTCTAATCGGAGTCAACCTCACTGTATGCGATCTCACGTGAGCGCCAAAATTGTCTAATTTTGGGTGGTATATTCTCGCTTCATTAAAAAGCTGGCTAAGTTTTGTATAGGTAAAAGTTTTCGACCGATTCTGGAAACGCTTGTGCTGCGATGCAATAAGAATGATTTAAGCCTTGGCTTTCGCTTTGATGCGAGGATATTATGGACATTTAAAATAGGGGTGACTTTATATACGTGAATATTTTTCCATTTCCTCTCCAACATTCTCTGAAATGAAGTGCACGTGCGCAGGATTTCACTTTTCATAACTGTGTAATGAGATTGGAATTTTCGTGTTGAGGAGCTTCTTTCGGAAATATTACATATGTTGTCGTCGTTTTAAGATTAGTGTTTAGTTCAAATGTCCCTTGCGTAGCTCCAAAATTTACTAATTTCATGTATATATCCTGCATTAGTTTTCTGTTTGACTATGGGAAAGTCTTCGGATGCTTGTGTAACAGATCATGAGGGTCACGTAATATTTTTTTGTTGCTTCAAGCGACCGCACTGTACAGTGGCTGCCCACAGGTAAACATCAGCTGTGGTTTATCTCTTGTTGGGAGCGGTTGGAACCGGGTTGGAAGCGGAAGCGTTTTTTTGCCTGCTACATTACTCACCCATAAGGCCCTGTCAGTGTACGGCGCTACATTATTGGGGACACTTAAAGCTCGGCTTTTAAGGGTATACCGCGAGAGCGAGAGCTACCAGCCCACATGTCAAGTTCCGCTTTACACAAACCACGTGGACGTGTCTGCGTGTTCTATGGGTAACGAGAATTCAAAGGATTCTACACGGCTGATTCTGATATCACCCTCCCATATCAAAGGAACTAGCCGAGTTGCCAGCTCCTTCCAGCGTTATAGGAGTAAAGTGAATTTAAATGCCATGGCAGGCTGATTATAATGTCACCCTCCCATATGAAATGAGTGGCCCGAATTTGCGCTCTTTCAGGCGACATGACACTGACGCCGAAGACTCAGGCTGGCTGGCGTACTGAAGCGAGAAGATGCCCGGGGGCCAAACCCTGGCCTTCTGTACTATCCAGGACTCAATTTTTGAACGTCGGAAGGGGAAAGTCACGTGACAACTAAGGCGACGTAGAACCTACGTCGCGGCAACGTATTGCCATCCTGGTCCTTCTTTCCCTCAAGAGGGGGAGGGGGGGAGGGTAATGAAAGGGGCAGTGGGCGCAGCCCAGCCCTCTGCATCTTGCTTTCTCCCTCCCTTAAACATACTTTGCTGGGAACCGCTTCGTTTTAAAAACGCGGCTTGATGACCTGGCATTATAAATGAAAAGCGCAAAATCTTGCAAGAAGTAAATACGCATGTAGGCGTGGCTTCTTCTCGAGCTGCACTCGCTGCTCGATTTGTCCCACTGCTCTCCGCGCGTAGTACTTTGTGCATTGGTCGCTCAGCATGAAATGGAACGATCAGTTTGTGAAAAAAGACGTTTCGATTTTTTTTTCTCTACTAAATGCGGAAATGACTTTTGTGCATTACATATGCCAAGAGGAATTCTAATAAACTGAACATAAAAACAGTAATTAGACAAAGACAAACTGGGGGTTTCGGTTGTTGTTAAGCCAAGGAATTTTATCAGCTAAAATACTTGTTCTGTAGTTCTCCTCCTCAACGGTGCTGCGCGCTTCGCCTCGCTAACAGCTTGCGGAGAGCACGCCATGTCTGCTCGCCTCAGTAGGGTCTTTTCAGTACACTTTTGAAGTCTATCTCAGCGTATTCAAAGCAGACCAATGAAAACAAAATAGACGACGGGATAAAATATTTGTTTACGTTTCATTCGGCGTATTAGGGCGAAAAGTCCCCCAGCCCAGGTAGTGGAGAAGAGGGGCTGGACATGCGGTGGCTGTTACAGAAAGAACGTTATAACGAAATTAACAGTGACTGAGCGAACCGCAAGTCAAAGGCGCTAAGCGGTTTTGCAGCACAATTTAGCGAATAAACTTTAATGAGAAATGAAATGTACTAAAACCTAAAGAAAATTTGAATAGAGGATCGTAATGCTAACGCATTCACTGCTCCCGTATTTTTGTTTCCTCTCTTAATTCGCCACCAAGCTTCCCATATCGAGCAAGCTAAACCTCGTCCCCGTTTTTGCGCCGGTTTTTGCTTACGTAGTATGATCTAGTTCGAGTAATTCAATGTGTACGTGCTGAGCAACACGCGAAAAGAAAAATCGAGGACTGAGCTGCAGCACCTTCGAAAGCCCTTCCTCGGCTCACGCACGCACACGCACGCACGCACACACGCACGCACGCACGCACGCACACACACACGCACGCACACGCACACACACACACACACACACACACACACACACGCACGCACGCACGCACACACACACACACACACACACACACACACACACACACACACACACACACACACACACACACACACACACACACACACACACACACACACACACACACACACACACACACACACACACACACACACACACACACACACACACACACACACACACACACACACACACACACACACACACACACACACACACACACACACACACACACACACACACACACACACACACACACACACACACACACACACACACACACACACACACACACACAGCTTGAAAAAAAAAATTAAATAGCCAGCGGGAACGATTTAGTAGCAGTCCGCGTGGCAGCAAAACACACGGCGATATGTGCCGCGCACCGCCCGCCCCGCTGGAAAGGAGGAAGCTGCACGCCCAGCAAAAAAAAAAAAAAAGCGCGCGCGCGCACGTGACGGCGCTGGGCCAATGAGAGGGTCGAACGACGAAGGAGAGCGCAGGAGAGGAGGCGGGCGGCAAACTTCACATGTTGGCGCTACTTTTAGTTTATTGAGGGGCTTTACTTGAGCTGTGAGTGCTGCGCACTCATTGTTGAATTGCTACGCTTGCTGCTTGGTCATGGCTCATTGCTGCGCTTCTTATGCCGTACGCTTCGTCCTGTACGCCGGCGCCCGGTCTACCATTCAAAGCACCCAGTCGTCGGATAGACGGGGGAAAAAGTTCAAAAACAAAAAGCCCGCCGAGATGGCAAGGATGACCAGGAAGGCAATACGTAGCCGCGACGTAGGCTCTACGTCGCCCTTTTTGTCACTGAGCCTCCCGTCTGAGATGCAAAAATTGAGTTGCATATTATCCATGCCCGGTCATGAGCGCCGAAGTCATAGGATGCCGACTCTTCCGTTCCAGGTCGAGGTGGAAGAAAGAAAAGTGCTCCGTCAGCGCGCCCGTGCTGCGGAGGATAGCGCCAACTGGCGTGCGCCGCTATTTGCAGCATATTGTTATGATGCTATGCTTTCGGCCGATTCTGCTGGCGTTCTTATAGAGCAGTGGCACAACTAAGAGATTTTGCGACCTTTGTTAGTAGTAAACCTCTTGAACATGCAAGTATACCTGCTTTATATTTATTTAAACGCTTACGCAGTTAGGAACATTCCTGTAACTTATCCAAATTACCTAACTTCCCAATGCAGAGACACACGTCGCGCGCTCGAGCAGCCATGGAGGTGGCAATACAGAAGCCTCCTGCGGTAGGCAGCCTCGTCTGACAAAGAGCCGTTTAATAACTTCTTGTCGCCAACACCGATTCATGGTTATCTCCCTTATGGGGCTGGGACAGTAGGTCATCGCCGCTTACGGCGGGGGCTAGCCTGCCACAGAATTTTTATTTGTTGTAGGCCGTCATTGCACCCGCCTCCGCTTCGGTGATGGACGACGGCCGTTGTTGCGGTGCGCGTCTTTCTTTCCCTCTTCCTTTTCTTTGTTCTCTATTTCTATTCTGTCTGCACAAGGCAGCGAAGGTGGCTCAGCTACAGAGCCAGTAGCAGGCTCGTGCATTTTCTTTTCTTTCTTCCTACAGCCACAACAATTCATGGTTGTATGATTCATCTTACTGAGGAATATAGCGATGTCCAGGGACCAACTCGCGCATTCCTTTCGACTGCAGTCCCAGCCTGGTGCGTTAATCAGCTGTTTTGAATATTTTGTGCATTTAGGCGCATCAAATACTGGGTTACTATATGTTTGCTTTAAGTAATTAATTGCTTTCGACGTTGCTGCAGCCGCGGACTAGCGTACTGCAGAGAGAAGGTAACCCCCTTCGGCACTCCTAAAGACAGAATTCGGAGTGCAGGGTTTTAAAAACATCTTCCCCGAGACAAAAATAATCGATTCAAGTGTTCGAGAATTACGTTGGCATCGAAATTAAGTGCGTGGCGAGCACTAGAAACGCCCGCGAAAAGAGCGGCAGAAAACTGCCTCTAGTAATGGTGCTTCCTCTGGCGGCCGCGGTTCGTAAATGTTATATTGAGTGGCTGCGCCTCGTGACTCTGGCGGGTTGCTTTCGTCATTGTACTAGTATCACTGACCCAGATAGGGTGGGTGAGAGGTGAAAAGGCGAAATCGCCACTTCACGACAAGCGATAAAACTAGATGCTTTGCTGCGTTGATAAGACTTCCCGAAGCGGAGTGCTCGCATGCAATGCTTGCTGTCATGCGCAGGCAGCGGGATGTCTTCGTCTATCGCACTCATCTACTGACTGCGCTTATTGTGCAAGGGCCGGTAGGGAGGAGAGCAGTAAAGCGCGCTCTCGACTCGACCAGTCGCCGTGCATTTGCGTGGCGATCCTATAGCCGTGGCCCTTAGCTTTCTGTGCTCCAGCGTCTGTGCCCTTTCAACGACTCTATTAATACCTTTCGGCACATGCGTGCGGGATTAAATAAAGAAAACCCTCTGCGACTTGTCTCTTACGTAAGCGTTATTGTCAGGCTCAGGTCATTGTATTTTCTTGTAAGTTTGAGTTCCTTATTTCACGTTCAGCAACTGTACAGCATGTATGCATTACACTTAACTATGTAAAGTGCTCAAGGATCTCATTGGCTTCTAAATAAAGTCACATCTTGATCAGGGTAGCTTGATCAGGCCATTGAAGCAACGTGTGCGCCAAGTGCCACATAACCTTTCATATAATATAATAATAATTGGTTCGCAGGAAGAGAAATGTGCAGTATCTGTCACACTTGTTCCTGTAAGGGAAGCGCCGTAAAAGAAGAGAGGAAAGGGGAACGAAAATGCAAGAAAGAAAGAGGAGCCGTGGTGGAAGGCTGCGGAGTAACTTAGACCACCTGGCGATCTTTAACGTGCGCTGACATCGCACAGTACATGGGTGCCTCTCCGTTTCGCCTCCATGAAAACGCAGCCGTGGGCGGTTTAGGGATCGATCCCGGGTACTCCGGCACAGTAGTCAGGCATCTTTAAACCTTCAACCCAAATGGAAATTTTAGCATATTTGCCGAGAGCTATCGGCTCGGTCAATTAAATTCATGCAGTGGTGCGTGCCGCACACCAGGTAAACAGATTGTACTTATGGCTCTTTAAACGCTCTCTGGTTTTTCGGTTTCCCTGGCTGCATGTTTGCGCTGTTTCCACAACTTTATCCAAATTAGCGCTTTGCTGTGGACAAAACTCGTTCTTTCACTTGCATCCATATTGTCCGCGTCCATTTTTTTTGCGCTCGTGCAGTAATGCTCCATCCTTTTAAAGCGCGCAAATGCTGGGACATAACAGGTTGCAGTGGCTGCGGCTGGAATCCCCGCACAAAATTATGCGCGGTGCTTGCAGCGGGAGCGTTGTTGGGCGAGCGACTCATTGCAGAAATGCGCATCATTGCGACGAAGAACTTGCTTTTGGTGCGTCACGCTAAGCGGCACCAACAACGCGCGCTTTGAGATAACAAGCTTGAAGAACCGCACCTGAGTGGTCAAACAGTGTGTAAACCTCTTTCCCGTACTATTGTACAACCTTTTTCAGCATTCGTAGAAAGGAATAGACTTCCAGAATCTTCTCAGCTAATTTGGATTGCGTGAATCCGCCTTTTGCACAAGGCCGCTCTGCGCATGCGCGCCTCTCCTCTGGTTGAAAACAAACCACCGACCCCAGTTGCGCATGTGCAGTTCTTGGCCTCAGCGATCGGCGCAGCTGGAGATGATTCATGACAGGCGTATGCGACAGATGGCGCTAGATGTCGAGAACACACATCTAGGTGCTAGGATTGAACGGAAAGATGGAAAAGGACGGTGACAGTTAATCAGGACATAAGAAAGTTAAGCCTGGAGAAGCGTTTCGAAGTGGTTGAGGTAAACAGGGAGGTACATAAAGCAGGTTTTGGTAGGGCTTTTCAGCGAGATGGCATTCATTTTAACAGAAGGGTTGGAGCAGAGATCGGCTGGCGCTTGGCAGGCAGGGCTGTAGCTTTTTTAGGGGGTCCGCGAGGACTCCGTGCACAGAGGTAGTTAGAAGAGAAGCAGAAGAAAGTGTAATAATGGAGGCTGAGCCCCCAAAAATGGCAAAGAGTAGGTCGAGAAAGAAAAGTACAAAAAAGAAATTTAACACTAGGATCAGCTACATAAACATGCAAGGAGGTAGAAAAAGAGCGAAATGGCTAGAGATAGAACAGCAGTTGAAGGATGACAAAATAGGTGTGTACGCTCTTTGCGAGACTCATCTCAGGGATCTAGAAGATCCGCCGTTTATAGAAGGCTACGTCTGGGAAGGGTGCAACAGAACGAGAACGGAAAGAAAGGGTGGAGGGGTAGGTATGTTGATACACCAGGGAACAAATTGGCAAAGAATTAAATCATCTTGTAAAGAACATATCTGGGTTTCAGGAACCATTGCCGGCATAAGGACATGGCTAGGGGTAGTTTATTTGGGAACAGGACATCAATGCAGGCAAGAAAACAGGGATCTTGTTGAATGTCTCAGTGACGATATAAGCCAGTTTGGAAACGGGGCCAATATTATTCTGCTGGGGGACATGGACGGCCACATCGACGATCTGGATGGATACACGGATTGTAACGGGAAGCTAATGCTAGATTTCTGCGAGCGACACGATCTAGTTATAGTAAATAGAGAAACAAAATGTGAAGGCCAAATCACGTGGGAATCCCGCAACAGGCAGACGACCATTGACTATTGTCTAATGTCGCAGGAAATTTATAGGAAGGTAACAAAAATGGAAATAGACGAAGAAGGGGAGTGTAGTCTTGGAAGTGATCATAAACGTATTAGTCTGCAGATGGGGCCCTTGATGAAAAGAGAAATGGAACTTAGACAAAACGTAAACGCAAAATTAAACGACGATCAAATAGCGCAGATAGCTGCAGACATAGAGGAAGCAATAGAGAAAAGCCCCATGGAAGACTGGGATTATGAACAGGTAGAACTACTCATAAGGAGTAAAATTCAGGAGGTTAAAGTAGCAAACCGCTGGAATGGAAAGAGGAAGCCACGGAGCTGGTGGAATAAGGAAATCAGGGAAGCTATTGAACAACGACGGGCTGCTTCAAGGGAACACCGAATGGCAAAGAAAGCACAGGCTTCTCAAGAGGAAATCGACCAAAAATGGGAATCATATCGACAAAAGAAACTTCAAGTGCAGGCCCCCGTGCAAAGTAAAATAAGACAGTCCACCGATCGCTGGATGGCTGATATACACGACGCCTCTAGAGGCGGAGCAAGAAAATTCTGGAACCATATAAGCTGGCTAGGGAAGAAGAATCAAAGAAAGCAAGATCGGATTCAAGATAACGAGGGAAATTGTTTAAAGGGAGACAATGCAATGAACTACATTACATCAGTTATAGCCGAGTCATTTAAGAACGACGATAGGGTAATCTCCGCAAATCAGGAAGCAACACAAGGTAGTAGAATACAAAGCAGCTTAGAACTGACCAATCTAAACTGGAAAAAGGCAAAAAAAAAAAATATTCCTAAAAACACATCTATAGGAATAGATGGAATTCCGATCAAGCTGATTAATGAACTCGGTCCAAAAAGTAAGGAAACGTTGTTAAAAGCTTTGGAAACAGTCATAGCGAATAAGCAAATTCCGGACAGCTGGCGGCAGAGTAAAATGAATTTGATTTATAAAGGGAAAGGAGAAAGGATGCACATAAAATCCTACAGGCCGATTACCATAACATCTGTAATGTACAGGTTAGCCATGCAGGCGGTGAAATTAAAGGTGCAAGCATGGGTTGAAAGTAACAAGATACTCGGAGAACTTCAGAACGGCTTTAGAAATGGTAGGCGCTTAGATGATTGCCTGTTCGTGCTTACCCAATGCATCGAAATATCTAGAGTGGAAAATAGACCTTTGTATTTAGCCTTCCTGGACATAAACGGGGCGTACGACAACGTAAGCAGGGAACTCCTGTGGAACATATTAAAAGAAGAAGGTATCGGTTATGAGATAATAGAGTTCCTACAAGAAATATACCGGGATAACAAACCAGAAATTACGTGGGAAGGGATAAGAAGTACGGAGGATGTCAAAGTATGCAAAGGATTAAGACAAGGCTGTCCTCTATCACCGGTGCTGTTCATGCTTTATATGATAAACCTGGAACGGAGGATACAAGACAGTAACCTAGGTTTTAACCTGTCATACAGATTAGGTGGAAAGGCGGTAGAGCAGCGCCTCCCCGGTTTGATGTATGCAGACGATATTGTGCTGCTAGCTGAGAGTCTGGAAGAATTGCAAACTCTAGTTAAGTATTGCGGAGACGAAGGGGACGCTCTAAGCTTCAGTTTCAGCGCAGTTAAGTCGGGTCTCATGATTTTCAACGGCTCAACTGTTCAGGGTCTTAAAATTCAAGGCCTTGAAATACCTAGAGTAGCAGAATATAAATATTTGGGGGTATGGGTAAACGAAGGATTGGCATACATTGGAAAGCATGAGCAATCACTTAAGGCCAAAGGGCGAAGGAATGCCGGGATAATGAAGCATAAGGCATTGTGGGGATACAATAGGTATGAGCTATTGAGGGGTATTTGGAAAGGAATTATGGTGCCCGGACTTACTTTCGGAAATGCGGTTTTGTGCCTAAAATCAGAGGTACAGTCGACATTAGAAACAAATCAGAGATCCGTTGGACGATTAGCACTAGGTGCCCACGGCAAAACTACAAACGAGGGGGTACAGGGAGATAAGGGCTGGGCATCGTTCGAAGTACGGGAAGCTCAGAGCAAAATATTATATGAGGAACGCCTGAGGAAATTGGACAGTAACAGATGGGCAGCTAAGGTATTTAAATACCTGTACCTAAAAAGCGTTGACTCACAATGGAGGAAAAGAACTAGGAAACTAACTAGTAAGTACGCTAGTAACAAGGACGGAGAAATAAAGAGCATTAAGCAACAGGTGAAAAACACAGAAGGTAAAAATTGGATAAATTCGATGGAAAAAAAGCAGAGTGTGGAATTATACTGAAAGTGGAAAATGCAGATCAGGAAGGAAGATTTCTTTGATAACTCAAGAGGCAGTGCCCTACTTTTTGAAGCTAGATCAGGGTGCCTTAGAACACGTAGCTACAAAAAGAAGTTTAACAATGGAGATGACGCATGTGCTGTATGTGGAAACTCCAGTGAAACAATTGACCATATTATACTCGAATGCAATGGTATCCATCCGGAAGTTGATGCAGGCGCAATCACTGTTCCTGAAGCTCTGGGGTTTAGAGATAACAGTGGCCGAGTGAATAAACCGGCTGTGGAAACTAGCAAAAAACGGCTGGAAGATTGGTGGCCTAAAAGCAGAGAAGTGACATAATGTTAGTAATGTAGGAGCAAAATTTAATAAATAGAATGATGGTTTAGTTAACCATTCTAAATCAATAATTAAGATATATGGAGAAAAATGAGCATGATAGCTACTGCTACCACCCCGTTTCAAAGGGGACGCTCCTATATTCCATCCATCCATCCACACATCGCCATTTCGCTGGCGGCTGCGTCTCCCAAGGACGTTTTCAACCAGTAGCAGACGAATATTCAATCACTCGCAGAGGGCGCCACATTTTGAAAAAAAGGCAAATTGTCCTCGTAGAGGTGTCTCGGGTTTAGTTTTTTGGTACAAATGACCACCTGGTGCTGTGAACAGTATCACGAATCGTGTGATAAAGAAGATAACGAAGTTCTTACCTTGATCCCACTCAGGAATGGGCTCGCGATGAACGTCCGCTGACATTCCTTGCACCACAGAAGGCGTTTGTCGCTGTGGCTAGAAACATCATTTTAGGAGAGTATGAGGTGACGTAGCACGCACACGATTTAATCTGCGCGAAATTACACAACCGCAACACATGCGACCCATGTAATTTTTTTGGCATGCACTATGTAAATTTTCTTTGATCAGATGCCCTTTGACATTTGCCTACTATGGAAATAAGAAATGAGGCGCACGTTGGACAGGAACGGTGAACATCTTGATTACATACAAGCGTTATATAGGCTCGCATCTTCTTATAAGCATGCGTCACTTTCTCATAAAATTTCCAGGAGGATCCCTTGTTTCTTAAAGAAATTGTAAAATGAGTGGATGCATAGCAGATAGAGATCACTCTATGCCTTGTGCAAGGCGTTGAGCATGCATTCGGTTAGCATGAGCAACAAACGCCAGGGAAAGGTAACAATTTCTTCCTCAACACCAGATCTCAATCTCGCTTTCAATAGCGAAGTCTCAATCTTAATTGGAGGTGGGCTGATATGAGTTGGCCCTTAAGAACTAATCTTTCGCCCTGTATTGTCCAATGGTCAAATGATCCGGGACTAGTGTGTAAAAGTTTCTCTACACTGCTAAGAAGCATATAAGAGCTACCATGGACAGATAGTGTTGGCCTGAAGCCACATAACAAAATAGTTTCAGTAATTATTACTACACCGAAAGTTCTGGCAGCACAGTGTGAAGCGACGAGCCACATAGTATAGTGATGGACTGTTGCCTCCAGTAAAGCAGGATGTTTTGCACTTTTGTTTTGTAATTATTATTCAATTAGTACATTATCCGAAACATTGGGCAGGAGGGTCTACCTTATATAGACACTCGTAGATCCGTATAACTCGTGCTATGGTCTTTCCAGTTGTGATGTATGGATGCGAAAGTTGGACTGTGAAAAAGGCTGACCGCCGAAGAATTGACGCGTTTGAATTGTGGTGCTGGCGAAGACTCTTGAGAGTTCCTTGGACTGCCAGAAGATCAAATCAGTCAATATTGTCGACCATAAACCCTGACTGCTCATTGGAGGGTCAAATTCTAAAGTTAAAGCTCAGCTACTTTGGTCATCTGATGAGAAGAGAGGAGTCGCTGGAGAAAGATTTGATGTTGGGAAAGGTTGAGGGTCGCCGGAGAAGGGGTAGGCAGCAAACGCGATGGTTAGATGGCATCCTCGAGGCACTGCAGATGAAGTTATGTGATGTTAGGAGGATAGTGAGAGACCGGAAAGCGTGGCGTGACATGGTCAATAGGGTCACGAAGAGTCGGACACGACTGAACGACTGAACTGAACTGAACTGATTTTCATAGTGGTTATGAAATGTTTTGATCAAAAACACGCTTTCGCAGCACGATTATAGTGACAACAAAGCTTAGAGGGGTTTGGCTTTTGCACTTTGTACACTACGGGAAAATTGAGAAGTGGTTGTGCTGCTGCTTGTAGCTACATGCCGTTTCCAGAGACACAATGTGAACCGAAATGTTTGGGTGCAGGAGTGTGCTTGAACATAATAAAATATGTATGTCTTAAAAATTAAATGTTCATTATCGATTGCGGTAGAGAAATATATTATTGAAGCTTTCTGGGAGAAATGCCGATTTTTGCGACTTGCAATGGCGACTGTACTGGCGAATTGGAAGTTGATAGAAACTTTTTAAGGTGGGTGCGAATAACGTTGCCATTCGCACAATCTTAAGTATCCTGTCAGAGCAACATAAATTGTTGGCCCCTCCACAGATGTGACAAGTAAATTTCTCGCGAAAAATGTTCGTCATTACAGTTGCCTCTTTAGTATACTCATTCATTCTGACGTTTATTTGGCGAATTTGACAAAGGGTACGTTATCCAACTCTTATAATGCGAGCTATATGAAATCGCTTCAAACATGCGTTAGCACGGGAGAATAAAAAAGAGTTTTCTACATCCATAATTCGTCTTGGAAAACTTGGCCAACGCTTGGGTCCTAATACCGCTCGAAAATCACTTAATTCTTTAGCCCCTAGACTGAAGTAGAGCAAATGAAATATAATACATTGGTTAATCATTTCTGACCCTTTCTATTTTTGTATAGATCAAAGAAAGGAGAAGGTGAGCTGGTGCTGGAGTCGGTGACGGATAATTAACTCCAACACAGAAGTTTAGAGAAAGGTATACAAGACTTCTCTGCAGGCAAGAAAATGTACATCTCGCTATTTTGTACACATAAGCATTCCCTTCTCTGAGAAAAAAAAAAAGCAGACATTTAGGCTGTTTGCTTGCCTGTGGATTGTCGAAATTTGGCTAAAAATGATGCATATTAGGTTTTGATGGGTACATTCTAAGTATTATGCCTTTCTATCCCAGATGAGCTAAATATAATGAGGCACTCTTCCCATTCGCGGGCATATTACCTGCGCTATATTACTCTCATCGCCATGAACGTGAACCTGACTTTGTAGTCACAGTAGACCTGCGTATGTAACACCGACAGCGGCGGCTTATGCCGATGGCGCTACTCTCCTAATTTCAACCTGTATGTGGCTCTATCCTCTGCAAACTGTTGCAGAAACATGTGCCATATGCATACTGAGCGTCTGATTTTTTTCGTCTACTCGCCGGTCACTAATGTAATTGATTCCGTTCACGCTTGCGCTAGTTTGTACAAATTGATGCGCACACAAATTTGCAATTGGGATCTTGAAATCTGTTGACAATGTGATTATGCTGGTGTTACATTTCGGTGTCATTTGCATTGTCCACTTTATGCGAGTTTTGTCACTGGTTGCAATTTGGCGGTTCTTGGCGCCTGTGCCTACTCAAGCAGCCGCTGGAAGATTTTAGTCATGGACCTCTACACGGTGTGTCGTTTCTTCTAAACAAATAGACCGCATTGAATGTAACCTCGGCACGTTAAATGCACGCAGCTGAGGCTGTTAGACAAATTGAAAAACTCCTGTGTGCTGTATGATGACAGTGTGCCTGTAACGGAATCGTAGATTTACATATTTGATAATCTGTGCGTCCTACGATGCCTCATAATTGCCCTGGCTTGGGACGTTATTCCTTACATACGATACCTACCCAGGTGATGGAGCTCTGGCGACCGTAATGGGCTTCATCAGATGATTCTGCAAAAAAACAAAAAAAACATGAAAAATAATTTCAAGCAGCGCCTTTATTAGTGATTTATACGATGCCTACATTTATGCGGTTTATAAACTAAAACACATATTGGTGTCATTAGTGCAGTAGGAGTTGCAATGCATGAGTATCTTCTCTCACGGCACCACTAAGCTGATCACCAGTTTGACTACACGAACGACACGGCGAGCGCCTCTGCTATGTCCGCCCCATTATGCTGTACGGTACCATTTGCATCCATTTGGCTTATGTAAACTTCCTAGCCCTTCCCTTGGAACCCAATCTGTCTCCTTTAGAGGCAACTTATTATCCTTCTATCGCATTACATGACCTGCCCATGACGATTTCTCCTCCTTTATGTCTAATAGAATGTCATTAACTAGCGTTTGCTCCCTCACCGTTGTGTCACCACGAACTGTCAATGATTGAAAAAAGGTTTCCGCGACATGATTTTGAATTCGCACCAGAACGAACAGAACAGCTTCCCAGTCCCATACACGAGAGCGCTATGTTATCGCAGCTTTTGTTCTTTTTGATTGACGATCACGTCTCGTGTTAAACTGCGGTACACTCTCGAGCTGTGCAGAACACACCGTCGTCCTAATGAATTTCTGACTATGACACACTGTCGCGTTGTTCAGCTTTTCATGCGCCGCTCCTTCATTTACCATAGACATATACACGCACAAACCATCTGGTTTGCGAGCGTGCTGAATGGATAACCCATAGGGCGGCGTGACCACGCTTTCGAAATTCCGCAAGGAATAAGACTGAACATGAAAACGTCACCGGCGAATTTCAGACCATTAAGGTATTCTTCCTTAACGCTTATCTCTAACTGTTTCTATTACAGCTCTGAATACTTTCTGCTTTTAGTCTAGCGCCGTTCTTAAGAGAATGATTCTACCCATACTATACTTGCCCATGTCGGACAATCTACTCTCGTTGATCAACATTGATAGCTGTATCAGGTTTTCTGTCTGTTGGGGTCGAGGCATAAATTTTTAGCATTCTTCGATGATAAATTTTGTCGGCTTAGATAGCCAACCCGCCGCCTGCTTACACTGCCCAATCAGTAATGATATCGCTAAAATGAACGCTCATTTGTTCTACAGTAAAGGTAAATCTGAAGACGTATTCTCTAGCTGGATCATGAGTTCTACTTTCTATCCCAACCCTAACTGGTCCGAGTGATTCTTAATTCCTAATTTGTTTCATTCTCTCTTAAAATCTAGACTAATTCGAGAGCCTACCGTTCTATGGACACTACATCGCACCTTTCTGATCACACCAACATTTTGCACACTGCGATGGGTGGGACAAAAAATAAAGTCGATCTCGTTTCTAGTCTCCCCATCTTGGTTTTTAATCTGTACTTTATTTGCTGAGAGATAATTCGTAAACTATTGAAATGTGCAAACTCAAAAATTAACTCTTCGTCTGCTCAGCTTAGAGTCGATGTCCTATTCACTAACTGTTCTTTTCAATGTATTTTTGAATTTGGTTCGCTGCCGCAAGAAGAATTAATTATGTGAGCGCACAGTAAGGAACCTAAAAGGTGCAAGTACTCACCATACTCGGTGGGAACAGAAGGTTGTTGTCGGTACAAAGACATGTCTTTGGCCAGGGAGGCTGCCAGCCGTGGAGGCTGCACAGTGTTTTGAAATGTAAATAAGTGTTTTCGTGGCATGTTTACAATAGAGCAAATGGAGAAGGTTGGTGCCTGTTTGTCTGATTTCTCTCTGCGTATTGTAGACTGCACCTTTTATGGAAATCTCCACGATATTTACCGCCAAGAAAAGAGACAAGCCAACGCGCCTTACTTTATCCGACAATATGCAGGTAAAACAAAGATACTAAGCAGAAAGAACGTATGCAAACATACGCCTCACGGGATGTGGGGTTATGTTCTTGACAATAACGAGAGTAAATAGCAGATTACGAATGCAGGCTCTTGGCAAGAATACAGTATAACGAAACAAGCCACACGTAGGAACGTGTAACATTTATTTGCAGCAAGAATTCATACAAGACCTGACATCATGACTTAGTGACTATTTCACTCTGAACAATCTGCTTAGTACTGACAATCTAAGCATGCACATGATTGTCAGACAATTTTTAATGGTCACAAAGGCGCGGCTCTAATTCTCACTCACGACAATGCTTCTGCCTGGTGCAAGCAACCAAAATAGTATATGACGTTCTCCTTTAAGTTTACAGTAATGAAGCTGTCCTCGAAAAGTGCAAAAAATTCATATTATGTTATGATTTATTTCATAATAATCATCCTTCAGCACTCATCTAAACAAGTTGTGAAGGACGACATGCGTTTTCACTTTTAATACGAAAGCAGCCTCTTAGGCTCTTGGCTGGCTTCATAAGAGTGTGTCGTGTTACTAAGCCGAACCATGAGAGCGTACCCTGATGGCCTCGCACACGAGAAGAAAAATAGCGTGTCCACGCCAGGTATCACTCCCACTTATCTCGCAGCCCAGGGCTTTAAAAAGTTTTCTACGCCGACTTCGTGCGGACGCGTTCATAATTCTTTTCTAGCGCAAGTACGCTGGATGACTTTGAGGGGAATAAACAAATAAAAACGTTAGAAAGAAAACGTAACTAAATTGAAAGAAAAAGAAAAAAAAACAAAAAAAGTGGCAGGGAACTGAAAAGCAAAGATTAAAATAAAAAAAAATTGACAAATCACGAAGCCTCTAGTGTCGCAACAATAGAACAAAGTTCACGACTTTGCATTTCCTTAGCATATACGTTGTGCAGTGCTGTCAAACTTTTTTTTTAGAACGTGGTGAAACCATGACCCTAAAGTTTTCAAGAGCTTTCTTTGCAGCCCGTGGGCCTGCTGAGCATAGAGGAGGCAGGAAGAAGGCGACGACCGACGGCATGTAGAGGAGGGTTCGGCCAGGCATCAAAAAAGCGAGTTCCTTTCGAGGCATCCAAAAACAAAAAACCCAGAAGTCCGTCCATTTACCTGTATTCGGATTTATTTCTTATTTCGGCCAATTGAACAGGTCATCAAGTGTTTTCAGTGCTCTTTGTGAGCGTATTTAACGAACGCGTGCATAGTGCACGTTTCGTCACAGAACCCTGGAATTGTGCTTGGGACATTTTCAGTGCTTTAAGCTTAAACGCTCACGCTCGATGCTTACATTTCAAGAACACCTCGTTAACTACCGATGTCATCCATCCAGAGAACAGGGTAGTGAAACGAGAAGTGGAAGATAATGAAGCGTCTGCGAATCAAGCGACCTCTTGAGCTCGGATGTTACAAAATTCATCATTGACAGAAATGTAAGGGAAGCTACCTCACGAGTAATGGTGCTACACTGCCGCAGCAACAACTCGAGAAAGTTATTAGCGAATCCAATCATCGGTAGCCGAGCAGGATGCACAAATTGAATGTCAACTACGATGTGAATTTCAAGACCCACGCGTTCTTCCGTGTTTTGCTGGACTGCAACTCTCAGTTAACCGTGGTTCAACACTAACGCAAACTTCCGTAGAATCAGCAGGTAATGAAAATATTACGAAGTAATTATGCAATTCATGCTAACGACGAGGCGGTTGGGAACAGCACGGAAACCGCCGAGTACAGGAAACCATATTCACCTAATGGCGCAAAGAATGGGAAGTTTTGTGAAGTGTTCGAGCAGGTACTTTACAAAAACGAAGACTTGTTGGACGAGGACAAGCGTCACAACCTGAAATATGAGTTCCGGCCGGCGCGGCAGCTGCACCTGTCGGTCTTCCATAGACGTCTTAGTGCTACAATGAAGTCATAGAGGTGCTTTAGAAAATATTTAGGAGTGAGTAGCTTCTTGCTTAAGAACATTGCAAGAGAACAAGAGGCTTGAAGACAATGTGTTGCACAGAAGACGCCGGTGACCTTCGCCACCCGCATGACAAATTGCGGGGCCCATCAGAGGCCTCAACACGCTCGGATGAAAGCAGGAGTCGTACATATCAATCCTATATCCGTTTGCAAAAATAGTGGTGCCACTTGACATCTGTTAACGCATAGCGTTAAAGCCGCATTTCCCCAAAATTTGGCATTGACGTTGTTCATTTCCGCATTGTGGAAGCAACAGTGATTTGCATGGCTATGCCAGGTAGTGGTAGATATCAGGTGTTGTGGTGGTGCAGTGACTGTGGTCTGGTTGGGCATAGGACCGAATCGATGCTATACACCTGGATGCGTTGGATTGGGGGGCGTCACAAGACCACGTGACATTGCCGAATTGAAAGGCGCTACAAAGTCGGACGTTGCCATTGAGATGGGAAAGTGGAATCGGAATCCAGCTTTCCAGGACCCTAGTATACCGCCTTAGAAGCACCGCCTCTGCACCACGTTAAGCGTCCGTCAGTTTTTATGACTTCAGCCAAAATGTAATACTAACACTGATTTTTCCAAATGCTGCTTCGCATGATCCGTTACATTTCACCTTCTAATACATCTAAGAAACAGCTTGGAGTTTTACCGTTTTTCTGGCTAATTACTATACCCAATCAACATCATTCAACTTGACTAAACTCCATGACTCCCTTCACTACAGAAATATTTACATAGTGCATCCTCACCTGCGATTACGAAGAGGCTGTCTCTGATGCTTCGTACTCACGCCATTGAGGAACGAGAAAACAAAACGTACCGTTCCTTTCTCTTAAAAGTTAGTCTTCTTTTAGAGCGTTAGCTCTACTACTCACATTCATCAGGGTCGCGTTAGGCTGGTATTTGACCTTCAACTTTAGCACCGTTGAAAGAAACATTTGGAGACACACTGCCGCGGCTAGGGTTTGATGTCACGCCAGAAGGAACAGATCAGATTCCATGTCCCAGGCAGGAGACTACTGCGCATCGCCGCAGCCGAGGACGATTCGTACAAAACTGCAATACTGTCTCGCTCTATGCTGTAAATATTGTCGTCTTCATCAAGGGTTTCAAGCCCGAAGGGAGAATGAGACATCGGCTGCCAATTCAGTTGATGCAACCTCTAGAACTCACCCATTAACTAAAAAGTATGTAATTACGGGAGGAGAGAGGCGTTGTGGATGCATCGGGGCCGAAATGAAACACGTGCACGAAAGAAATAGAATCCCGTATCCTGCGCGCAGTTTCGTCGGGCGAAAATGAGAAGATTGAGCCCTGTATACATATATGTGTCTCCACCAGGGTGTGTGTGAATGTGCGTGTGCCCGAATCGCCTAGCCAACAGGGGACACTTGATTAAACACAGCTGTTCGAATTGGGAAGGGTTCCGCGAAGAGGCGCTAGAGAAGCTGCTAGGACGTCTGAACCCCAGCCGTTCGAGAACAGGACAAGCTGGCTGCAAAGCGGGGATGCTTACTGCAGCAGCCGCGGGGCTTCGCAAGGTTTTCTGTGTGTGGGCCACCCCAGTATAGGGGAGGCAAGAACAAAGCGAAAAGCCTCGAGAGGAAGATTAATCGGCCAGAGGTGGAAAAACCAAGCCGCTTGCGTGAAGCCGAACGAAACGGCGCCTTGGTAACTTTTTCCCTGCAGTGTTTGGTTTTCCCAACTGGCCAAATAAATTGGCAGACAAGATTCCCTGGATTTCTCACGACCTGAATCAAGGAAGTTGTATATTATGTACACAATTACCTCCGCAGGTACATCTGTCTAGCACCAGTCTAATTCACCACTTAATTATTTTTACCCTAAAGGGAGAAAGTGGTTTTTGCTTACTTTGGTCGTTGTTAGATGACCCCAAAAGATAGAGCTCTTGGCATTATAGGTAGGCTCCGTGAAAGATTCTGCGGAAAAAACAGCACGGAACCAGTTTACCAGCGGTAAATTTTCTGTGGTTGAAGTTCGCTCGGACAGTGGTCGGCAGTGTAATTAAAAACTTGCTCCATTTTCAAGATGCATTTGTTTATAAATACACGAAAGAAGACTACATTGTCTTTTCTGTCTCTATTGCCTGTCTTCGGCACACTAAATAGAACACAAAATAACATCTACAATGATTCCCTTGAAGTAAGGAGATTGTAATCAAGCAGAAGCAGACTACATTGTCGATGTTAATACTGAAGGTCTATATTCCATTTAAGAATCGAGACTGTCAAAACAACGTTGATGTCACAACACTGCAGAAATCATTAAACATATCAAATGCTAATAATGTCAAGTTCAATAAGCACCAATAATGACCTAATATATTTCTCATGCGGCGAAGAATAGAAAAAGAAGGGAGGTGGTGAAAAGCTTCGCCGGTCAACATGATCTGTAACAATCACCCGTCATATTCAATCCCGCTTGTGGGTAGCCGTCATTTTTATCACGACAACACGAACAAGAACAACAACAATCTTGTGTTCATGATGTTAAACACTGCCTGATAATGGCCAATCACATTTAAGGGAATATGCTATTGTATGAGGGCAAGGACATGAATTACACCTGACCGCATGCAAACAGTCACAATATGACAAACCACAAGAACATGCGCAGCGAGTTCTTGCTCTGCGTAAGTCGACGCCCAACTGTAAACAGCACCTGAAACGGTGTGGTGTCGGTGCAGGATAAATGATAATGTATGTTTGTAGACTTGGTCGAATGCTTGGGCGAATCCTCCATGGTGGAGTAGAATCGTAAGAAGGAAGTAATAAGCGATCGATATCCAACCAATAGCAGCCATACGGCTACAAAGGAAAGCTATGCAGCTGTCTCAGAAACGTTGCAGTTAATTAAAAAATTGTCTTGGTCCAGCGACTGAACCCGTGACCACCGTTTTTTTGTAGCAGTTGAGCAGTCGCTCTACCAACTCTAAGTGGGTACAGTGTTTCCACTTCAAGTTATTGACCAATTCGCTCTGGCTACCATCTCGTCGGCTGCCAATCTTTGTTAGCTCCATAGGCACAACGACTGTACCGAAAATGCGTTGGTCCCGGGTTAGGTCCCCGAATCTGGAAGAATTTTTCTTTCACTAGGATGTTAGTGCTTACCGCCGCCAGCGGGTCTTCATGGCGACCGAAGGTACCCATGAAACCAATAATTTGCAAACCTGTTGCTGTTTGTTTGCTTTTTTATGACGTTGAACATTAGGTGGATATTCTTGAAGAAATCAAACATTGGTTAATTATTTTCCTGCGTATAGCTATAGAACAAAAGTGAGAATTCAGCTTCATGTGCAAAAAAAAAGGAACCTTTTGCCGTTCAAATAAAAGGCCCCGAGCGGCACCCAGCTGGTCATTGGCTGATTCTGCGTTTCGTAACGCGTTTACATATCAAGCATTCATGGTGTCGTCATTTTGACGTTATGCTCTATATCTTGAGAGCGAGTCCTGTAATTCGGCTCCTAGCTGCCTGTCGAAAACTGCTGCTTCGGCTGAGGATGTTGGAGATTGGTTTAGTTTTGGGCATGTTAATGTTTAGGCCTAAATTTTTGTTTTCCCGGACTATATCAATAACCATCGTTTGTAATTGGGTTTCCGAGAGATTCCGGAAGCGAATGTCGTCACTGAACCTCAGATTAGAAAGGTATTCTTCACTGACGCTTACGCCTGACCGTTCCTACTAGAGCCCTCTAATACGTCACGCCTTTAGGCTGCCGCGTCGTTGTTTGCATCATGCTTAGAACTCTTTTGATAGCTCTGTCAGTTTTGTCTTCTTTGTTGAATTTGCGACTCAATATGTTTAATTTTAATAAGAAATTTCTTTGGCTTAGTTTCCGGCGCCCTCCCCAACTTTCCTGCAGTATACTTCCACAGCACAATCAATAACGATATCTCTAAAATTATCGCCCATTAGTTCTACTGTAAGGCTAAAATGCTAAAGCTAAATATCCGTTTTGTAGGAGGATGGTACAGATGTCTTCCACTTTGGCTCCCACCGCTAATTATTCGGTGGAGTTCTTCCTTACTAGTTTGTTTGGTTGTCTCCACAAATCTAGGCTCGAGGCCTTTCTATTCTGAAGTCACCTCATCGCACTTTTCCGATTTCGTCTACATTCTGCAGAATTCAAATATTAGAACATATAATAAGCTCAATTTCTTTTCGAGTCTCCCAGTCTGAGCTTTACATGTCCGCTTCCGATTCTTCAGTTTTCTGAAGAACGCCCTATCATACGTAATTCATTGCGTTCCTCAAACTGAACCAAAACCTTCCTCACTCCCTCACCAACACTACTTCAAGATCCAATACCATATTCACTCATTGTTCTTTTCATCTAGATTTTAGATTTGCTCGTTACCCCAAGGAGAACGAATTTTCGATCGCATGGTACGGAACCTAAAAGCTGGGAGAACTTACCATAATCGGTGGGAACACGGGGTCGTTGGCGGTACACGGACTCCTCTTTGGCCAGGGAAGCCGCTAGCTTTGGAGGCTGAACAGTATTTTGAATTCAAATTAATAGCTTTTGTGACATACTTAAAAAGTAAAGTAGAAGGAGAAAACTGGTTTCTGCTTGAGTAATTCGTCATGACTTGTTTTAGATAGAGTCATGTAATGAAAATTTTATTTATACAGTTCATCTATATTTAAGACATGCATAAACAAGACAAGAAAGCACCACCCGGGTGTTACTTTCGCTGACAAACGCAACCAGGCAAAATTCAAAGCATAGAGAACGTATAAAAGCCTGCATCTTTGAGCTTTTGCTCTGGTCTTCACAATGACGAGAATAAGTAGCCGTTTTGAAATGCAGACTAGTTGGCCAGAATACAGTTAATAAAACAAGCCATACAAAGAAAGACGTCCTGATAATTAGGGACTTGAATATAGCATTTATTGGTCGGAACAATTTGTCTTAGATGTGACATATTAATTTCGTGACTATTTCCTTCAAACGTCCCGCAGAATATTGAGAACTGAAACATGCACTTTGCTGTTCGACAACTTCTAAAGGTAACAAAGTGTAACTCGTTTTGTCACTCACGGTACAGCCTTTCTCTTGCATGCGCCAGCAATCAAACTGGGATATAACCTTCTATTTTAAATGAAACTCTTCATTAAGAAACTCTCCGGAATTAAGAAACAGGTATATTAAGTACACAATTGCCTCTGCATATACATCCGTCTGGCGTAAAACTAAACCACCACATAACTATTTTGACCATAACGAGACAAAGCGGTGTTTGCCTACCGGTGTGGTTGTTCTACCACGACCCCAATAGATGGAGCTCCTGGCATCATAGGTCTCCTCAGCGGAAGATTCTGCGTGAAGAACCGTACGGGAAATGTTTACCAGCAGTATCTTTACTGTGGTCGATGGTCGCTTGGACAGTGGTCGGCGGTGTAATCCGATACTTGCCTTTTTTTTAAGGTGCATTTTATTATAAATATTTGTCAATAGAACTGTACATTGTCGATATAAACGCAATGCTCTATTTTTCATTTACGGATAGATAATGGCAACACTGATTACACAAGACTTCATTGAGGCAGAACTTACTATGATATCAATTGTTTACAATGCCAAGTTCAATAACTGCTGATGATGAGGTAATATATTTCTTATGTGCCGAAGAATAAAAAAAAAGGAAGGCGTGTGAAAAGCCTCGCCGGTCTCGATAATCTGTGATCACCGCGTAGTCCTGTGCAATCCACCTTGTGGGCATGCGTTATTTTTATCAGGACAACAACATCAGCAACCATTTCCTGCTCAAGGCGATAAACACCACTTGGTTACGACAACGACCCTTTAGGGTATGCAGCATTTTTATGAGGGCAAGAACAAAATGACATGTGAGCGTATGTAAACGGTCATAACGTCACCAACAACAAACAAGCTCGACGTGTGCGTGGTCGGCTAAGTCAACGCCTAGCTGTAAATAAAAGCAGAAACTGTGTGGTGGTAGTGCAGGGTAAACTCTGACGTGTACTTGCAGACCTGGTCGAATATTTATACGAATCCCCCGCGTGGAGTAGGTAGCAATCAAAAAGTGCAAGTACTCACCATACTCGGTGGGAACAGAAGGCCGTTGTCGGTGCAAAGACACGTCTTTGGCCAGGGAAGCTGCCAGCCGTGGAGGCTGCACAGTGTTTTGAATTGTAAATTAGTGTTTTCGTGGCATGAATAAAATAGGGCAGATGTAGAAGGATAGTGCCTGCTTTTGTGATGTCTCTCTGCGTATTATAGACTGCACCTTTTATGGAAATCTCCGCGATATTTACCACCAAGAATAGAGACATGCCAACGCGCCTTACTTTATCCGACAATATGCAGGTAAGACAAAAATACCAAGCACAAAGAACGTATGCAAACAAACACCTCATGGGATGTAGGGTTATGTTCTTGACAATAACGAGAATAAATATCAGATTACGAATGCGGGTTCTTGCAAGAATACAGTATAAAGAAACAAGCCATACGTATCAACACGTAACGTTTATTTGCCGCAAGAATTCATAACAAACATGGCATCATGACTTCGTGACTGTTTGACTCCAATCATCCTGCTGAGTACAGAGAAGACAAGCATGCACGTGGTTGTCAGACAACGTCTAATGGTCACAAAGGCGCGGCTCTAATTCCCACTCACGACAATGCTTCTGCCTGGTGCCAACAACCAAAATGGGATATGACGTTCTCCTTTAACTGAAACATTTACAGTAGTGAAGCTGTCCGTGAAAAGTAAAAAAAAAATCATATTATGTTATGATGTATTTCAGACAACGTCTAATGGTCACAAAGGCGCGGCTCTAATTCCCACTCACGACAATGCTTCTGCCTGGTGCCAACAACCAAAATGGGATATGACGTTCTCCTTTAACTGAAACATTTACAGTAGTGAAGCTGTCCGTGAAAAGTAAAAAAAAAATCATATTATGCTATGATGTATTTCAGACAACGTCTAATGGTCACAAAGGCGCGGCTCTAATTCCCACTCACGACAATGCTTCTGCCTGGTGCCAACAACCAAAATGGGATAGGACGTTCTCCTTTAACTGAAACATTTACAGTAGTGAAGCTGTCCGTGAAAAGTAAAAAAAAAATCATATTATGCTATGATGTATTTCAGACAACGTCTAATGGTCACAAAGGCGCGGCTCTAATTCCCACTTACGACAATGCTTCTGCCTGGTGCCAACAACCAAAATGGGATAGGACGTTCTCCTTTAACTGAAACATTTACAGTAGTGAAGCAGTCCGTGTAAAGTAAAAAAAAACCATATTATGTTATGATGTATTTCATAATAATCATCCTTCAGTACCCATCTAAACAAAGTTGTGAAGGACGACATGCGTTTTAACTCTTAATATGAAAGCAGTCTCTTAGGCTCTTGGGTGGCTTCATCAGAGTGTGTCGTGTTACTAAGCCGAGCCATGACAGCGTACCCTCATGGCCTCGCACACGAGAAGAAAAATAGCGTGTCCACGCCAGGTATCACTCCCACTTATCTCGCAGCCCAGGGCTTTAAAAAGTTTTCTACGCCGGCTTCGTGCGGGCGCGTTCTTAATTCTTTTCTATCGTAAGTACGCTGGATGACTTTGAGGGGAATAAACAAATAAAGCCGTTAGAAAGAAAACGTAGCTAAACAGAAAGAAAAAGAAAACCGAAAAAAAAGTGGCAGGGAACTGAAAAGCAAAGATTAAAAAAAAAACTAGAAGAATCACGAAGCCTCTAGTGTCGCAACAATAGAACAAAGCTCACGACTTCGCATTTCCTTAGCATATACATTGTGCAGTGCTGTCAAACTTTTTTTTTAGAACGCGGTGAAACCATGACCCTAGAGTTTTCAAGAGCTTTCTTTGCAGCCCGTGGGCCTGCTGAGCATAGAGGAGGCAGGAAGAAGGCGACGACCGACGGCATGTAGAGGAGGGTTCGGCCAGGCATAAAAAAAGCGAGTCCCTTTAGAGGCACCCAAAAAACAAAAAACCCAGAAGTCCGTCCATTTACCTGTATGCTGATTTATTTTTTAATTCGGCCAATTGAATAGGTCATCAAGTGTTTTCAGTGCTCTTTGTGAGCGTATTTAATCAACGCGTCCATAATGCACGTTTGGTCACGGAACCCTGGAATGGTGCTTGGGACATTTTCAGTGCTTCAAGCTTAAACGCTCACGCTCGATGTTTACATTTCAAGAACACCTCGTTAACTACCGATGTCATCCATCCAGCGAACAGGGTAGTTAAACGAGCAGTGGAAGATAATGGAGCGTCTGCGAATGAAGCGACCTCTTGAGCTCGGATGTTACAAAGCTCATCATTGACAGAAATGTGAGGGAAGCTACCTCACGAGTACTGGTGCTACACTCCCGCAGCAAGAACTAGAGAAAGACATTAGCGAATCCAATCATCGGTACCGCAGCAGGATGCACAAATAGAATGTCAACAATGAAGATGTGAACTTCAAGACTCAGGCGTTGTTCCTGTCTCTTGCTGGACTTCAACTCCAAATGAACCGTGATTCAATACTAAAGCAAACTTTCGTAGAATCAGCAGGTAACGCAAGCATGACAATGTAACCATGCTAGTCATGCTAACGACGAGGCGGTTGGGAACAGCAGAGAAACCGCCGAGTACAGGAAACCATATTCACCTAATGGTGCAATGAATGGAAAGTTTTGTGAAGTGTTCGAGCAGGTACTTTACAAAAACGAAGGCTTGTTGGACAAGGACAAGTGTCACTACCTGAAATATGAGTTTCGGCCAGCGCGGCAGCTGCACCTGTTGGTCTTCCATAGACGTCTCAGTGCTATAATGAAGCCATAGATGTCCTTTAGAAAAGATTTAGGAGTGAGTAGCTTCTTGCTTAAGAACATTGCAAGAGAACAAGAGGCTTGAAGACAATGTGTTGCTCAGAAGACGCCGGTGACCTTCGCCACACCCATGGCAAATAGCGGGGTACATCGGAGGCCTCAACGCTCGGATGAAAGCAGGACTCGTACATCTCAATCCTATATCCGTTTGTAAAACTAGTGGTGCCACTTGACATCTTTTAACGCGTAGCGTTAAAGCCGCATTTCCCCAAAATTTGGCATTGACGTTGTTCATTTCCGCATTGTGGAAGCAACAGTGATTTGCATGGCTATGCCAGGTAGTGGTAGATATCAGGTGTTGTGGTGGTGCAGTGACTATGGTCTGGTTGGGTATAGGACCGAATCGATGATATACACCTGGATGCGTTGGATTGGGGGGCGTCACAAGACCACGTGACATTGCCGAATTGAAAGGCGCTAAAAAGTCGGACGTTGCCATTGAGATGGGAAAGTGGAATCGGAATCCAGCTTTCCAGGACCCTAGTATACCGCCTTAGAAGCACCGCCTCTGCACCACGTTAAGCGTCCCTCAGTTTTTAAGACTTCAGCCAAAATGTAATACTAACACTGATTTTTCCAAATGCTGCTTCGCATGATCCGTTACATTTCACCTTCTAATACATGTCAGAAACAGCTTGGATTTTTACCGTTTTTCTGGCTAATTACTATACCCAATCAACATCATTCAACTTGACTAAACTCCATGACTCCCTTCACTACAGAAATATTTACATAGTGCATCCTCACCTGCGATTACGAAGAGGCTGTCTCTGATGCTTCGTACTCACGCCATTGAGGAACGAGAAAACAAAACGTACCGTTCCTTTCTCTTAAAAGTTACTCTTCTTTTGGAGCATTAGCTCTACTACTCACATTCATCAAGGTCGCGTTAGGCTAGGATTTGACCTTCAACTTTAGCGCCGTGGAAAGAAACATTTGGAGACACACTGCCGCGGCTAGGGTTTGATGCCACGCCAGAAGAAACAGATCAGATTCCATGGCCCAGGCAGGAGACTACTGCGCATCGCCGCAGCCGAGGACGATTCGTACAAAACTGCAACACTGTCTCGCTCTATGCTGTAAATATTGTCGTCTTCATCAAGGGTTTCAAGCCCGAAGGGAGAATGAGACATCGGCTGCCAATTCAGCTGATGCAACCTCTAGAACTCACCCATTAACTAAAAAGTATGTAATTACGGGAGGGGAGAGGCGTTGTGGATGCATCGGGGCCGAAATGAAACACGTCGTGCACGAAAGAAATAGAATCCCGTATCCTGCGCGCAGTTTCGTCGGGCGAAAATGAGCAGATTGAGCCCTGTATACATATATGTGTCTACACCAGGGTGTGTGTGAATGTGCGTGCGCCCGAATCGCCTAGCCAACAGGGGACACTTGATTAAACACAGCTGTTCGAATTGGGAAGGGTTCCGCGAAGAGGCGCTGGAGAAGCTGCTAGGACGTCTGAACCCCAGCCGTTCGAGAACAGGACAAGCTGGCTGCAAAGCGGGGATGCTTACTGCAGCAGCCGCGGGGCTTCGCAAGGTTTTCTGTGTGTGGGCCACCCCAGTATATGGGAGGCAAGAACAAAGCGAAAAGCCTCGAGAGGAAGATTAATCGGCCAGAGGTGGAAAAAACCAAGCCGCTTGCGTGAAGCCGAACGAAACGGCGCCTTGGTAACTTTTTCCCTGCAGTGTTTGATTTCCCAACTGGCCAAATAAATTGGCAGACAAGATTCCCTGGATTTCTCACGACATGAATCAAGGAAGTTGTATATTATGTACACAATTACCTCTGCAGGTACATCTGTCTAGCACCAGTCTAATTCACCACTTAATTATTTTTACCCTAAAGGGAGAAAGTGGTTTTTGCTTACTTTGGTCGTTGTTGGATGACCCCAAAAGATAGAGCTCTTGGCATTATAGGTAGGCTCCGTGAAAGATTCTGCGGAAAAAACAGCACGGAACCAGTTTACCAGCGGTAAATTTTCTGTGGTTGAAGTTCGCTCGGACAGTGGTCGGCAGTGTAATTAAAAACTTGCTCCCTTTTCAAGGTGCATTTGTTTATAAATACACGAAAGAAGACTACATTGTCTTTTCTGTCTCTATTGCCCGTCTTCGACACACTAAATAGAACACAAAATAACATCTACAATGATTCCCTTGATGTAAGAAGATTGTAATCAAGCAGAAGCAGACTACATTGTCGATGTTAATACTGAAGGTCTATATTCCATTTAAGAATCGAGACTGTCAAAACAACATTGATGTCACAACACTGCAGAAATCATTAAACATATCAAATGCTAATAATGTCAAGTCCAATAAGCACCAATAATGACTTAATATATTTCTCACGCGGCGAAGAATAGAAAAAGAAGGGAGGTGGTGAAAAGCTTCGCCGGTCAACATGATCTGTAACAATCACCCGTCATATTCAATCCCGCTTGTGGGTAGCCGTCATTTTTATCACGACAAAACGAACAAGAACAACAACAATCTTGTGTTCATGATGTTAAACACTGCCTGATAATGGCCAATCACATTTAAGGGAATATGCCATTTTTGTGAGGGCAAGGACATGAATTACACCTGACCGCATGCAAACGGTCACAATATGACAAACCACAAGAACAGGCGCAGCAAGTACTTGCTCTTCGTAAGTCGACGCGCAACTGTAAACAGCACCTAAAACGGTGTGGCGCCGGTGCAGGGTAAATTATAATGTATGTTTGTAGACTTGGTCGAATGCTTGGGCGAATCCTCCATGGTGGAGTAGAATCGTAAGAAGGAAGTAATAAGCGATCGATATCCAACCAATAGCAGCCATACGGCTACAAAGGAAAGCTATGCAGCTGTCTCAGAAACGTTGCAGTTAATTAAAAAATTGTCTTGGTCCAGCGACTGAACCCGTGACCACCGTTTTTTCGTAGCAGTTGAGCAGTCGCTCTACCAACTCTAAGTGGGTACAGTGTTTCCACTTCAAGTTATTGACCAGTTCGCTCTGATTACCATCACGTCGGCTGCCAATCTTTGTTAGCTCCATTGGCACAACGACTGTACCGAAAAGGCGTTGGTCCCGGGTTAGGTCCCCGAATCTGGAAGAATTTTTCTTTCACTAGGATGTTAGTGCTTACCGCCGCCAGCGGTTCTTCATGGCGACCGAAGGTACCCATGAAACCAATAATTTGCAAACTTGTTGCTGTTTGTTTGCTTTTTTATGACGTTGAACATTAGGTGGATATTCTTGAAGAAATCAAATATTGGTTAATTATTTTCCTGCGTATAGCTATAGAACAAAAGTGAGAAACCAGCTTCATGTGCAAAAAAAAAAAAGGAACCTTTTGCCGTTCAAATAAAAGGCCCGGAGCGGCACCCAGCTGGTCATTGGCTGATTCTGCGTTTCGTAACGCGTTTACATATCAAGCATTCATGGTGTCGTCATTTTGACGTTATGCTCTATATCTTGAGAGCGAGTCCTGTAATTCGGCTCCTAGCTGCCTGTCGAAAACTGCTGCTTCGGCTGAGGATGTTGGAGATTGGTTTAGTTTTGGGCATGTTAATGTTTAGGCCTAAATTTTTGTTTTCCCGGTCTATATCAATAACCATCGTTTGTAATTGGGTTTCCGAGAGATTCCGGAAGCGAATGTCGTCACTGAACCTCAGATTAGAAAGGTATTCTTCACTGACGCTTACGCCTGACCGTTCCTACTAGAGCCCTCTAATACGTCACGCCTTTAGGCTGCCGCGTCGTTGTTTGCATCATGCTTAGAACTCTTTTGATAGCTCTGTCAGTTTTGTCTTCTTTGTTGAATTTGCGACTCAATATGTTTAATTTTAATAAGAAATTTCTTTGGCTTAGTTTCCGGCGCCCTCTCCAACTTTCCTGCAGTATACTTCCACAGCACAATCAATAACGATATCTCTAAAATTATCGCCCATTAGTTCTACTGTAAGGCTAAAATGCTAAAGCTAAATATCCGTTTTGTAGGAGGATGGTACAGATGTCTTCCACTTTGGCTCCCACCGCTAATTATTCGGTGGAGTTCTTCCTTACTAGTTTGTTTGGTTGTCTCCACAAATCTAGGCTCGAGGCCTTTCTATTCTGAAGTCACCTCATCGCACTTTTCCGATTTCGTCTACATTCTGCAGAATTCAAATATTAGAACATATAATAAACTCAATTTCTTTTCGAGTCTCCCAGTCTGAGCTTTACATGTCCGCTTCCGATTCTTCCGTTTTCTGAAGAACGCCCTATCATACGTAATTCATTGCGTTCCTCAAACTGAACCAAAACCTTCCTCACTCCCTCACCAACACTACTTCAAGATCCAATACCATATTCACTCATTGTTCTTTTCATCTAGATTTTAGATTTGCTCGTTACCCCAAGGAGAACGAATTTTCGATCGCATGGTACGGAACCTAAAAGCTGGGAGAACTTACCATAATCGGTGGGAACACGGGGTCGTTGGCGGTACACGGACTCCTCTTTGGCCAGGGAAGCCGCTAGCTTTGGAGGCTGAACAGTATTTTGAATTCAAATTAATAGCTTTTGTGACATACTTAAAAAGTAAAGTAGAAGGAGAAAACTGGTTTCTGCTTGAGTAATTCGTCATGACTTGTTTTAGATAGAGTCATGTAATGAAAATTTTATTTATACAGTTCATCTATATTTAAGACATGCATAAACAAGACAAGAAAGCACCACCCGGGTGTTACTTTCGCTGACAAACGCAACCAGGCAAAATTCAAAGCATAGAGAACGTATAAAAGCCTGCATCTTTGAGCTTTTGCTCTGGTCTTCACAATGACGAGAATAAGTAGCCGTTTTGAAATGCAGACTAGTTGGCCAGAATACAGTTAATAAAACAAGCCATACAAAGAAAGACGTCCTGATAATTAGGGACTTGAATATAGCATTAATTGGTCGGAACAATTTGTCTTAGATGTGACATATTAATTTCGTGACTATTTCCTTCAAACGTCCCGCAGAATATTGAGAACTGAAACATGCACTTTGCTGTTCGACAACTTCTAAAGGTAACAAAGTGTAACTCGTTTTGTCACTCACGGTACAGCCTTTCTCTTGCATGCGCCAGCAATCAAACTGGGATATAACCTTCTATTTTAAATGAAACTCTTCATTAAGAAACTCTCCGGAATTAAGAAACAGGTATATTAAGCACACAATTGCCTCTGCATATACATCCGTCTGGCGTAAAACTAAACCACCACATAACTATTTTGACCCTAACGAGACAAAGCGGTGTTTGCCTACCGGTGTGGTTGTTCTACCACGACCCCAATAGATGGAGCTCCTGGCATCATAGGTCTCCTCAGCGGAAGATTCTGCGTGAAGAACCGTACGGGAAATGTTTACCAGCAGTATCTTTACTGTGGTCGATGGTCGCTTGGACAGTGGTCGGCGGTGTAATCCGATACTTGCCTTTTTTTTAAGGTGCATTTTATTATAAATATTTGTCAATAGAACTGTACATTGTCGATATAAACGCAATGCTCTATTTTTCATTTACGGATAGATAATGGCAACACTCATTACACAAGACTTCATTGAGGCAGAACTTACTATGATATCAATTGTTTACAATGCCAAGTTCAATAACTGCTGATGATGAGGTAATATATTTCTTATGTGCCGAAGAATAAAAAAAAAGGAAGGCGTGTGAAAAGCCTCGCCGGTCTCGATAATCTGTGATCACCGCGTAGTCCTGTGCAATCCACCTTGTGGGCATGCGTTATTTTTATCAGGACAACAACATCAGCAACCATTTCCTGCTCAAGGCGATAAACACCACTTGGTTACGACAACGACCCTTTAGGGTATGCAGCATTTTTATGAGGGCAAGAACAAAATGACATGTGAGCGTATGTAAACGGTCATAACGTCACCAACAACAAACAAGCTCGACGTGTGCGTGGTCGGCTAAGTCAACGCCTAGCTGTAAATAAAAGCAGAAACTGTGTGGTGGTAGGGCAGGGTAAACTCTGACGTGTACTTGCAGACCTGGTCGAATATTTATACGAATCCCCCGCGTGGAGTAGGTAGCAATCAAAAAGTGCAAGTACTCACCATACTCGGTGGGAACAGAAGGCCGTTGTCGGTGCAAAGACACGTCTTTGGCCAGGGAAGCTGCCAGCCGTGGAGGCTGCACAGTGTTTTGAATTGTAAATTAGTGTTTTCGTGGCATGAATAAAATAGGGCAGATGTAGAAGGATAGTGCCTGCTTTTGTGATGTCTCTCTGCGTATTATAGACTGCACCTTTTATGGAAATCTCCGCGATATTTACCACCAAGAATAGAGACATGCCAACGCGCCTTACTTTATCCGACAATATGCAGGTAAGACAAAAATACCAAGCACAAAGAACGTATGCAAACAAACACCTCATGGGATGTAGGGTTATGTTCTTGACAATAACGAGAATAAATATCAGATTACGAATGCGGGTTCTTGCAAGAATACAGTATAAAGAAACAAGCCATACGTATCAACATGTAACGTTTATTTGCCGCAAGAATTCATAACAAACATGGCATCATGACTTCGTGACTGTTTGACTCTAATCATCCTGCTGAGTACAGAGAAGACAAGCATGCACGTGGTTGTCAGACAACGTCTAATGGTCACAAAGGCGCGGCTCTAATTCCCACTCACGACAATGCTTCTGCCTGGTGCCAACAACCAAAATGGGATATGACGTTCTCCTTTAACTGAAACATTTACAGTAGTGAAGCTGTCCGTGAAAAGTAAAAAAAAAATCATATTATGTTATGATGTATTTCAGACAACGTCTAATGGTCACAAAGGCGCGGCTCTAATTCCCACTCACGACAATGCTTCTGCCTGGTGCCAACAACCAAAATGGGATATGACGTTCTCCTTTAACTGAAACATTTACAGTAGTGAAGCTGTCCGTGAAAAGTAAAAAAAAAATCATATTATGTTATGATGTATTTCAGACAACGTCTAATGGTCACAAAGGCGCGGCTCTAATTCCCACTCACGACAATGCTTCTGCCTGGTGCCAACAACCAAAATGGGATATGACGTTCTCCTTTAACTGAAACATTTACAGTAGTGAAGCTGTCCGTGTAAAGTAAAAAAAAAATCATATTATGTTATGATGTATTTCATAATAATCATCCTTCAGTACCCATCTAAACAAAGTTGTGAAGGACGACATGCGTTTTAACTCTTAATATGAAAGCAGTCTCTTAGGCTCTTGGGTAGCTTCATCAGAGTGTGTCGTGTTACTAAGCCGAGCCATGACAGCGTACCCTCATGGCCTCGCACACGAGAAGAAAAATAGCGTGTCCACGCCAGGTATCACTCCCACTTATCTCGCAGCCCAGGGCTTTAAAAAGTTTTCTACGCCGGCTTCGTGCGGGCGCGTTCTTAATTCTTTTCTATCGTAAGTACGCTGGATGACTTTGAGGGGAATAAACAAATAAAGCCGTTAGAAAGAAAACGTAGCTAAACAGAAAGAAAAAGAAAACCGAAAAAAAGTGGCAGGGAACTGAAAAGCAAAGATTAAAAAAAAACTAGAAGAATCACGAAGCCTCTAGTGTCGCAACAATAGAACAAAGCTCACGACTTCGCATTTCCTTAGCATATACATTGTGCAGTGCTGTCAAACTTTTTTTTTAGAACGCGGTGAAACCATGACCCTAGAGTTTTCAAGAGCTTTCTTTGCAGCCCGTGGGCCTGCTGAGCATAGAGGAGGCAGGAAGAAGGCGACGACCGACGGCATGTAGAGGAGGGTTCGGCCAGGCATAAAAAAAGCGAGTCCCTTTAGAGGCACCCAAAAAACAAAAAACCCAGAAGTCCGTCCATTTACCTGTATGCTGATTTATTTTTTAATTCGGCCAATTGAATAGGTCATCAAGTGTTTTCAGTGCTCTTTGTGAGCGTATTTAATCAACGCGTCCATAATGCACGTTTGGTCACGGAACCCTGGAATGGTGCTTGGGACATTTTCAGTGCTTCAAGCTTAAACGCTCACGCTCGATGTTTACATTTCAAGAACACCTCGTTAACTACCGATGTCATCCATCCAGCGAACAGGGTAGTTAAACGAGCAGTGAAAGATAATGGAGCGTCTGCGAATGAAGCGACCTCTTGAGCTCGGATGTTACAAAGCTCATCATTGACAGAAATGTGAGGGAAGCTACCTCACGAGTACTGGTGCTACACTCCCGCAGCAAGAACTAGAGAAAGACATTAGCGAATCCAATCATCGGTACCGCAGCAGGATGCACAAATAGAATGTCAACAATGAAGATGTGAACTTCAAGACTCAGGCGTTGTTCCTGTCTCTTGCTGGACTTCAACTCCAAATGAACCGTGATTCAATACTAAAGCAAACTTTCGTAGAATCAGCAGGTAACGCAAGCATGACAATGTAACCATGCTAGTCATGCTAACGACGAGGCGGTTGGGAACAGCAGAGAAACCGCCGAGTACAGGAAACCATATTCACCTAATGGTGCAATGAATGGAAAGTTTTGTGAAGTGTTCGAGCAGGTACTTTACAAAAACGAAGGCTTGTTGGACAAGGACAAGTGTCACTACCTGAAATATGAGTTTCGGCCAGCGCGGCAGCTGCACCTGTTGGTCTTCCATAGACGTCTCAGTGCTATAATGAAGCCATAGATGTCCTTTAGAAAAGATTTAGGAGTGAGTAGCTTCTTGCTTAAGAACATTGCAAGAGAACAAGAGGCTTGAAGACAATGTGTTGCTCAGAAGACGCCGGTGACCTTCGCCACACCCATGGCAAATGCGGGGTACATCGGAGGCCTCAACGCTCGGATGAAAGCAGGACTCGTACATCTCAATCCTATATCCGTTTGTAAAACTAGTGGTGCCACTTGACATCTTTTAACGCGTAGCGTTAAAGCCGCATTTCCCCAAAATTTGGCATTGACGTTGTTCATTTCCGCATTGTGGAAGCAACAGTGATTTGCATGGCTATGCCAGGTAGTGGTAGATATCAGGTGTTGTGGTGGTGCAGTGACTATGGTCTGGTTGGGTATAGGACCGAATCGATGATATACACCTGGATGCGTTGGATTGGGGGGCGTCACAAGACCACGTGACATTGCCGAATTGAAAGGCGCTAAAAAGTCGGACGTTGCCATTGAGATGGGAAAGTGGAATCGGAATCCAGCTTTCCAGGACCCTAGTATACCGCCTTAGAAGCACCGCCTCTGCACCACGTTAAGCGTCCCTCAGTTTTTAAGACTTCAGCCAAAATGTAATACTAACACTGATTTTTCCAAATGCTGCTTCGCATGATCCGTTACATTTCACCTTCTAATACATGTCAGAAACAGCTTGGATTTTTACCGTTTTTCTGGCTAATTACTATACCCAATCAACATCATTCAACTTGACTAAACTCCATGACTCCCTTCACTACAGAAATATTTACATAGTGCATCCTCACCTGCGATTACGAAGAGGCTGTCTCTGATGCTTCGTACTCACGCCATTGAGGAACGAGAAAACAAAACGTACCGTTCCTTTCTCTTAAAAGTTACTCTTCTTTTGGAGCATTAGCTCTACTACTCACATTCATCAAGGTCGCGTTAGGCTGGGATTTGACCTTCAACTTTAGCGCCGTGGAAAGAAACATTTGGAGACACACTGCCGCGGCTAGGGTTTGATGCCACGCCAGAAGAAACAGATCAGATTCCATGGCCCAGGCAGGAGACTACTGCGCATCGCCGCAGCCGAGGACGATTCGTACAAAACTGCAACACTGTCTCGCTCTATGCTGTAAATATTGTCGTCTTCATCAAGGGTTTCAAGCCCGAAGGGAGAATGAGACATCGGCTGCCAATTCAGCTGATGCAACCTCTAGAACTCACCCATTAACTAAAAAGTATGTAATTACGGGAGGGGAGAGGCGTTGTGGATGCATCGGGGCCGAAATGAAACACGTCGTGCACGAAAGAAATAGAATCCCGTATCCTGCGCGCAGTTTCGTCGGGCGAAAATGAGCAGATTGAGCCCTGTATACATATATGTGTCTACACCAGGGTGTGTGTGAATGTGCGTGCGCCCGAATCGCCTAGCCAACAGGGGACACTTGATTAAACACAGCTGTTCGAATTGGGAAGGGTTCCGCGAAGAGGCGCTAGAGAAGCTGCTAGGACGTCTGAACCCCAGCCGTTCGAGAACAGGACAAGCTGGCTGCAAAGCGGGGATGCTTACTGCAGCAGCCGCGGGGCTTCGCAAGGTTTTCTGTGTGTGGGCCACCCCAGTATATGGGAGGCAAGAACAAAGCGAAAAGCCTCGAGAGGAAGATTAATCGGCCAGAGGTGGAAAAAACCAAGCCGCTTGCGTGAAGCCGAACGAAACGGCGCCTTGGTAACTTTTTCCCTGCAGTGTTTGATTTCCCAACTGGCCAAATAAATTGGCAGACAAGATTCCCTGGATTTCTCACGACATGAATCAAGGAAGTTGTATATTATGTACACAATTACCTCTGCAGGTACATCTGTCTAGCACCAGTCTAATTCACCACTTAATTATTTTTACCCTAAAGGGAGAAAGTGGTTTTTGCTTACTTTGGTCGTTGTTGGATGACCCCAAAAGATAGAGCTCTTGGCATTATAGGTAGGCTCCGTGAAAGATTCTGCGGAAAAAACAGCACGGAACCAGTTTACCAGCGGTAAATTTTCTGTGGTTGAAGTTCGCTCGGACAGTGGTCGGCAGTGTAATTAAAAACTTGCTCCCTTTTCAAGGTGCATTTGTTTATAAATACACGAAAGAAGACTACATTGTCTTTTCTGTCTCTATTGCCCGTCTTCGACACACTAAATAGAACACAAAAAAACATCTACAATGATTCCCTTGATGTAAGAAGATTGTAATCAAGCAGAAGCAGACTACATTGTCGATGTTAATACTGAAGGTCTATATTCCATTTAAGAATCGAGACTGTCAAAACAACATTGATGTCACAACACTGCAGAAATCATTAAACATATCAAATGCTAATAATGTCAAGTCCAATAAGCACCAATAATGACTTAATATATTTCTCACGCGGCGAAGAATAGAAAAAGAAGGGAGGTGGTGAAAAGCTTCGCCGGTCAACATGATCTGTAACAATCACCCGTCATATTCAATCCCGCTTGTGGGTAGCCGTCATTTTTATCACGACAAAACGAACAAGAACAACAACAATCTTGTGTTCATGATGTTAAACACTGCCTGATAATGGCCAATCACATTTAAGGGAATATGCCATTTTTGTGAGGGCAAGGACATGAATTACACCTGACCGCATGCAAACGGTCACAATATGACAAACCACAAGAACAGGCGCAGCAAGTACTTGCTCTTCGTAAGTCGACGCGCAACTGTAAACAGCACCTAAAACGGTGTGGCGCCGGTGCAGGGTAAATTATAATGTATGTTTGTAGACTTGGTCGAATGCTTGGGCGAATCCTCCATGGTGGAGTAGAATCGTAAGAAGGAAGTAATAAGCGATCGATATCCAACCAATAGCAGCCATACGGCTACAAAGGAAAGCTATGCAGCTGTCTCAGAAACGTTGCAGTTAATTAAAAAATTGTCTTGGTCCAGCGACTGAACCCGTGACCACCGTTTTTTCGTAGCAGTTGAGCAGTCGCTCTACCAACTCTAAGTGGGTACAGTGTTTCCACTTCAAGTTATTGACCAATTCGCTCTGATTACCATCACGTCGGCTGCCAATCTTTGTTAGCTCCATTGGCACAACGACTGTACCGAAAAGGCGTTGGTCCCGGGTTAGGTCCCCGAATCTGGAAGAATTTTTCTTTCACTAGGATGTTAGTGCTTACCGCCGCCAGCGGTTCTTCATGGCGACCGAAGGTACCCATGAAACCAATAATTTGCAAACTTGTTGCTGTTTGTTTGCTTTTTTATGACGTTGAACATTAGGTGGATATTCTTGAAGAAATCAAATATTGGTTAATTATTTTCCTGCGTATAGCTATAGAACAAAAGTGAGAAACCAGCTTCATGTGCAAAAAAAAAAGGAACCTTTTGCCGTTCAAATAAAAGGCCCGGAGCGGCACCCAGCTGGTCATTGGCTGATTCTGCGTTTCGTAACGCGTTTACATATCAAGCATTCATGGTGTCCTCATTTTGACGTTATGCTCTATATCTTGAGAGCGAGTCCTGTAATTCGGCTCCTAGCTGCCTGTCGAAAACTGCTGCTTCGGCTGAGGATGTTGGAGATTGGTTTAGTTTTGGGCATGTTAATGTTTAGGCCTAAATTTTTGTTTTCCCGGTCTATATCAATAACCATCGTTTGTAATTGGGTTTCCGAGAGATTCCGGAAGCGAATGTCGTCACTGAACCTCAGATTAGAAAGGTATTCTTCACTGACGCTTACGCCTGACCGTTCCTACTAGAGCCCTCTAATACGTCACGCCTTTAGGCTGCCGCGTCGTTGTTTGCATCATGCTTAGAACTCTTTTGATAGCTCTGTCAGTTTTGTCTTCTTTGTTGAATTTGCGACTCAATATGTTTAATTTTAATAAGAAATTTCTTTGGCTTAGTTTCCGGCGCCCTCTCCAACTTTCCTGCAGTATACTTCCACAGCACAATCAATAACGATATCTCTAAAATTATCGCCCATTAGTTCTACTGTAAGGCTAAAATGCTAAAGCTAAATATCCGTTTTGTAGGAGGATGGTACAGATGTCTTCCACTTTGGCTCCCACCGCTAATTATTCGGTGGAGTTCTTCCTTACTAGTTTGTTTGGTTGTCTCCACAAATCTAGGCTCGAGGCCTTTCTATTCTGAAGTCACCTCATCGCACTTTTCCGATTTCGTCTACATTCTGCAGAATTCAAATATTAGAACATATAATAAACTCAATTTCTTTTCGAGTCTCCCAGTCTGAGCTTTACATGTCCGCTTCCGATTCTTCCGTTTTCTGAAGAACGCCCTATCATACGTAATTCATTGCGTTCCTCAAACTGAACCAAAACCTTCCTCACTCCCTCACCAACACTACTTCAAGATCCAATACCATATTCACTCATTGTTCTTTTCATCTAGATTTTAGATTTGCTCGTTACCCCAAGGAGAACGAATTTTCGATCGCATGGTACGGAACCTAAAAGCTGGGAGAACTTACCATAATCGGTGGGAACACGGGGTCGTTGGCGGTACACGGACTCCTCTTTGGCCAGGGAAGCCGCTAGCTTTGGAGGCTGAACAGTATTTTGAATTCAAATTAATAGCTTTTGTGACATACTTAAAAAGTAAAGTAGAAGGAGAAAACTGGTTTCTGCTTGAGTAATTCGTCATGACTTGTTTTAGATAGAGTCATGTAATGAAAATTTTATTTATACAGTTCATCTATATTTAAGACATGCATAAACAAGACAAGAAAGCACCACCCGGGTGTTACTTTCGCTGACAAACGCAACCAGGCAAAATTCAAAGCATAGAGAACGTATAAAAGCCTGCTTCTTTGAGCTTTTGCTCTGGTCTTCACAATGACGAGAATAAGTAGCCGTTTTGAAATGCAGACTAGTTGGCCAGAATACAGTTAATAAAACAAGCCATACAAAGAAAGACGTCCTGATAATTAGGGACTTGAATATAGCATTTATTGGTCGGAACAATTTGTCTTAGATGTGACATATTAATTTCGTGACTATTTCCTTCAAACGTCCCGCAGAATATTGAGAACTGAAACATGCACTTTGCTGTTCGACAACTTCTAAAGGTAACAAAGTGTAACTCGTTTTGTCACTCACGGTACAGCCTTTCTCTTGCATGCGCCAGCAATCAAACTGGGATATAGCCTTCTATTTTAAATGAAACTCTTCATTAAGAAACTCTCCGGAATTAAGAAACAGGTATATTAAGCACACAATTGCCTCTGCATATACATCCGTCTGGCGTAAAACTAAACCACCACATAACTATTTTGACCCTAACGAGACAAAGCGGTGTTTGCCTACCGGTGTGGTTGTTCTACCACGACCCCAATAGATGGAGCTCCTGGCATCATAGGTCTCCTCAGCGGAAGATTCTGCGTGAAGAACCGTACGGGAAATGTTTACCAGCAGTATCTTTACTGTGGTCGATGGTCGCTTGGACAGTGGTCGGCGGTGTAATCCGATACTTGCCTTTTTTTTAAGGTGCATTTTATTATAAATATTTGTCAATAGAACTGTACATTGTCGATATAAACGCAATGCTCTATTTTTCATTTACGGATAGATAATGGCAACACTCATTACACAAGACTTCATTGAGGCAGAACTTACTATGATATCAATTGTTTACAATGCCAAGTTCAATAACTGCTGATGATGAGGTAATATATTTCTTATGTGCCGAAGAATAAAAAAAAAGGAAGGCGTGTGAAAAGCCTCGCCGGTCTCGATAATCTGTGATCACCGCGTAGTCCTGTGCAATCCACCTTGTGGGCATGCGTTATTTTTATCAGGACAACAACATCAGCAACCATTTCCTGCTCAAGGCGATAAACACCACTTGGTTACGACAACGACCCTTTAGGGTATGCAGCATTTTTATGAGGGCAAGAACAAAATGACATGTGAGCGTATGTAAACGGTCATAACGTCACCAAAAACAAACAAGCTCGACGTGTGCGTGGTCGGCTAAGTCAACGCCTAGCTGTAAATAAAAGCAGAAACTGTGTGGTGGTAGTGCAGGGTAAACTCTGACGTGAACTTGCAGACCTGGTCGAATATTTATACGAATCCCCCGCGTGGAGTAGGTAGCAATCAAAAAGTGCAAGTACTCACCATACTCGGTGGGAACAGAAGGCCGTTGTCGGTGCAAAGACACGTCTTTGGCCAGGGAAGCTGCCAGCCGTGGAGGCTGCACAGTGTTTTGAATTGTAAATTAGTGTTTTCGTGGCATGAATAAAATAGGGCAGATGTAGAAGGATAGTGCCTGCTTTTGTGATGTCTCTCTGCGTATTATAGACTGCACCTTTTATGGAAATCTCCGCGATATTTACCACCAAGAATAGAGACATGCCAACGCGCCTTACTTTATCCGACAATATGCAGGTAAGACAAAAATACCAAGCACAAAGAACGTATGCAAACAAACACCTCATGGGATGTATGGTTATGTTCTTGACAATAACGAGAATAAATATCAGATTACGAATGCGGGTTCTTGCAAGAATACAGTATAAAGAAACAAGCCATACGTATCAACATGTAACGTTTATTTGCCGCAAGAATTCATAACAAACATGGCATCATGACTTCGTGACTGTTTGACTCTAATCATCCTGCTGAGTACAGAGAAGACAAGCATGCACGTGGTTGTCAGACAACGTCTAATGGTCACAAAGGCGCGGCTCTAATTCCCACTCACGACAATGCTTCTGCCTGGTGCCAACAACCAAAATGGGATATGGCGTTCTCCTTTAACTGAAACATTTACAGTAGTGAAGCTGTCCGTGAAAAGTAAAAAAAAAATCATATTATGTTATGATGTATTTCAGACAACGTCTAATGGTCACAAAGGCGCGGCTCTAATTCCCACTCACGACAATGCTTCTGCCTGGTGCCAGCAACCAAAATGGGATATGACGTTCTCCTTTAACTGAAACATTTACAGTAGTGAAGCTGTCCGTGAAAAGTAAAAAAAAAAATCATATTATGTTATGATGTATTTCAGACAACGTCTAATGGTCACAAAGGCGCGGCTCTAATTCCCACTCACGACAATGCTTCTGCCTGGTGCCAACAACCAAAATGGGATATGACGTTCTCCTTTAACTGAAACATTTACAGTAGTGAAGCTGTCCGTGTAAAGTAAAAAAAATCATATTATGTTATGATGTATTTCATAATAATCATCCTTCAGTACCCATCTAAACAAAGTTGTGAAGGACGACATGCGTTTTAACTCTTAATATGAAAGCAGTCTCTTAGGCTCTTGGGTAGCTTCATCAGAGTGTGTCGTGTTACTAAGCCGAGCCATGACAGCGTACCCTCATGGCCTCGCACACGAGAAGAAAAATAGCGTGTCCACGCCAGGTATCACTCCCACTTATCTCGCAGCCCAGGGCTTTAAAAAGTTTTCTACGCCGGCTTCGTGCGGGCGCGTTCTTAATTCTTTTCTATCGTAAGTACGCTGGATGACTTTGAGGGGAATAAACAAATAAAGCCGTTAGAAAGAAAACGTAGCTAAACAGAAAGAAAAAGAAAACCGAAAAAAAGTGGCAGGGAACTGAAAAGCAAAGATTAAAAAAAAACTAGAAGAATCACGAAGCCTCTAGTGTCGCAACAATAGAACAAAGCTCACGACTTCGCATTTCCTTAGCATATACATTGTGCAGTGCTGTCAAACTTTTTTTTTAGAACGCGGTGAAACCATGACCCTAGAGTTTTCAAGAGCTTTCTTTGCAGCCCGTGGGCCTGCTGAGCATAGAGGAGGCAGGAAGAAGGCGACGACCGACGGCATGTAGAGGAGGGTTCGGCCAGGCATAAAAAAAGCGAGTCCCTTTAGAGGCACCCAAAAAACAAAAAACCCAGAAGTCCGTCCATTTACCTGTATGCTGATTTATTTTTTAATTCGGCCAATTGAATAGGTCATCAAGTGTTTTCAGTGCTCTTTGTGAGCGTATTTAATCAACGCGTCCATAATGCACGTTTGGTCACGGAACCCTGGAATGGTGCTTGGGACATTTTCAGTGCTTCAAGCTTAAACGCTCACGCTCGATGTTTACATTTCAAGAACACCTCGTTAACTACCGATGTCATCCATCCAGCGAACAGGGTAGTTAAACGAGCAGTGGAAGATAATGGAGCGTCTGCGAATGAAGCGACCTCTTGAGCTCGGATGTTACAAAGCTCATCATTGACAGAAATGTGAGGGAAGCTACCTCACGAGTACTGGTGCTACACTCCCGCAGCAAGAACTAGAGAAAGACATTAGCGAATCCAATCATCGGTACCGCAGCAGGATGCACAAATAGAATGTCAACAATGAAGATGTGAACTTCAAGACTCAGGCGTTGTTCCTGTCTCTTGCTGGACTTCAACTCCAAATGAACCGTGATTCAATACTAAAGCAAACTTTCGTAGAATCAGCAGGTAACGCAAGCATGACAATGTAACCATGCTAGTCATGCTAACGACGAGGCGGTTGGGAACAGCAGAGAAACCGCCGAGTACAGGAAACCATATTCACCTAATGGTGCAATGAATGGAAAGTTTTGTGAAGTGTTCGAGCAGGTACTTTACAAAAACGAAGGCTTGTTGGACAAGGACAAGTGTCACTACCTGAAATATGAGTTTCGGCCAGCGCGGCAGCTGCACCTGTTGGTCTTCCATAGACGTCTCAGTGCTATAATGAAGCCATAGATGTCCTTTAGAAAAGATTTAGGAGTGAGTAGCTTCTTGCTTAAGAACATTGCAAGAGAACAAGAGGCTTGAAGACAATGTGTTGCTCAGAAGACGCCGGTGACCTTCGCCACACCCATGGCAAATAGCGGGGTACATCGGAGGCCTCAACGCTCGGATGAAAGCAGGACTCGTACATCTCAATCCTATATCCGTTTGTAAAACTAGTGGTGCCACTTGACATCTTTTAACGCGTAGCGTTAAAGCCGCATTTCCCCAAAATTTGGCTTTGACGTTGTTCATTTCCGCATTGTGGAAGCAACAGTGATTTGCATGGCTATGCCAGGTAGTGGTAGATATCAGGTGTTGTGGTGGTGCAGTGACTATGGTCTGGTTGGGTATAGGACCGAATCGATGATATACACCTGGATGCGTTGGATTGGGGGGCGTCACAAGACCACGTGACATTGCCGAATTGAAAGGCGCTAAAAAGTCGGACGTTGCCATTGAGATGGGAAAGTGGAATCGGAATCCAGCTTTCCAGGACCCTAGTATACCGCCTTAGAAGCACCGCCTCTGCACCACGTTAAGCGTCCCTCAGTTTTTAAGACTTCAGCCAAAATGTAATACTAACACTGATTTTTCCAAATGCTGCTTCGCATGATCCGTTACATTTCACCTTCTAATACATGTCAGAAACAGCTTGGATTTTTACCGTTTTTCTGGCTAATTACTATACCCAATCAACATCATTCAACTTGACTAAACTCCATGACTCCCTTCACTACAGAAATATTTACATAGTGCATCCTCACCTGCGATTACGAAGAGGCTGTCTCTGATGCTTCGTACTCACGCCATTGAGGAACGAGAAAACAAAACGTACCGTTCCTTTGTCTTAAAAGTTACTCTTCTTTTGGAGCATTAGCTCTACTACTCACATTCATCAAGGTCGCGTTAGGCTGGGATTTGACCTTCAACTTTAGCGCCGTGGAAAGAAACATTTGGAGACACACTGCCGCGGCTAGGGTTTGACGCCACGCCAGAAGGAACAGATCAGATTCCATGGCCCAGGCAGGAGACTACTGCGCATCGCCGCAGCCGAGGACGATTCGTACAAAACTGCAACACTGTCTCGCTCTATGCTGTAAATATCGTCGTCTTCATCAAGGGTTTCAAGCCCGAAGGGAGAATGAGACATCGGCTGCCAATTCAGCTGATGCAACCTCTAGAACTCACCCATTAACTAAAAAGTATGTAATTACGGGAGGGGAGAGGCGTTGTGGATGCATCGGGGCCGAAATGAAACACGTCGTGCACGAAAGAAATAGAATCCCGTATCCTGCGCGCAGTTTCGTCGGGCGAAAATGAGCAGATTGAGCCCTGTATACATATATGTGTCTACACCAGGGTGTGTGTGAATGTGCGTGCGCCCGAATCGCCTAGCCAACAGGGGACACTTGATTAAACACAGCTGTTCGAATTGGGAAGGGTTCCGCGAAGAGGCGCTAGAGAAGCTGCTAGGACGTCTGAACCCCAGCCGTTCGAGAACAGGACAAGCTGGCTGCAAAGCGGGGATGCTTACTGCAGCAGCCGCGGGGCTTCGCAAGGTTTTCTGTGTGTGGGCCACCCCAGTATATGGGAGGCAAGAACAAAGCGAAAAGCCTCGAGAGGAAGATTAATCGGCCAGAGGTGGAAAAAACTAAGCCGCTTGCGTGAAGCCGAACGAAACGGCGCCTTGGTAACTTTTTCCCTGCAGTGTTTGGTTTTCCCAACTGGCCAAATAAATTCGCAGACAAGATTCCCTGGATTTCTCACGACATGAATCAAGGAAGTTGTATATTATGTACACAATTACCTCTGCAGGTACATCTGTCTAGCACCAGTCTAATTCACCACTTAATTATTTTTACCCTAAAGGGAGAAAGTGGTTTTTGCTTACTTTGATCGTTGTTGGATGACCCCAAAAGATAGAGCTCTTGGCATTATAGGTAGGCTCCGTGAAAGATTCTGCGGAAAAAACAGCACGGAACCAGTTTACCAGCGGTAAATTTTCTGTGGTTGAAGTTCGCTCGGACAGTGGTCGGCAGTGTAATTAAAAACTTGCTCCCTTTTCAAGGTGCATTTGTTTATAAATACACGAAAGAAGACTACATTGTCTTTTCTGTCTCTATTGCCCGTCTTCGACACACTAAATAGAACACAAAATAACATCTACAATGATTCCCTTGATGTAAGAAGATTGTAATCAAGCAGAAGCAGACTACATTGTCGATGTTAATACTGAAGGTCTATATTCCATTTAAGAATCGAGACTGTCAAAACAACATTGTGTCACAACACTGCAGAAATCATTAAACATATCAAATGCTAATAATGTCAAGTCCAATAAGCACCAATAATGACTTAATATATTTCTCACGCGGCGAAGAATAGAAAAAGAAGGGAGGTGGTGAAAAGCTTCGCCGGTCAACATGATCTGTAACAATCACCCGTCATATTCAATCCCGCTTGTGGGTAGCCGTCATTTTTATCACGACAAAACGAACAAGAACAACAACAATCTTGTGTTCATGATGTTAAACACTGCCTGATAATGGCCAATCACATTTAAGGGAATATGCCATTTTTGTGAGGGCAAGGACATGAATTACACCTGACCGCATGCAAACGGTCACAATATGACAAACCACAAGAACAGGCGCAGCAAGTACTTGCTCTTCGTAAGTCGACACGCAACTGTAAACAGCACCTGAAACGGTGTGGCGCCGGTGCAGGGTAAATTATAATGTATGTTTGTAGACTTGGTCGAATGCTTGGGCGAATCCTCCATGGTGGAGTAGAATCGTAAGAAGGAAGTAATAAGCGATCGATATCCAACCAATAGCAGCCATACGGCTACAAAGGAAAGCTATGCAGCTGTCTCAGAAACGTTGCAGTTAATTAAAAAATTGTCTTGGTCCAGCGACTGAACCCGTGACCACCGTTTTTTCGTAGCAGTTGAGCAGTCGCTCTACCAACTCTAAGTGGGTACAGTGTTTCCACTTCAAGTTATTGACCAATTCGCTCTGATTACCATCACGTCGGCTGCCAATCTTTGTTAGCTCCATTGGCACAACGACTGTACCGAAAAGGCGTTGGTCCCGGGTTAGGTCCCCGAATCTGGAAGAATTTTTCTTTCACTAGGATGTTAGTGCTTACCGCCGCCAGCGATTCTTCATGGCGACCGAAGGTACCCATGAAACCAATAATTTGCAAACTTGTTGCTGTTTGTTTGCTTTTTTATGACGTTGAACATTAGGTGGATATTCTTGAAGAAATCAAATATTGGTTAATTATTTTCCTGCGTATAGCTATAGAACAAAAGTGAGAAACCAGCTTCATGTGCAAAAAAAAAAAAAGGAACCTTTTGCCGTTCAAATAAAAGGCCCGGAGCGGCACCCAGCTGGTCATTGGCTGATTCTGCGTTTCGTAACGCGTTTACATATCAAGCATTCATGGTGTCGTCATTTTGACGTTATGCTCTATATCTTGAGAGCGAGTCCTGTAATTCGGCTCCTAGCTGCCTGTCGAAAACTGCTGCTTCGGCTGAGGATGTTGGAGATTGGTTTAGTTTTGGGCAGGTTAATGTTTAGGCCTAAATTTTTGTTTTCCCGGTCTATATCAATATCCATCGTTTGTAATTGGGTTTCCGAGGTATTCCGGAAGCGAATGTCGTCACTGAACCTCAGATTAGAAAGGTATTCTTCACTGACTCTTACGCCTGACCGTTCCTACCTGAGCCCTCTAATACGTCACGCCTTTAGGCTGCCGTCGTTGTTTGGATCATGCTTAGAACTCTTTTGATAGCTCTGCCAGTTTTGTCTTCCTTGTTGAATTTGCGACTCATTATTTTTAATTTTAATAAGAAATTTCTTTGGTTTAGTTTCCGGCGCCCTCTCCAACTTTCCTGCAGTATACTTCCACAGCACAATCAGTAACGATATCTCTAAAATTATCGCCCATTAGTTCAACTGTAAGGCTAAAATGCTAAAGCTAAATATTCGTTTTGTAGGAGGAGGGTACAGATGTCTTCTACTTTGGCTCCCACCGCTAATTATTCGGTGGAGTTCTTCCTTACTAGTTTGTTTGGTTGTCTCCACAAATCTAGGCTCGAGGCCTTTCTATTCTAAAGTCAGGTCATCGCACTTTTCCGATTTCGTCTACATTCTGCAGAATTCAAATATTAGAACATATAATAAACTCAATTTCTTTTCGAGTCTCCCAGTCTGAGCTTTACATGTCCGCTTCCGATTCTTCCGTTTTCTGAAGAACGCCCTATCATACGTAATTCATTGCGTTCCTCAAGCTGAACCAAAACCTTCCTCACTCCCTCACCAACACTACTTCAAGATCCAATACCATATTCACTCATTGTTCTTTTCATCTAGATTTTAGATTTGCTCGTTACCCCAAGGAGAACGAATTTTCGATCGCATGGTACGGAACCTAAAAGCTGGGAGAACTTACCATAATCGGTGGGAACACGGGGTCGTTGGCGGTACACGGACTCCTCTTTGGCCAGGGAAGCCGCTAGCTTTGGAGGCTGAACAGTATTTTGAATTCAAATTAATAGCTTTTGTGACATACTTAAAAAGTAAAGTAGAAGCAGAAAACTGGTTTCTGCTTGAGTAATTCGTCATGACTTGTTTTAGATAGAGTCATGTAATGAAATATTTATTTATACAGTTCATCTATATTTAAGACATGCATAAACAAGACAAGAAAGCACCACCCGGGAGTTACTTTCGCTGACAAACGCAACCAGGCAAAATTCAAAGCATAGAGAACGTATAAAAGCCTGCATCTTTGAGCTTTTGCTCTGGTCTTCACAATGACGAGAATAAGTAGCCGTTTTGAAATGCGGACTAGTTGGCCAGAATACAGTTAATAAAACAAGCCATACAAAGAAAGACGTCCTGATAATTAGGGACTTGAATATAGCATTTATTGGTAGGAACAATTTGTCTTAGATGTGACATATTAATTTCGTGACTATTTCCTTCAAACGTCTCGCATAATATTGAGAACTGAAACATGCACTTTGCTGTTCGACAACTTCTAAAGGTAACAAAGTGTAACTCGTTTTGTCACTCACGGTACAGCCTTTCTCTTGCATGCGCCAGCAATCAAACTGGGATATAACCTTCTATTTTAGATGAAACGCTTCATTAAGAAACCCTCCGGAATTAAGAAACAGGTATATTAAGTACACAATCGCCTCTGCATATACATCCATCTGGCGTAAAACTAAACCACCACATAACTATTTTGACCCTAACGAGACAAAGCGGTGTTTGCCTACCGGTGTGGTTGTTCTACCACGACCCCAATAGATGGAGCTCCTGGCATCATAGGTGTTCTCAGCGGAAGATTCTGCGTGAAGAACCGTACGGGAAATGTTTACCAGCAGTATCTTTACTGTGGTCGATGGTCGCTTGGACAGTGGTCGGCAGTGTAATCCGATACTTGCCTGTTTGTTAAGGTGCATTTTATTATAAATATTTGTCAATAGAACTGTACATTGTCGATATAAACGCTATGCTCTATTTTCCATTTACGGATAGAGAATGGCAACACTGATTACACAAGACTTCATTGAGGCAGAACTTACTATGATATCAATTGTTTACAATGCCAAGTTCAATACTGCTGATGATGAGGTAATATATTTCTTATGTGCTGAAGAATAATAAAAAAAAGGAAGATGTGTGAAAAGCCTCGCCGGTCTCCATAATCTGTGATCACCGCGTAGTCCTGTGCAATCCACCTTGTGGGCAGGCTTTATTTTTATCAGGGCAACAACATCAACAACCATTTCCTGCTCATGGTGATAAACACCGCTTGGTTATGACCAACCAGCCTTGAGGGTATGCAGCATTTTTACGAGGGCAAGGACAAAATAAAATGTGAACGTATGTAAACTGTCATTACGTCACCAACAAGCAAGCAAACTCGACGTGTACGTGGTCGGCTAAGTCAACGCCTAGCTGTAAATAAAAGCTGAAACTGTGTGATGGTAGTGCAGGGTAAACTCTGAACGTATACTTGTAGACCTGGTCGAATATTTATACGAATCCCCCGCGTGGAGTAGGTTTGCAATAAGCGAGTAATTGAATGATTGACATCCACACAGCCGCAGCCATACGGCGACAAAGGAAATCTATATAGCGTTCTTTGAAACATAGCAGTTAAACATTTGTCCTGATCTAGGGATTGAGCCAGGAACCACCGCCTTTCCGGGGCAGTCGCTATACCCAAGGGGGACGATGTAACAACATCAATTTATTGATCAATTCGGTCTCACTTCCATCTGTTTTGCTGACCCTCTTGGTTAGCTCAGTAGGTAGAGCGACTGCTGCGGTGGTCCCTTGCTTGATTCCCGGCTTAGAACAAAATTTTTTTTCACTATAAAGTTGTTGCGATAGCTGCATGGCTTTTTGCGTGTTGCACTGATATATAGAGAGCCCTTCCATTTTATTTACAATAAATATATATGTATATATTTTAATAATACTTTCTTCTTGCTTTTATGATTTGGATTTAATGGTACAGATAACTACTATATTTATTTATTAGCAATTTCATTGCAAGAAAGGAGCTTTTAGGCAGTCTTTCCACGTGAATGGGCATCCTCAGTTTCTTTCTCAGGAGAAGGATGTTTGGTAGAGGCTGCCGCTAGAATAGTAAATACTGAGAATGCTGAATAATACGCAATGTAACTTGTTTGTTGAGCTCTGTCCATTCGGCTTGAGATAACCTAAGAGGCAAGAAATGTACGCATAAAATTTCTCAAGTAATGCGATTGACAAGTGTATGGCTTGTACCACTATCGTCAGGCGGATAGGACAGGATAGTGAAGGTCACCGGAACATGATTGTTGGATGTACGGTAAATTTCTTTCAGCCATTCAGACACCTCTATACCTAAACCGTCGCTGTCATAATGTCGATGACTGAACGGGAAACCGCTAAGGGAAGTAACCCACGGCCTTCTCTAAGATCTGCGAGATACTGCTCGCAGGAATCTGCATGGCTACTCCAGTCGCATTGGTGATTGAAGTCCCCTGCCACGACTACACTTCTTGTACCGACGTGTATACCATCCAGTCAGTTGCGCTGTTCAACAATTTAAGCAAATGGGTGCTAGCAGTCGTTATTGCGGCGCACTGTGGAAGGAAAATATCGACTAGTGAATGGTGGCGGCTAACAATGAGGTACCGTTGTCAGTACTATTGTCTGCTCTGAAGTCTAGAAAATGTATCGCTGAAACTTAAGAGATCACAGTCGTGTTTTTGTCAGAAATGTTATGTTATGAATATCTTGTTGCCTGCTCTGCTGCCTTTTTGCAAGGTGTTGGACCAACTAACTCAACGTTCTACTCTATTATTGTTATGAATATGTTTACAAAAGTGCAGCCACACACTGAAAAAGAAGTATCATCCATATTGCAACTTTTTCAGGGGTGATGAAGACGACCACAAATTAGCGCAGCGCCAAGGCTTGAAATTTAGAACAAGAAAAGCAAGCTACTGAGATGGCGCTGTAGTCTCATGCAGTGTCCACTGATTCTAATCTGTTTGCCCTGGCGTCGGATCAAAATTCGCTTACTGTGAAGTGTTATTAATTTCACATCGATAGGTTTGTTTCAAATTTCAAAAGGGGGCCTCTAGCGTATCCTGCTATTTCTTCCTCAAGAATGGGTGTTTTAACGTCACACAGACCCCCTCTCATCCAAACAGACCTGAGAATAACTGTTAGACAAGCCTGGAGGCTTAATTGAGAAAAAGGTTATGACTGCCTCAAAAAGCGGTTGAAGTACTATTGGTGTAAAGTTATTAGTAGCGCTGTTGTTTACTAGAAATCAAAGGACAGGAGGTAACGCTCGGGGGTGTAAGGAGGTACCTCAGAAAGTTTTAAATGTTCATCTCTAAAATTGGCTGAGAAAAGAATTGTCTTCATTATGTATGGAGGGCCCGCTATATTTTCTTCCGGCACTTTCACTGAATTCAGTGATGGCACTTGATTATTTCGTGCTTTGTTTTTCGTTTCTTTTTTGTTTTGCCAAACGACAGTATAGAGTCGTTCTTAGGTATTTGAAATGAAGGATGCGGTGTAAGAAACTGATGCCCACACGTCGTCCAAATTGAGAAAAATAAATAGGCTCACAATCACTTCATTAGAAGCCTTATGAGGCCAAAGTGGAGTTTTCATGGCAACTTGTCTCTACAACGTAGTGTCATAAATATTACACTTAAAATTAACAGGAAGCTAATTTGATGGGTTAGCACTACATTAAAATTAGTCTTCTGCCCATGTTCACAGCTAGAAATGTATGCTGTAGGATTCGCGAACTGCCAGGTTTTCAAATCCTAGTAATACTTGTTGTAGGTTTGCGGGAATTATCTATTTGTATTAATAGTTCAATACGTTTCCAAGCACCTTCGATGCGTATTATCACCTTTCGGGTTTTTGTCTGTAGACTCCAGAGCTGCATGCTAACCAGTGACAGGGCGTCATTTAGCCAACGGAACCTGTAATGTTAGTAAAATGAATACTCGACACCTTAAGGGAATTTAAGACACTAATATGAGATTGTCTGGATTTGTTACAAAGGTAATCGCATTCAGTAACAACGCAGAGGACTGTGGAACGGAAAATGGTAGTTGTGAAGTTAGGAAACAGGAAGCGCGCCGTGGGGGTCAGAGAAGTAACTCGAGTAATTGTCATTCTATCGAAATCAAGAAGGAATGGCCATGGGCAGTACGTGCAGGGTGAAGAGAGGATAACTGGTGGTCTCTAAGAGTAACCAGATGGATTCCAATGGAAGGAAGGCATAGCATAGGGCGGCAGAAAATTAGGCAGGTGCATGAGGTTAAGAAGTTCGCCGGGTCAAGTGGATGCAGCTGGCACAACACTGGGTTAACTGGTGGAAAACGGGATAAACCTTGGCCCTGCAGTGGGTACAGTTCGGCGGATGATGATGAAGCCTTCAATAGGTTTGTAGAAAGATTCTAGCCGTTGATGTATCCTTAGTGGCAGTAGTCATTATTAGTTTCGCTCACACTGTTTCTTGTGGACGGTGTAAACTTCCTAACAAATTTTCTCTCATTCAAAGGGGATCACGTTTAACGTTCATGGGTACCGAAAGATACAAGCAGCATACACATCTTTTCGCTCAGTTCAGTTCAGTTCAGTCGTTCAGTCGTGTGCGACTCTTCGTGACCGTATGGACCATGTCACGCCACGCTTTCCGGTCTCTCACTGTCTTCCTAACATCACATAACTTCATCTACAGTGCCTCGAAGATGCCATCTAACCATCGCGTTCGCTGCCTACCCCTTCTCCGGTGACCCTCAACCTTTCCCAACATCAAATCTTTCTCCAGCGACTCCTCTCTTCTCATCAGATGACCAAAGTAGCTGAGCTTTAACTTTAGAATTTGACCCTCCAATGAGAAGTCAGGGATTATGGTCGACAATATCGACTGATTTGATCTTCTGGCAGTCCGAGGAACTCTCAAGAGTCTTCGCCAGAACCACGATTCAAACGCGTCAATTCTTCGGCGGTCAGCCTTTTTCACAGTCCAACTCTCGCATCCATACATCACAACTGGAAAGACCATAGCACGAGTTATATGGATCTTGGTTGGCAGACTAATGTCTCTGCTCATTACTAGGCGGTCAAGGCTAACCATTGCTCTCTTTCCCAGAAGCAGGCGTCTCCTAATTTCATGGCTGCAGTCTCCTTCCGAGGTAATCTTGGAGCCCAAGAAGAGAAAATCTGTCACAGCTTCGACTTCTTGTCCATTGATGCTCCACGACTTGATAGGGCAAGACGCCATGATCTTTGTCTTTTTAATGTTCAGTTTAAGCCCAAACTTCTCACTCTCTTCTTGTACGCGCATCAGAAGTCTCTTGAGTTCCACTTCACTTTCTGCCATTAAAGTGGTATCATCCGCATATCTAAGGTTGTTGATACGTTTTCCAGCAATCTTCACTCCAGCTGAAGACTCGTCCAGACCGGCCTTCCTCATGATGCACTCTGCATATAGGTTAAATAGGCAGGGCGACAGTATGCAGCCTTGCCTCACTCCTTTCTCAATCGGAAGCCAATCGTAAGACCATGCCCAATTCTGACTGTGGCCTCTTTTCCTTCATACAGGTTCCTGAGGAGACAGATGAGGTGAATTGGAACTCCCATCTCTTGGAGAGCTTGCCACAATCTTCTGTGATCTACGCAGTCAAACGCTTTCGCATAGTCAATAAAGCAGAAGTAGATGGGTTTCTGGAACTCTCTTGCTTTTTCCATGATCCAGCGAAGGTTGGCAATTTGGTCTCTAGTTCCTCTGCCCTTGCGAAACCCAGCTTGCACGTCTGGAAGGATCCACATACTGCTGCAGCCTACCTTGGAGGATTTTCAACATCACCTTGCTAGCATGCGAAATAAGCGCGATCGTGCGGTAGTTGGAACAATCTTTGGCACTGCTTTTCTTTGGAATGGGGATGTAAACTGACCTCCTCCAATCCTGTGACCACTGCAGGGTTGTCCAAATCTTCTTACATAATGTATGCAGAATGTTAACAGCGTCATGGTTGAGGTTTTGAAGCAACTCAGCTGGAATACCATCAATTCCGCTAGCTTTGTTCTTAGCAAGGCTGGCTAAGGCCCATTCAACTTCACTCTTCAGGATGCCCGGCTCGAGATCAGTAATCACAACCGTCTTATGTTGGATTTGCACTTTCGGGTCCTTCTTGTACAGTTCTTCTGTGTATTCCTGCCACCTCTTCTTTATCTCTGAGACTTCAGTGAGGTCCTTGCCTCCTTTGTCCTTTATCACGCCCAGCTTAGCACAGAAGCTTCCTTTGATATCTTTGATTGTCTTATACAGAGCTCTTGCGTTCCTTAATTGGCTGTTGTCCTCAACTGCTTGGCACTGTATGTTCAGGAAGGCATTCTTATCTCTCCTTGCTATTTTCTGAAAATCCGCATTGAGAACCTTGTACCTTTCTCTTTCCCCCATAACTTTTGCCATCCTCCTTTCCTCAGCTATTTGCAAAGCCTCTTCAGATAACCAGTTTGCTTTCTTGCATTTCTTTTGCTTTGGAACTACCTTAGTAGCAACTTCTTGTATTATATCATAAACATCAGTCCACATCACTTCGGGCTCTCTGTCTTCTAGATCTAATTCTTGAAATCGATTCCTCACTTCCACAGCATATTCTAATGGAATTTGATCCGGATCATACCTGAAAGGGCTTCTAGTTTTCTGCGTTTTCCTCAATCGAAGCTTAATTTTGGCAACAAGAAGCTGATGATCGGTGCCACAATCGGCCCCAGGCCTTGTTTTTACTGCTTGTATAGCGCTTCTCCATCTCAGCCGGCAAAGAATATAATCGATCTGATTCCTGTACAGACCGTCCGATGAAGTCCATGTGTACAGGCGCCTCTTGTGCTGTTGAAAATGAGTATTCGCTATGGTCAGGTTGTTTTCTTGACAAAACTCTACTAGCCTCTGCCCAGCTTCATTTGGCTCGCCAAGACCGAACTTGCCTATAATTCCGGATTTTGTTTCGCTCCCGACCTTAGCATTCCAGTCTCCTATGAGAAAAACGACGTCTGATGATGGGGTGCGGTCTAAAAGGCATTGCAGGTCCGCATAAAATCTCTCAACGTCAGCTTCTTCAGCAGTAGTGGTCGGTGCTTTTCCCTAGCAACCCTAAATGCAAATCACTGCTATGGGGGTGAGAAATTCTGAGTTGTAGGTTGGGTTAACATCGAAATATTTGGGACGTAACGGAAAAGGCTGTTGCATTTATCGTTCTTTGAATTGTACACTCGCCCACGTGGAAATGTGCGTGGAGCCTAAGTTTTTCGCCGTGAGAACTGCCTTTCTTTGCAGCATGTTAATATTGCATGCTAAATAATTTATATGATCTTCTCACTCAAGCCCAATTATGCACGCTTGACTCTCCATTGAAACCGAATCGATAGCGAGCCTTAGTGTAACGCAAGTTGGTCACGTAAACCTTACGTCTATTGTTTCATTCGCTTCATCTCATCATTATGTTTTCAACATTGAAGTCTAATTATTGTTATTCCATTGTAATTAAAAATGGCGTTTGCGCAGTGAGGATAAAATAGATCGGGAAACCCTCCGATATTCGACGGACAGTCAGGTTCTTTTAACAGCCGGGGATATACTCTCGTAGCAACTCGACGCTAAGCACGGGTATTGCGCACCGTTTGTTTCGCGTAAAGTTTTTGGGGTAAAGCTTACCGAGAGCTGCACCTAGAAGCACTAGAAGAATAAGGGCCTTCATGGTTGGAGCAAAAAGTCCCGAACTGCTCTGTACCGGTAGCGCTAGAGTTGTGCATCTTTATACGAACGTGAAAGAGTTGCAGTTTGTTACTTTCTCTCATGGAGAGGAAGAGACAGCGCAGATAACGTTTACTTCGCTCTTACGTCTTCTACGGGGTAGAGTGAAAGTGGAGAATAAGGTAGTCTTTTGGAGCTGAGTGCTCGAGTGCAGAGTCGGGAAGTGTCAGCAAGCGCGTCGCTTTGCCCGTGCTTGAAGCGGGACCGAGGGTCTTAGTGGGCTCTTACTATACAATGCGACACAAAAACAAAGACTGAGGTTGCAAAAATAACATACACGCGTACTCATGCGTTTTAATATGTAAGTACGTAACGGGTAAGTAAGGTAAGCACAAAATGGTGCCCTTTTATGAAACTACAAAACAATAGCAGCCTACTGTATCTGCCGAGCTCTACTCTGCGCACATGGTATGGACCACCGCATTGATTTAGGTAAATAATCTTCTCCTATGTTATCTTCAACGAGTGCATAGCTAACAGGGAGAGAATCTGCAATCCACGTATGTGCAAGAAAGACGAAATGTCATTCTTTATGCTTATATTTCCGCTGGCGAGTGCACTTTTTTGCGTTGGGTACAAAAAATTGCGGTCTTACAGCTTGTCAGGGTCAGCATTATTTAAGCTCTTGTAAGAAAGGAAGGATATTGCGTACATATAAAGTAAATGGTTTGTTTTCTTCACAGAGGTCATAATAAAAGCGACTTCTGTAGCACTGAAGGAGAGTACTCTTTGTGGATACACAAAACGCACATCTAGAACTCCTGTCTACTGCTCTGATCGCTGCCAGGCTATGTGTACATCCCTCTATATACCTCGGGTGCCAGTATAAACAGTAAGGAAGATCTTATCTTGCGGCAAAGAATGTAGTATGTGCGCATCGTCCCGTGTTGCACTTGCTTAACAGTGTGCGCCGCATTTAAACAGTGCGAAAATTTGATACAAGAGTAAAGACTGAACTCCATGTGAATTGGTGCAACCTTATCAAATTAATAAAAATGTGAAATAACTCTAAAGCAATCCGTCAATTTTCTTCAAACGTAGCAAATGTGGTCTTTTCTCTGCAACAAGATTAAGCGCTGTTTACAGTGTATGCCCTCTCTGTGGTGTCTTTTGGCATATGTCTCTCTTAGTATTTTACTGTGCGCGCATGAGTCACACATCCTTTAAATTGAACATCCTTTGCTACAATAAACCACTTCTGACAGCAGCACTAATCCGCTTGTGTATGTGCTCCTTACCCTGTACTAGCGTATGAAGCGAATACTTCGATAGTAATACCATTGAAGGGTTCATGAAGAGCTATTTACTAAAGCAAGAAAGAGCACTCGCTTAATAAGTATCCCGTCAGTCCACACCGCAACGCAAAAAAATTTTAAGCTAAGGTCGCTAACACCCAAAATATCGACGATCGAAACTAACGCTCTACCTCTCTGTCCTCTACTCAGGGTACGCCGGTAACGAAGAAAAAAATGAAGAAAACAAGCTACTACGGCGCCCCACCATGTCCCGTTCAGCTCGTGTCGCTTCGGAGCGTCCAACGAGTGGATGCACCGCAGCAAGCCCCAATGGCGTCATTTGGGAGGTTTGCGGCACGTGGGTGGTTGGCGCTGGAAACGTGTCGCCCTATTCGGTTGCTACTGGTCATAAGGAGCAATTGAAAAAGTTGCTTCTGTAAATGATCAGCTCCACGTAAAGCTTTTAAATTTGACTCGAACACTCATAAAGACCACCTCTATGCAATTCTTTCCCTAGAATATTAGAGCAAGTAGCATTTCAGGAGCCCTTTAGAAATCTTGAGGCAATAAGGCCTCCATTGGAAATGCCATATTGTAAGCTGCACTTTGGAAAGTGAAGTTACTGATTTGCTACCTTTTCCTCGTGTAACAAAAATTTCCATAATCAAACGTATAGTCGCGGTATGATATCACAAACTGCGGTGTTCGGCCAGGAACCTTATTGCGAAAGTGCAGTTCTTGCTGTGCAATAAGCGCCAAAGCACAATCCCGGTGTGAAAGGCGAGTTGACTGCTGGTTCTCGGCTCCCTCTTCGCCCAAGATCACTTTCCTGTTTGTTTTTTATTTCAGTTTGGTGAAGAAAGCGGTGTGTTCAACGCTAAGTAGCCTTTTCTTACCTTGTACCATGGACGTATTAACGCCTCTCTCGAATAATTAAACATCCTCTTTTCACTCTTATTTTAATACACAGCATCATTATTGTCACCAGTATTTATAAGACGGCCTTTTCATTTCATCACTCCAATACCGCCCGGTAGGTTAAAACACGAAATGAAAGGGAAGTTAAGATCCCTAAATTTAAGGATTTGATCATATTGACTAAGCTACAAAGGGCCACAACGTACCACTTTCTGAGCTAATGTTAGGATATCGCAGAAGAACGAAAATCAAACTTTCAACAACAAGTGATCGGTGGAAGTTCTATACGATCTCGGCAAATACTGAGTCACCATTTCTCTTGACCCCTCTTCTTAGGCGTAAACAGAAATGCGTGACACGTAAGCAGTCGCACTTCGGCACTCGCGTGGTGATTACAAGCAGCTGGGCAGGTTTGTTCACCATTGTTTATACCTTCAAAAAACAAGCATCACCGAATGTGTTGAAAATAAACAAACAAGAAACGAAACACAAGCTAAGTGTACGTAGTCATACTACGCATACACATTGTTCGGTCAAACGAGCCTTGCGGTGTCATTGATGATGATGATGATAACCAAAATCTGTATAGTGTTCCGCGCAACAAAATTCTACAAACGAATTCTTACACGGTGTATGAGGGCAACTTTGGGTAGAGTTTGGTAACCTTAGTTATTTAAGGAATAACGAAATAAATATTAGTGTTAAAAACCTCCACTCGGAGATACGGTACACCTACTTGCCTTTTAAGGAGAAAAAATTTGATTATATTAAAAAGCAAACGTCATTGGTACTAAGACTGAAGGCACCACGAAAACAATAAAAGAATCTTTGCTATTAAAAAAGAACAGCGCAGCTAGTAAGGTTTAAAGTGGAGAGCTTAAAACGAAATTAATTCATTAAGCCACATCAAACAGTGAACGATAGAAAAAAGGTGGGCACAGTAAATGAGGTAATTTGCAGAGCTCGGAGAGATAATCCTCCGAAAAATGTTAACGATGAGACAGAGGAGAATTTCAACACCTAAATAAAAGCATGGATCTGTCCATAGATGCACAACTTCCAAGCATGAAAAGTAAGCCTTGCTTATCTTTTTGTTTTAGTGCGGGAGCTCCATCCTTTGGGGTACTATACTACTCCGGGTCTTGATGGACTTACCTTGAACACAGCAGAAGGATATTTTCAAGGAAACAAAAATATTTTCGATAGCTAATGCCCAGTGATGTGAATATTTCTACCGGTTAGGTTCGTCACTTTGCACTGCTGGCCTTAAAACCCAGAGTAGATCCTGTATTAAATGACCCAGCCTCTCTTATCCATCTAATAACCGGCAGATTAGATAATAAGTGCATGTGAGTTTCAAGAAAACGCTCTGAAAAATGTATAGAAGTTATCTACATCAACGACAGTGTTCATAGTGTCACAGATATTTCTAGAACGGATATGCTGGCGTGTGGAATTTGCAGCTAAAAATGTCATTTTATACTTTGAATCGCGTCCAGTCTGAGGATTAGTAACAACATATTGCTGCGCCGATGGTAAGCAGCGCAACAGCTCCTGTGTTTTTATGCAACTCCCTTTTATCTAAAGGAACACATTTAGCTTCACTTCTTCAGCGAACGAAAGTTGGGGCAATAATTTGACCAACACACACAAATCACATGGTAGCTTAATTAAGCTATATAAGCAGTAATTCTGCCTCCTTGTTTTTATTCTGTTTGATTTACAATGTGATTACATTGCGCCCTCTCCGCTTTTGGTATGCAATTTTTTGACATACCAAAAATCAGTCTCTCAGTTTCACCTTACTTATTCCAAAACTAGGAAACCTTTGCTGAGACAAGTCAACGTTCGACAAATCCTCAACATGTTTCATTTAGAACAAATGTCATAGAAATATCTCAAAAGTAGGGTGGGAGATGCTTTTCAATCATCCATAACTGCTAAAGGTCAAAATAATTGAATAACGGTTCGAATTTGAAACTAAATAAGGTGCACGTGTGGCATTATTGTTTCTTAAACTCCTGCACATGTCTGGTCAGTGACCTCAAGCTGTTGTCCACGACCGCGTGCACAAGGTGCTGACACTGTGCGCCTTTCAGGAAGCTGAAAAGGAACCACTTCATACTGCGGGACGACAAGGCGAAAGGTTTGCAGGGGCTACGTCTTCTTGCCTCGCACTTTTGAGAAGCTGCCGCGTTCAAAGCTCGCAGTGATAGAGAAGGAACACCATGATAAGAAAATGTCGAGCAAGTACGCAGGTATCATCGAGCCTAATACTCAAACTGATATGTTATCGGTGCTCAGACAAGCCAATTCATTTCCAGCTCTGTGCATAAAACTCGTACTCGTTGCCAAGATGGTGCACCGTAGTCTACAAATAGGGCGTGAGTTGTATGAAAACAGGCGCTTTGTTTAGCTCTGCGATGTTTCTAAAGAACCCTTATTGCAGGTATAGTACAAAATGTTCACTTTTCAAATGAACAGAGCTTGGGCGCTGACTGCAACATTCCCCGGTAGCCTCACATACCCACAACGCCGACGATGTCTTCTGCAGTTTTCCAATAAGCGCGGTTCATATTGTAATTTCTCCATATATGTGGATAGATGTACGACGTTCCAAAGCTTCTTCAATAGTATTTATCGGCAAGTAGGCATATTTACACAGCGCATCATTGCACTAAGTTTATGCACTTCCAAAATGTTGGGCACATTGGAGAATGTTGGTGCCGCAAAATCATTAGCGTTTCAGAACATTCATAAATGATGTTCTACTAATCAAACCAGTGCTATTGCAATCCGTGTTTTTGCTTGATAACCGTCCCTGCCCTTTGTCCAGGCATTTGTTTATGACACGTATATAGACAGCACAGCTTTTTAAAGCATCTATGTATGACGACCTTGGCAGTTAAAGCAAAACAGGCTACCAGACGATAATGAGCACCTGCAGTGCAGTGGAATCCACCTGACCTGTATTTTATTTCACAGAAAAGTAGCGAAATGCCTGCACGGGAGGCTAGTGTTTCGCAGTTAGGCTAAACGAGCTCAAACCAGTACTCACCCACTAACCAAAAATTACTTGGATCAGAGCACTGCCTTTTTTTAAATATAAAGGAAAGAGCCAAGTGACGCGAGGGTAAAGAGATTTGTAATAAGAAATATATTAAAATGCTTTGCCTATCTATGCGCGTTCCTGGGCAAAAAACGTTTTATAGACACTTGGGGTATACAGAATTTGATCAGAAATTCTTCCTTCATTTCATATATGTAAAACATATACCATTTATACAAAAGACTGCGATTATACTGTAATCAACTTCAGCCAACTTTAAAAATATAAATTTGCTTCTGTGTGACACAACAGCACGCAAACATGCATGCAATAAATCACAAGTAAAATATTAAAACTGCTTCATTGTATGCTACTGGAACATCATCATCACAACATTTGAGGCTTTGTTTGCCTGTTACTGGTAGGTTTGTAAAAATTCCCCACCTAGCGGTCTTCAATCAATTACAGCTGACACTTTGCACTTGTTCGAAAAGATATATTGAGGAAAACTGCTTCTTCAAGTATGTAACCCCTACTGGCAATTTTTTGCCAGAAGAAATAAACGGTTTATATTGGGCAGCTTTCGCGGTTCGTCGTGCGTTTCATTGGAAGACCGCTTCCCGGCAAGCACGCCTAAAGCTGCACCGGCTAGTTCCATTAAGGCTCATAAACGACCGTACCGGACTGCGCTGTTTTATGCCGCATACGTATATTTTCCTACAGAGCCTGCACACACACTTTTACTGGTTGTGTCGAGTTTTGACAAGATGCCCCTGTCTGCCGCATATTGGCTTACCGCATGACAGCGCACTCTAGAACACTAAGCTCTTTTAGGTATTATTCTTGGAAACCATTCAGCCTCATCAGCGAAATATGCATGGAAAGTGAGCGGCTTCATTATGAGATATTATGAAAGCAACCAACAAAAGCTGACAAAAAGAACACCATGAACATCATAGGGAACGTTTTGGTGAACGGTATTGGTGAACGGGAAGCCTTGATGAATTTGAAGGAATATATAAGCGTTGGGATAATTGGTTAAAAACTAAAAGAAAAACAAACGCATGCCGACGCTCAAAATATCTCCTTTCGTACTCTACGACACAGCTACGGCAATGGCTGTTTAACCATCTGCTTTCTTTTGGTATATATGTTGCAGGTAACCTATGCTTGACAGTGTTCGCAAGATACGCCCTCCACCATACCGGGTGACGTTGAATGGCTTGTGATACCGAGAATGCTATACTTAGATCGTGATGTAACGGAGAAAGCAGCAGATGGTGATAACAATCTTTCTCTACCTGTTACGTCAATGCCGTCAGATGTGATGCCTTTGTTAAGCTAGCCACTAAATAAATGCAGGGAAAATCGCATGATTAATTATGAGATACACTGGAAAGCAGCTAACACCCACCGACACGAAGGAAATCACACGGGATTTTTTTTTTATGTTGATCACTTTGAAGTAATAATTAATCGTGCAGGTAATTGGTTAGAAAGTACGAGAAAAAACAACCACATACTTGTTTTTCAATTCTCGCTTTTGAATTTTGAAGCGTGGCTCCCTCTATGCAGTGCAGAACTTTAGCAGATGTTTTCCGGTGCAAACGCGGCAGCTTGGGTTCACTCGAGCCTTTTACCGCTGATGTATTTCGCATCTTTTTTTTCCACTATGTTATAACTGCGTGCCGAAACATGCAGAGTAAAACGCCAGCGAGGCATTGAGTTTATTACTTCCGCTAATAGCTGTGAGACACCGTTCCACTCCACTCGCGATCTTGGCACAGGTTCACCGAGAAATTCTGCCTTCGTGGGTCAATGGGTCCTTGGCCTCGGCTCAATTACGCAAATCATTGCCTTCAATGCCTTTACTAGGCTGTGGAAGCCAATTATGCACCAGGAATTGAAAGTAGTTTCCGCCAATCCAATTTAATGTTTATTCATTCTCCATTCGAAGTGTAGCAACCGGGACTAAAAGCTGTAACAACAGCATGAGAGAGATCCTGTCCTCTTACATACTGGCACACTGTTGCTGAGACAACGTAAAGGGTAGAACACATGCAATAAATAACAGGCGGACAGCTAACCTACATATTTAAATATACAAGACCACAATCCATTACGCACTTTCATACAGGAGGTACAGCGCGAAAACATTTTGAGCTGCATTTACAATTTTTGCATTACTAACAAAAGCATAACAACACAAAAAGACAAACAAGCCATAGGAAATTTACTGTGTCAAACACATTCCTCTTGTAACGAAGATGAAAATTATCGTATTTATCACAGCAAAGATTTACCCACGTCTTTGACAGGTTCACCCGGCGGAAAAATTTGTAATCTGTTTTCATTCAAGAACTGGATCGTAATTTAACCGGTTTAATGTACGGATCATACAGCCAAGGACTGTGGGTTTACACAAAGAGAACCATGCCGACATGCTCAGACACTGTGATAATCCGGTCATTGTCACAACAACTCTGTTATGCCATTGTTACACAGTGTCCATCGAGAAAAGTCTAACAATAATCCCTGGGACCCACATACCTCATTCTTTGTTTTCTAAGAAAGGTGCCAAAAATAGAATGCACTGGATGCGTTTGTTAACATTGCCAGGAGATGTGGCGATATCTGACCACTGCCATTTTTATACAATTTCTCTTCTTTATGTCACCTCACATTAACCAATTTATAAGAAATATCCCAACCCGCAGTCCCCTACAATAGAAGTTCCTAGCACTGGGCTAAATGTACAAACTGCAGAGAATGCTGTAAAGGTAAATAATTAAATGCGACATTTTATTTGGCGGCTGCGGCCCCCTGAACAGATTTAAAGGATGCATGCATCACGCTTTTCTGCAGGAGTTTATATCACTTTCTCCGCCATGCAAAAATAGTAAACAACCACATTGGAAACACTACAGTGCCGGCGACTTGCCGTGGTATACCATCTTTTGGCAGCGCCCACCCGAACCATTAAGTGGAATAGCGGGCTTTGAACTGCTGGCGTCTGATGCCTTCCTATCAAGTTTCATAAGCACCTCCATCAATATTCGGCGGTCGTTGGTGGGTAGGGATTCATTTATCATTGACCGAAACTGGGAATCGGCATGATCGGGACATCTAGTTGAACGAGCAACGCCGTCACTGAACGCGGCGATGTGCATAGTAAGGCGTTCTTCTTCAAAGTCGGCGATTTTCAAACCACGCGGCCATACGGCAGGTTCGTTGGTATAGTTGACAGTCCAAAGCGTGGCACGACCCTTGTTCACTCGAACAACGCTGCAGGGTACCAACACACTTTTTTTGGCACCGGAAAGAGAAACAGGTTCCACCAGAGTGTCGAAGGCATTGGGAACCGCGCCCGAGGACGCAACTGGGACGTAGATGGCGGACATCGCCGGAACAACGGTATCCTCGAAGACAGAAAACGCTTGGATGCCCGCGGCGATTCTCCTATTAGGGCCGATCGAAGGCTGGGGCTTAGCGATATCTCGCCACTGTTGAAGTCGAGAGTTGCGCCGCACTTCTGTAAAAAGTCAACTCCTAGAATAACGTCGTGCGTATAGTGAGGGAGCACCGTAAATTCAGTTCTAAACTCGTGTCCAGCAATCGCTACATTTACATAACATATACCAAGCGGAACCAACGATTCTCCCCCTGCACCTCGAAATATGACAGTTCTATCCCAACCAAATATAATTTTGTGGTCGAGACGGTTCTTAAAATCTAAGTTCATCACGGAAACTGTAGCACCCGTATCCACTAAGGACATAACACAAACACCATCCACTGATACTTCCAAGCGGTTCTTTAGCATAACGACCGGTAAAGGAATTGGCAATATCGATGACATGGCGACCGCACTTCTACGGCCGCACACGCTAGTTTCCCGGTGGCGGAGAAGAACGGCGGGGAGAAGGCGAACGTCGGGAGCGGCGGGCAGGAGGAGTCAGGCCGCGGTCATAAGCTGGTGAGTCGTTGCGTGGTGTTTGGTGGCGGTAGGAGCCCGAAGGAGGGAGATAGGTCGGGTCATGGACTTCTGGACTCTCGGTAGAACGACGATTTCACCATTGGCGCTGGAAGCGTGGTGTCGGGTTCTGGCGGCAGCAGAATCTGGATATGTTGCCAAGCATACCACAACGGTAACATACTGGTGGTTCACTAGCACGGTCCAAATAATAGTCCTCGGAAACAGGATGGAAACGATCAGCAAAGTCCAGCCGCTGGGGTCGTTGTGGAAGAGGCGGCGCACTGTAGTGTGAACGAGCTAGGGGAGCAGGGCCATAGGAGTCGTTTCGGGGGTCGCGGATGGGAGGAGGAGCGGTAGAACCCCAAGAAGAGCGCAGAATGGGATCTGCCTGCAGGGAGCAGCTATCACGGTGGATTGCACTGTGGTTCACAACATTCTGACGGCGGGAGAGTTCATCACGGACAATTTGTCGAATCATGTCGGCCAAATGCGGAGAATCCACGCTTGCAACAGTGGTCACATTAGGCAGACGGCCGAATTTCGGGGTTATGCGACGCAGTTTTAAAGCTTCGAACTTACGACAGTGCTTGATCATGGTCGTGGGAGAATCCAAGTTGTCTTTTGTAATTAAAAAGTTATATACGTCCACCGCGATGCCCTTTCAGAGGTGGCCAATTCTGTCTTCGTCAGACGTACTCGGATTCACCGTTTTGCAGAGTTTTAGGACCTCTTCAATGTACATTGTGTATGTTTCGCCAGGCGCTTAGGCTCGCTGGAATAAAGTCTGCTCAGCGCACTTCCGTTTTGCCGTGGTATCCCCAAAACAATTTCGAATCTCCTCTTTAAAACGATCCCAGCTTGTTAGGGATGGTTCATGGTTCTCAAACCATGTCAGGGCTGTGGAGTCCAAGAAAAAAACAGCATTTGCCAGCTTTACAGTGACATCCCAGCGATTGTACTTGCTCACCCGCTGGTAATTGCTGAGCTACTCGTCCACGTCTTCGCCAGCCTTGCCAGAAAACATCCGCGGCTCACGGTAATGCTGTCATACGGGTGCCGCTGAGCCTGGCTGCCGTGCGTCGCCGTCTTGGATCATTGTGGCGGTCAAAGGGGGTGGTAGCCCAGCGAGTCGTCGGCTCGAACGAGGTAGAGAAGAATGCGTGGTGATCGTTGCAGCACCTGCCACCACACTGGTAAGGTTTATTTACAGAGTGATTCTTCACCTTAGCCTGGTGCGCTAACCAACAGATGGTGAGCTTCCTCTTCCTCAACCTCTATTCTGGAGAGCCTCTTTTCACACTCCCTTGTCCTCTTCTGTGCGCATGCCTGAGTATATTATTAGGGCTGTTAGATTGTGTGATTATGCTCACTAGCGTTAGAAAGTTTTTCAAACAAGCCATTGCCTCCACCATGCCTATGATGAACGCTTTAAGGGTTGCTGTTGAGGTAAATAATTCCATTGTTTGCAGGCGTGCATTGCGTAACGCCACGAACATCACAGCGCCGCTTTAGGTGTGCCCCCCTCCCTCCAATGTAGGCACCCAGATGTGCCCCTGCCTTTAGCAGTGCGGTGATATTTGAGCGACCAAGGAAGACGTCGATGATTTAAGCTTAAGAAGAAGCAGAAAAAAAAACCTTTTTCCTCGATTTACCAGGTTTGCATAATAAGACGCAAACTTGGGCGAGTTGGTAAGCATTTGAAATCATATTTGCTAGGCCTTCCTAAGAAACAAGAAACATTAGAAAGGACACATGAACAGGACAGACGCTAGCCTTCAACAATCGTTTATTGAAACATGTCGTGCATGAGCTCTCAAAGTGCCGGGTATCACACATGGGTAGTGGGGATGCCACGCTTTTGGTATGTTAACTCCTTTCCAGGTAGATAAACAGATGGAGTGCTGACATAGTTTGGTCCTTTTTCGTTTATACACAGGGCTTCGAAACGTTCTCGTTCGCTTTGCGTTGATACGCATTTGCTGAGGTTACTGAACTGCTTAATTACACTGAATGCGAAAGCACCTTCAGTCATATTGTAGTCCGAGGCATCTTTGTGCACCACCCCATCGTGATTAAGCTAGTTTCTGTTTAGGTCCTAGCTCTAGCTTTTCTCCTGCCTTCATTGAAGGAGGAATACGCGTTTTTGGGCAAGGGTTTCGAGATACTTTTTTCGCGCTCTCCTTTTGGTAGTGGTCCTGGATGGAGTGGTTGGGCATTGATTCACATGCGGTTGAGAATTTGTCTGCCTGCTTTAGAGTTGGCTAGTCTTTGCAGCAGTGCTGTTGTATGTGCTGTGATATGTGCTGTGATCAGCTCCTCGACGGTGTTGTGTATCTTTCGCTTGAAGTGTTTTTTTTTTATCTAAGGTGCGTCTAGCAGAAGAGGCTCTTTTAGTCCCAAGTTGGCCGTTTAGTTCATCCCAGATGTCCCCATTGTTGTTTGCCTAGTTCCTGTGCGTGGGACGCGATCTGTCGTTTAGTTAATGCTAGCTTAATCTTAGTCTGTTTCCTCTATCTGTCTGGGATTCTTTTGTGTGGCCCCCAGAGATGTAAGAGTTTAGAGTCCGCTAGGGACTGCTCCTTCAGTGTTCCCATATTCTGGGTGGCGACAGTAGTGTCTTCATTGAGTTGTGTAACCCGTGCTTTTAAATCCTCTATATTATTATGGCCTGTGTCCTCTATTAGTTTTCGAAAGCTGTCCCAGTCCGTAATTCTAAATTTCACTGGTGTTGACTTGTTTGATTCAGTGTGGAATGTAGTTTGTATGAGGCAATGATCGCTGCTTGCTAGATTTCGTGTTCAGCCATTTCGCTACTATTAGGTTTTAGGGAAGGTTAGGTCCGGCATTGTATGTCTGCTTACGCTGTTTCCTACGCGAGTATATGCCATAGGTAGGTCAACGCTGCTAGCGACGGGGGCTAGCCGGCCACCGAATTTTTATCCGTTGTAGGCCGTCATTGCACCCCCCACCGCTTAGGGGGTGGATGACGGCTGTTGCGGGGCGCGTCTTTCTCTCCCTTCCAAAGTCGTTCGACTGCAGTAGCAACCGTCATAACCAACCTCGGAGACGAGACAGCCAGTGCCACGGTCCAAAGCCGAAACATAGCGGACGCTGAGTAAGTCTCAATTGCGCTTGACATCATGCACGCTCACACCGAGCAAATGAATACAATCTTGAGCGACTCGCAGCAAGCCTGCAAGTCGTACCTTAATGGGAATCTTTACCAAGCGGACGCTTACATCATGAGAAATTACACTCCTGGTACACACACCCGCCACAGTATTCTGTGGATCCCTGCACATGAAGGCAGAGGGCGCAATGAGGCGGCTGGCAGGATAGCTCAAGGTCATACATTCCGAGGCGCGTCGCCGTCCACCTCCAAAACTTCATCTTCACTAACATACGGATCCCATGCGAGGTACGTTCGCACGCGTTCCGAGCTAAGGCGGGTATTTCGCCTCGGATACTCACCCATTTTTGTGAGCAAGCCCGTGAAGGTGTAAGGATTCACCTGACACCTTATTTGCCTTCATCCGACCGACCGCCGGTTGACTAAGACCTCATCTTTGACCCGCCACGAAGCAGCCGAGCTGAGCCTAACGCTCGGCGTGGCACCGCTTTATCCGCAGCGCAGAGCTGCGTCTCACGCCACCCCTGCGGCCGCTGAGCCATCGCCGCAGATGCTGTAGCCTCAAAGACGTCGACATGGAGAACCAAGTCGACGGTACGCCCATCACTCCAGAAGAATTTGACGACGACCCCCGCTGGACCCGAATTGTTAAGGCCCAGCGTTCGGCCTACCCTAGAGGAGACGCTACTCCTCAAAGCGACCCCCTCAAGTCCGCAATAGCGTCCCCGCCATCACTGAAGACTCCCAGATTACGTCACCATGTCCCTCTACCTCGACTTCCATAATAAGACTACAAGATCGTGTTCCGCCCCGGCGGCGGCCTCGACCTCCGCACCACTACCAATGGGGCCCTCCTGACCTCACTTTGTGCCATCGCCAAAGTTGACTATGCCATCGCCCGTGCCAAGGATCGCGTACGTATCAACCCATACAACAACTCATTCACTGTTAGTTCACCCTCAGACCAACGCACCCGGTTATATGTCCAAACCTCTGAGCTGCGTCTCGCAACCAATTCGTACCCCCTGCGCGCTTACGTTGCCGCTCCTGACAATGCTCTCCGCGGTGTAATCTACAACGCCGTGGACCAACAAAGCCAAGAGGAGATCATAGCAGACCTTCAAGCTATGAACCCCAGCAATACCTACGCCATTGCCGATGCAAGACAGATGGGGCGCACGCGGTCCATCCTGATCACCTTCGTCGGCACAAAAGAACTACCCCGCACCGTGATATTCAACTGCGGCCTTTTTATCTGCCACCCTTTCCGCCGCAAGGCCGAAGCCTGCACCAATTGTTGGAGCTACGGCGATCGCTCCGACGTATGCACCCAGCTCAGATCCGGACGCTGCACTCGCTGCGGAGCCGTGCACGAGATTCGGGAGCCCCCCGACTGCACACCTAAATGCATCTTGTGCCAAGGCACACATGTCACGGGATCCCGCCCGTGTGGACATCGCTACGCGCGGACCGGTCCCTCTCCAACCAACTCCAGCCTTAAGTCAACGTCATCCCCCCCACCGCAATCAAAACCGTCCACCGAAGACTCCCGCCCATCTAGACCCAGCCAGCGGTCCAACTCCCGGACCCGCCAAGAACGCAGCCCCCACCGCCGCTCCGTCTCTTTTCCGCCACTGCCGAGTCAAGACACCTCATCGACTTCTTCCCAGGTGAGCCGGCCTTTGCAGCCTCCCACCCCCGACCCCGAAAATGAAGAGCTCAAAGCTCAAGTCGCTGCCCAAAACAGGGAGATTACCCTGCTAAAACAACAGCTGCAGGCGTTGTTGGGGCACCCCCAACTCCCCAGCCCTTCTACACAATGCCCACCACCACCTGTCACTCAAAAGCCCCAGCCGCCCCTACCCGCCCTCATGTCCATCTCCTCCAATGCTTCCTCCCGCGCCACCTCCCCTTCCCGCACCCCTCCACAAAAGAGGCGATCCACCAACAGCCCACATCCATCCCGGAGGTGGAGGCCGTCATCCACTACACAGCCTCGTTTCTTGATGCCCGTGAGCAACGCCTTATGGCCGCAATTTCTACGCTGCGTACCGACACGCAGAAATGGATGGAACAAATTAACGAACGCGTAGCCAGAATTGAGGCCCGCCAGAGTGCCCACGAAGCCGAACTTGCCCAGACGACCCTAATGGTGTCATCCCTCCTCCCCTCCTCCTCATCTCCCAATCCCCCTGCACCAGCAGGGGCACCCAGGGCTCGTGATGGCCAGACACCCCTCACGCCTTAATTTCTGGCAGTGGAACTGCCGTGGTTTCCGCGGAAAGCGGAATGCGCTGCAGCTCCACCTCCAGAACATCTCTCCCTCCGAGCTCCCCGCTTTAATCGCCCTCCAAGAAACTTTCTCCCCAGTTAAACTGCGCGACTTCACTGCTTTCCATCCTTCTTCCTCATCCCCCCCGAACATTGCCACTCTGGTTCACCGCAACTACACGGCGATAGAGCATCCTCTCGACGTTCCAGAGTGCACGCACCTTTTCCTAGAACTCCTTCTCCGGCGGCGACAGGATGCGAGTCTCTTTGTTCTTAATGTCTACAGCCCTCCTCGCACACCTTCAGCTCCTCTCCTCCTCCTTCTACGCAAAGCCCTTTCTCGCGCACATCGCAACGCGCTCCTCATTCTTGGGGATTTCAATGCACATCACGTCAGCTGGGGTTATCCCGGGAACAGTAGGAAAGGTCTCGCGCTGTGGGCATTCATCCAGAACGAACAGTTACCCGTCCTTAATGATTTTTCTGACCCAACCCGCATCGGCTCCAGCGTCCAACGCAACACTAATCCGAACCTTTCCATCTGCAAAAACGTCGTGAATGCAGCGTGGACGAACACCTGGGTCTTTCTCGGCAGCGACCACTATATCCTGTCCATCTCTTTCTCTCTTCCTAGCCTATCCTCCCGCCAGCGTCTGAGCCAGGTAGTCGATTGGGATCGGTTCCGCCACTCACGGCAACATGCCCCCACCTCCATCTCAGACCTTTCTCAATGGACTGCCACCTTGTTCAAAGATGTTTCATCCGCCACCTCTACCGTCCCTACCCCTCCTCACTCCTCCACGGCTGACAGCCGCCTCCTTCACCCATGGGAGGCGCATCATTCCCTGCACCGCCGCTGGCTTTCACAAAAACACAATCGCCCACTGCGCCTCCGCCTTGCCCGCCTGGGTATGGATATTGAGGAGCACTGCTCATACCTCACCAGGCAGCAGTGGGGCCAGACATGCGACCGCATGGCCGGTAACCTCGGGCTGAGGGATACGTGGGCGCTCCTACGTGCCCTCCTTGACCTGTCGCATGTCAAGGCCACGCAACGCAGGGATGTGACGCGCCTCCTGCAATCCTCACCGCTATCCGATTCCGATTTCCTTCTTGCACTCCGAGATCGCTCGGCTCCTGGGGGCGGTAGATGCTAGTCGGAACAGCCCGCTTTCTTCGTCTCTTCTGTCGTTTTGTCCCTTGCGGAGCCACCGTACCGAGCAAACCCAAATACGTGGGATGGACACGCGTGACTCCCTCCTCACCTTCCATGACATCACCCTCCACTACCGCAACTCCCGATTATCCCTCCCTCCCCCTCACAAGTCCCTATCTAAAATCGAACAGAATACGTGGCGCCATTTACAGGCCCACACTTTCCTCTCCCCTGCACGCCTTGCCCTTATTCACCCCGGTGCCTTCTCGCCCCAATGCACGCTTTGCAGCTCTCCCCGAGCAGACTATGCTCACATTCTTTACTCTTGTCCGGCGCACTTTCCCCCCGTCTCCTGGCAAATAAACAGCCCGCAGCTGTGGGAGGCTGCTTTGGCCAGCTCGGAGCCGCATATTCAACAGCGGCTTACGACCTGGGCAGCGGAAGTCGCCGCCAGGCGTGACCTGGAGGCCACGACCAGCAGCCGGAAGGCCACCCACGGAATGGCGGCAACATAATTTTACTTTTTTTTTACTTTTTGGCCTTCAATGAATAAAGTTTGTACCACCACCTTCACTAACATACAGCGAAATAATAAACTACCATCGACCTCATCGCAGAACATACGCAATCCCCACAAAGGCCTCATTCGTCACGAAGCCACTATATGGCGAAACATATTAGCCCGCACACTACCAAACCCAACCCGACGCAATAAGGTTTGGCCCGCGCAATACCCCACAAATGCATGTCCGACCTGTGGAGAGATGTCCGACATCCTCCACATGGTTTGGAACTGCCCCGAACAACTTAAATTATACTGTTTACAGAAAATTAGCCACGAGCAGTGGGAGGCGAAGCTGGCTCACAGAGAGGTCCCCATTCAGCGCCAGCTGATCGGCCAGGCCTGGAGGGCCGTATTTGCCAATGGTTTCCGGACCTGGGTTAACCACCCGCGTGATTACTTTGAATAAGTAAAGCTTGATCTCTTTTTTTTTGTTTCTTCTCTGCTTTCTCTCTTCTTTCCGCACGAGGCAGCGGAGGTGGCTCAGCTACAGAGTTAGTCGCGCATTTCCTTTTCATTCTTCCTACAGCCACAACAATATGAAAAGGGCCGGCGTGTTGGCAATCGCGAGGGCGATAGCTGCTGGTTCAGGTATCCACAGAAACAAGTGTGACTATGTTTTGGCAGATACTGCGCCTTTCCCCTCCTGCGAACCAATTATTATTATTATCACTCGGATCCCCAGCAGAGAGGTTTAAAATTGGTAAAAAACATGGTATATATTGCACAAAAACAATGTCCTATCTACACGGACTGTGTACAGATGATTTAAAAAAGAGCATCAAATCAACATCAATCAAATCAATAGGATACACCAAGTCAAAACTCTAAACGAGAGGCAGTGCATAGCACATCCATAAGAGTAAGTGCCACTCCGGTTCAGTTAGCCTGTGCGTGCAATACCTTTAAAGCGACATTCATCCTACAGAAGCGGTCTTTTGTAAAAACAACAGATTCAAAATTTCTGTTGTTGTAGTGGTTATTTATTGTATGTACAAAAGGAAAGAAAAGATGTTTGCCAGCCCCGGTATCTGCTATCTTATATCTGAAGCACCTGAACTGGGGCGGCGGAAATAAAGGGATAGCGAGGAGAAGGTAGAGGAAATCAAAGAGGTGAGTGATAGGGAGAAAGAAAAGAGTAGGTAAAAATAAAAGAAATATATACACTATGGTACAGTATACAGTAGTTTGCATGAGGCCCACCCGCAAACGTCTTAGGTCACTGAGTACTCGGCACGTCGGGCGGGCCTCCGCAATAGCTCCACGTCCAGGCAACTGTTCACTACGCACGCACTTGCACACTGTACAAAACACTGACGGCTGTCGTGGGCGATCAGCCGTTATTGTGGGAAGTAGCACACGTGGAGCGTTCAGTCCCAGCGCGCACTATCTGGCGAGGTGAAATAGGCGGGTCATCAAGCCCGCCTGTTCGATGTACTCACACAAGCTCACGTGAGCTCGCTCGCGGGCGCGCGCACAGCCCGGCGGCCACAGGAGCACAGCTACGCTGTCCGGGATTACCCCCTGCGCTCTGTAAGCCGCCAGCAACTCACGTCGTGGTTCGGCTAGCGCGGTGCAGCGCAGTAGATGTTCGAGAGTTTCTACCTCGCCACAGCCGTCACACACGTCACTATAGCAAGTCCGTGGCGCATCCGTCGTTCCCCAGGCCACACACATCCAATGCGTGCACGGAGGATCATTGCGCGTTGCAGCCGAGTCAGCGAGCGGCCGCTGACACTGTGAATGCGCTCACCTCTTGCGATGCGTGGGTCGGGGTGCTGCGTCCGGAGGTGATCGTCGATTACCGCACGCACATCTTCCAAAGCGAGTTGCTCGTCGCTAGGAGGGAGTTCATGTGCTGCGGTCGCGAGCTCGTCGGCACGTTCGTTGCCCTCTATGCCGCAGTGCCCGGGGATCCACTGTGCCCGTATAGCGCAGCCACGCTCCGCCAAGTGCTTGAGACGTGCGCGAATCTGGCACAGCAGCGGAGTTCCCCGGCCGGTGGTTCGAAGGCGGCTGAGGGCAGCGCGGGAGTCACATAGCACGGCACACCTGGGTGGCGGCGGAGTCAGTTCAAGCAGTAGATCCAGGCCTAGGCGTAGGCCCAGCAGCTCCGCCGTGGTGGAAGAACCCAGGTATGACAGGTGCAGCTGTCTGTGCAGTTGCAGGGCGGGGATGGTAGCCGCCGCTGCTAGCGAGCAACTGTCTCTGGCCACGGAGCCGTCGGTGTAAACGAGGAGGTGGTGTTGGAGTTCCTCGTAGATGACGGCTCTGGTCAGCTGCTGCACTGCACAGGGCGGTGTGGTGCGTTTCCCCGCGATTCCGACAATCTCTCGCTGAACCTCCGTAGCAGCGGGCCAGGGCGAGAAGAGGTCGTAGGGGGGCGTTGCATTGGTGAGCTGCTCGTACTCGAGCAGCGCCGCTCCCATGCGTGAGTGGCGATGATGTCGCAACCGATGTAATAGCGGGCCGCCGTCCTTTGCGCGCTGTAGGCGATCGATGTGTCGGAGCGCCCGCCGCGTGGCCTGAAGTTGTAAAGGCCACGCACCTGCCTCGGTCAAAGTAGCTGCGCATTGAGAGTTCTGAGGAAGGCCGAGGCAAATGCGGAGCGCCTTGCGATGCTCGACCTCTAGCTTCTTCCAGCATGGTTTGCGCAGTGTGACGAGCGGTAGCGCGTAGAGTATTGCCCCCAGAGCCGCGGAGTTGTACAGCCGTAACGCTGCTTGCTGGGAGATGCCCTGGCCTCGAGCAGTGAGCCTGTGTACGGCGGCGGTGGTTCTCTTCATCTGCAGGCAGGCCTTGATCGCCGCGGGTCGGAAGGAAAGGCGCTGGTTTATGTCCAACCCCAGGTACCGCAGCGAACGTCGCCACGGCAAGAGGTTCCCGTCCAGTGTGAGCGGCGGTGGTCGTTTGCGCGAGCTCGGAACACAGGCCATTGCGACGGATTTGTCCGCGCTGAGCGAGAGACCTAGGCCGCGCAAACAGTCGCTCACCGCCGTCAGAGCTGCCTGCAGGCACGCGCGCACCCGTGCTGCCTCGCCCGGCGGTCCCAGGCACCACAGAGCAATGTCATCTGCGTATATGGAGATGTACACATGATGCCGGCAGCCTGCAGGCAGGCAGCCCGGCACCACCGACATCGCCACATTGAACAGAAAAGGTGACAGGACAGAGCCCTGCGGCACGCCTAGCCCGACCGGGCGAGGCGCCGAGAGAGCACCCCCCACGCGAACGCTCAAAATTTCTGTTCATCAGCGCGTTTTCCAGAGTCTGTGTAACCCAATTAGAAATAACTCATCTAAAGACACGGGATCGTGAGTAGCGCAACCTAATTCTCGTTCTCTATCTTGAGGGTGACACTAGGGATGATGATATGCTATGCATGCGACGCATTTAAGTAGTACTTAGTCGTTAGTCATGTCTAAATAGTACATACAGACATGTGACTATGACGTCATAACATGGTGACATCGTCAGCCGGTGACCGCCATGGATAATAACTGGAAGTGACTCCAAATGACGTCACATCCGGTCATGACGTAACGACTGGGGATGACGTCATTAGGTGATTACGCATTTACGTAATAGGTCGAGCACGGGTCGAACCATCTTAGAATGGGTGGGTCGAAAAATAGATAGGGGCACAGCCGACAAGGTTTTCCTACCACCACAATGTCGCGAGAACATCATTGTCCGTCCTCTCCCCCGCAACATGCACCCAGAATACCACAAGGAGAGACGGGAGAAGAGAGCAGAAGCACTGGTTAAAAGTGCAAAAGAATTCAGAGTAAAAGAAGTTGCCTACGTAGACGCTGCAAGCGGCCTATCAGGGGCGGCAGTCGCCGCGGTAGTCGATGGTAGCGGCGCACCAGTCGTCTCCGCCACCATCCGAAGTAGAAACATAGACACGGCTGAAGAGGTCGCAATAGCGCTCGCTTGCGTCGGAACGAAGGCTAGATTGATCTTTAGCGACAGTAAAACTGCTCTCTGGAATATCGGAAAAGGCAGGGTCTCACAAGAAGCCGCTCGAATTCTAAAAGCTGCAACTAAAATTGATCGCAAAATCACCCTAATTTGGGTCCCAGCACACACGTCCGTCCCCGGCAACGAGGCGGCCCATGATTTAGCCCGAGATCTCTACTTCCGGGCAAACGCGGAGCCGCCCGACTGCCAGGCGATGGACGAACGTTTGCAAACCTATAAAGAAATAATCGAAAATTATAGATTAGGAAGACGTCTGATGCCGCCACCGGATCCTAGCTTAAATAATAAAGAGGCCATAGCCTGGCGGCGATTACAAGCCGGAAATTTCCCGAACCCTGTCTGGTTGTTTCACACCCAGATAGAGGAGAGAAAAAACGATAAATGTAAAGCCTGCGAAGCGAGGGGGACCCTCGACCATATAATTTGGGAATGCCCTAAGTCTCCGGGCGCTAGGGACAACATTAAAAGTAGAGAAGCCTGGGTAACCCTGCTGCGAAGCGACGTCCCCGCTGACCAGCAGAAAGCCGTCCGCCTGGCGGCTGAGGCCGCGAATAACCAATATATATTCGCCAGTCCTTAGTCGCGGAGGTTCCAGCCCCCGTTCCTCAGGCCTGCGTGCCAGGAGCGGGGAGTAGGGGGCCTCCTAAATCGGTGGAAATTAAAGTTTTAATCAATCAATCAATCACGCATTTACGATGCTGACCTCTCCGCGCCCCGGGTTCGAACCCGACCACGGCGGCGGCGTTTCCATGGAGGCGAAACGAAGTGGCGTCCTGTGTGCTGTGCGATGTCAGCGCACGTTAAAGATCCCCAGGTGGTCGAAATTACTTCGTAGCCCTCTACTACGGCTCCTCTTTCTCTCTTTCCACTTTAAGTTCCACCTCCTCTCTTCCCTTACGGCGCGGTTCAGGTGTCCACAGAGCTAGAGTGACAGATACTGCATCTTTCCCTTCCTGTGAACCAATTATTATTATTATTATTATTCCGCGTTCGATCCAGGCGTCCGTGCGGCTCCTTTCATTTGACGCTTCCTCGAACGCCGCACCACACAGCACTAGAAGCAGACGCAGTACAGCAGGCATCATCGGCGTTTCAAATTGGTTTACAGGAAAAAAAGTTAGCTGTGGCTTAGCTCTGGTTAAGCCTGAGTGATTGCGAAAGCAATAACTCCTTGGCTGCGCTTGGCTCTGCTGGTGGTTTGGCATGGCTTCGTCTTTTGTGCAACTAAAGGATTTACTCTGGACACAACATGGTTTCTACTGTTTGTTTATTCCAATGAACACGCTTTGGTGGTCCGTAAAGTAGTAACTCTTTGTCTGAGCACAGGCTCGCTCACTGAACTTGTAGAACGCCGCCGAGCTCGCCATTCTGCGGCATAGGCGCGTTGCTTAGCCAACCGCTCTTGCCTTTCTTCATCTGTATTCTCGGCACGGCGCCGGCGTTTGCGCGCAGCACGTCGCTCCAGCGACGCCTTGTACAACTCCTCAGACATGACTAAAGGCCGCTGTACGGTCACTATTTGGGCGCTGCGCCCGTCCGCTCGAGGACGCATCCGCCAGGTCGTAACAATGGGGCGGACGGAGGCATGCGTCCTCCGCCCGGCTGCCGCACAGACTTCGTCAACTTCAACTTTTGTCGCATGCCTTCCTCGAGGCGCATCGCAAGCTCCTCCTACTTTTTCAAAGATGGCCGCCGACCGAGCGTAGGCGAAGCAAGGCCTAGGCGGACGGTGCCTGTCGATGAAAGATAGACTTCATGTCGCTATTGCTCGTTTATTACGATTATTCAAAGCGACTGGGAAGTTTGCCTTGCCATGTGCACCAGCATCGAGTGACAGTTCCCCCATTTGAGTTGGCCTGCACCGAGTTGACGAGTGGCCGACAAACCTACGGAAGATTTACTACTGCTACGCAGTTGCGGTGCCTCGACGTGTTTATTTGGAGCCGTTTGTGATTGCTGCAGGACAGCATCAAGAAGCAGCTCCACGCAGTGAATTAATTCCCTGTGCGCGTATACAGTTTCATAGCAGCGACAATCAGTGCGAGTGTAGCGAAAGTGATACGTTCGGAACGACTGCTGTTTTGCCAAGTTGGTGAAATCTCCTGCAAGTATATCTGTTACGAGTGAAAAGCTCTCACTGCGCACGCTTTGTTTCCCCGAATCTTGGTATGAATTTTGAGCTGTGCTAGTCGCATTCATTCGTCTGCGTGCAGCGATCGCGAGCAATCACTGATATCAATCGTGTTTCGTGTATGTGCTGTGCTTCAGAACTGCCGTGGGTGTGAAGTGCCCTTTCTGAAAACTGTGTTTTACGTGCGCGAAACGATTTTGGCTGCATGGAGAAGCGTCGGGAAGCCGGCGCCAATCTGCTGCTTGATGCTTCGTGAAGTATGTTTGCGATGGTTGCTTGTTATCGTTGCTTCGTGTGATGTCTTGACAGATGTGTTTATTGGGATTAATCGTTGTACTCCGAATGCTCTCATTACAACCGTGCGTGGACGGCATTGTTGTTAGTGTTCTTGGCCTCTTTATATATAGGTATGAGTTGTGGGCACACAACCACGGCGGGCTTGTAACCAAGTTTTAGTGCCGAGAAAAAAAAAAGAACAACGCATTCTTGTTCTGTGAATGGAACGATTACCGTAGAAATGGCTGAGAAAGCTAAGAAAGTGTGTAAGATTTTTTAGGACAAGTGTAATAGATTGGGCAGTGTTATATGGTACAGGAAGAAAAGTACAGACACAATCTGAAATGAAATGCCATCTGCTGTGTTATTCAGTTTCCCCATTGGAGCAATATAAGGTTAGAAGGATGGAAGTTTTCTGCACATTGTGCAGGACAGTCCTCATGATATTCTCATAAAAAAAAACTCGCACTGTGAGCCATAATAATAAAGAGTAAGAGTACCTACAAGCAAGATCTCAGTAGAAAACCACCTGCACGAAAGTGTATAAGGCTCCATGGATTCAGCTTTATCATGCGGCGCACAGAACATAGTGTGAACCTTGGGGTGCAAATACATGGCACAAGGCAAATGTTTACATCTGGCATGCCTTAAGCTGCATGCAGTAACACTTTATGAGAGTGATGAATGCTGGTACTCTCAAGTATGAATCAAAGAGCAAAGATTTTAGGGATATTCATAGCAGAAATTAATGAGTAGAAGGTATGTAACACGGTCACACAAACACTTTCGATCCTCATTGAACTCGATCTGCATTCAACTCGTGCAATCGTGCCCGAGCCTGCTTGGATCGAATCTGTTTCTGAGCGCTCTTGAGTTTTGAAGCACATCCGAGAGCGGGCGTCGCCACCCTCGATGTCACCTAACGCACACGAAGGAAGCTTCTCAGCGGTTATTCAAAACGGCCGTGCAGCACCGGATGCTTCAATGCTTCCTGAAAACCTCAATGAGGATCACAAGTGTTCGCGTCGCAGAGGTGTAAGAAGGAGCAGGTAATTTCAGACTGAGTTTGTTAAGAAATGGGCTGCTACCACAGTTCTTTCAAGTGCATTACAATGAAAAACCAAAGGTATATGCAGAAAATAGCATCTCATAAGCTTTTGTACTGTCAAGATAGGCAGTTTGCACATGTAAGCACTTCAGACGTCACGTGAAATCCTGTGAACAGCTGACCAGCGGCATTGTTTTGCAATATACATTTCCCTCATTGTCTTATGAACAGCCAAAAAAGATACTTTTCATAATGGCAATAACATGCACCTATTATTTACTGCAGATTTCCCGCTCTCATTGATTCATTTTTTAATTTTTACTTTTTAATTATTTTGTGGTTGAAATTGCCTGCAAGTATTTGATTCGTTTGAAACGCTCGCTACACATATCTTGCATTCTGAATGCTGAAATAAAGTTCGATCTGTGCAGGTAGTCGCGTTTGTTCTTCCCCCTGTAGTGACCATGCATGCACGGCTTTTTCCCTGCAACGTGTCCATCATAAATATTGATTGTGGCTCGTGTGTACTGTGCCTGAAAACAGCCTTGGGTGCGATGTGACCTTTCTGGAAACTATTTTGTATTAATGAAATGATCTCCACTGTCTGCTTTCTGATGTGACTACAGAAGCATCGGCACCACTCAGTGGCTTGATTTTTTATGAAGTATAATTCTTGCAATTATAGCTAGATTATAGCCAGCCTGTCTTGTCTGTGCCACGTCTTGTTCTGATTAATCGTTATGTTGTGGGTGCTGGGTATCATGATGGTGTGCCGACAAAACTGTAATTTTCTTGCCTCTCTGAAAAGGGTACATATCTATGATGGGCACCGAGGGTTTGGTGCTGAGCCTAAAACAAGAGGAGAGATTCATGTTCCTATAGAGCACATGCCGTGTAATCAACTTCTGTCGTTCTATCCTTAGCTCAACAGATCAAGCTGCCACCAAATGAATGGCTAAGAAAGATGATAAGGCCCATTGTAAGACTGTAATGAATTGGACAATATTATGGTGCAGAATGAAAAAAAATGTACAATCTGAAAGGAATTTTCAACTTGGCTAAACATTCTTCCAGTTGCAATGATACAACAATATACAGGTACTTGCACACTTTTACCAGGGCGAGGCCCTTGATCACACTGAGGGGAAGACGAATTCAAATAACGAGTTGCAACTGAGCAAGATGAATTTTCAAACAAGTTTCCTTGAGACTAAACCGTGAAGGTTCGATAGTGTCAACCCTCTACAGCATGATAATTCGGGTGAAATACCGTCGCACAACTACATTACCTTGCATTGCCTTGAGCTGCATAAAGTGATGCTTCTTGAGAATGTTAAATGCTGCTGCTTAGTGTAGCCAGAAAATGGAAATTACTTGGCAAGAACCAAATGTTGAGGAGAACCAGAATGGGGAGGATAAACATTTATTTTCTGGCTTCAAAGACCACTATACTGGTAACAGATGCGTGATGCTACAACTGGGGATATGCATATAACAGCTTAAGTTTGCTGCTACAGACAGGCAACATTCATTTTTTGTTCAATGTATAGCATGCAGAAATCTGGATAAAATATCCTTTGCTTTGTTGAATTTCCTGGCTTCAACCAGACCAGTGCAGCATTACTATCAGGCAACACAAACAGCTTGAAATATCAAAAAGCCATGTTACACACACCTAAAATCACTGGAGTGCTTCTAAGTACTCCACAGATGTGGTTGTCAAGTGAAAATTCATGCAGTTGCGTCAGCATGTACCTAGTTAGCAATCTCGGACTGACCGAAGGCTTAGTGCGCTTCACGACTCTGGAACACAGCACCTTACAGCATGTTATGTGTCCTCTCAGAGCAATGTACTTCTCTTTCCCTGTTGAGCTCAGTGGCTATTTTTATAATGTCCGCCTAAATGAAGCTGTCACTGTATACACCCATTGCAAGGACCCCTTTGTATGGAAAATTCCACAGAGCCTGTCTCCACATGCAACACTGCACAAGTGTGAAGAAGTCAGACTACAGTACAAGGCTGCATGCTTGAAGAAAACACAATTGTAATGAATGAGCAAGAGTAGTGCTTTGCCAACTTATCTATTTATTCAATTTGTCAGGGTGGCGCAGTGGTTACGGCGCTCGACTACTGTTCCCAAAGACGCGGGATCGAATCCCGGCCTCGGCGGCAGCTTTTCGATGGAGGCGAAAAGCAAGGCGCCTGTGTGCTGTGCGATGTCAGTGCACGTTAAAGAACCCGAAGTGGTTAAAATTTCCGGAGTCCTCCACTACGGCGTCTCTCATAGCCTGAGTTGCTTTGAGACGTTAAACCCCACCGACCGACCGACCGACCGACCGACCGACCGACCGACCGACCGACCCACCGACCGACCCACCGACCAACCAACCAACCAACCAACCAACCAACCAACCAACCAACCAACCAACCAACCAACCAACCAACCAACCAACCAACCAACCAACCAACCAACCAACCAACCGACCGACCGACCGACCGACCGACCGACCGACCGACCGACCGACCGACCGACCGACCGACCGACCGACCGACCGACCGACCGACCGACCGACCGACCGACCGACCGACCGACCGACCGACCGACCGACCGACCGACCGACCGACCGACCGACCGACCGACCGACCGACCGACCGACCGACCGACCGACCGACCGACCGACCGACCGACCGACCGACCGACCGACCGACCGACCGACCGACCGACCGACCGACCGACCGACCGACCGACCAACCAACCAACCAAGCAATTTGTGATAGAAAAGAACCCAGCAACATAGTCATCCACACTGCTCAAAGGCAAAACAGCATTGTCTGCTAGTCTACAAGGTGCGATCATCACTATTATATGTTGTGCATACCACTGTGTATCTCTGCTGCATTACAACCGCACCCCCCCCCCCTCTCGTCTACTTGGGGACTACGCATTTCCCAAGTGTGAAACTGCATGAACTAGTTTCTATTCAGCTTTAAAGGAAACAAAGCGGAGACGAAAAGCACAAAAACAAGGCGCACAAGAAGCAGTAGTGCTGGCCAATGTTATTCGACGCAGCCCAAAGGCCTGGAGAGTGAATGAAGGGAAATGACAATGGCAGAGAAGGAAATGAACACACTACAGAGCAGGTAGGAACGCATCCAAAAAGCTTCACAGGAATTTGTGCATGATCCTGGAAACATCTAAAAAGTAACATTGAAACACAGACAAAAAAAATAAAATCAGGAATGCATATAGAAACCTACACGCATCTAACACGGGACAGGATGGCGTACCATGCAGCATGAGCTCTTCAGGCGAGCAGAATCTGGTGGGGCGATCTAAACTAAGGGCTATTGAACCAGGCACAAACTGGAACCTTCCAGTGGCAGTGAAGCAAGGGCGCCGTTACGTATTCAAGAAATAGTAACCCAGCATAACATGATCAATAAAACGGCACAAGAACACGATCACAGGAAAAGAAGAGGAACCCATCTTCTTTTCCTGTGATCATGTCCTTGCGCCGCTCAAATGGTCAGTGTGAACCAACTAGCATTACAGCAAGTACTACAAGCATAAAATGGTCAGCACATGTAGCATCCTAGTGGCATGTTTCCATTGCAAGGCAGATGCTGTTTGAGTTACTAAATGGCACATATGGATGAGTTGCGAATGACTATTACATATGCATGAATCCTCTGGTAGGTATGTAAAGCCTCAGTGGTCCGTACATTCACATTAAATGCTTTTGTAGAGACAGACTCCCTGACGAAGGATCCTGCAGCGGTTGACCAAAGCATGAAATGTGTTTTTTACGGTACACCTGCTGCTTGGTGATATTGTAAAATGACCCAGAAGCCTCCATATGTGCCTGTAAATACACAAAATTCACTGAGATGAGCAATCCAAAACACAAAGCTACATTAGATGGGTTTTTAAGCATAGGTAGCATTGAGGAAAAAAACACTGCCAGTTTCAGTTGATTAAGGAAATAAGTAAGTATACAAAATGCAACCATAATTTCAAACGGTTCGATGGTGGGCATAGCCAGCATTTTTTTAATCAGTCTTCAACAGGCCAGGTGATTGTAAACAGTCAATAAAATCATTTTGCTTGGATTGACAAGATTATCCAGCAGCTTTCTCACTATATGCAATTGTAATATTGACCTAGTAAACATCTTGCAGTTCAGTGCTGCTTTCCTTGCCTCTCTGTCTTAGCATTCGTTACTTGTTACACGAGCCACCGAGTATAAAACATCTGGGTTTGCAAGGCATTTAGCCTCCCGTGGCAAGGACTCCTAACATCCACACACACTCGCTTTCTTCCATTTTTCTTTTATTTGACAGTTCAGAGTTCCAAGCACAGTTTTCTTTCTCAGAAGAGTATTGAATTCTCAGAGGGGATATTTTATTCAATATCACAAGGTACAGTTTTGTCGCGACTCTTTTGGAGAACTGCACTGTGTTTACATGCCACTACAATTGGTTTCTGTTCCTTGAATTGTATTGAGGATCTGTGTATTCACTCCACGATGAACTTGATATATGGGCTTGCAGGATAGCTATTTAAACAAAGCAAAGGAGTCGGGTAGGTAAGTACGCTAGTCATAGAAGTATAGTATTTCATGTTCACAGACAAGTCAAAATTCCATGAAGTCTGCATGCTGTCCTGGCAACTAAGTGACATGCCATTACACTTGGGCACTGTTTTACAATTAGCCCCTAGACAGTTTTCCTCTACAAGTGGGGACCCTTAGCTGATGCAAGGCAGTGGGCGCTAAGTATTTCTTGATCCCAACTGACCGCTCCGGCCATGCACTATTACTCTGTCGTGCAGTGACGCGACTTTTCAGTGCTTACTCTTAGCTGTATTGTTTTTAAGTATAAGAAACAGTGAAATAAAACTACAACAGAAGAATAAAACACTCATTCCACACAAAACATCCAATATATACATATTTGTACTTAGAATAGTCACTTCATATCATGCAATGTTTCGAAAACTTTATGGACTCTTCCTCAGCAGCAGCACAATTGTGCCATAATTCTTGTTTATTTGTGCTCAGCACTAACTGTACAAATATTTCACTTGGAAGTTGACTCTTAGAGGCTGTCTCAATCGATAACAATTCTTTTCAGTACATGCCGCAGCTGAGTAGCTTGAGCTGTGTTGCATGTTAACACTCAATCGCCAGATTTCATTTGCTACTTTCTGTGTCTGAAATGACCAAAGCAGTGCACACACATGAAACCTAGGAAGACCAAATGGCATAGGTCAAGAAAAGGAAGTGTATGCTGCACTTGACACGAAGGCACTTATTAATATAGGCAGCACTGAGCACAGAGATGGAGAAACTAGTATTACGTACTGGGGGGCATGCGAATTGTAGTTTTGCCAACCAAACTGATTATGAATAGCATAGTCTTGCTGCTGAATCAAATATGAATAGTGCTGAAAACCAAACTGAATACAAATAAACTAGTTGGGCAGCTATTTTAAATGTCTTTGAAGGAGTAAACACATTGAATTTTAGAGATAATTTGAACATGTACTGTTTGAATCATTTGCTATGGCATGTATACCATAACAAATTATTCCATGCACTTTTAAAGATTTGTTACTGTCATGAACCTCGACACACATTTTCTGCGTGCAAATGCATCTCATATGCAACACCACAGCTGTACGTTGCAGCCAGAAATGAGGATTACGTGGCGAAATGTACGCCACTAAGAGATTGCTACCACCGGGGAGAACCGCACGGAAAACAGTGCTTCTGTATATGTTACAAATGATGTGCATGTTTGTTTATGCTTTGCAGTCTATTTTCTCACAGTAAAACAGGCGTGTTGTAAAATGTGTTTAGGCTGTAATTTCGGATGAAAATATTAAATGACCAGCTCCTGCATCTTTGCCGCGAGTGCTATACCGAAGTGAACGCGCGAACACAGGCAGGAGAGATATGAATATATACACTTTACCTTTCGATGTATACGTCCGGGAGTACTTAAAAAATTCGTGCCGTCTTCTCCTCATACTAACATAAACACACCAAGTAGACGGCGAAAGCAGTTGCCGCTGGGGCATGCGTGCGTCTACGCTGTTGCTGGATGAGTGCATCGCCGGCGACTTAATTGCTCTACTAATGGTCAGTTCATACTGTTTGTGCTGTATAAGCGGGGGCTCAATACCTCTGCAGCTAGGGTGCAAATTAATTTGATAGCCGACGATCGAGAGCCACCGTGAAGAGGAAAAGTTACCCCAAACCAGCGCCGCAGCCGTCATATGCAGCGTTTCGACGTTCAAAGCAGCGCAAAGCGCGCCGGGCGCGCCAATCAGAGCGCTGGAGAAGTCCGCCACCCAAAAGATGCCCCAAAGTGACCGTATAGCACCCTATGCGCCACCCGTGCCGAACGCGTCCGCCAGCTGGCGGAAGGCGGACGAGCGCAGCGCCTCTAAAAACGACCGTACGGAGGCCTTCAGCGGAGCGCGCCTGCGGCGCCCCGTTATCCTCTCCTAGCGAGCAGCCTCACGTGGCGGGCCGAGGAGGCCGTCATGCGGTAGCCGCCGCGCCGAGCCAAGGAACGACTACGGCCGAAGAGACGAGTTGGGGCCCCAGCTCTCCTCTGGTCGTGACGTCACGCTGTCACGTGGTAGCCGAGGCGAAGGAACGACCTCCACCGACGGCAGAAAAATGCTAGCAGTATTGCTTTCGCAATAAAACACCACAGTGTATGTCTAAATCCTCCGCGGGCACCTTAACCCAGCCGTAAGGAAAAGGAGGAAGGTCAAAGTGAAAAAAAGAGAGAGAGACGGAGGTTCCGAAGTGGAGGGCTTCGGACCACCGCGCAGGAGGAGGAGGAGGAAAAAACTTTATTAAACGAGCGAGTTTGGACCCTTCAAGGGCCCAGGGCCACCGCACAGCCCTCACATTACGCGCATGTGTCCAGGTCACGTAGGGCCATGGCACTGGCACCCCGGTCCACACAGCGAAGTTGTATGTCCAGGTCCTGCGACGTAAGGAGGGCCTCCCATGATCCGATGGCGGGCTGTCCCTGCGGGGTAGGATCGGCAGGGCAGCCGAAAAGAATGTGGTCCAAGGTGGCGTGCAACTCTCCACAGAGAGTGCACTCAGGGGAAACGGGTCGGTAGTAGGATAGGCGTTGAGGGGTGAGAAGCGTTCGGGTTTGAAGACGTCTCCACAGGATTTGTTGGGAGTGAGACAGCTGGGGGTGGGGAGGGGGGTAGAGTCGACGGGCAAGGCGTGTTTGCTGTGTGAGCTCAGAAAATGTATGTGCTCGCTCCCTCGAGAAATCCCGGCATGGGTCGCCATTTGCCCGGCTAATAAGTCCTCGGGCTATGTTATCGGCGGCCTCATTTCCGGGATTGCCAGAGTGAGCCGGCACCCATATAAGCTCAATACACCTGTCAGAATTCAGGGTGCACATTCTCAATATTTGCCACGCGGGAGGATGGACGCGTCCGCGGGCAAAGTTAAGTATGGCTGTTTTGGAGTCGCTAAGTATGTAAGCCGCATCTGTTTGGGCGACTGCTAAGGCTATAGCCACTTCCTCTGCTTCTTCCGAGTTACAGGGAGGGTCTATGAAGTGAGTGAGTGGGGGGCTGCTGGATTGTAGGCCACAGCTACCGAACGGTCTGAACCACATGCGGCGTCCACCCAGCGGACATCCTCTGCAGTCCCATAGTGTTTATGGAAAGCTTTGGCTCGCGCGACGCGGCGGGATTGATGGTGTTCTGGGTGGACGTTCTTAGGAAGAGGTTTGAGGATAAGCGCTGAATGCACGGCCTGAGGGAGAGGGTTTAACTCTTCAGCATGTGCGGGTATGCGAATGCCGAGAGTATCCAGTATATGTCGTCCTGTTTGCGTGCCAGCCAACCGAAGGTACTGTGTGTACCGATGTGCCTCTATAAGTTCTTGTATATTGTTGTGCATTCCTAGTTTTAAGAGCCTGTCCGTGCTAGTGGTCTTCGGTAGGTTGAGCGCTGCTTTGGTAGCCATGCGGATTAAGGCGTTGATTTTATCTTTGTCTGCACAGGAGAGATTCAGGTAAGGAGAGGTGTAAAGAATGCGACTGAGCACAAAGGCATGTAGTACCTTTAAATTGTCAGCTTCATCAAGGCCGGCTCGCGAGTGTGAAACCCTTCTCAAAAGATGGATGACGGAGTAAGTAGACTGTTTTAGTGCCTTCAGGGTAAGGTCGTTTTTCCCCGTGTCCTGTAAGTTCAGACCAAGAATGCGGAGGTTGGGAGTTTGTGGTATGGGAGTATCGTGCAGATAAATTGTTATGGGGGCGGTAGGAACACGCCGCGGCCGGAGTAGAAAGAGTGCTGACTTTGTCGGGGAGCATTCAAGGCCAATTTTTTTCGTGTGGGTAGATATAGCTGTGGCCGCTTCTTGAAGTGTAGATTCTATGTCTCCATCCGAGCCGTATGTGGTCCAAACCGTGATATCATCTGCGCAATAGATGCTTTCGCCTCATCGCACTTAGGGGTCCAAAGTGCCCTCTAAAATTATTTCTGCGGACACCTGATTGCCCCGCCGGGGTGGCGCAGTGGTAAGACGCCAGACTACTGTGCCGGAGTTCCCGGGTTCGAACCCGACCTCGGCGGCTGCGTTTCGATGGAGGCGAAACGAAGTGGCGTCCGTGTGCTGTGCGATGTCAGCGCACGTTAAAGATCCCCAAGTGGTCGAAATTACTCCGCAGCCCTCCGCTACGGCTCCCCTTTCTCTCTTTCCACTTTCACTCCCACCCTCCTCCCTTCCCTTACGGCGCGGTTCAGGTGTCCACAGAGCAAGTGTGACAGATACTGCGCCTTTCCCTTCCTGTGAACCAATAAACCAACCAACCTGATTGATTTATAGGAAGGGAAAGGCGCGGCAGCTGTCTCAATTGACACCTCACCGCGCCGTAAGGGAAGGGAGGAAGGTGGGAGTGAAAGTGGAAAGAGAAAGAGGAGCCATAGTGGAGGGCTACGCAGTAATTTCGACCACCTGGGGATTTTTACCATGCGCTGATATCGCACAGCACACGGGCGCCTCTTCGTTTCGCCTCCATCGAAACGCAGCCGCCGAGGTGGGGTTCGAACCCGGGTACTCCGGCACAGTAGTAGGGCGTCTTACCACTGCACCACTCCGGCGGGACAAATGGCACTGCCTGAACTGCGCCGTAAGGGAAGGGAGGAAAGTGGTAGTAAAAGCAGGAAGAGCGAAAGATCTTGTTTAGTGAAGGGCTACGGCATCTCTTACTTTCTGGACATTGAATATGCGGATGGTGGAAATTATTCCGGAGCCCTGACTACTCCTCTTTCTCTCTGCGCTTTTATTTCCACATTCCTTTCTTTTAGGTGGTTTTGTCGGCTGTCCGACGAGAAGTGTGACATGTGGTGCTCCCTTCCTTTGTTACAAACCACCTTAGATTTCAATTTCACCAGACCCTTTCAAGAAGGATTGATTTTATCATACATTTAACCCTACTCCAAGCTGTACCGTTTCCTTAAATACAAAAACTTACCGACTGGAGAAACGATTTTAAAGGCACTATCGTGTTTACACCTACAAAGAATCTTCAGCCTCGGTACTTCTAATGGTTTTGTTTTTCACGAGCACCCACTTGCCACTGGTTTCGGGTCACGTAAAATTTTATTGTGCCTAATGCCTTCCGCTGTAAAATAAGACTTGGCAATGGGCTATGTACATCAATGAATGAAAATCGGCCCGATCTGCCGCGTTCGCTAAGTGATTTTAACACTCGATTCCTTAACCCGAGGACGCGTAACCAAATCCGTGCCACATTTCGATGGATGCGAAACGGAAGCACACTTGCCATGTGCGATGCCAGTGCACGTCAAAGGATCTCAGGTGGTTGCAATCTGCATAGGGAGCCCTCACCTGCGCCGTTACTGATAGCTTAGTCGCTTTAGAATGTCTCACTCGTAAACCAAACTAAATCACCACGTAAAGGTTGGTTGGTTGGTTGGTTCATTGGTTGGTTCATAGGAAGGGAAAGGCGCAGTATCTGTCACACTTGCTCTGTGGACACCTGAACCGCGCCGTAAGGGAAGGGATGAAGGTGGGAGTGAAAGTGAATAGAGAGAAAGGGGGGCCGTAGTGGAGGGCTACGGAGTAATTTCGACCACCTGGGGATCTTTAACGTGCGCTGACATCGCACAGCACACGGACGCCACTTCGTTTCGCCTCCATCGAAACGCAGCCGCTGAGGCCGGGATTCGATCCCGGGAACTCCGGCACAGTAGTCGGGCGTCTTACCACTGCACCACCCCGGCGGGGCCACGTAAAGGCTCACAAATATAAAGAATGTTTGTCCGCACTAACGTAATTGGTAGGATGGCCCGATATGACGTCTCGTGCTGTTGCACGTGCACCCAAGAGCTGCTCGAGCGATCAGGGCCCAAATATATCCTGGCCCAGGCACGATAACCGAACAGCGCCCTGCCTGAAACGGACGCCTACAGGCGGGCTCCCAGCGCAGGCAGCCGCTAGACCTGACAGTAGAGCCACATCTAGTGACGACGTTTCAAGGAGTCAACTTGGCGCGTACCCCAATCAGTCAAGCTACAGCGCCCATCACCATGGTGGGTCCCTTCCCCATCGACAAAAAGCAATACTCGGACTCGTCCAGCGAGAGCTACAGAGACAAGTACTGCAAGGACCATCCTCGGCCCAGCACGCCTCCTCATCCGCGATCTCAATTCCCGGCGTCCGAAAGGGGTTCCCAGCTGTTCCTCCATCAGAGCGTCACCTGCGCCCCACCGCAGCCGACCTCCGCTCATTCATCTACGTTGGTACGTGTATGAATTGTTCTAATTTTGTTAACTCTTTACCAGTAACAACATACAGGCCCTTTATTGCAAGTTACGGAGGTCGACCAATGGGTCAGCTTAGGTTCTTTTTTTTTTTTTTTTAAACGCACGCTATATCATGGCGTTCGCAACGTCCACAGCCTGACCTTGTTGGACAGGTGTGATTGCGTGTTTTATCGAAAAACCATTTAACAGTTTATGATTGGCGTCCGCAAAAACTGTGAACGCAAAGTGTCCGCATCATCAGAAAAACAAAAAACGTGTCTCCACAGGGAATCCAGGCTCCATCCCTCGGATCCCCAGTCGATCCTTTTAACCAACTGCGGCACGCCTGGGATCATGAGAAGCACATCGTAACTCACCTCTATAATAAGGATGACAGCAGCGATATCAATGACGCTGCAGTTAGTGCTAATAATTATAGTAGACATGGCAATTACGGGGCATTTATTTGATAACGATATGACAGCAAATCCATACGATGGGAGGAGTACGTACCGTCAATTCCGCGCATGCAGAGGCACTGCAGCGAACGCGCGCCATTGAACGCCATGCGAGAAGAGCAATGGCTTGCCGTTCAATCTCACACTCACAGGAGCACTGCAACGAACGCGCGCCAAGCTACGGAAATTTACACTATAACGCTCAAGCTACGGAAATTTACACTATAACGCCCGAGTCCTGGCCGTGATAAAAAAACTATAGAAGGGACGCGTGATGCACTGGATGCAGTAGCAACATTCAGGCTTCTGAATTTCTGCAGTGTCGATTCTTCAGTGCTCTTGAAATTTTTTTGAGGGCACTTAGTGCTTACGACACGGCTTCTGAGACGAACTATCTGGGCTTGAATCCGTCCTCGGAGGTCGCGTTTTGGTGCAGGCGATATGCAAAAGACCTGCGTGTGCTCTGCGTGTGCTGTGCGATGGCAGTTGTTGGGGCTGTAGGAAGACGGAAGAAAATGCATAGGCCTGCTACTGGCTCTGTAGCTGAGCCACGTCCGCTGCCTCGTGCGGGCAGGAAGAACTGAACTGATTTATTTATAGGAAGGGAAAGGCGCGGTAACTGTCTCACTTGTTTTCTGTGGACACCACAACCGCGCCGTGAGGGAAGGGAGGAAGATAGGAAGTGAAAGTCGAAAGAGAGAAAGAGGAGCCGTAGTGGAGGGCTACGGAGTAATTTCGACCACCTCGGGATCTTTAACGTGCGCTGACATCGCACAGCACACGGACGCCACTTTGTTTCGTCTCTATCGAAACACAGCCGCCGTGGTCGGGTTCAAACCCGGGTACTCCGGTACAGTTGTCGGGCGTCTTACCACTGCACCACCCCGGTGGGACGTGCGGACAGGAGAGAGTAGAGAAGAAGGAAAAAGAAGAGAGAAAGATTGACGCGCGCCGCAACTGCCGTTTTCCACCACCTAAGCGGTGGCATGTGCAATGACGGCCTGCGATGGCAGCGCACATCATAGCTTCCAGGTAGTAAAATTTTTTTTGCGCCACAAAGCGACTCGGGCTATGAGACGCCGTAGTGGAGGGCTCCGGAAATTTCGGCCACCTGGGGTTGATTAACGTGCACTGACGTCAATCAGAACATGGATGACCTTCTTTTTGCCTTCACGCAAAAGTGATGCCATGGCGGGGATAATAATTGGTTCAGAGGAAGGGAAAGGCGCAGTATCTGTCACACTTGCTGCGGTGGATAGCTGAACCGCGCCGTAAGGAAAGGGAGGAAGGTGGGAGTGAAAGTGGAAAGAGGAAGAGGAGCTGTATTGGAGGGCTCCGGAGTAATTTCGACCACCTGGGGATCGTTAACGTGCGCTGACATTGCACAGCGCACGGACGCCTCTTCATTTTGCCTCCATCGAAACGCAGTCGCCGAGGTTGGGTTCGAGCCCGGGTACTCCGGCAGAGTGGTCGGGCGTCTTACCACTGCACCAACCAGGCGGGGCTTGCGCTTCCTCGTGCGGACAGAAGATAAAAAGTAGAGAATAAAGAAAAAGAAGAGGGAGAGAAAGACGCGCGGCGCAACAGCCGTCATCCACCATCTAAGCTGTGGCGAGTGCAATGACGGCCTACAGCAGATAAAGATTCGGAATTTACTCCTAGCCCTGTACTACGGCTCCTCTTTTTGTCTTTTCACTTTCACTCCCGCCTTCCTCTCTTCATTTACGGCGTGCTTCAGGTGCCCCGCCGCGGTGATGCAGTGGTAAGACGCCCGACCACTGTGCCGGAGTACCCGGGTTCGAACCCGACCTCGGCGGCCGCGTTTCGATGGAGGCGAAACGAGGAGGCGTCCGTGTGCTGTGCGATGTCAGCGCACGTTAAAGAACCCCATGTGGTTGAAATTACTCCGTAGCCCTCCACTACGGCTCCTTTTAGAGCGCAGCTCTTTGGCGCTCGTTCCTGGGTTTCGCGTCGGCGTCGGCTTCGTAACCAGCGCCTCCCCACTTTCATCCCCCCAGTTCGAGCCGGCGCTTGGCAACCGAAGCCTCGCAGGAAGCGCGGAGCAGCCGGAGAACACAAGGAAAGGAAGGGGGTTTTGGGGGGGGGGGGAAAGGGGTCGCCGGAGGAAGCGCTAGCAGCGACTGTCTGATGCCGCTGCCGCCGCTAGCGAGTCAAGACAACGTGACCGCGTAGATAATAATAATAATAATTGGTTCACAGGAAGGGAAAGGCGCAGTATCTGTCGCACGAGTTCGTGGACACCTGAACCGCGCCGTAAGGGAAGGGAGGAAGTTGGGAGTTAAAGTATAAAGAGAGAAAGAGGAGCCGTAGTGGAGGGCTACGGAGTAATTTCGACCACTAGGGGATCTTTAACGTGCGCTGACATCGCACAGCACACGGATGCCTCTTCGTTTCGCCTCCATCGAAACGCAGCCGCCGAGGTCGGGTTCGAACCCGGGTATTCCGGACAGTAGTCGGGCGTCTTACCACTGTACCACCACGGCGGGGCATGACCGCGTAGAAAAACTGATTTATTTTTTATAGGACGGGAAAGGCGCGGTAACTGTCTCACTTGTTTTCTGTGGACACCGCAACCAAGCCGTAAGGAAAGGAAGGAAGGCGAGAGTGAAAGTGGAAAGAGAGAAAGAGGAGTCGTAGTGGAGGGCTACGGAGTAATTTCGACCACCTGGGGATCTTTAACGTGCACTGACATCGCACAGCACACGGACGCCTCTTCGTATCCCGTTCCTCTCGCTCGTAACGCGTCCCACGGCTATGACAACCTCGCGAGGCACTTGTATAGATCTCGTCTTTGAGAATCAAGCATTGGTGTACCAAGTCGAACATATATCAGTCTATTTCTCCGACCACAAAGCTTCCTTCATGACTGTCAAGAACTGTTAGTGCAGTCTTTGTTAAAGGAATACGTGTGAAAGTGGAGTCTTTGTTAAAGGAATACGTGTGAAAAAAAAAATTATGTGATAGCGCATACATGTGTTGCTCGATTTCTTTGCCTCAATCTATCGAAAAGATGAAACAGCTTATTTGCTGCGCTCAAATTTCGCATTAGGAAGTAGCGTAATCGTCGGTAATTTTTTTCTCTTTTCACTTTCACTCCCACCTTGATCACCTTCCCTTACGGCGCGGTTGAAGTGTCCGCAGGAAACGCGACAGAAACTGCAGGAAGACGAGTTACAGTACTGCGCCTTTTCCTTTCTGGGAACCAATTATTATTATTATCCCTTCACTGCCACCTTCCTGCCTTCTCTCACAAACCGATTAAGGCATCCACAGAGAAGTGAAACGGGTACTGTGTCTTTGGCTTTTGCAAGATGAAATGCAATTGTTATCCGCTTGCAGGTACGCGCGCCGCAGGCGCACCCGGAGCCGTCGTCTTCGCAGCCACCCGAGTTGTCGCCGGAGAAACGGATCACGGCGATAAAACGCAGATGGTAAGGACTTTTTTTGAATTAGTGCTACGCACACTCATGCGGTATATTCAACCTCGCTGTTAAGGCAAGCGTTAGGCCTATATTTGTTGACTCAGCTACAAAGCGCCGTGGTGGCTCTGTACACAGCCTGGATATCTAGATTTCATCCCGGCTCTTATGTTTCCATAGAGGTGAAAGCCATGCCCGCGTAATGGCGTCTGAGGGCACGTTGAGGGTCCTAACAAATTGTACGCGAGTTGATGGATTTTGTTACTTGAGAATCCAGGTTAGTCTACATTACTCCCAGAGGCCCCCTTTAACGCACCCCTGCCCATGCACCTGTCATCAACGCCACCGTTAGCCGGACTTTACCTATTGGAAGCAAATGACCTCTGCCATATCGGTTAACTAGGACCTAAGTTGCTGCATCGATTACCCCTTGCGAACTTCCGGCCAAGCATACGTGATATAGTGTGTGGGTACTCGTGTAAGGAATATTTGGGGACTGCGTAAAATAATTGTATCATGGCTCTTTGCGGTTCTGGCAATTGATGAGTGTCTGATACGCAAAGACAAAGTACTGCAATAATTGTAAATTATTAAATGACAAAATAAACAAATGTAAACAATTGTCAACTAGGGCTGGAAAGGTTTTAAAATGCTCAGAATAGAAATCTCATGTTTGATGATGGTAATTAAGACAATTTATAGTCTGTAGCTGATCAATTATTAGGATGAAATAATTGACAAAAAAATTAAACATTGGATAAAGGGTTCGAACCCGACCTCGGCGGCTGCGTTTCGATGGAGGCGAAACGAAGAGGCGTCCGTGTGCTATGTCAGCGCACGTTAAAGAACCCTAGGTGCTCGAAATTATTCCGTAGCCCTCCTCTTTCTCTCTTTCCACTTTAACTCTGACCTTCCTTCCTTTCCTTACGGTGCGGGTCAGGTGTCCACAGACACAAGTGTGACAGATAATACGCCTTTCCATTGCTGTGAACCAATTATTATTATTATTAGAAAAAGGAGGGTTCAAAGACGTTAAAATGCTCAGAACGGAAATCCAATGTTTGCTGATAAGTATCGCTCTATAAAATTAGTAAACCGATTTTAAAAGGAGTAAAAATGAAACAAAATGTAAATTGAAGAGAAAAAACGCTGTCCGTTTCTGTGAAGAGCATTTGTGTCACCCTTGACGGTGGAGTTTAAAGCGTGCGATATAGTCCAACATTTTTGTCGCGCCTGGCAGAGCCGCCGACGTCGGCTACGCCTACGTCGGCTACGAAGGGCGCCTCAAGGAACCGCCTCCTGTTTATCCTAGTGTTCCTTGCTTGCACCAGACTGACGACCCGATCGATGGAACGTTTTTCGCATGCATTTTAGAGAAGAGGGCCGGGATTCTCGGAGGAAATGGGGTAGTTGCCTACCGAGGCACTTGTAGTGATCAAGGCAATGATGCGACCTGCTATACCGCGACTGTTCAGAGGAAATGGGGTAGTTGCCTACCGAGGCACTTGTAGTGATCAAGGCAATGATGCGACCTGCTATACCGCGACTGTTCAGCTGACACAAAACATTCACATACGGCCGTGAAGGCGTTTGTCATGGTCCGAGCGGCCGTCGACAACAACTACGCACGGCGACAGTGACTGTTTTCGTGTCGTACTGAAAATTAATCATTTAAGTGTCTGGATGATTTATACGAGAGTGAGAATATACAGTAAAGAAGATCACTTTCTTGGTCGGCCGCAGTTCCTGTTGATTCTCCATGGACCGAGCGAATTGCTCGGTTGTGTGAGGCACAAAACCACTGTGGCTCCGTGTCGCCAAATGGACGGTTTTTCAATTCCCGCTAGGTACCGTTCACGAAGCAGATTCCACACCTTCTAGCATTCTTCCTGTGAAATTATAGTGCGTGTAAGGCAAACATTATCTTCCTTATGCCTCCTCGAGCAGTGGACTAAAATGGGCACGGCAAGTTACGCATCGCAGCGTATACCGCTCATCTACAGCTGTGTCAGGCCGCACTATTGACGGATTGCATTCGAGGCATTTTTTGTCCTCCCGGTATCTCTGCAGTCACTTCTGTCGGTATCATGAACAAGTGATGCGCTGGAAATCCTTCCAGCAGCCGTTATATAAGTGTCCGAAAAGTGCGCGGTCGATATCAGACCGCCATACGTTTTACTGCGCGTGTACAATGCTGCGATGCGAGGCCGGCACGATCGGCGAGAAATAGGGTCCATTTGTATCAGCAGTGCGCACACAATCACGGAAAAAGAGGAAATAGGACAGAGCACTGAGCTTTCAAATTTATTTCAAGACAACTGAAACCTGCACTTATATATACACGCCTAGGTGTGGCGCTGGTATCGAGGCACCCAACCCACGCCGGGTGAAAAGCGCCACCTGGGGAATAATCAAAGTGACAATGACGACGCGCTATCGAACTGGTAATCACACGCTTTTTTTGGACATCAAAAGATGCATCGTCGCTAAAAACTATTAGACAATTACTTGCATGACGCACAGCACAAATGTCAAAAGGACGGCGAAAACAAGGCTGTGTGGCACAAGAATGACAAATGCAACAAAGAAAAACTAGGAATGAAAAAAACAGGGTAGAGGGCGCAATTATGTTAGAACATGGCAGGGCGAGAAGACGGTGAACAGATTAGCGGAACGAAAGATGAGCACCAACAATTAACATGGCTAGAACGAAAAAAAAAAGCAACATATGAAGGGGGCCTCTAGAAAGCAGAAATGAGATAAAACCAGAGAGAAAAATATTTATTTTTCAGATAGTGGAGATGGAAGAGGTGCTGTCGCAAACTTCCGCGATGCCTGATATAAAGGTGGCTTAAACAATTTTGCTCCTGATTTGGTTCTTATATTTTTCTAGGATTGTTGTTTTTCAAATCGGAGAATGCATGTATTTTTGTTGTCACAATCCCGGCAGTTGGAAGGCAAATTTCTCAGCGGGGCACCAGATAAGTCGTTCTTGTGTTTCATTAGCCTTTCATTTAAACACCTTCCTGTTTGGCGTATGTATGCCTTACCGCAAGCTAGATGAATGGTGTAAGCCACGCCCTGCTCTCTGGACACCAAAGTGTCTCGGTGCCTAATCGAACAACCACTTTTCATTTTTGTTTTGCTCACACAGTTTCGACGTCGGAGAGATGACCAGTTTCGAAGAGTTAATTTCCCTTTCGGATGCATTCGCCTCAGAAATAACAGCTGCGTACCCGCCTAAACGGCAGATCACATGCATATGCTTCTGCTCCGCTTGCTGCCGCAATGAGCAGGCCTCGTAGTGTGCCACATCTGTGCTTCCTCCAGCCGCCGGTTACAGGCTCCTAATGACGCGCCTACAAGTGGGCCACAGGGCGTACAAGAAAACCAACCGCAGTCTTCATGTTAGACTTACAGTTTATTGTACACTCTCAGGGGACCGAAATAGCGCTACCGATGTTCAGCACCTCATGACGAACATCGACTCAAGAACCAGCTCTTGTGATGTGAGCGAACGTTGAAGTTAATTTTGGCCACGAAATTCGCAGCCATCAACAAGGCGGTCGAAATTGTCCAGAGCCTTCATTTACAAACTTCCATCATAGCCTCAGTGGTTTTGGAACATTAAGCCTGTAAAATATAATTTTTTCAACATTACGCTAGGCGTAGAAAAAAATGATATTAATATTGTGAGCCTTCAATGTATCTTCTAATTTCACTTGTACATACCATCATCATCTCGCGGAGCCACTTCCGGCTCGCGCCTCGGTTCGCCATCGTTTCACTTGTACATACCATCATCATTCCGCGGAACCACCTCCAGCTCGCGCCTCGGTTCGCCATCGGAATAAACGCCAGGCACGGCACACCTTGCCTTGCCGCCGCGACATTGCCGTCTCGACCTGGTCTTTTCACATTATACTAAAGGGAGCCACTAGATGTGGCTTGCTGTCGATGGACGTCTGAACTGTAGCTTGAAAAACGCAACAAAATAGAGGGCTCGCTTTGGACAACGTATTGGAGTTTGATATGCATTGTCTCCGTCGAAAGGGTGGCGTATAGAACCCACGTCTTCGATGTCATGAGCCACACTTTTGGCAGTGCCACCACGGCTGTGGTAGAACACACATCAAGGGAAGTAATGCTCTGAACACACTGCTGGCCCAGCATGTATCATTCCATAGAGTCACAGGGAAACAGTTCGGTGTCCTTGCTAATTATTCCTATTTGTTATTGAAGTGAAGATATACATAGTGAATTTATGTTACTGAACCCAATCTCGTTCATTACAAATCAAGGTTTCTCCCAATGCATCAGGAGAAGAGGCATAAAAATTAAACGTAACAATAGTAGGCTTCAATATTAAATATATTTCTAGATACCCGTCATTATTCATACTAGGGAACTGCACACGTTTACATACTCATAAAGCAACTTTCAAGAATTGAATAAAATTGATACCGAGGCACTCTAATAATCCTATATTGATTCTGCTCTGTAAGGTTGCTGTTTTTTGCTGATCCGAGAGCTGCACACCGCAGTTACGACCTGGTGTGGCAGCTGAGCTCCTGCGCCCTGATGGCAGACGTGGTCACTGTGCTGCTGGTCGGCGCCATCTCCCGTGGAATGGTACACCCGGACGTGGCTCCCATCAAAATGATGAACGTGGTCAGCAGCGCCAACGATACCCTTTTCGCCGTCTTCGTCGTCGTCCATCATTGCCTAGGAGGACGAACTGGTGGGTGCCAGGCTCAACGGCAACAAGAGGCGCAAGGAGAAGCGACGACGCCACCGTGGTAAGCGAGCGACGTCGCTTTTCGACAGGTCGGGACCCGCCGCTGCGGCTCAGTGGCTAAAACGCTGGATTACTCAACCGAAGTATCATGGTTCGAACCCAACCACGGCGGCCGCATTTCTACGGAGGCGACGGTCGACTACTGAGCCGTTGTACTGGAACACCGGCGGCTGTGTTTTGAAGGAGGTGAAGCAGAGAGGCGCCCATAAGCTTTACGCTTTCAGTGCGTGTTAAAGATGCCCAGGTAGTTGAAATTACTGCATATTCTTCGCTGTGACACTTCTTTCTGATCGCATTCACTCCCACATTCATCCCTTCCCCTATGACACGAGTCAGGTGCCCGCTTCAAAGTGTGATAGATACGGCGCCTCTACTTTCCTATTAACCAATTTACAGAATACAAACGCGAAGGCGTCCGTACGCTGTTGTTTACGATAGATAGATAAGATAGGTAGATAATGTTTATTTGAGTGTGCCTCAACAGCCAAGTGGCCTGAAGGAGCGCACACTAGGTCAGATACATCAGAATGACCACTTAAAAACATTTAAAACCAGACATGAAAACAACAATTAGGCAAATATGTCCATGTGAAACGTTTTGTTATACAGGAAGAAGGAAGATTGTTGGAAGAAGAAAAAGAAAATGCATTGGCCTGCTACTGACTGTAGCTGAGCCATCTCCGCTGCCTCGTGCGGATATAAGAGAAAATAAAGAAAGAAAAAAAGAAGAGCAAGAGAAAGACGCGCGTCTCAACAGCCGTCGTCGACCACCGAAGTGGTGGTGGGTGAAATGACGGCCTGCAACAGATAAAAATCTGGTGGCTGGCTAGCCTCCACCGCAAGCGGCGTTAACCTACAAGACCCAGCCCCGTAGGGCCAGGAACAGCCACCTCCCCACCCCCCATACGCTCTGCCAATGCACACAGATGATGGTGTCAAAATTATTCTGGAGCCCTCCATTGCAGGAGCTATTTCCTTTTTTTCATACAATCTCACATATCATTTTATCTTACAGCGCTCTTCAGGTGTCTATATCGAAGTGTGACAGATAGTGCGGCTTTCTTGCAGATTTACATTTCAGGAAGGCGGCAGCTTGCTCTGTGCTAAAATGGCCGAGAAGTTTAATACTCCGACACTAAAAAATTGGCGGTCCAAATCATTCTACGCCTAGATTATTTCACTGCAGAAATGTATGCGTACTGGCCCATGTTCTGTTGGTAAAAGCAAACTGCATATTTTGAAGAAACAGTTCTAATAATGCGTGTTGTGAGCTGTACATCTACGTGCCTTGTAAAGATGCAATGCCCCGCCGGGATGGTGTAATGGTAAGACGCCCGACTACTGTGCCTAAATGCATTCCTGTATTTGCTAAATGCAGCTAAATGTAGCTAAATGCATTTCTGCATTAAGATGCACCAGCGCGCCCAGGCAGCGCGAACTATGGGCGAAGTATGGGGAGTTGGTTGCTATGTCCGTTCAGACATGACTAGAACACTTTCTTGACTCGGGGTTTTTATTAGAAAGCGACAATCAACTCAGAGTTCGCTCCTGCTTGTGACTTGTTCCCAAATGCAGTTGTTTAAATTTCGCTTGCTTCGTACGAGACCACCTTTCCGACATGACAGCATACTTCCTGGCCACCGCTCACAGCCACTGCATATCAGTTTCGTTACAGGAGGTGCCAAATCTCGAAAGGAGCTCCGCAAGACCTCAGCCACTTCACAGCAGACGCGACCCACGACATCCGACAGCGACGCCTGGCATCGGTCCACATCCAAGCTGACTTCGTCGGCTGCGACTGAGTGGGAGTCGAGGACCGACTCCAAAACGCGCGCGGACCCGCCAGTACAGGTATTTCAACGCTTTGAAGCCATAACCCTGATCGTAACCAGTGCCGAATCGCGCATCGATCCTATCGCAAGCTTCTCGCAGTGGTCACAAACCTGTCTGTTATAACAAAATGGTTACTCATTGACACCCACCTAAGCTCACCCCCATGGCTACATTGAATAGCTTACAGCTTTCTCGGAAGCTTTATGTTTAAACAGAAATTCTTACTTGTACGGGGTGCGAATTTTTATCCACTTGCGAATGCTCGGAGCAACTCGCATGGCTGTCGTCTGCAGCCGTTCGGCGGCGTTCAGGTGGATGCCAATGAGTAATTAGTCTCATTAGAAATCTATGCCACCTTGGGGGATTCCCTTAAATATCTGACCAACAACATTCCTAATTCGTGCTATTCATCAATTTGCTCCCGCATATCTCTTCTGCTGTCCTTCCTCGCTAGCTCAGTTGGTAGAGCGACTGTCCCAGAAAGGCGATGGTCCCTGGGTCGATCTCCAGACCAGGACGAATTTTTCTTTCACGCAGTAAGCTGTATAAGTTTCATTTGCAGCCGTATAGCTGCGTTTAGGTGGATGCCAGTGACTAATTACTACCTTATTACGAATCCTCACAACCTTAGGGGTTTGCCCTAAATCTTTGGACTAAACCCGTCTTTTAGCCGAATTCTTCTGGTCGATTTGGCACCCGGCAAGAAATGACCTTTAGAAGCGGGACTAGTGTGTCATTTTATGGCAGATGTGTGATCCCATCATTGCGTAATAAAGCCTCAGTGCAGAATCCATGCTTTGAAATATGGGCGCGGCGGCTACGGCCGCTTTGCCGAAGAGAGCACATGGAAGAAGAGAAAAGCCGTCTTAGGAACGCTCATATATATATTTATCCTCAGGGCCGGGGGCATTACAGAGGGGAGGGGCATTAAGACTCGCCTGTATTTTTCTTGATATTTTCCCTATAGTTGATGTCAGTAATGTAAGCAGGGAGGTGGTCGTAGTCATTTGCGGTTCGTGGAATAAATGAATTTATACAAATCATGGTTCGGCAGTGCGGGATCCCTACATTGATGATGTGATCACTGTGTAAGGATATATCAGATGGAGGAGGAAGTAACTGACATTTGAGAATAGGATTAGTATACTAAATCCGGTGAAAAATACACAAGCGGGGATGTTTACAGAGAAAGAAATGGCAGACCAAAGGCCCAGTTTATACGCTTGCTGGTTCGTGAGAAATTAGAGACAATTATACGAGCGGCGTGGTTCTGAACGGACTCTTAAACTGTTATAATTAAAGTTACTTCTTTGCAGTATACCAAATAGGGCATGCATATTCTAATTTGGGTCTTATTTTATTTTATTTATTTTTGCTTATTTATTTACAGATACTACAGCCTCGATAAGATTATTGCAAGAGTGGGGCACAGTGTAAAACAAAGAAATAAAAAACAGTTATACAACCTTATGAACAGACCTCTAAGAATTCCTCTAATTATAATGAACAGATGTTGCGTGGAAAATAATTCCAAGCTTCAATGGTATGAGTAAAAAAACTGTACTTCAACACTTTAGTAGGTGCGAAAAAGGGAAAAGTGTTCAGGGTGTAGTGGCTTCTTGTAGTTCAAGGTTTAGAAAATTTGAGATAATTACATAGCGAAGAAAAGCGAGGTGAAATCACTATGAATTTCAACATGAATAAAATGGCAAAATGGCGACGTAAGAAGCCTAGTGTGTGGTTAGCCTTGTTAGATTCATGTTCTCGTGCATTTTCCAAGAGAGCTTATGTGTTATGTGAACACCGATATATTTATACTATGAAACATGTGATAGAGGAGTCTTACTAAGCAGATAGCGAGTGGTTATCTCATGATCATGTTATCAAGAGATATCATGATAACATGAGTGCGGCTATCATGAGTGAGGATAGAATACGCATGCGCTTGCATTTAGAATTGTTAAGCTTCATAAGCCAGTCACTGCACCACGAAGAAATTGTGTTTAAGTCCGACTGCAAACACGCTTCATTACGGGAATTAGTAATGATACAACATAACACACAGTCACCTGTAAAAAGTTCAATGCGGGAAGAAATATTGTTAGGAGGATCAATAATATAAAATAGAAACAAGGGTGGACCTGACAGAAAACCTTGAGGCACTCCAGCATTTACAGAAATAAGAGGCGAGAGACATATTGCCTTCGGTTGGGAAGCAAATATTTAATCGAGCCCAATACCTGATAGACATTATTCAGAGCACGAGTTTAATAAGTAGCAAGTCTTGCGAAATAGTGTCAAACGCCTTAACCTTAATTCACGCTACAAAATTGATTGGTCATTTTTAATACTGCGCTGTTTCATTCAGTTTGTCGCTGGTAGTTGTTTTAGGAGTGCACACCGGACTTTGCTCAGTAGAGCAAAATGCATTTTGGTAGCGCGAAACCCGCTGTACAGCGCAGCACTACAACCTGGACTTTGCAATTTCACTAGGGCACATAAGGATAAAGTGATCGAAATAATTGTAGGTAATTCATATTCGATAATATATATAAAGTTAATAAAGCTGACTCGACGAATCGGTTTGCTGGCGTCGGTAGATTAGCGCCGTCGGTCGCCACTGATTTACATACAAGGGTACGAAAGGCGTGATCTATATATCGCGAATTCTTATTACAGCGGTGTTGGTTGGAGCGATTTTCTTATACAAAGGGGTGTCCGAGCTTAGTCAGTATTTAATTAGTTTTTTGATGACTACCAAGCCGGAGTATTAGTAGCAATTCTCGGTGGACACCTGAGCACAGTGGATTCGCATCCCGAGTCGCTTTGGGGCTTCAAACACCGTAAAATTAAACCAAAGTCAGAATTTGCAAATGAATCTTTACATCCTCGCTGCGGAGACTGCAGTGAAATCAAAACTTTTGTGGTTGACATTTCCACGACTGGAGCGCAGAGTCACTGACACCAAAGACAACTCTGAAATATTAAATGTTATGGGATATATTTTAAATATATAATTTCGTATCGTAACATGCCGTGTCTTTCCTTCAATAACTTAATGTGAAGGAACTTTTTTACACTTAGCCCCAAGCAGTTCTTCACCTCTTGCTTTCTTCATTGCTAACATTGAGTTTTGTCCGCCTCGGACAGCCTTTATTTAGACATGTGCGTGGTGCGAACTCATATTAAACCCGTTAATAGGATTTCACTCAGCATGACACATGTCGCGTGCCAACCAGGGTAGTCACCAGATGCATTGAGCGGCATTTCTCACCTTCCGGTTGTAAGTCATTAGAGGTTCATGGTGCCACGAAGGCAAAAACTGTCCTGCTCGGGCGGCCCCTTTCCGGAGCCTCCTCCTGCCAACGATGGCGCATATGCCATGTAGAGATATGGGAATACCGGTCTGCACTTGCAAAGCGCGGCAGGGGAATACGGGCTATCAATGACACAAAAAATGAACAAAAAGTGCTGCAAATCAAAATTAAAGAATAAAATGAGAATCGGAACAAAACGGCAAGGAACTGGTGCTCGAAAGTAAATGGAACCAGCATAAATATTGATTGCCGAGCGAAGCAAATATTGCATTTCCTCTTCCCAATTCATTTGAACGCCTCTGAACTTTATTCCATTTCAGTCGCTGCACAGCTGAGTCTGCGGCGGCGGCTACGACGCGTGGCTCCTCAACGCCCTGCTAGTGTGTCATCAACCAAGACATCTTCAGTGAGGTGGGCATGACGAAAATACGTCCAGGAGCGTCAGTCAAGGGAGGCAAGCAGCGACCGCGGCTTAACTGCTGCGAAGTCACTTGGCCCGTAGTCTAGCTGCGACCTTCTTGTGGCCTCGAGACGAGGACGGCGAGCTGTATGCATCAGCTGCTGTATGGATGGCCGCGCGCAGCGCTAACGAGCCCCCAGTGTGGACGACGGCTGACTACCCTCCTGTATTATCAATTATCATTAAGTGGAAATATAATGTATACAATTCGCAACCCACGCCTCCGTTCACTGACTGCGAGCAGTCTCTTACCAAGATACTTTGTTGGGCGAGTTGGCACTTATTTATTATGATTATAAACAGCGCGAACACGAATACAAAGGACAAGATACAAGAAAGCCACAGTACAAGCGCTGACTCACAACTATGGCTAAGTCCTTTACTCCAAGGCCCAGAAAAAACAAACACGAAGAAAACGAAACAGTCACGTGAAACAACCCCTGGGTTCACTTCCTGCACAAAAACTCACTTAAAAAAGACACCTCTTTGCTTGAAAGAGCAAGAGAAGTCTTGCTGACACACTTATTTTTTAAGTAATTTTTCTGTGCAGGAAGTGAACCCAGGGGTTGTTTCACGTGACTGTTTCGTTTTCTTCATGTTTGTATTTTTCTGGGCCTTGGAGTCTCTTAACAGTCTCTTAACCGCACATGGGTGTTCCGCTTCCCCTGTCAATATTTTACGTGGAATGAAGCGGCCGCGCTGCCTTTGTGGTGAGGCTACGGTTACTCAGGAGGGAGCGTATGAGGTAAATACCCTGTAGCAGAGGTGGTGTAAGGTGCAGCCGTATTACCAGTTTCCCTGCATTCGTAGTTTCGGGAAAGAACTGCTGGCATTACGCAGATGGATACAAGAGCTTAAGCTGAGGATCGAAGATCCTATCCTTCTGCTGGGATCACACGAGATCGTTCAAGAGCTGTCCCAGACAGGTTGTGATAACCTCACTGTTAATTTTCTCGGTGTCGGAGAGCTTTGGCACTCCGTATCGCATGATCAGCTGTTCAAAAACCTTAAAGCTGGTGCTGCCACTGGAGAAGCAGCTTTACAATATCTGCCACAACGCCATACCACTGTCAGAATGTTATCGCCGAACAACGGCCATCAACGTTAACGATAATTTCTACGCTCAAAAGGTTGGCAGTTTCATAGGCTCATTAGTAGCTTTCATTGTGCTGATAAGCCTAATAACAGCTCGCTGAAGCGAAGTCAAGTAAATTCGGGATTCTAGACAGCGCACATATTCATCCTTTCTTGCAGTAGCAATCATGACATTTAAGGTCGGGGCTTAAGGCTTTATTTTGTATATGCAAAGTTTCCTCCGTTAACGGAATGGTTTTTAGAACAAAAATATTCAACCACCACCTCTGCTAGATGTACAGTTTTGTGGCATGACATATCCTTCTAAATAGCGCTCATCCTATAATCGTGAAAAGGATATATAGGAACTGCATCAGCACTGCCTGAGAAGAACTTACAGGTTCTTGCGGCACAGTTAGTACCGCCCAGGCTTTGCAGAATATTTTATCCAGAACGTTATACAATATGCTCCTTTCAAATCAAGTGCCAGGATGGCCCTTGTGAGTTGGAAGGTGTCTCAAGGAGGTCTTTGTACAGGCACAAAAGGACATCCTGCGTCGAAAGGTGAGGACGGAAGCCGAGTTGAATGTTATATGAGTTTGTTCTAAGTATTTCTTCAATCTTGTGTTGATGACAGTCTATGAGCTTCCCTAAACACAGAGTAAGCGATATCGGTCTTAGATTATCCAGTTTAAGAGGTTTGTTCGGCTTCGGAATAAACCTAACCTCGGTCGTCTTCCAGGATATTGGTAACGTGTCTGTAGCACAATGCTGCTCGTTGAAGCATTCTACCAACGAGGTGATGTAGTCATTGCTAAGGTTAAATAAGCGCTTGACTGTTATTTGATCTCACCTGGAGCTGCATTCTTTTTCATGACCGCGATTTCTTCTTTGATTTCTTCTTTCGTAATAGGATGTCCAGCTTAGGATTCGGAAGCCCAGGGTACTCTGGCAGTCCCAAGACGGTCCGTGCACAGATACCTAGTCTTGAGCTTTTCTCATCATCTATGCGTTTGTACGGGGGTGGTGTGTACGATCTTCGTGAGCCTGTCATTAGTAGCCGACGTGCTGCTGGAGCGGTCTATTAGGACACGCAGGAACTTCAAAGTCTTTGATGCACCTAGCTTCCCCTAAATACCACCGCACAGTGAATTCCAGTTGTGTATGGTCAAGAATAAGATATATGCGACTGACTTTTTATTTGTTTCTATTTTTTCTTGAGTTTGCGATTAAGTCGTTGTCTTCTCCAGTTCTTCGTCAATGAGTGTCTTGCTTCCCATAAATGTACAATGTGCGGATCAACCGATGGGCGCTCTTTTGGAGGCTTTGAAGTTTGCCTCTAGTTAACCCATTCCTCTAGGTTTGCACTACATGCCTGGGCCTTCCTCTATCTGTCTCAGCTCGTTATTCTTACAATACGTATTTTGCGCTTGCACGCGTTTGCCCCTCCAGAGAGAGGATGGTGTTATCAGTTCCCAGATGCTGTTCGGTATTCTCCAAAATGACGTTACTTTTCAATCTGGCCATGATGAAACTTCCTGATCAGCTAGCGAAGATCGAAGGCATCCAGCATCCGCTGTACGCCGACTACGTAACCATCTGGGCCAAGCACAGATCAGTTGGAGACATTGAGGCCAATCTGCAGCAAGCGGTGGAGATTGTGCACGCTTACGGCCGCCGCTGAGGCCGTCCAAGTTCGAATTTGTGCACATTCGCCCTTCGCCTAAGTGCACCACCAAAATGGAACTATCCGTGGCCAGCAGCCAGATACCCGAACACGATTAGATTAGAGTACTTGGTCTCCTTATCCACAAGCATCGACGGGCTGATACAACACCAGCGAAACTGCGCAAGGTGGGGAACCAGGTGGGCCTGATGGCCCGCAGCATTTCCAACAAACGCGGGGGTTACGGTGTACAGACGACTTGCGGCTAGCGCATGCATTCATGACCAGTCCAGTCTTCTACTCCTCTTCTTACCTCCACCTTCGCAGGTTTGACGAGAACCCCCTCGAAGTGATTCTAAGAAAGATGTACAAGCGGGCCCGCGATCTGCCGATCAACACATCCAACCAGCATCTCATGGGCCTGGGGTAGGTAAATACATTCGCAGAGCCTCGGGAGGCGCGCTCCACCAATCAATATACAAGACTTTCAAGGATGCCACCGGGACGCCGCTTATTAGCCCGACTACACATCCACCACCCAACACGTACGGAAGAGCGCGTACGCATTCCTGAAATCTTGAGATACGCCTTGCACGTGGGCCCTCTTCCAGCCAACATGACAGGTGACGACCACAGTGGCAGGTGCCTTGCGCGGGCGGAGGCACTGGCCAGTCACTATGGGAACAAGCACGGAATCTTCTATGTGGACGCCTCCGGCTCTCACCATGAGGGGTGGTACACGGCCGCAGTCATCCACCAAAAAGTCGTGGTCAATGGCCTAACGTTCCGAGTTCAAGACATAACACATGTGGAAGAGGTTGCCACTGTTATAGACGCCGCAGACCAGGGCTCGCGAGTCATCGTCACCGACTTGTGAGAGGCATGCAAAAATATTACAGGGGTACAATCCTCTCTTTGCGTACTGCATTCTTCAAAACAGTGACTATCTCGGGGCACCCGCGTCTCCAGCTCACATGAGCCCCGAAGGCAATAAAAAGGCAGACGCCGCCGTCCGCGCGCTCATTCTCCGAGCAACGCCTTCAGACCCTTGCGATACGAATCCCGAATCCAATCCGGCCATCACTTTTTAAAAAAAATTAGAGTTCTACCAATTCGGCCATGAGAGTTATTCCAAGCCTACAAAGCGGGAGGAACGCACACCCCTCCATCTTTATACCAAACCCCTGCTGTGCCCTGTAGTTTTAAAACACTCATCCTGCCTGTACAGGGAAATGCCCGCACTGTACGGAAGTGGTGGAGGTGAAAATTTTTATTGTTCGGAATAGGTGACACCGGAGATCCGACACCGGAGATCCGGTGCCGCTCGCAGGCGTTCAGGGAGCCCGATGCCACCCGGGGCAGGGGCTAGTAGACGAAGCGGTTTGCGCTTCGGCTGCCAGGCGAAGAATGTTGGCCTGGGTCGCCGGGTCTTCGCTAAAGCACGGTCTCCCATGCGTTTGCGTCCTTGAATAAATTCTAGCCCAGGGAGTGGCTGCCCTCCCAGATGATGTTTTAAAATTCTTATATCGTTACAGAATCTACAGAATTGGTCTTTCGGATTTCCCATTTGCGTGAGGTATCTCCATCTGGGAGATATGTGGTTCTCGGCTTGTAGGCAGTGCCAGGTGACTGCCTCTGCGGACGTGAGGGACCTATCTGAGAGTGGATATTTCTGCCGTCCTAACTTGTAGTGATCGATGACCTCGTTGTAGGTAGCGAGCGTCTCGACCTTAAAGTTCAGTTGAGGCCGGCGTCCCCTTCGAATAATGAGCGCTCGGGTGAGGGCGTTGACAGCTTCTTTTCCTGGTACGGAGAAGTCTTCGGACATATTCCGCATGGTATGGGCATGCCAATAAATATCGAACCTTGAACCTCGCTCCCAAACCCAACCCCAACCGAGAGGACTGGGAAGCAGCCAGGTCACTAAGCCATGTCACTAAGCAGACGTTTGGCCGAAACCCAAGGAACTGTTTACCAGAACTATGGAACGCCGAGTCCAGAGTAAACGCGCGATTGCGCGTTTACTCATCACTCATCACTTAACCGTGCCCCCTACATCACGCCAGCATCTTACATTTCCAACCGCACTATACCACACGCTTCAAGTTTTTCGGCCACGTTTCCGAACTGTTACTTTTTCAGCCTCCTCCTTCCCACGTGCAGCTAAAGATTGGAACGGCCTTCCCCAGCATATCGTCGACATCACCTGCCCTTTATCGTTTGCTAGCAATTTAAACAACATTTTTTGTACATGATCACATATATTGCATTGTCTTGCACCTTTTCTGCTCTTCCCACTCCTTATGCAATACCCCGCGAGGGCTGCTCCGACCTGGCGAGCCAGAAGGTCCTGGTCCAGCGAGCCCGAGCCGCGGCGGTCGTCAATGGGTTCTTGTAATGAGGAGCCTACCTAGTGATTGTGAGAGGTGGCCCCGGCCACCTCAATCTTCCTCCCTGCAATAAGGGACGCTGCTTATGTTCTTGCGGAGTGTCAGGTACGGACATGTACCCCTATTAACACTGTTTCGCAGTCACGTAGGGTAAGTGGGATAGGTGAGGATCAACTTACGTCACTATTTCTTCCAGTTTTCTATTTCTTCCGGCATCTAGACCTCGAATGGGCGCGAGAGGCGGAACGAGAGTGGGGAAACTGATGAAGATGTTACTTGTCGTTGATGTGCAGGCAGCTGCTTCTGTCTCGGCAACCCCCACCTTCTTCGTCCTCCCGTTTTATTTTTGATGTTGCGTTCGATGACGTGTCACTAGCGTTCCTGTTTATCGGTCGGTGGAATTTCTCTTCGCAGTCCCTTGCATAGGTCTTGTGGGGGCCCTTGCACAACGCTCAAACGGGCGCGCAATCGTGCATTTACTCTGGACTCGGCGTTCCATAGTTCTGGTAAACAGTTCCTTGGGTTTCGGCCAAACGTCTGCTTAGTGACCTGGCATTCCGCCATTGATGCAAGTCGCCCTCGGTTTCCGGTAGATTAAACAGCGGCGCTCTTATCAATCGTAGTTGACGGTAAACAGAACCTTTTACCCGGAAAAGATGATGACTGCCGAAGTAGTCTTGCCCGCTCCCAGGACTGCATGGATGGGTGAGGAGGTGTCTTGGAAGATAAAATCATCACTCACTTTAGGCTTGGTATTATGTATTACACCTCTGCAAACACCCTCTGGCGAGAAAACGTAGGCGGTGACCTTTATAATCTTGTTGTCGAGGTGCAGACAAGTAAGCTTGGCGAGACGGAAAGCGTCTTCCTCACAATGAGTACACACCAATGCAATGTTCTGCTGGCTAGCAACACGCAGCTTTGGCTTTTCTTGCGGAGGGGTGTTGAGGGCCACTTGGATCCTTAACCTGAGGTCGTAGGAGCGTGGAGCTACCAATTGCAGGTTCACTGTGGTTTTAGGTCGGATGCTGACCTTGTATGAAAACTTCCTGAGACTTTCAGAATTCCCAGAAAAAGATAGGGTATGGCTGGTGGGCTCACACGTGGCGGAAAGATAATAGAGGTGAAAAAGACACGTGATAACATTAATGTACGCAGAAACTACTGGAATAGAAGGGTGAATGAAAGGACGAGGCCAGTAGGCTGTAACAAAGTAAGAAATAAAAAATGACATAATAATATGAAAACAAAAATCTAATCACATAGCCAAAAGGGCCGTGAAGGTAGGATGAGAATAAAATTCACTAAAAAGAGTTCAAATGGCCGTTAAAAGTAGAATGATGAAAAGATTGAATGCCAAAAGGAGCCAATACGAGCTAAAAGCTGAATGCAGGAATTCTCAGCATCAAAACTACATATACAGCGTAGGACGAGCTAAATATTCTAACTGCACCTGGCTAAAATAGTCTGCCATTTTCTGGGAGGTATCAAGAGTGCGCTTACACAATCTTCTATATGCTTTAGAGTTTGAGCGGCTTCTGAGCCCACGCTTGATTTTGATTTTTATTTTATTACCTTAAAGACCCCTCGCGGGGTCTTTGGACATAAGGGGTGGGAAGAGCAGAAAAGGTGCAAGACAATGCAATATATGTGATCATGTACAAAAATGTTGTTTAGATTGCTAGCAAATGATAAAGGGCAGGTGATGTCGACGATATGCTGGGGAAGGCCGTTCCAATCTTTAGCTGCACGTGGGAAGGAGGAGGCTGAAAAAGTAACAGTTCGGAAACGTGGCCGAAAAACTTGAAGCGTGTGGTATAGTGCGGTTGGAAATGTAAGATGCTGGCGTGATGTAGGGGCACGGTTAAGTGATGAGTGAAAGAACTTGTGGTACAGTGATAGCGTGGCTATGCGACGACGAACGGAAAGGGGCGATAGTGCTGATTTAGCTTGTAGGGCTGAAACACTGGCGTCGTACGAGTAAGAAGAATGAATGAACCTTGTAGCGCGGTTTTGAACGGCTTCTAGATCGTTTATGAGGTTAATATGATGCGGCTCCCATATGGCGGATGCATATTCAAGTTTAGATCTAATGAGTGACTTGTAGGCGAGCAATTTCACGTGATGCGAGCTGAGGCGAAGGTGACGTTTAAGAATTCCCAGAGTTTTGTTGGCAGATGACATCACGTTAGCAACATGTGCATTCCATGTTAGGTCATTAGATAATGTGACGCCTAAGCACTTGAAAGATGATACTGATTTCTGTAATGGAAGGCTTGACTCTTTTTGCGACGGGTAATGGAAAGAAGCTTGCATTTGCTAGGGTTCAGGGTCATAAGCGCGTGATAGGATGCGCATTTCTCGTATAACAGTGCATTCAGGAAGAAAAGGCTCCCAAGACCTGGAGGGACACATTGGGCAGTGGGCTCTCAGGCTTTTATTTAAAGTGTAAACGAAATGCTCCATCAGACGCTTATTGAGGTGACGCCTAGTTTGTACCACGAACTCTCAACAGCCCAAATCAACCTTATAGAAAACACCAACTTCGCAAAGAACGAAATATGCCTGCTGTTTATTCAGGCCAGCTGGCTCTCGCAAAGCTGGGGCATTCACAATGGTATGGATAGCTTGTCGGGCTCCGAGACTACAACACCGACACCTGCCTCGTGTCCGATCCTTTTCAGGCCGCGAGAAAAGTAAGCAGGTAGGGCACCACAGCAACCTTTTTTTTTCCTCTTCTGGAGCAGCATTCTCATACCTTCCTTTACCCCTGTCAGAAGTGATGGTTTGACAGGGGCAGGCTTATGTCATTCAGAATTCATGCCGGTGGACTCAAGTTGATATTGGCTGATACGTAGGAGTTGGATACATCCATCTTCAACACCGTTCCTGTGTTCGAGCTGTCTAGCTTGTCTCGGACGTCTGGGTACACCAGCCAGACTACTGCAAAAGAAGAGAACTAAACTGTGTCACAAGAGCACACTTCCTGTGCGAGTTCAAACATTTGTACTCGTCAACTTTCGGTAAAGTGAAATGTTAAGCTGCAATATGTAGTATATCCTGAAATATAACCAAGCCTGCACTTCTTGTATAATCTTGTGTAGGGACTAGACGACAATGTTTATCAGTATATACAAACATCTACATTGAAGTAAACATTGCAAGTATTTTTATAAAACTTTACATTTACCGATTGGCCTCACCGGTAGCAATACCATTTCACCATTAAAAAAAATCGTATTTGATGTAAAAATGAAATCCCACACCAAGTGGTGTTTCGCTGTAGAGACTTTTCGTTCTAGAATGCTCTGCCAGTGGTTATTTCAAATCATACGGCACTTAGCTTTCCTCCAGTGGGTAGTGTTAAAGGCCAGTGTTTGTTTCCATCGCCCGAATAAGTTTCCAGAGAAAAATAAAAAACTAAGCATGTTTTGATAACCCGTTATGAATTGAACGCGATAGCATGCAGGGGTTCCCCGACAAAGCCCGAAAGACGAGCATCTTAGCGAACCTCGATACAATCACCTTTCAAGCACATTTAGTTACACGATTCTCGCGACTCTTCTGGAAATGATAAATGTCAAACGTAGCGCGGTCGCTTCGTGGCACAGGATACCAAAGTTTGATAACGCGTCGTTCCAATGATTTCACATTTTCAAAGCAAAGTAACTAATATTTTACTTCAGATTCATAATGTACTTTTAAAGTTGGCTGTGAGTGTATTAGGGAGCTTTCCAGCAAATGCAAATAATTATCCCACCTATAAAGGTCTCTCTTTGAACGCGACGATCAGCGTTATTGCTGAAAAAGAAGGAATCATCTTACTTGAAGTGGCGAGTAGTTGCAACTGATAAGAAAACATTATACCGCAACTAGCGTTTAATCGTTTTCTTCATAGAAAAATGTTGCAGGGAATGGCCCTAAATTTGAGAAAACCGCACAAAGTTCTGAAAATTTGAGTGTGTGAAACAGATTTCGTATTGGCGAAACTGATCGGGTTTTAATTGTCAACATTTTCTTAGGCATGCAATGTCTTTTTAATGTGATTTGGTTAGGACATCGGCCCTGCATACTGACAGTAGGTGGTGAAATCTCCACCTATAATTGTGATGTCAAGTCAGGCAGTTATAAAGAAACATGCGCTTGTCAGAAACATAAATAGGGTGGGGAGACATTAGAGGTTTGGAGGAATATGAAATTAGTGTAAAGAAGAACGCTTTTTCACCACTAATTATGCACTACCAGAGCCTACACTGTGACCGAGAATATCAGGATGAAAAACAAAATTCTCACAACTGTAAAAGTGATCCAGTTTTCTGACTCCATAAATTAAAATTCGTCCTTGCAAAAGCAGAAGCACTTTGGTTTGATTTTCACAAACATTTTGGAACTATTCCTATACTCAGATCCCATGGTTTTACCTTAGAGCCACAAGCATGTTTTGCCTTAGCAGTTCAAGGCGGTTAGAACTTGATTGCAGTACTTTCACCATCATCATCAATAATGCATTGCCACAATTTGCCTCTGTCGACTCTATACGGTCGTTCGTAAGCTTTTTGTCTTCGTTGCTTTCCTTACCTGTATATCACTCTGATGGCGACAATTCAACACCCGCACTGCGCCCCGCTTTTAAACGCAGCTCAATTTTTGAGACGTCCTTCATTCATATTTCCCTAATAAAGCTCTGTTTCAGTGCTGCATGTGTCTAATGAAGGAAAGCTAAAAAGAATAACAGGTTGGCGAGGGCGAAGCTTACCGCGTGGACAGGAGAGAAACCTGCGAGCTGGTAGAAGCTTTTGCTTTGAAAATAACTCATCTCTTTGCATCTTTACAAATCAGTTTACACATCTGCCCAAACAGCTGCGCTGAATGTTCTTCCTTTGACAATTTTGTTTCCTTCAGACAACCGGGACGCAGGCAGAAATCCTCTAACGAAATAGCGACCTGCTAGCTTCGTATGTCTATGTTTTATCACATGCTCTATATTGACTCTCGCAGCGGAAAAAACATAGTGATCTCATATTGTTTACTCTTAAAACTCGACGAAAAGATCACCTGGTAGAAATCCGCTTCATCTAATTTTGAAATAGCTAGCGTTGAAATGCTCTGAATTAGCCCACATAATGTTTCATCAAAATTATGCAGTAAATTTGGATACAGAAATTGTTAAGATAGATTTGATACGGAATTTTCGTAGAACTTCCTCAAGAATTTGAGAAACAAAAAAAGTGCCTGGAACGATAGGCTGGTTTCTTTAATATCTAAACATTGCCTTTTTACCTGATACAGTTTCGGATATGATAGCTGTTTTAGTTTTGAAGTAGTTTGCCAGTAATGGAGGTACATTTTTTTTTTAGCTTTGAAAGTGTCGTTAGGTAGGTCTCCGCAGTCCATTTGATTTTCAACTTCCTGCAGGTAATTGTAAAACCGCGTATGAGCGCGAGATTTCCCGAGAACAAGCAAATGTAGATCCATGACAACGACGCTTGGCACACTCTAAAGCTATTCACAGCCCTAAAGGTGTAACGCTGTCGTCTGGCTGCCGCCTTACGAGTAGAGCAGCACTTCTTCACTGTGGAACATGCTTCACTGCGCAAATGTCAATTATTTTGGCGTCGAAAAGCGGAGGCTGTGTTGAGGCTGTGTATGGAGGCAGCAGCACGCGGCAGCCCTCACAGTTCTCAGGGCACTGTTTTTGTCTTTCACTGGTTTTTGAGTTTCAGACCGCATTTCCCTCTTTCGCTTTTTCTTATAAGCCCATCCTCCACTTCGCACAACGCAGGGTAGCCAACCAGAAGCCCTTGATTGTAAACCGCCGTTATTAACCCCTGTCTTGCGGTTTTTCACGTAGAGTGCTAACCCGGGGACACAGGGATAGCTTTTTTTCACCTAAGTGGTGTAAAATGTTTAGTGTGCAGTCTTAAGTCCCATGTGGGCTAGAAACAAGTCACATTTAGCACAGCTTCGAGACGAGAGGAGCATGTACAGTACAATTAAACGCTTGCCGCTAACCTTTCCGAGAAGGCATTTACATAGAGCGCCTCGGGAACAAAACGTTTTTTCTCTTGCACGTTTACATTCACAGCGACATACTGAAAATGCTTAACTACCTCTTATAACACGGATACTTTCACCGCATTATTTCTTTAAAAAGGCTTTGTTCGACCCTCATCGGTGGCTCAAAGTGCGCTGGACGCACACACAGCTCATTGGGTTCATCCTCACTGGTCGCCTGCTTGGAAAGTATAGCCTAGAACCAAACTGCCTTTGCTTATACCATTAGCCCTCTATTCATCTAAAAGAAGTGCGTACACTTTCCTGAAAAGCACGCTGTTACTGATTCGCGCATTCGTCTGCAAGTAGAAAGAGGTGAAGGAAGACAATGTTTGGAATGGGGACGCGCGAACATGAGTACGTTAATGCAAACAAGGCTAGAGCGAAAGCGGCTGCAGCACTCCCATGTAAACCCTCTCCATTCCTTCGCTAGTCGTGTTCTCAGATATTATGGTACTTCGCGCAAGGTAGCCAACACTTTCCACGCGAGTTGTGGACCAAATCTAGCGTATATTAAGACGTTCCAATTTGGCAACCCTGGCAAAACGGGGTCCATGGAAGCCGCGTGCGTCGCAGGTCGCAGTGGGCGATTCGGTGTGCAGAACGGTGGTGCGGCGCAATTCAATATTGCTAGTTTAATATTTCCTAGTTCGTTTGACAAGTTCAGGCGACTTTGTGGTTTAGGAGGTTGGTCAAGGTGTTGTCGAGCTCTGGCGAGCGAGACACGAGAATCGTCTAGAAATACAACTGGTAAAGAAACGCAGGTGGGGAGATATGCGCACTTGATAGAAAAAAAGGGACGGTATTCATACATGAAACGAAATGCCTGATCCCTTTCGACATATTTTTTTTTTTTTGTACACGATGCGGGCAATGTACTGAAGCTCTGTGCCTGAGAGAGCGAGAGAACGCGTGGCGCGGAATGAGCTGCAGTGCTTACGAGGCAAAACTTATGGGACACCATGTGGAAGTGGTCGGTTGTGTTGGTTGCTCCATTACAGCTCCTTTTATTTCTCGTTTAAGGACAATATGCTCATCGGAAATTACGCCGCATAATTACCCCTCTCTCCTCAGAAATCCCGCTGCTTGTTTAGTTCTGATCCAAATGGTGCATCAAATAAGCAACACTAGTCCCAATTATACAAGCTGATTTTCTACCTCTACCCCCCCCCCCCCTCTTTTTTTGTTCTGAGGTTTTTGTGAACACTCTTCCCTATCTTAGGAATATTCTGGTTATGTTAAGAGATTTGTCTGTAATTTGCGCTGCACCCTCAATTTTGTTCTTCCATTCATGACCTAAATAATTAAGAAATAATTTGTTGGAAAATGCTGTTTATGTATGTACGTTTTGTGTTCATTTTAGGGTTGTTTTTCTTCTGTTATCCTTTTTATCTGATCCAGCTTTCGGTTAATAGTAGAACGTGTTCTGCAACTTCTCTGTTTGTTATGTCTGGCAGGCTGTTTGGACATTATCCACGTCGTGGCTGGCATATTTGCTGCAGCCAATTTTCGGCTTCTGTTGTTCGTTAGAACCAGCGGAGACCCGTTGATCCCGTGCTTGAGCCCGACTATGGAAGGGGCGAGGGTCTCGCCGGAGGGTCTTGAAGACCCCTCACCACGCTCTACTCGAGGGAGGGCCTTGTGCTCCTTTGTTGAGCGTGAGTGCTTTGGGCATGCCGATCTGCTCGCCTTGAGGTGCGACAAGACACGGCGTGGAGCTTTCAGCCACTTATGCCGAACGGCTATGCTCTTATGAGGCACTGTGTTTACTTGCCTGAGCAATACATGACTACGTTGCAGAGGTCTGAGCCACTCCCGCCTGGCGGATTTGCCTTAATGCGGTAGAGTCATACCGAAACCACGCACCTTTCTTCACCAAGGCTAGAACCCGAAATATCGATAAATGCTATTAATGGACATGCCCTTTACAGCATATCTGCTGTCTTCCTCTTGCTTATGCAGCACTGGACTTTTTTCTGATATGAGTTGTATTGCATAACATCTTGCTTCTGTCTTTTTCTTTTCTGTTTTCTTTTCTTTTTAAATCTGACATTTGGTATTTACTATTGTTATTACTATTACTTTTTTTTTCCTCTGTTCACCTCTTCTGTGGCCAATTTAATGTATACATTTATCCGCATTTTCTCTTTTCATGTTGCCTTAATTATTTTCCATCGACCGGTATATTATATTTTAAAATTTCAGGCTTTGTTTTTTTTTTTGTACATAATGTACAGCTTTCTCCCATCTGATTCTGATAGAATTTTATTCTGTAATTTCATAGTAATGGGCGTGTTCTCAAGCTGTCAAGGATTTTATGCGTGATGTTCTGTGTGTCTTTGTGCCTCCATTAGTTTAGTAGGCGCGACACTTTTCAATGCTATTTTTTTTCTAATTTCATTGCAGACTTTGGTAACCGCTTTATATATGATATATATTTTTCTAGGCTGAAGTGTGTTTAGCATATTCGATTTAAAGTTGTATGTTTTGTGTATTGGCTAATTCTTAATGCACAATTTTGTGTTTCTATTCTTTCTTCTTTTGCAGTGTCTGGCTACCCACGGACGTTTTCTTCTGTGCCTCCTTCTTTCCCGGACCTCTTTATCTTTTTGTGCTTTTCTGCTCTCGTTTTTGTCTATTTCTTTGTCCTTTTTCCATTTCGTACAGCTACTTGTTGTAGCTAGGCGGTTGTGTTCTATGTTTACTCTTTTATATTTAAGATATTGTATATATATATATAATATATCCATGTTTTTTCATCTAAATTATGTTTTGTTTTATATTGGGCCTTTAGCTCATTTTCTTTTATCTTAAATTGGATTAAGCCTGGCAAAGCGTTTCTGGTCAGGGCTCCCTCTCTCATTCTTTTACATTTTTTTCGTCATAATCTGAGAGGATTAATAAAAGGTAAAAGGTGTTGTTGTTTACCTTTCGAGCGAGGGTAAGCTCGCTCCCGCGCATGACGCACTGACTCTGTATCTAGCATGAGCGTTGGTTTCTCTGGCGGTTTCGGTTGCTCGCTTGGACGTCAAAAACGAGCAGCTGAACTGCCAACGGCTCCGAGAATCGAATAATTTTGCGCGCGATGGATCGATGAGCGTACAAATAATACTGTCATCCATAGTGCGCACAGGAAACGAATCGCGCAATACATGCTGCGTTTAGTAAAAAGCGGTACATACAGCACAGGAAGCAATACGAAACTATCGAATGTGCAGTTTTATAAGCCTCTGTATCACTCAAAATTTACAAGTGTAAAAGCATGTAATGTTAAACGCATTTTTTTGCTGATCTTCAATACTGTATAGGTTTATTTTCGAGATTTTTTTGCGCGCAAAGTGAAAATGGTTAGCTAAGGGTATTTCCAAAATTCTATAATGACCAAAGGCAACCATGGGAGTACCATGATAGAGGTAAAAGAGTGTAGCACTACATCCTCGCCGCCCTTTACATCCCTGCTAGCGAATGACATTATGCGTCATATTGACAGCCGGGGTGATCGGGGGATTTAGAGCAGGTTGCAGGTGGCCTGGTGTCGGTGCTCCTATACTGATGGCGCCGAGACCCGGCGGACTGTCGTGAGCTGCTCCATCAATCCTTCCTGAAGACTAGCGGAAGGAACGACATGGATTCTCAAGGAAGATATCAGGAGTTGTATTAGCGAACCTTACCGGAGACGAAGAGGGCTTAACCAAGGCACCATGGACAGCCTGCAAAAAAGCTCTTCATCCAGCGCGCTGTTTAGAAACGGCTGTGCCATGAGGCAAGTGAACGTCTTAAGTTGAGCCCATGAAACATTCTTGCATTAAATCGTTTTCGCGTGCTACTAAAAGGCTTCAACGACGACTTACGCGTGCTAAATGAGAAGGTGAATAGTTTTAAAGACGTTTGGGCCAATCCCAGCATCTGCTGTAGACCCTCAGTGCATATCGGCGCCTCATTCATGCTGGAGCCCTGTGCAACCGCGCAGGTCGTCTACCCCAAAGGACAGCACTGAAAGCGCACAAAAAGCGTCCTCGGTCCGGCTAAGGAAGCAAACAAGGGTTGTCACTTCTAAAGCAATGGTTTAAAAGAACTAGTAGACGGCCGGGCTAGATGGTTTCCAGCTTCGGACGGCATTCTTAGCGCAAAAACATACACATGCACAAGAGAGAAAAAGAAGCACACGGGACAGGCGCTACTACATCTGGTTTATTTCACTGAAAAGACCTAAAATATATAGCAATGACCACACACGCGTAGATCAACCAAACACGCCCCCCTTTCACCGAAACCGCTCAAGAAATCACATTTCTGCCCCCAACAGAGCGACAGACGTGTCACTAATACACTTCTCCCCCCTCTTTCTTATTTACAATGCTTCAAGCAGTTCACGCACCTTCTTGTCAACGCTTCTGCCTAGAATCTGTATCTTGTTCCTGTCCCGTGTACGCGCCTGTCCCGTGTCCTTCCTTTTCTCTCGTGTGCGTGTGTATCTCTTTGCGCAAAGAATGCCATCTGATTCTAAAGCAATGTACACTGCGATTGTTGCTTACCAGCAGGATGAAACAAGCAACTTTCAAACAGCGGTTCGTCGTGCCGCTATCGGACGTACTGAAGAGCAGAATACGGGAGTCCGGCATTATAGCTTACTGTGACCGCAAGGTTGTGGCTGTACGTGTCCGCCATGCGCTGTTTGTCCAGTTGAGCAGTGTTCGGCAATGAAGAAATTTGTCGGGATCAACAGATACGCTACAGTGCGATGCGAAATCACATGAGCCATTTTAAAGGGATCCACGTTTGAACGAATCGCACTGCCGCGTGGTCGACCCACATGAACGGCATTGTCCTCCGTGTAGCGGCCACCGATGCAAGCGAGGATCTGCAAGACGAAGCAAGCTAATTTCAAACATCCATTCGCTATGCCGGAAATTGGACCCTCTGAGCTGAGGCATAAACCTGAGCTCTCTATGCTTGCGGCTCACAGTTAATTCCGTCTTTGTGACGCATGTTCATCAATAGCCTACAGTCAGTCAATAGCCATTGTGTGTCATATGAAATAAAGCTTGTACATGTCTCCTTATTTTCAGTATTTTCGTGTATACCACATCCTATATCTCACTACCCCTACAATACGTTAGAATATGACCTTCGATAAACATTTCACATTTAGGCTAGTGTTATATATGTGCGAATTCGCGATAGAAGTTTAGCAATGCGAAATAAAAGACTGACTTGAAATGTGATGTTGTGATAGACCTGCAGTCCTTCGAAATATTGGATGAGTATGAAAGAATATGCAACAAAACAGCATTAATTACCACAAAGGCTTCTTGCTACGCATTTACTGCTTCATTAAAAGTGCACATCATGCGAAACTGATCGCAATTTCAGTTGTCAGAGCAGCCAGTTGAATAACATAATATAGCAGGACGATGCACATCACCGAGTTCACTCAAATGTTGCGTCAACAATCAAATGACTTGATCTTCGTCATCAAGGCAGGTGTCTTGTGCACCTCCTGGTGAAGGCTCGAAGTGGGTACGAGATTTGCACGGCTTCGGGGGCAGTTTTCATACACGTGAAATATTTTACACTGCGTCCCAAATGAAGGCTCAATGAAGTCGTCACGATGCATCGTTAATTGCGAGGTTGATGCCCGCGTGCTCGGTTAGAGAAGCATGGTAGGGGGCCCATTGTGATTCATAATGATTTGGTGCTTCCGTAAGTGCGATCCGCTAACGCGTCAAAACCATTCGAAAAGGTGGTCCAGAACTCTTGAGAAGATGGCATGCTTTCATCTGCGCTTGGGAAAGCGCGTGGTTTACGTCGACCTCTAAACAGTGACAGGCCTCCAATGTCAAATAAACCTTGAGATTATGACTGTTTCTAATATCCAGGCGCCTGTAATAGGGACACCAAGAGTCCCACTGCTCAGGTGTTGCTTCGACCGCGAAAATTTGTCAACAGATAATGTGCTTCGGTACTCTGCTATCTTTTATTGCGAAAGCAAGACTAGTCTAGGTTTCGAGCATTCAGCTTAGCGCGGCCGGTAGCCACGTCTTACCCACGTGACGCTGTGACATCACACCCCACGTGACGCTAGGGTGAGAGCTGGGCACTATAGCTGGGCTACCAACTCAAGCGGTCGGCAGGAGCTGCCAACTTGGGTCTCTCGTTTCACATGGGACGGTTATGTTAGAATCAGCATGTTAGGACCCTGGCATTCACGTTACCCCTGTAGGCCACTAAGGCACGTTTATACGGCTTGGTTAAAGCGGGGCTTTATATATGGGCTGAGGAAGAAGAAAAAGAGAATAAGAAGAACGCTCAGTCACCCGTAGCTAATGCTTTCGCTCAGTATTTGATTCAGCAGCCTTGAAATCTTGTAATTTTTTTAAATGAGGCTTTCGTATCCGGTCACGGACCAACCTGTTTGTAGAAAACTTAATCGAGAGGGAATTAGAGGAAAACAGTTTTTAATATGCTTGAAAAATCTTATTGGGTTGTTTGCGCTGACAGAGCTCGTGACAGTTCTTCAGCCTCCGTTGCAAATTGAGCACCCAGTGCGGCAGCAGCGTCAATGAAAGCGACACTGTCAGAACTTGACCTAGACAATGATCTCCGGTTCTCATCGTTAAGACTAGGCTCTGGCACCTACGTTGGTCTTCGACACCAATAGTATTGATAAGTTTTGCTGTGCCATGCGTCGGCAGCGGTTGGTCACTTCACCATGTCAGGAAAGTTCAAGACCAGTTGCCAATGTCGCCAAGGTACTACACGTTTATTTGGCATAGGCAGGGACACAGCAGAAAGCGGGAAAGCTACTTGTCTAATGATTCAGAAAGGGCGGTTCTAGAAACGTGACACTAGGCTGGAGTCTTCGTCAGTCTTCTGTAATGTCCGGTATTCGGAACGAGGGACATAACAGAAAGCAGCAGCAGCGTTTTATGGACTGTTTATTTCCAAAACAGAGGGAGGGCATGTCGTTTCGAGAGAATAGAGGTGCCATGTTGGACAGCACATGCCGTCGGAAGACCAGAACAGGGTCTTGGCCGGGATACCAGACTTAGGATATGGAATCCTACATAGTGTCAACATGGTCCACTCTTGCTTCGAATTCAGGGGAGCTCCGCTCTTCGCCCCAGTACGATGCCCCCACGAGTGATTGCAGCAGCACCGCTGAAAGAATAAAAAAAAGTCTGTTTTGTGCCGGGCCACTGCATTCTGCTTCTAATGTCTTTGATACTAAATACATATCATGTATGAAGTTATTTCAGTTACACAGAATACAGCAAGCACAGACTAGGTTGCAGCCCAACAGGAGAGAGCAATGGTATTTCCAACTTACAGGGGTCATCGCTCTTCCCGAATAAGTTGCATAAATAAGAAAAATAGCGATTTTCTAATAAATTATGTCGTACTATGAGCTAACTAGTACCATTTAACTAGTGTTAGGAAGATGCAAATGAAGCGCAGAAAGTTCTTTTGGGGCGAAAATGTTTATTCAAGAGAAATCCCTTCAGAAAATGAATCCACGTTACTCAACATTACGAAGCAAATGAGATGACTGCATGTTGTGTTTAACTTGTTTTAGAATGCACCTAACTGCCACTAAGTTTTCCTTAACTGCCAAATTTCCTTTCATAATGCTGGGAACCGCAGTTTGTTGCTCTTCATAATAACAAATGTTTGTGGCAAACATGATGCATCAGGCTTAACTCGCTTTGCTTTGCGTGGCAATCTCACTAGAATCACAAGACGGTTCTTCATAATGGTAGAAATTGCCAATAAGCGCTTCGTCTGCCGCCTAATTGGGTACGCAGCATGCGCTACCCATTTTTTGTACTCTGTGCGTTTTTTATATTTGCATTCTAATATCACACACTCAAAAATGTGCAACCTTATTTGGCCTCGGTAATTTTTTCCTTTCAAGCAGTTCGTAAATTTAGGTTATTGCGTGTTCAGAAATAACCCTGTTCGACGACTAGCTCTGTTTCATGCGATTTTGGCTGGGGAAGGAGGGATTTTCAAGCAGCTTTATTTCCAGCAAGCTCCTTTTGCGACTATGCAGAGAGTTCTTCTGGTTTTATTCGAGTAAACTCGGGTAAATAACACTCATAGTTTAAACGTTAACATGTCTCAGATACATACCTGACAGCAATGCACCCACAAATATGTATCCTGAAAGGCCTGCCATGGCAATCAAGTCCTGTAAGAAAAAAAGATCAAAACTTATATTCGTGATACTTCATAATCCTGTGCATGCAGCTAACTATACCAATACAGACATCATTAGCTTTTTATCTGAACCGCTCATAAAGAAGAGTACGTTAGGCCAAACCTTCAAGTGGCCGCATAGCTGTAGTTATGCAGAAAGATTTTACTCTATCAGACATGATTATGTTTATATCCGTGCAGTATATTTACAACAGCAATTGTCCAATACTTGCATTAAATATGAAATCAGGGCAACAGTTATGTATTTAAAAAGCAAAAACAATCCGACAGCTTCAATAGGATGTTTTGAAATGATGATAATTAGATTCGCCACGTTTTCTGTTGGACTGGGAATTCTAAACTTCGCCAGGGCGAGATATGAAGGCGAAGGTTTTTTTATTGTCAACACCTGATGATTGACATTTACATTCATGATGATGTTGGCTATTCTTCTCAAAATACATGAGCAAAAAACAGGTCAGGCAGATTTCTCGCTACGTTGTTCTACTGTGTGCTAATGGCATCAATGTGTAACTATAGGTAAAATTTGGTTATCTTAGTGTGGCATTATGAGCTAGACATTGCAGCAAGAAAGAGGGCCTTGACTTAAAGCACTGGTAGAGCTAAGCTAAGTGGGTTATCGTATCATTCCCCGTGAGTACATGCAGGTCTGCTGCCCAGCCAGCAAGGACTCGCGGTCAACGTTGATGGACCGATTCAGAGAAGTCTTTCAGGTAATTGTAGCCATAAGGAGGGACGGCGGTTGCGAGTAGAATGTGACGCAACATCAGGGTTCGGTAAGACTGTTGGGTCTTAGCGGGCAACTGGCGGTATTGCTTTTTATCTGTGAAGCGAAAATCGCCAAACGCCTAGTGCGCAGCCTTCGGTTATCGGTCGTGCTCCCATCAGGAGACTGGCGGATCATTGTTGGAAAAGGTAAGACAGCATTGACACCTTTAAGGGTGCACCGCTTTTAGAATTAAATGAATAAGCTGGCCACATATGGCCAGACGGCTGAATTGAAATTTGCTATAGCGCGAGGCATCGCAATGCTACTGCTGTATATAATGTGCATTGATTCGCGAGCCGTTCCTCACACTCTCGCTGAGGAACGGCTTCTACCTTAAACCTGAAGAAATGTATTCTTACACTGCAAAATGTCGGTCACATTGCACCAATCATCAATGTCAATGAGCCGGCTCCAGCGGCACTAATTTCTCTTAGCTGGGCATCTTTGCGCGATAGGTTTGTTGCATGTTATGAAAGAAACTATTCTGATCGAGAAGGAAAGATTATACATAGTAGTAAGACTTACCCCTAGGGTGGTGGCGTTTCTTCCTGGCTTCACACAAGAACTGTGTACTGGACTGCTTTCTGCGCTGCTCAGTTTATATACCGAAAAAACCTGGGCTGAGGCACGTGATTGGAATGAAAAAAGGAAGTTTAATTAAATTGATTTACTGACACTGCAAGGCATGATTGTATTCGTGGAAGTAAAAAGAGGCTTGCAAATTGAAAATAGGGCATTGTGAAATCTATTTCGATCTACTGCCGCTTTGACTTTTGAAAATAAGATGTCATGCTTTACAAATAAATTTGTTTTGCAGAAGCAGCCGCCAGTCCACTCTTGTCCGTTACAAATGAGTCTGTTTCATTGTTTTAATTCATCAGGATAAAGACAGAGGCATTCTTTTGCAAACTCAGTTTTAAAATCGTACACAATTAACGGAACTATGGTAGAGTCTGAGCATACGGATCAATGATTGATACTTCTCTGCGATTTCCTTCCAAAATGATTGGCAATTTTATTTTTCTTGAATATCTTCCTGCACGAAAATATATTTCGTAAATAGCCTCCAGTAGAATGGAAATTTTGAAAAATGAAAACGATATTTGGCTTTAAAATTTCATGTCACATCTTTTCGTAGTGACAACGTTATACCAGTCAGAAATCTCTATTGCTGCCTTAAGATTAGAGAAAGGAAGGAGTGACGACGGGTATAAAGAATACTAAATAGTAGTCTCTTAAACAGTTCTCATATCTGTGAATATACATTATCGGCAGTTTTGCTATTTTCTAAACACGACTACCGCTTGCAAAAGTGCGTGCAGCAAATATCCCTCGCGTACATGAATGGGATTCCGTGGAGAGATTACGGGGCCTTAGCAGGAGCTCAAACGTTGAATTGTAAACACCGTAACTGCCCAAACAGGCATTTGATGTGTTCTGACTGCTGTACTTGCTAGTATTATAGTAAACCTGTATTTTTGACAAAAGGCCAAACTATATCTAAAATTGCAAAAAAAGCTGCGCTAATAAGACAAGGACGGAGGAAAAGCAGGACGCACACAAACGCAGACTGACAACTTTATTTCATGAAGAAAACCAAGGCGTATATACGCGATCTCCGCTACTATCTAATCACAAAAAAAGGAAAAAGAAACCAGCATGCGAAGAAGTGACGTACACTAAATCAATACGAAATAGCAAATTCTACTGCAAAGATGATAAACATAACTAGGGCCGGCCCACTAAGTAAACCAAAACCAAAAAGTGATCCAGTCTAACGGATGATCAGGAACAACAATTATATGAAGTCAAATAACCTTACTGTCATCCAATCAGACAAAGAAGGCGGCTTTGTAGTTCTATCGCAGGGTTTGTTTGAAAGCAAAGCACTGAGGCTGCATATGGCCAAAAGCTTCAAGCCGATGAAGCATGACTCTAAGAAAAGAAAACGGGAAGCTGTGAAGCTTTTAAAAGATTTGAAATTGGGACAATTGAGTAAGGCCGTGAAAGATGAGGTCAATGGAAGCCTTGAAGAGTTTTTCACCGAGAAAACACACAAAAGTTGTTGCTCCTTTCGTTTAATTGTGTCTGACAAAGAGATAGTTGGCAGCGCAAGGTCGGAAACTTCCTTCAAAAACACCTTAACTTGCCATGAGGGAGCGACCCATTCGTTGTTCGCCGCTCTAAGAAAGTCATTGAACAGATGAAGAGCGGGCTTCCAATTCAGACCGCAGCCTTTTCAGTGGATATTGGAGGAATGTTTTATTCGATTGCACACGATGGTCAGTTCGCTGCCATCAAAGAAAGGGTTGAGCTTCATGGGGAACTGTGGTTTCAGAATGCTGTTGGTCTCAACACAGGCAATTTCCTAGAACTTTTAAATTTTTATCTCAAGTCTCCAGCCATCCAACACAACGGACAGTACCATTCTTAAAAAGCTGGAATTTGCATAGGTTCAAGCATAACTTCCGCTCTAAGCGATATTTTTCTGGCTTCCTTTGACAGGCGCTTACAAGGGAAGTTCCAAGATTTGGGCGTGATTTGTGTATGCCGATACGTTGACGATTATCTGGTTTTCCTGAGTGCTCCTGCGAACGGCAACATACAAAATATGTCGCGATGGTTCTGTCCACTTTTTCGTTTGTTTCCGGCGGGCTCCGGTTCACCAGCGAGTTTCCTTTAGAGGGACAGCTTCAGTTCCTGGACTTAATTTTGCACATAAAGGAACAATATATGTGTTGGTCCATCAAACTCAGGTCGAAGAAGCGTTGCTTCCATATAGCAGTGGCCATTCAAAGTTGGTCAAGAGAAGCATCATTTCGTTGTGCATCACGTCGGCCTCGGATAAGTCATGCGTCCGTATGGCTGAAGAAAGTTTTCAGCATCAGTTTCAGCGTTTGCGAGCTGCAGGATATCCTCCGCATATTATTTCGAGCGCGTGCGAGAAATTGCTACAAAAAATGAAGTCTGGCAGCAAAAGTAAAGAAGAGCCGTGAGTGAAGATCCACGTAATCCCATATTTTCATAAAATTTCGCACAATGTCAAGAGAGTTGCGAAGAAAGGCGACGTCAACATCGTTTTCTGCGCACCTTGCAAACTCTCGAAGATGTGTGCAATGATGAAAGAGAATAGGAAGCCTCCCTGCGTCATCAAACATGAGTGGATATTCACAGAATGTGTTTCTGCAGTAGTGTACCGCATTCCCCTAAGTTGTGGAAAAGTTTACATAAGCCAAACCGGCAGATGCTTTAATGAAAGAGCAAGAGAGCACAGCTTCAATGTGGAGAACAATGAATGAGGGTTTTTGGCCGAGCACTGTGCTGACTACAAGAAAGAGAACAAATGGAAATGCATGCCTTACTTTGAGAGGACGAAGTTTTTGGCCAGGTCGAAAGACAAATGGGAGCGTCTAGTAATTGAAACCTTCTACATCGGCACCACAAGTTTTTGCGTCAGGAAGCCATCAATTTCTTTGTCGGATAAAGAATTTAAGTTTTTGGAAGGTCATGTATAGGCTCTGTTTTGGCCTTCTTTCATGTGTCTGCGTTGTGCGTTGCGTTGTTTTTTTAATACGGTCAAATGTCATAGCTTCGCGACTTTTCTTTCTTTTTGGTTGTTTTTTTGTTGTGGTTGGTATTATTGTTGGACAATTGGTTTTAGTCTGAATTTGGTGTTTTGTTTTTCACTGTATTTATTTTTTCTGATGAGGCTTGTATAAGCTCCTTGTGTGACCTGGTTGTCGTTGTCGCAGCCTGAAGATGATGTTCTGATGTACTATGGGCATTGCCTTGCATCACTGTTTTGTATTCGTGCATTACCATTTGATGGTTGTTTCTGAACACCCGTTAAACTGGATGACTTTATGGTTTTGGTATACTCGGTGGGCCGGCCCTAGTTAAGTTTATCATCTTTGCAGCAGAATTTGCTATTTCGTATTGATTTAGTGCACGCCACTTCTTCGCGTGCTGGTTTCGTATTCCTTTTTTTTGTGATTAGATAGTAGCGGAGATCGCGTATATATGCCTTGGTTTTGTTCACGAAATAAAGTTGTCAGTCTGCGTTTGTGTGCGTCCTGCCTTTCCTTTGTCCGTGTCTTATTAGCGCAGCTTTTTATTGCATTGAACTATGAGCCAACTAGCCCGACAAGTTTTACCATATCTAAAAACCTGGATGGTATACAGTTCAAGCAACACAATGCTTTCGGCAGCTTATAATGGCGCTATTTGTATGATTTTCTCATACTTGCATGGCTGCTCAGGAATATCTTTCATATCTAGCTGCTTTTACTCTCAAGCAAACATTGAAAATTGTTTTGTGATGAATCCTCAAAAAAAGTACATCATGTGTTTCCCGCTACCATCTGCTTCTTTCCCCCACCGACCGGTTTCGGTGTGTAGAGAAAGCTTTGATGGTAACGGGAAACACATGATACGCTGCTTTGAGGTATGGTCACAGGCCTCATTAAAAATGTGATCAGAAAATGTAGAGAGAACAAAAATGATAACAAATTTGCTATGTTTCCAAACTTTGAGCTAATAAATGTGGATAGATTCAGTTTTCATGACCAGCGCAATATAAATCGAGCTAATGCATGATGCCGCTCCCATATCCGATTGGCAAGGAATTTTAACCGATGCGATAAACATCGAAGGAGTCCAGACCACACGAAGTTCGTCCACTCTCGTCTCCTTGCGAGAAATCCCGCCACTTGGAGTCGTCAGTTGCCCGCTTTCCGGCCGACACCCTGAACGTCACTAACCTGCGCGAGATTACCCGCGAAGTCCTAGCGGATGAATTGCGGCAGCTGCTCCCGCCTACTGTCGGTTCGGCTTCCTGCGCCCGCTTGAAGGCTGCCAGCGCAGTGCGACATTCCCTCTGTGCACAGTGCTCATGGTTTCTTTTCTCTAACTGCCCGTACAGGCTTACGAGTCCTTTTCTCGTCGCTCGCCGCCACTGAAGCCCTACTCGCCGCCTGTATGCCGGCATTACCCGCCTACAGAGCCACATACTACGGCGTACGCTCTTCGTCCGCATCAGTGCAGGATGTGCTAGGCCGACGGATGAGCGACAGCCGAAGAACGCCCGCTCTGCTTCCACTGCGGAAAATCCGGCCGCGTCTACTTTCGTGGCCTTTACCGTGAGCTTGGCATTAGTAGCTTCCAGCGCAATGCTCCCCACTGGGTGTTAGCCGTGCAGCCCCATGACATAGCAGAATATCTTACAACCACCCGAGGGGATTGCCATGTTGACCTTCGCTCATTACCGCCCCGCCGGTACGATTCTCCCTTCGCAGCAATCGCCGGGAAAGCCTCTCCTCCCGTCTAAAAAACTATGACTCCTGACGTCAGGAGGTGGCCTTCCCGAACCCAGAAGAGCCTCCACGAGCGCTGCGCAGCTCCTACCAGGGAACCGGTGATCTTCTCGACAAACCGACAAACGTCTCGATTATCTTCCCACCCATAATTTGATGGCTCTTTCGACGACCCTCCCTGCAGAGTGCACAAATATGTTGACATTATTGACAGATATCATGCGACGGCACTTGTCGACCACGTCCTAGACTACTTTTTTTTCTGAATAGAGAGCTCCCAGACTTCTTAAGGTAATGTCGCAGAGGGAAGGCCCTGAAATAAGAACCGTTAAATGACACCCCGTGAAACCGATAAGTAGACGCACTGGTCGTGTTGAAATTAACAGCCACTTTTGGCTTTTCAGCTTCATTTTGCAACAGAAATGTACTCGAGAGATTATTCTGGGAAAAGATTTCTTGAGAAAGTGTATTGCTGTAATTGATCTCGCTGACCGGGTCCGCTCGGTTCCAGAGAAGGATCACTTTTTCCACGTACATCGCTGCGTCTTCATTTGAGAGCTGAATGCGAGTGGTCAACTAACGCTAGCACCGTTCACGGTAGTCGCTGCTGGTGTAAATCTCCAACAGCTGGCAACAAAAGACCTGGCACGTCGTAAGCCTCGCCTCGCGGTTTTCATACCAGATCCGGGCGGCATCTCTATGCTGAAGTAGACTTTCAGAATCTGAGTATTGTCCCAGCCGTTGAAACGTGCGGCACGCTCGAACTGATCAAGCCAGTCTTGGGCGTACTCCGAGTACCTTTCGTGTAAGGGTTTCGGGGTCCGGAGATTTCGCAGACTCAAAAAAGAAGCAGGAACGGAGGGGGTGCCGTCTGACCTTGCTGCCATGGGCACAGCGACGGGTGCGCTCTGTTGAAGCAGGACCCCAATTCCGGCGACGAGCCGAGGAGCCAGCGGCTGACACGATGAACGGGGGTTCTCACAAAAGGCACCTGGCTTGTGCTTCGGCTCTCCGAGAAAGGCTAGAGCATCAGCCGAGAATACTCAATGACCTTCTCCAGATGTCACAGGCGAGACGAAGCCCAGTCGAAGACGTCAAGAGGGACCGTAGGACGGCGGAATTTTAATCGCCTAGACCAGAGCCAGCTCGAGCACACCCTCATGTGAGCGCGCCCACTTCGTCTTCGTCATGGCTTAGTGAGCCGGTTGCTCGAGTATGGTTCGTGGCAATATTGCAAGGAGAACATGCTTCACATAAAAGTGTGAACTAAAAACTTATTTACGTCTAAACGCTAATTATCATATAACATTCGGACTGAGTACAATACTGCATTGTGAAGCTGAACGCCTTTAGAGCACATGATAAATCGAGGTTTCGAAAAGGTTTATTTGGCATGAGGCCCAAGTATCGAAAACTAAAAATAAGAATTTCATTCGAAGATAAGTTGTCTTTGCCGTACATTTTTCTTCCGTATTCTGACAGTGATCAGGTGAGGGTCTGACATATTATAAGATCATAAGGGGCAAGCGTATTTCGGGGTCTATTTTATGGAAAATGTAAACTTCAAATAAGAGAAAGATATTACCATTGAAAGTCGAGCTAGTTGGTCAGCGTGGTGCATCATGTCAAATTAGAGAAGTTTTAGAAGTTTTAACCTTGGTGCCGATTCTCATATTTAGAAACTACTGTGAAATTATACATTTTGACAGAATTTCTCTTAATTTATTCATGATTTTAACGTGAATTATGATTTGTTACTCAAATTCCATCGGAACACCTTTCCTATGGTACATTGTCCAGTAAATATTGCTTATTGGGCTTACAATCAAGACGCATGACTGGATTAAAATCCTTGTCTTGTATTTAACTCTTTAGGGACCGTGAACAAGAAGTGATCTTGAAAGTTCTTTGAGAATGGTTTGACATTGGAGTGCTTAAATAACTCTGACATAGAATATACCAAACTTTGTTTATTGATATTCTCTTTTTACAAAATATAAGTGTTGTGAGTCATGACATGTTGCACTACCAACATGTCTTATTGAGAATTGTCGGGAAAAACTACACAATTTCGGAAAAGCAGATTAATGTAAAAAACGGTAATGAAAAGTTACCTCCAAAACGTGGCACAATACCATATTTTATTGTTACGGAATTATGTCGTGCTATGTGTGAATTTATTTTTAGTTTTAACTCCAATAAGACTTTAAAATAAGACGGATCACTTAAAAAAGTCTCAAAAGAAAATGCAAGTGTATATCTGTCACAATTTTTTTATGACACAAAATACAGCAGTGTTATTTATACTACCCTTTAGAAACAGAGAGTATGGTGCTTACGATATGCATGACAGAATAAACAATATTTTTTTTGCGGAAGTCACGAAGGAATTAAGGAACCGTTCAATATAAAACGTACATGTACCATGAGTATATGTAGTATTAAAATAATTGGAAATAATAGATTTTACTAACATTTGAAATTAGATCCTCACATCACAATATTTCTTATTTTATTGCTGTTTCAAAAGCACTGGTCACGTGTAAGTGAGCCTGATAGGAAAACTAACCGAACTAGTTAATATTTGAAAATTCATACTTTGAGCTTAGTTTCCAGCTGTGCTTGTTTGGAGACTAGCCCTATAATAGTTCGTACCGAATTTCATTAGCAAAGATTTATAATCTTATGCCTATTTTGCTGTGCAGCCTAATTATTTTCCAAACCTTATCCGCGTGCAGCAATATTTGAAAGTATTTAACGTTGGAAGGACAGCTCATGGGATGGATATGCGGTGACGTTCTGCGCCCACCCGATGGCCCTAGGGTTCGAAACCTGGACCGCGGTGTACTTTTCTAGACTGTAGAAAGTCTTTCCTCTCTTGCTGTACAGATGAGTGACTATGAATGTGAAGGGCTGAACACTGCCTTATAGGGAATATACCCTATCATGAGGGCTCATGCTACTGACTAGTTCGAACTACACCCGACATCAGTATGATAATAGGCAGACTGCTTTATCAATATATTACAATGACTTTGATACACAAAGTCGAAATTCAATTTCTTGATGATGCGAGCTTCATATGTCCCCTAGAATGTGATATATCATTTGGATCATACCACTTTTAATTAATTTTTTCAGCTCATGAGGCCCCTTCTATGGACACAGCTCATTCCCCTACCATTCAAAAACGGCAACAAAATATTTCGATATGTGTTTTTGCACACGGCAACTCCTTTCTCATTTCGATGGTGTGCCCGCCATAGGACGTGGAACGTATGTACATCACTGTTTTGCTCTCTCGGCAATATTTCAATACCGCAAAGGCACGATGTCAAATGCAGTTAATAGAAGATGGAACTCAAATTTCAGAGACACATTTCACTTTTAGTTTGGTGCGCTAAAAAAAAGAAAGCTCAATAATAGTGGAATAGCCTTGTCCACGTGTTAGAACGCTGCACTTTGACTGCCATGTTGGTGTGCCACTAGAGCGCTGTAGCTTTGATCGGTCTGTAAAGCTGAGATAATTATTGGCCTTCGCAAAATGAATGAGCCCGAAGAGTAATGTTGATAGAATAGAATGATAGAGCACTTTTAAACAAGTATGGCGCGACTCTAAAAACTACATGACTTTATGATAGGTTCATGTTAAAATAATCCCCTTTCTTAATTCGTAAGAAAGTGGCAGCTAAGGAGTCTAAACATTACAGACCAATCAGCGTACTATCCGTCACGTACAACGTATTTAATAAGGTAATAGCTAGCAGAGCCAGGATAACGTTAGACCTCAATCAGGCAGAGCATCATCCAGATTTTGAATACGAAAATGAATTTTACTCAGAAGAAACATTGGCAGGCATGAACGCATTGCAAAATCAAGGTGTATACGAGTGTAAAGGAAAGTACTGGCGGGTATAAATAGTGGTTGCATAGCTTAGTATAAAGAAAACAATAAAATTCTTATAAAGAAATATGTTACGCAAGAGGACAATCTGTCAAGTATTATTTAGAGCTGGCTTAGACGAACAATTCACAGTTGATATAGGAGCAGTTAAGGACAAGGGATAATCTACGATTAGCAGATGATATTGCTTTGCTATTAACTGGGATGATGAATTGCAAAGAATGAATTATGACTTGGACCGGAAAAAACAACTGCAGGCCTAAAATTCGGTATGCAGAACACGAAGTATTAACAGCACCGTGAAGTATCCGCAGCTTACAGTAGGTAGCGAACACTGGGAGTGGTAGGCGAAGATGACTACTTATGAGACGTAGTGAAGGCAGATCTGGATCATGAAAAGGAAATGACAGCGTGAATAACAATGAGATTGAGAGCATTCGTCAAGCCCTCGCAGAATATGACTTGTAGCTTACTTGTATCACTCAAAAGGAATTTCTATAAAAGTTATATCTTATCTATATTCAGTAATAGGGCTTTAACCTAGAGGCTAACTAAAAGCGTTCTAGTTGAACTGAGGACAATACAGAGAGCTCTGGAACGGTAAATGGTAGGCGTAGAGTGTGGAGATAAGAAGCGTGCAGAGTGATTAAAAGAAATAGCTCGATAGCTTGATAGCATTGGATTACAATGAAAGGATTGCCTAGCAGGGTGTGGCAGAAAGTTAGCTGGGTGAATGAGGTTAAGATGTTCACAGGGGTTAAGCGAATGATGCAATATGAGAGAGGCCTTCTCCCTACAGTGGGTATAGTCCGGCTGATGATAATGAAGTCAGGCACAGAGGACAAATGACAGTGTTGCATAGAAGACAGGTGCTCCGGTTGGTTAATTTGCACCTGGAATGAGGAATAACGATTTGAAAGGGAATAGAGACGAAGCAAAAACAGTAAGCATTTGTCACTTATGAATGTCGCTGTCAGGTAAAACATTGTCTTCTAGGCTTTCAAGTCGACTTGTGTGGCTACGGTTTGAGAGTCAAATAATCTATCAAAGGGCAGGGATTAGGGTGGTCCCCAGCACAATACATCTAATATGTCTCGCTTGGAATGGCTGTTCGCTGGTACGGGAGACGATCGATTTTCTCCAAATAACATCATTCACAAGCAGGGCTCTCGGCCGTCTCAGTCTGGAAAGCATTGTTGAGTAAAGATCGTTAGTTGTCAAATGCGCTTACCTTGATTAGAATTTTCTTCGACTAGGACCTTTTTAGCTCACTTCGAAACAATCTGAACAGCTCTTGGATGGTTCTGGGTAGGGCATAATTCTAAACAATGGCCTGCAAAATGGTGTTGTTCCCCTGATTAATACAAGATATTTGTGAAGCGTGACGACCGCTGCAAACTAGAGATATCATTGCTCTCTCCTATTGGCCTGTATATGTGAACCGATATATATCGAACCACAATAGAATCTATATATTGTGGCACTGTCTGTAACTTTATGCCCGATATGTATACACTGTCAAACTCAGTGAGAACTGTATGCAGCGCCAGGGAGCAACACGACAGCAAAAGTTCTCTTTTTCATTTCTTCAGCAGTAATGCTGCAATCACTTGTTGGAGCATCTATCTGCGGCGAGCAGCGCAGCTCCCCTGAATTCGAAGAAAGAATGCACCCTGTGGAAATTAAGTAGATTCTATCTCTGAGTCTCGCTACCCGCCCAAGCTTCTGTTCTGTTTTGATTACCGCCTGTGATATCATCGAGAACCCCTAAATAATCTCGAAGCCATATGCGTTAACTTTTGGAAATAAATAGCCTACCTTGGGCTGCTGTCAGTCTCTCATGGTTTCTTATTTCGGAACGCAGTAAATCACAGAACGGCGGAAAGCACGCCAGCCGAGTTTAACGTTTCAAGAATCGTGCGTTCTGAACCATATAGGTCAGAGCGTTCCCGCTTTCCTCCAGGTTTCTGCCTATGTCAGTGGAACCTGAACTACGTTGCAGAGAGTAAAATCTGGTCTTCCTGAGCTTTGTTAAAGTGGTTAGAGGCGACGAGTTGTAGCCCTAGCGTTGCAAGACAATACTTCTCAGTTCCCTCGTTGCCGAAGGCCAACGTAGGTACCGAGCGTATGCTCAAAAGGAAACAGTAAATTCTTAGGCAAGAGTCAATTCATTTGCTGACGAAGCCTCTTTCAATGACGCTGTCACCAAGCAGCATTCTTAATACGCAAAAGCAACAAAAGACCTGCTGGAACATGACAGGTTCTGTGAATGCAGACAACTACCCATTGAGATATTTATAGCTTACATAAATTATTTTCGAGAAATGTTCATTGCGTGTAATATCAACATTTCTGCCGAGTGATCCGTGACCAGCTACTAGACGGACATAAAGAAAAGATAGCGCCACAGGAGTTGTACGCCTTGAATGTAGTCAAGCAGAAGTTCTGCTGAGAAAATTTGGTAGTCATCACTTAAGCATTAGTATTCCGGTGACATCACAGGCGCCACAGGCACCACAGATATATAGAGGCTTCTCATTTTGCCAAGGTGTCTTTGAACGAGATGTAGATACATGTTACTAACAGTTGACATAGCAGTAAAAACAGGGGCACCATATTTTTAAGCAATCTAGGTGCCCTTATCAGAGTGTGTGGATGTGTTAACGGAACGCACTGGGGAAGCACCACATTATTACTGATGGCAACGTGTCCCAAACAGCATTTTTCCAACCGAACGCTCAGGTATCAACTTCCTGCTCGTAAAGACACACTGCAAGGATTTCAATCGGCCTTCCTTTAGGGACCGTGAAAGAAGATTTGAGGAGCATGTCCTGTGCCTTCGGAGCCCGTAAAAATGTTGTACTCACTTCAAACCTTCACTCCGAGGCGCGGTGCTGACGTATAGAAGCATGAAATGTGCGCCTTGAGGCACGTCGACAACAGATCTATTGTTGTCGGAGATGCGTAGCGTGTGCTAAGCGAGAATACTTCGTTGTGACGAAACATTGGATTGAACTCTGAAAGATAAAGTGCCATGGTATAATAGAACCACATTTTACTGACTGCGCCAGCAAGTGAAACCGCCGAAGTTACGCGTGACATCGGTTTTCATCAAGTACCAAATGCGTGCCGAAAACCTTTTCTTGTCGATCAAAAGTGTTTTGCTGCCCATTCTATCATAATCATGCACACTAATAAGTGCTGAAGTTTTATCCCTACAACAGATTACAGATTGGTCAAAGTCTCCTATTTCGCATCGCCGCTCTTTCATTATGAGAGTGCACATGCATAAAATAAGCCATAATGGCAAATTTGTCTTCCAGACCGTAATTGCGACGCTTTACATAACTAGTGATGTGTGGGCACAGTAAAAACTGACAATAATATGCTCATGTACAAGCTTTCTTTCCCGTGGCACACGAATAGCCATTTTATTCCCATCAGGTATTATGTTTGCACACGTGGGCTACATATAAGAAATCAACTCCCAGAACATCACAGGCATATAAAAGTCACGTTTGTTTTCTTTGATATTGTAAAAACGAAGCTTATATAAGATTGCACAATTCGAATAACAAAGACAGCCTTCAACGTTTCCTACGGAGGCATAATCCGTTCGTGACATAAAAAAACAAACATACTTCATTCCCCAATTCTTGTCACAATTTCGATAATTTCAGTCAGCACCGATGTAAAGACCGAAGACTTACGTACCACAACGAACGGTAAGCAAGATTTGAGATAGTTTAGAGAGCTGGTGCAGCTTTTGGGTCTGGTGTTCGTTGATTCTGAACTGTTTGCGCTACCGAAGAAAGGAACCATCTTCCTGGAGCCGTGGTCTGCATACCATTTTGTGGAGATAATCGGCAGTCTCTTATGAGGCTAATCTTATAGCATAGCAAGTGCTAGCCATTCTGATTTTGCACTGCTGAGAGATATGTAGTGCAGGTTAATAAAGTTTTGTTTTATTTGTGTGTTTATTGGTGTCATATACTTACTTTTCTAGCCTAATATTTTAGTTTGTCAAAGACTTGCTTGCTTCTCTACTCCTATTGTAACCACGTGCGGCTTGATAGCACAGAAAATAAATGAAACATGTAACAGCACTTTATAATCATGCACTACTTTGCCATTGATGTATGCCTACTTTATGCTCAATGCAAGGAAATGACATATTGTAGCTGTTTGAAATGTGGTCAACACTGATGTCAGACATCTGTACAAAGCATGCTGTCGAAATTTCCTTTATGAATAAATTACGACATTTGCGCAGCCCTCCCTATCATCGTCTTCCACATTGCTCAAGTCGGAATAGTGGATGCCCAACACTCGCACAAATCTCTGTATATGCAGAAGATATCTGTAATTGGGCGTCAAATGTGACTGGCATTTAGAAGGGCTTCAGATTTCAAAATGCCGCATGGAAACCGAGATCGCACCTTCGTTAGAAGAGACCAATTCAAACGAAGTGTTCACTCCACTTCACAAATACAAAATGCCATGGTAGGTCATATGTATACATGGCAAAGTCCCACTTTCTTAGAGTGTTCGACGACATGAACCTCTTGCATTGGGCTCATCTCTACGACGTGAGGAAGAGAATGTTAGAGATCTTTCCTCGGGAAGCAGTCCCGGAGCTCATCGGTGCCCTCGAAGCCACCGTTGTACCATTAAGCATACAGGGAAGCATTTTGGTGCGGAACAATAAGACGTTCCTAGCAACAGTACTTGGACGCATCAGTTCATTGGATGCTACAGCTGCACAATTCTTCGTTGCTGCAATCCATTTTGCCACTGGGCAAAGGCTGTTGCTTGCTGGGAACAGCAGCAGCAATTCGTTTCTACCTGGATCATCATTACTACATATTTTTCTTAGCAACGAGAGAACACGTATTCGGTGCCGCAGAAATACTCATGTAAAGATATGCTGAAGGCACTAAAATTATCAAAGAATATTGCGCCTATATTCCATCGAAATTTCATCCCTGCTTCAAACACAATAAAACACTGTGGAGTGTACATTAAAGGTCCACTGAAAGGGGTCACAAAGAAGGATAAACAACGCCATAACACTGATAGTTATTGAACCACCCATCATTCTCCCGCAAAAATTTTCGATCTAGCTTCTGCAACACCAGAGATATCGGCGATTAAAAATGACCCTTCCAATTTTCCCTCTCAACTCGTACGCCGAAGGGAGCCATAAAAAACAAAGAATACAAGCAAGTTCAAAGCTCCGCCCAGACATACGTCACTTCGACGAACTTCCGGTTGCCGCGCGCCCGCTCGCTGGTGGCGTACTCGCGCCAACCCGTCCTCGCTTGCACACGCCTGAGGAGTTCGCCAGTTCGCGCAGCGACGGTTAGTGTAACCGCGAACCCGTGGTTATCCTATGTTACACGGCGGACCAAACCATGATTGCACCACTAACCGCGGTTACCGCAAACCGAGCTTGACGACCTCGGTTTGCGTCGTTAACTGAGGTTATGACGGCGTCTGTTGACAGAAGCTACTCGTCGGCGCCCGAGTGCGCGAAACGTACGAACGGGTCTGCTTCACAAAGTTATTCATTTGCCCACTGTATCACGTCTAAAGATCGATGTATAGAATATGGTGCCGCCCGACGTCTTCGATTACGGCCGACAGCGCAGCGACTGCGCACTGAAGCCTTGTCGTGCCTACAGTATCGTTTGAACGGCTTGTTGCTGAGCAGAACGCCAAAAAATACGCGGCCTTAGCTATGAAAGTACACGAGTTTGCAACGCTTGCAGCACGGGATGCCGCGAGCAGGCTGAGGTACGTTACACAATTACCGCGGGGGTGGAACGTGCGAGCGCGGCGAACGCCGGCGCCGTGCGTGACCGTCCCTAGTCGTCGCTAGGCCTATTGTTTCGCTTCGAAGCCGCGGCGGTCGACGCTTTGGAACATGATCAACGCTGTCGTAAATCGTCTACTTATGAAACTGCCTTATAGTGATTCCTATCCTGCCATAGTAAAATAATTATAGGATTAACTCTGCCGACGCATTAATTGCAGAGCTAGTACGAGCAGATCGGATCAGCCGAAATGCACCAGCGGCAGCTGGCTTGAGCAGAAACTAGCTTGTATCACGGCTATCGTTCTTACCAGCAATTTGCTGCTTTTCAGCGATCCTCACGAGGGCTTCATACTTGATATTCGGCTCAATATTCCAGACGCCAACAAATTTTAGCACGCTTTATTTCGGGCATCGGTGCTAACGATCCGCCGTGTCGGTCGCGAACGGTATGCGGGAGGAGGGGCCACAGCGGCGGCGTTTACGGTGGTCAAGGAGGTGCTGCCATCGTGCGGTGCTTGACCGTGCTGTTGACGCCTCGTCGGACGACACTCCGATACTCCTGAAACCACGTTATATAAATAAGATATTTGTAAATGAAGCTTCGTTCTGCCGATCCCTGCGTCGCTTCGGTTGCACTTAATGGGCAATGGCCACCTAACCGATAAGGGCGGCGAGCTGTAACAGCCCGCACAGAGTTCGAGCAGCGCACGAGCAGACGACTTTCGCAGCTACCGGAAGTGTGTCCGTGACGTCATGGCTGCAGTGGCCGTAGCGAATGGCAGCTTCTGGCTTGCTTGCCAGTCAACATGCCCGTGACGTCACGGTCCTGGGAAATAGTTCCATGCGACACCGCCAAACGACATCCTCTGTGCCCGCGAAGTTCAAAAAACGCTGTTTTTAAAAATTAATAATAAATCACTGGCTTTGTTCTAAGGAGTTATACTTTGGTTTAATGCTCAAAATAATTCGTTCTACACATTGAACGCGTTTATCAGTGTCTTCTTGGGGGCCGTTTCCGTGGACCTTTAACATCGGATTCATTCTTATACTTCTTTAATTAAGAAGCTGCTGTATTATTGCTTGCTCTTAAAACAAAGTCAATAAGTGTACTCAATTCTAAGCGCAGGTGTCGCATACATATCTGCGCAGTTTGCGCAGTAGCTCAGTTAAATCAAGATGTTTTTCCATGTGCACCATGATAGTCCGCAGGTATATGTTATTGAAGGGTGATATTGCCTATCTCGCGTCTTCACCTGCGCTGCTTAACTAGATGCCCCATGGACTTCAGGGGAGTTGGTCAGCCAGAAAACGCCATAGCAGGCGTGAAGGTTCACAGATTATAAAGCATTCTTCACGACTTCCAAGCAGCATATTTAATAGCGGCATGGTTGCTTAGGTGCGCTAGCTTTACCGCGGTGCAAATCTAAAGGTCGTGGCATTTTGTTTCAGTGAATGTCAGATCACTGCAGCAGTAGATGAAATCGCCGACCAGACGATACTGCCCGTTCTGCCCACAGCAACTGTCTTCAAGTCAGTATCCAGGATTAAAGAGTTGACGCATTCAGCAGATTTCGTTTTTAGCGCACAGCTCGCACTTCCACTGATGATCGCTGGAAAGTTTTGCAACCATCATCTAAGCGAATCACATTCCGAAATGCGCCTTTGTTTTCTCCATAACATAGCGCGTCAATAAAGAAGATTGCAGTAGCTTCTATGGCACTGTGTTGCTTTAGAAGATGCACTCAACACAGAGACGACCTACAGCCCTGCTTTCCACATTTGTGGTGGCGAGTAGGCATTCGGTCATATCATATTTTAATGCCCAGGCTTTGCGCGCGTGAAAAAAAATATGTAGTGCGTTATGAACCACATCAATTCTCGCCCTTGCACCGATCGTATCGTCCTCGCGACTAGGCCGTACCAGTCGAGAACCTTCAAGGCGCGAAAGAAATATGTTTCCTGAGGTCGACTTTCTTAAGTAAAAACGTTGACTTTGCTTTATGCCTGTTCTAAATGTCATTTTTATTCCCATCATTTCGCTTCCCAGGTGCAAGTTAGCCACCTGGAACACCTATGTCTATGCAAAGCTGCCATCCCTCTTCCTTTCTATTGTTGCATGAACTTAACATAGAGCCGGCTAGTGTTGCAACCCTGGGCGCCATTTTGGCGAAAACCTGCTCTTATAGCGTGGAGCTAACTCTTTCTTTCTGGCATGACGTCCAATGCCTCCCACTGGGACATCCCATAAACATCCCTTATCGTGTCCGTTAACTTCGCAGATGCAAATAGCTAGCTCAGCATTGCAAAGAGATCCCGTCTAACAGAGCTTAACTGACATGCCCATCAAGTTTTATCTAGCTTTCCCATTTTGTAGCTCGCAGTGCAGTGAGAGAACACGAGGCCGAGGTATTTTTGCCATAGACGATATTTTCTTCTTATCACCGTGATGGACTCAATGGAAACATTCTCCAAACAATGAGTCCCATGTGGAGTACCTACGTCTGATATTACTCACTATCAACATAAAACTATTTTGATTGAAAAAAAAAACAATCATTGACATTGAAGTTTCACGTTCTAGATGTGCTCATTATCAAAAAGAGAAATAATTGGTCTAGCGAAAGACGCAAACCGAAATATTTTATGATCGTTTTGGCAAGGCAAGAGGAGCTGCTTGCATTATGGGTGTCTGATCGTTAGGAGTCGAAAACATCAAACGTGATTTTGAGCGTTTGCCTTCGAATTCTAGGCGCCGCGTAACAACGCACCAGGCCTAGATTGAAATACAACATCACCGAAATTGCATGCCAGATTAGCTGTAGACAATTTTTAAAAATGTTCGTGATATATTCAGACTGGCATGCCAGTCTGATGTCAGCTGTAATGTAAAGTAGCAGAAGGCAGGAACATGAGAATTCGTCCGAGTCTCATAGAAATAACTCTCATGGCCGCGTAATGCTTCTCTGACCGCCGGCAAAAATAACAGTACAAGTAGAAGCTCTTGGTTTTAGAAAATTCGCGCCAAATAAAATTCTTAACAGACATTTATTTTTCAGCATTCATTTTCACAACCGTAACAATGAAATGGGAGCGAGATACTCTCTGGCACTTTATTAGGATCTTGCGTTACCTGTGTGATGGTGTTAGCAGAGTTTACGCTTTTTGTTGAGTTTTATGCACTGAGTATTCGGTTGGTTGAATGCTCACCAAACCCCTCATGGAGTATATTTCCAATCAGAAAACGTTCTGCCATAAGGATCCAGCTCACCAGTATTGTTAGAGAGGAAATAAATTCCGCAGTCGAAAACGTTATACAATGTCGGGCTTCGTGCGCTCATGCGATGGGCGGATTGTGGATCGTTACCACATCTTTAAGACAGTCTGTTTATTATCAAAGGTTTCAGATGCTGATAGTACATCATTTTGATGTTCAGAAAAATATTACGCAAATGTGAACCGCAACATAAATATAAAATTATATATTTCCCCTAACGGAAGTTGCTACTACGCGACGTAGTGTTACTTTTTGAAAAGCAAAAACAGTGTGTCCCCCTTCTGAGGGGAAGAGGATGAATATTTGGCGAACCTGGTTTCCATCCTTGCTTCACTTGTACACTGATTTCATTTACAATTATTGCTCACATTCTAGCCATTTGTTAATTGCCTAAAAATTAGTCTAATAAAGTATGGCCCAAATACAGCCCACACATGTGTATTTATGTAGTCGTAGGCTGCAAATCACGTGTGAGGCTAATGACATATAATGCCCAAGTTTAACCAAGTCGAGCGAGCATACCAGCGCGGACAATCTTTAGCGTGGCTCACTCACCGCACAATGCCTTAACCTCTTTCATTCGCATCTGTCCCCTCACCAAAAAGCAGGCCGCCACATTTGCAGTCCTTGTCACGCCATGTGGTCGTGGTCATGCCTCATGATCCCGACTCGTCGCGAACCCAAAAGAAAATCCGACCGACGCCACACCTCCAGAAAACTTCCAAAGACATGTTCCAGTTGGGATCGAATTCCGGCCTCTGCGGCCACTTTTCAATGGAGGCGAATAGCAAGGCGCCCGTGTGCTGTGCGATGTGAGTGCACGTTAAAGAACCCCAGGTGTTCGAAATTACCGGAGTCCTCCATTACGGCCTCTCTCATAGCCTGATTCGCTTTCGGACGTTAAACCTCACAAACCAAACCATGTTCCTGATTAGGCGGACAACCCACCCATTTTCATAGGTATTAGAGATTGTGTAGGTAAATGGCACAAGAACCATATCGCTCAACATTTAAAGAATGAGCTGATACAAATAAAGTGCTTGCAATACCTAGGTGTATACCTATCGAATCTGATGTGCTGCGCGATCCTCAATCAAAATGAATTTGTTCAGTCTTTGTATATGGAGGCTATTCACCAACGAAGCATCGGTTTGTTAGTTGATTTTCTATTTGCAATATTCAAAAGCGATATAGAACCACACCTTGCAAATACTTTGTTTTGTCTCGATGCTCTGGAGCTTGAAAAATCTTTGTCACCCACTCCTAAAGCATTACAATGCCTAAGTTCTCTGTTCTTCACGTGCTCGTATGTTTTATACAAGGCTTGTATGTTTTGTATAGTGTATAGGGTAGCCTAGAAATACAGGTTAGCCTATCTCCAATCTGCAGTCCCACAAAATTCCCCTTCCCACACACATTAAGCATGTATTTTCGTTTCGTTAAATCTGTATGCTATATGTATTACAGTTGAGACATAAAACACTGAATCAGTAGAGCATGTCTATATGACATCTCCAAGAAGAGACGCACAAGCTGCAAGATTTACTGACTCTAGTTCAACACGCTACCATAAAACTTACGAGCCACGACTAGTAGTTTGCTGCAGTGTTTAAATTGGGGATGATAATCATTTTATTGATCGAATAAAACAGGTACTTTACAAACCCTGAAATTATTTCGTTTGAATAAACTAAATAATTTGCGTAAAAAGAGCCACATACACATATATTTTTCGAAAATGTTTGCAAAGCGCAGTCTTAGTAGGTATTATTGAATGTGTACGTGAGAACATTTTCGAAATAAGTTTTGCTATGAGCCTGGCACAAAATCCCGTCGCAATTGATCCATTATCATTACGCATGAAAAGGATATATCAAATATATCAAACGTACCTGCGTTAGAGTTTTCAGAACTGCGACATCTATTTTTTATTTCAGATTGTGATTTGAAGTCAATTCACCTTGGAATATGAACCTTTCATAGTTTTTGAAGACAAATCTTATAGTTATAAGGTTGTAAGACACTGGTAAAGATTTGCAACCTTTAAATTCGATTATAAATTTGTCGGTTGTAGACGTTTATAAGAAAGAACGGAGAAAGCGGTTTCATACATCATAGCAGTGACCAAGAGTTTGAGGTCGAGGACATAGGAACCGCCGAAAACAGTGTGAGCGTTTCATATTGAACACTGTAAGCTTTTCACAACTAATATTTAACTCCGATATATCCAGTATTCTGTAGGTTACGCAAGGCTTTCGCAGAGTGCTGCCATCATAGATACGACAGTGTGCTTCGACTCACTACCGGTTGTAACAGGTCAAATTCAATTAAAATGACGCATTTGTTCAAGTGGTGTGTAGCTTTAGCCAGCCCCTTTCTTTATGGTGCATACACAATTCCCAAACGGAAGGTGGCGTCCGATGTGTGCGTGTGTGAACAGCAATCAGGTTGAGATTCTGTATTGCCTAATTGGTACAGGCCGCTGAGCAATGTAAATTTCAGCTGTTTCGAATATTATAGTTTGATTTCGGCAATACAAAAGAAATGTTCCAGTTCCCTCTACTTGCGAAGTTTAGGATGCCAAGCCTGATAGACAGCTTGACCAAGCTATTTGAAACACCCTCAAAAAACACAAAGACAAGTTTTTGCATTGTTTGTCTGCGCCTTTCTTGTGACTACACACTTAAAAATACTCCTTACTTTAATTGTGAATGAAAATATTCCTCAACTGGGAGGATTAAATGGAGCAAAGTCAAGCAATAGCTACGCTTCTTAGAGTAAGAACTTTGTGCTGAACTACAGAAGCGATTCGAAAGGTCGGCTGAACGTGGCCTGCTTTAATAGCCAGCTAAGATGAGAGGGTACATCTTATGGCAGTTTGTATAGCGAACACAGCGCTCTGAATAGGAAAATCAGGATGATATTGGGTCGACTGCTTTGTGAATTTTTTATTGTGATTTTGAAATAAAATGTCAGAATCCAATTATATGATGATGTTGCGTTCTTATGTCTACTGGAATGGGATATGTCATTCGGATCATATTACGTAATTAATTTTTCAGCTCACGAAGTCTGTTCTATAAATACCGTTCGTTCTGCTACCATCCCAAAACGGCAATAAAATATTTCGATATGTGTTCTGCACGCGGCAACTCTTTTCTCATTTCTCTTTGCTCGAAAATACCTCCTGTACCAAAATGCCGAAAACTTCCTTGTCATGCTTAATTAAAACAATGATCCAGTCTAATTTGTAGCCGACGCAAGTTGACTGGTGGCTGCTTCTACACAACCAATTTGTTTAAAAAGCATGACATCAGAAGTAGATCAAAATAGGAGTAGATCAAAAGAGCTTTCACAATGCCCCATTTTCAATCTGCCTGCCTCTTTGTACTTACACGAATACAATCATTGCTTGCGGTGTCAGTAAACTGTATTTAAAATTTCTTTTTATTCCAACCATGCCTCCGCCCAGGTTTTTTACGATATATAAAGTGAGCAGCTAAGGCAGCAGTGCAGTACACAGCTATTGTGGGAAGCCAGTTAGGAACGCTACCACCCTTGGGGTAAGTCTTACTACAGTGTATAATCTTTCTTCTTCGATAAGAATTGTTTCCGTCTATAACATTTACCAACCCTATCCAGTAAATCCGCACCGCTGAGAAACATGGGTGCTGCTGGAGCCGGCTCCTTGAATTGATAAGCGACAGACATTTTGCAGTGTAAGAGTGCATTTCTTCAGATATAATGCACATTCTAGAACAACCAGTAAAGCAGAAGCCGTTGCTGCGCGAGAACGCGACTGCGCCAATTCGCACCAATCAAGTTACCTATACAGGTGCATCACTGCAATGCCTCGCGCTAGAGCAGTTTCGAATTAGCCGTGTGGCCATGCGGGGCCAGCTTATCCCTTTCGTTTTGAAAAAAATCCAACCTTAAAGGTGTTCATGTCGTCCTCCCACCTGCTGATGTGGGCACGACTGGTAACACTAGCCTGCTCGAGCAGCAGAGCGGAGTGTTTGGCTCTTAGTCAACTCACGATGCATGATGCGATCAGCCATTGCGCTTACCTTTAGAAGTGTTCTATCTCAAAATCCTCTCTCTCGCTGAAACGTTTAGCCTATCATGCCAAGCTGAGGAAACCAAATTTGGCCTATGGTTACTCCTTCAAGTCATCGGCAAGGAGTAGAGCAATTTTTTTGGAAATCTAGCAGTTCAGTTTATCGATCCCGACTTCGAGAAGAATTGCCAACATCATCATGAGTTAAAATTCAATTATTTCAAGAGATCACAGTATGGTGAAGAAAATACAAAAAGCGTTCATCTTCTCACCTCACCCTGGAGAAGATTAGCATGCTCAGTCTAGCCAATAACTTGGCGAATCTAATCATCACCCTTTCAAAGCTGATCCAATGGAAGTTCTAGCATTGTTCGTGTTTTTTTTAAATACACATCCATTTCCCTGCTTTCATATTTAACGACAATATTTCACAATTTCCATAGTGAAATATTGCCTGGATATAAATATAGCCTTTTCTCTTAGAATAAAATCTTTATGCATAACTACAGCTACGCGGCAATTTGAAAATATGGCCGAACATACTGTCCTATATGAGCGGTTGAGATTAGAATCTATATTATGATGGTACTTCTATAGTGAACTGAATACACATAATTGGAAGCTTTTGTGAATTTATGATCTTTTTTCTTGCAGGACTTCATTGCCATGGCAGGACTTTCAGGATACATATTTATGGGGGCATTGCTGTCAGGTACGCGTCTGAGATATTTTGTGCTTAAACTATTAGTGTTAATATTTCGAGATTACACGACGGTAAAAACCAGAAAATAAACAGAGCAACCTACTGTTGGGCGGGAAAAGGGGCTTGCTTGAAATGAAGTTGTTTGAAAATTCCTCTTTCTCCAACCCAAATCTCATGAAAAGTGCTAGTCGTGGAGCACGGTTCTTTGCTAGCACGTAAATACCGAAATGTACAAGCTTCTCCAAAGGACACATTTACCCATGCCAAGTAAGGTTACACTTTTCTGTCTGTCTGATATTATAAAATTAAAAACAGCACGGAGTTTAAAATTTTTTGGCGCATGCTGCGTACCCTATTAGGCGCAACCGTAGCGCTTATTGGCAAAGCAAGCAATGTGCAATGTATACCACGTATTTGAACTATTACGGCAAAACGTCTTGTCCTTCTATAAGATTCTCACGTAAAGAAGGCGATATAAGTCTATTGCATCATGTTTGGAACAAAATATTTGTTAATACGAAGAAGAACAGACTGCTGTTCCCAGCTTTAAGGAAATTCGGCAGGTAAGGAAGCACATACCGGCAGTTATGTGCAGTATAAAACAAGTGAAACACACATGTAGTCATCTCATTTTTTATGTGCTGAGCAACGTGCATTCTTTTTGTTAAACGATTTCTGTTTATTAGAAAGTTTCTTCCGAAAAGGATTTTATGGATTTCATGTGAATATTCCGAACACTCGTTAGATTGTACTAGGTAGTGCATAGTGCAATATAATATGTTACAAAATTGCCAAGTCTCTCATTTATGCAAGTTATTCATGACACTCGATGACCACTCTAGATTGGGAATATTGTTGTTCTCTAGTGCTGGGCTGTTTATGAGTGTCGATTGATATTGAACTGTAAACTATTTCCTGACAGCTGCATTGTGTGTAAGTGAAGCAACTTCACACAGGATATGTATATAGTATCAATCACATTTCAAACACAATGCATTTGAGCGGCACAAAATGGAATGATTTTATATTTTCAGCGGTCCTGCTGCAGTCACTTGTGGGTGCATCGTACTGGGGCGAGGAGCGGAGCGCCCCTGAATCAGAAGCAAGAGTGGACCATGTTGATACTATGTAGGATTCCATCTCCTAAATATCGTATTCCGGCCAAGCATTTGCTCTGGTTTTCCGACGGCATGTGCTGTCCAAGATAGCACCTCTATTCTTTCGAAACGGCATGCCGTCACACTCTTTGGGAAATAAACAGTCTATTATAAACTACTGCTGCTGCGTATTTGTTTCTTCGTTCCGAATAGCGGAAATCATAGAAGGCCAGCGAGGACTCCAGTCTGGTTTTAAGTTCCGAGGACCGCGCTTTCTGAATCATCAGACTGGTTGCATTCCCGCTTTCTTCGGTGTAGCCGCGGGCGGAGTCTGTCTTTGGACTTCATATTACCTTATGCCTATTCCAGACAAACCTGGAGCAACTTAGCGACCGTGGAAACCGGTGTTGAACCTTATCTACGTGGCTGGAGGAGACCACCTGAAGATGAAGCATGGTAATGCAATACATATCAGTACCCTTAGTGCTGAGGATCAACATAGGCACCAAAGCTTAGCTTAGGCTTAAAAGGAGAACTGTAGAATATGGGTATTGGTCAGGTCAAATGCTTGCAATGTCGCCTTTATTGACGCTGTTGCCCCACTAGGCTCAATTCGTAAATAGTCTGATGGACTGTAGCAGGCTCTGTCAGCGCTGACAACTCCATGACACTTTTCAAGCTTACTATAAGCGATTTTTCATTATTTTCCGCTGGATGAAGTTTTTTACGAACTGCTTGGTCTGTGAGCAGCTATGAAAGCCAAATTTCAAAATATATAGGAGAGCGCTGGAGCACAGATTTCACTGACGTATGACGGTTGGCACAACATTTGAGCTATGGGACTCATGTTAGTCATATTACGGGCGATCGGGTGTTAGAAACACTCATCATCTCAAGATTTCTTTTAACAACAGTGGAGGCCTGTTTCTATTTAGAGCTCGACACAATATCGTGCTTTACGAGGTGGCATTAGAAAGCGTGGCCTCTTCTCAAGAGGTCTGGGTCACCTTCTGAAATGGTTTGACATTTTAGCAGATGGCCCTAATGCAAGCACCACATCATTATGAGCAACAATGGCCTCTCTACATTGCATCTTTAACCGTTCTCGCGGGAATCAACGTCCAGCTCAAAGATGCGTCGTGACAACTTCATTCAGCCTTCACTCGGGTCGCGGTGTAAGAATATTTCAGGTGTATGAGCACTGCCTCGCAGCTGTGGATACCTCCTACCAACTTCGAGAATTCACCGCGAGTGGCTCTGCAGTGCTGGAGGTTCAGAAAATTAAGTCGTTTGATTGTTGACGCAACATTTGGGTGAACTTAGTGAGGAGCGTAGTCCTGTTTTGATATGACATCATTTTACTGACTTGTCTGGATACTGAAATTCGGATCACTTTCGCGTGATTTACACTTTTCTTGAGGCAATAAATGCGTACCAAGAATTTTTTCTTGTAATCAATACAGTTTTAGTGCATATCCTCTCATGGTCTTACAATATTTCGAGGGACTGCCGATCTCTCATGTCATCAAATTTCAAGTCAGTCTTTTATGTCTCATCGCCACTGTTTAATCTCGAGTGCGCACAGACATCAAACTTGACTAAAAGGGAAACGTTTCTCACAGGCCATGTTATGCAGGCGTCAACTCGTTTATTCGTGATAAGCGATACAGATTCAATAGACCGCCAGACGCGTCAGCTGGTAGCCCATTTTTTATTTTGCGAATTCAGGGAGAATAGTCTTTTATACACAAAAATTGTCATTACAGATTCACTGGCCGCTACTAAGCAAAAAAGCAGACCTTAAATAAACCATGTTTTCTTAACATTCGTCCTTAGCACTTCAGTGTAACGACGACTCGCGCGGAGTGTTAGCGAGCACAAGTGTCAGTGTATCAAAGAAGCGTGTTAATAACAGTGTTTCAGCAAATGAGTGGACGGGGAAAGCGAAATACAGCTTCTGCATGCAGCCATTCCTTTAATGCTTTTAAATGTAGTTCGATTTAAATGCTTTTTCTGGACATTCTATGAAATGGCTTCAAGCATGCGTGTAATACAACTGTAAATTTGGACCCCTGATTTTACTTTTAGTATTTATAACTTCCCAAGTACACACAAAAGCTTTGGGAACAATACAGGCTCGGCATTGGAAACATTCAGGCACAAATGTCAAATCTTTATTTTCATTCGACCGAAATGCAATCACGAGCCAATATGTAGCCGGGCTAAAAACAGATGTAGGATCTAAATATATTTTTGTTGACTGGCTGTTCTATAATGGAACCCCAACCGTCTTCGTCGGCTATCGTAATCTTTGCCGTCGGATGTACTTCACTGGTCTCTGAATATTTTCATGCTCTCAAATTATTTTGCACTGCCACATTTGTAAGCCACGCATGCTTACTGGCATGCATAACGTTCGTATCGGGATTTATATATTGGCTTCATGCTTTTTGAGATTCCGTTGCTTGGAGTCATTCACATGCATAGAGCGGTTTGTGCAACTCATCGAGAAAATGCAATCAAGCAAAACCAGAAATATGCACTGTGAATGAGATTTCTTTATTTAGTAATAAAGAGTGCACGTGTGGCCCAGAGGTTTGAATAAGGTCGGGTGCAGAAGTTGTGACCGGCGCCAGCCAGGCACACTGGAACGCCCGGTGGCGATGTAGGGGAAGCAGCATGTGTATTTAAGTCGATGGTGAGTAGGGAGTTTTCTAAAGGCAGCGTCGATATTGCCCAACAGCAGGGCAATGGGCTAAGTGGTGGGCAGTTGCAGATGCCGTCTGAGAAAACTCAACCATGTGTGGTGTCTCCTTCGGCCTTCTCTGCGGTCGACACCTCTGAGGTGAACATCTGTATTTCAGATAGATATGGCATCTGCTGAAATCGAAAATTAAAACAAGCATACTATCAGCGTACATCCCCACGCGCAGTTATCATGTGTCACTGCTCCGTCAGGGAGCCTCAGTACCAGTCTACGTGTCACAAACTTGCAGGATGGGTAATATTTGCTTAATCATTTTCTTTTGCAGCGAAGTTCCTATGTTTATACTCACACTACCAGGAATTTCTTTTTGCGTTTTGGCTTTATAGGTCACCACTGCATGGGAACAATTATCGAGGTATAGGAAGCTCGTAGGACAGTAAAAATAGAGAAAAACTCTTTTTTTTGCAATTACTTTTTTTCCCCTGTATCTGCGTATCTACGAAGAAGCTTCAAAGTACCAGTGATTATTTATTGTATAAATCTGCAAACTGTGTAGATGAGCCGCGCCGAACTATTTTACTGACTGATTTATATTTCTTCATGCCGACAAACCACAGCCGCCGACATTTGACGACGAACTTCACATGAATTGAGCTGGACTACACAGAGAAAAAATAACAGAATGACATTTAAAACAGAAGGGAAGACGACAATGGGAAAGCGATATTAATAAAAATTAAGACAAGCATAATGGCACACAATCGAAACTTTGTGACAACGAATACGGTAGAAAACATCACTATCCCCGCGCTTTGATTTACGTTGAAGGGAACACGTTGGCGTGATTAGAGCGGCCAGTTCGTCTCGAATAAGCTCACGCTTGATGTCACTTTGATGAAATTTACCATTGGCATATCAGCTTCACCTCATAAAAAGAAGCGACGACCCGATTTTCTTTGAGCACGTGGCTATGTGCTATCCCGCTTGTCGTTTTTCATTAGCTGGCAAGAAATTCAGACTACAAATGTTGCTAGCTATATATCCACATACCTGGGCTGGACACCTTATCAAAATGCAGCAAGTGTGTTTATATTCATAGGCAAATTAATTTTTATTGCTCATTGCTTCAACCAAGAGGCATTCCCATTCACGAGAATTACGTCAGAGAATTTTACTCCCTTTACTCATTAGCTGATAGGTGTATGTAGCATGAAAATACAAAGTGCACTAAACCATGCTCCAGTCCATTCCTTTATATCTAAGCCACACAAATTCGCTGAATATTCTTTATAATTAGGCCTCACAAGTTCGCGGAATTTTAATTTAAATAAATGCGCTCTATATAGTTGTAACATAATAGCTTCCCAAAGTCTCCAATTTTTTTGTTAAAAATATTTTCTTATTCGTAGGCACTGTTGAGTAAAAAAGCTTGCCCTGTTGCGGGATCTCCCTGCTGGTCATCTCCAGCAGGAGGAAGGAACGAAGGAAGATGAGGAGGAAAGGCAGAGAGGTTAACCAGTAATAGCAACCGGTTTTCTACCTTGCATAAGGGAAGGGGATGAGTGGATATAAAAGTTGTGAGAGATGGATAGTTGAAGTTAGTACAGCCACATAACGGACACGCCACATCACATCACGTCCCAGTCATGTCATAGCAAACTCATAGTATTTCGATTAGGCCAGTGGTTCTCAGAAAGCGGAGCAGTGCCTGGGAGGCCTTCACCGCAGACGATCGCCGTGGCCAGGGACCTAAAATCCAATTTTCCCTCAATGGGCTTTCATCTAGATGCTCCAGCGTACGGCACAGACAGTGTCTTTCCTCACTGTATATTGGGCACTCACAAAGAATGTGGCCTATAGACTCGTCGCATCCACAGTTTGTACACGCAGGGCTGTTTGCCATTCCTATCATAAAAGAATACGAGTTTGTGAATGCTACAGCAACCCACAGGCGGCACATCAAAGTTTCATCGCGTCGGGTAGGCCAGGTGGAAGGCGGAGCTTCAGGTCAAGGTTAAAAGATTTTAAGCGGCAGTTCGCAAACTGGCCAGAATTCCACAAAGAGAGTGTGTGTTCCCGCGCAAGTGCGCGAAGCCTGCCCGCTGCGTCTGCCCTGGAAAAGAGAGTCAACACACTATCGCCGTCTTGGTGGGCTGTTCGTGCGACTTCGTCCACCTGAAGATTGCCCGCTATGCCTCTGTGTCCTGGAAGCCACTGGAAGATGATGTCATGTCCTCCATTATTTGCACTGTAATGAATCTGTCGTATTTCCGCAACGAGTTGTTCATGACCTCCACGGCGAAAAGCCGCTTTTAAGGCTTGCAGGGCTGCTTTTGCAGGGCTGCATTGTCTTAACACGCGGATGAAATTATTCTAGTATTAGTGAGAGTTCAACAGCCTCGGGAAAGAGCAGCAGTTTACATGAGATAGCGAAGTACTGGAAGTAGTAGGCGAATATGTCTACTTAGGAGAGATAGTGACTGCAGATCGGGGTCATGAAAAAAAAATAACAAGAAGAATAAGATTGGGATGGAGCGCATTTGGCAAGCACTCGCAGATTATGACTAGCAGCTTACCGGTATCGCTCAAGAGGAAAGTATACAACAGTTGCATCTTACCTGTACTCACCTATGGCGCTGAAACGTGGAGGCTAACCAAGAGAGTTCTCCTTAAGTTAAGGACAACCCAGAGGGCTATGGAACAAAAAATGGTAGGGGTAACATTAAGAAATGGGAAGCGTGCAGAGTGGGTCAGAGAAATAACTCAAGTTACCGACATCCTAGTTTAAATTGAGAAGAAGAAATGGGCATGGGCAGGACATGTAGTGCGAAGATAGGATAACCGATGGTCGCTTAGGGTAGCAAACTGGATTCCAAGGGAAGGAAAGCGTAGCAGGGGGCTGCAGAAAGTTAGGTGGGCGGATGAGGTTAAGAAGCTCGCAGGGGTCAAGTGGATGCAGCTAGCATAGAACCGGGAAAAGTGGAGAAATATGGGAGAGGCCTTCGCTCTGCAGTGGGTATAGTCAGGCTGATGATGATGATGAGTGAGCCCTTAGTCTCTTGAGCACACCGCACTGAACAGTGCAACTTCTTTAGTTTAGCCCCATCTTGTACTAACTGCCTATGAAAGTATGATATATCGGTATTGGAATAATACTTATAGATTAACGCAGTAATGTACGTCGCAGTTTCACATCCCATGGTGTACAGACAAACGAAATGAAAAAATAACGCTCAAACGCAGAGCACATATGAACACAATGATATAGTTTTCGGAGATAGTAAGGGAATACGGGAATAGATTATATTTATACAATGGACATAAGTTGAAACCATAATTGAAGGTGATATGATCCGTAGCAATAACACAACTTCAGCGGACATATGAAGCCAGCACAATCACAAAATTCAGTCAACATTGTATTTCAAACTCATTATAAAATATTCATACAGCAGCCTGCCTGTTATCATGCAGATGCCAACTGTAATGGGAAGTAGTGGTCAGGAGCATAAAATTTCGACCGCATCTGAGATAACAAATCTGATAGCTGAGCAATCATCATTCGATTGCAGGCAAAAACACCAGTAAGAGTGAAAGCTCGCGGTTTCCTTAGCTACACGTAGGCTGAAATTCAAAAGAACAATATGTCTGGTCGTGCCTTTCCATTTCTACAACACAATCTGTGAAGAGAATAAGAATTGGTTAAAACACTTCATTAGGAAAATATGCTGGTGGTGTGGTTGCCATAGAGGTGTATGCTTTTCTGAGGTGTATATCATGACATTGGTTTTTCCAATATTTCTGAAACCTTCATGTTGGAGTATATTTCCTATAAGGCTGTGTAGCCTTCTGTATAATTAGCTGCTCATCCGTACAGCTAGAGAGGAACGACTTTCTGCAGACAACAAAGATACACCGGTCCGAGTTTCGAATCCTGTTCCCATGGGGCAGAAAGCTGATCGTCACCACGTGTCTCTCAGATGAACTCTCCTACCAGTATTAAATATTTCCGAATTTGCTGCATGCGGATAAGATTTGCAAAATCATTGGAATTATCTGCACAGCATCATAAGAATAACATTACAAATGTTAGCTAATGTATTTTGCTACCAACTAAAATACGTTATTCCCCAAACAACGGCTCTAAACTCTATCAGTTCAAAGTATGACTCTGCAAGTATTAATTTGTAATTCGTTTTCATATCAAGCTCACGTGCAGATGACCAATACGTTTGAAACAGCGATAGGAGAAGAAATACTCGCATGGGATAGCATTTTTTAATTTAGCAGAAACTAATGTTTTGCAATTATATTATTCTCGATGTACATCAGCGGCACTGTTCCTTGAAGAATTTCGCAAAGGAAGGTTGTTTTTCGTGCCATACATTTAGTAAAAACCATATAAAAGATTGTCTAAAGAGCACTGCTTTACCTGACATCATAAATTGTCAAAATATATCTTACACTTAAGTTCTTTTTTGAGACATTATTAAATTGCCCTTTTCTTTTTACTGTCTGGCTAGAGTTAACACTAAATAAAAATTACACTTAGTCAACACATATGTTTGTAAGGAAGAAATATGGCATTGTAAAACGTTTTGTATGTAAGATTTTTTTTACAGCTTCCTACATTTATGTAATTTTCGAAAATTCTGCAGTTTCTCCTACAAATTTTCAATACTAGATTTTTGTAGCATTCAGAACAACATTTTTTTATAAATGTGACATCCGTGTATTTTATTCCAGGGCTATTTAATATGCCTAGTAATATTGGACAAAAGGTTCTGCAAGACCTCTCAAGATCATTTTTTCACGGTCCGTAACGAATGAAATACAGCAACATGGAATTCAGTCCAGTCATGCAGCTTGATTGTAAGTCAAATCAGCAATATTCACTTGACAGGTGCCGTAAGAAAAAGATTTTGTAGTGCAATTTGAATAACACATCTTAATTCGCGTTAACATGATAAGTAATTAGGAAAATGCTGTCAAAATAATGACTACCCTTCGTTTCTAAATATGATAATCGGCTGTAAGGTTTACGAAATCAAAATGGAAGGCAAATGCTTCTAAAGCCTCCAAAATGTGATTTTTCTATTTTCCATCAGATAGACTAGCTACCCCGAAATGCGATTGCGCCTTATAACCTTCGTAATGTGTGATACCTTTTACCTGGTCTCTGTCTAAATACCAAAGAAAACATTCAGGGCAAGGAAGCTTCGATGCCAAAGCTTACTTTTTGCTTCCGACTTTCGATAATTTGTGCCCAATAAACGTTTTGAAAACATAGATTCATCTTGCGTTGTAAAGACATCAGTTTCACAATACAATATTGTACTCTGAGTCGGAATGTTATACAGTCACTAGTTACTTTGAGATAAATAACTGTGTTTGTTTCACACTTTTGCGGTAAGAGCATTCTCTTTGCAATATAAACCACTAGAACTCCCCCCCCCCTCCCAATTATTCATGCTTTTTGAAGGAGATATGTGCAACATATAAATTTCAGTATGCATTTGTCGACTGTAGCCACTCATATGAAGCAGCGGAGATAGCGATTTCCCATGTTTATATATATGATGAATAGTTTGAGCCCGAGGATATGGAAACAGTCTAAAAATATTTGCATTTGAAGTGTCAACACCCAAGGCTGTTAAAATGATTATGTAAGTTTAATATACCTAATATTCAATTGGGTAATTGAAGACAATAAAAACTGATTGGACAAAAAATCACGGGCATTCGTCACTTTTCTCAATATGACTGTTATCGCCTTTGCTTAAGTACAGGCTGCACCAATAATGGCTGCACTTCAATTGCGTAGTAAGTGCAACTAGTTACGCGGTTTCTCGTATCACCTTATTGATTCATTTAATTTTAAGAACTATGTCTGCCATTTGCACTAAACATCCTTGACGTATTCAGAAGAGATTGTTATTTCCAGTGCAGGCTCGCCGTACTTGGCTAAGGAATTGTAAGGTCTATGGATCGAAATTATTGGCAGCAGGATGAAGCGAACATGTCCCGCAGGTTGCCCGGACAGTCATGCATCTATGAAATTTGCGACAGCTCTTCGCGTAGGGATTGTCAGTCTTAGATAATTGAGTTCAGTGGTACTTGCAGCTAATTCGTGTAAGTGTACGACTCCAACAAAAATGTGGAAATGTTGGGTTTTCATGACAGGCTTTAACAATTTTATGGCGTAATTCAAGTGGAACAACGAGCAGCAAAGACCTCGAAGTGGCTGCGAAGTGCCTCACGTTTAGATTATTGTTGCGGTGACAAAGTGAGCAGCATGCGCCAGAAGACGCGTGTAACGGTGAGTTCTTAGCCTTCCAAATCTGCCATTACGTCGTAAACATGAGTGTAGAGTATCTGCAGAGCTTCCACATCAAACATGTTCATTGTTCCTAAAAAGGCATAAGCGTGATCGTTTTTTTTATCTCCAGGTGCTATTTCTATGGGCAGACACGAGAGGCAGTTGACATAAGTTTGACTTATGAAGCTGGTTTATAAACTATCGTTGTGTCGAATTCTAGCAGCCGAAATGCCCACAAAGCAAGTCGTCCCACAGGATCTGTGAGAGTGCTGACCCATATAAAAGTTGTGGTGGGTAGCCACCTGAAATTTGCTTTCGTATAAGTATGGCCAGTGCTTAGTAGGTGCTCCAACTACAGCGCAACATCCTTTTCCACTTGTCGAATTGTTGGTCTAGGCCTCTGAAAGTACGTGACTCCCATACGCGATGACATCCTCTGTGCCGTTCTGTTAGTGAAGACGCACAGCTCCGAGGTTCTTATTGCTGGCATACGTTTGAATTTCTGTTTGTGAATCCTGATCAACATGACCAAGTACAGGGAAATCTACAGACTCTTTTTGAGACAATGGAATATATGCTGCTCTTCCACAGACCACTGGAATGCGGTGTTCCTCATTGTGAGATGAGGAAGGGGGGCAGCAGCATGAATCGATGGTAGGCACAAAGTTCCATGAATCTCTGCACTGATTTCTTAATTTATGGCCTGAGGAACAAGGCGACAGCCATTCATTATCAACAATTGGACGGGCGCCCTCTGTAACAATGATGTGGCCAAGACATTTAAGTACGTCGCATGCAAACTAGCATCTTGACGGATGGATAGTCAGGCCTGCGCTCCTGAGAGCCCCTAGTACTAGTCGTCAACAAGCCTCAGTACTGCACATCGTGAAGGTAAACCATGCATGACTGCCACTTAACACCGGCCCGCACATTGTCCATAATGCATTGGCTTTAAACGTTTGCTGGTCCAATCGGAGGTCGAACCGCAGCCGCGGCAATAATGGCCAATTTCTCTTTATCGGGCTCGTCGACACTTATTTACCAGTAACCAAGTTTGAGATCTATGCATTTTACCCAGCGTGTTGTAGCTGATCACACGCGTCATATATATGCGGGAGCGGTTAGCCGACCTCCTTCAGGAGGTAGTTGAGGCGTAGACCCAGAACCCTTACGTATCGTTTTTATTCACTAGCAGCACCGGAGGGATCCACGAGCTGTGTGATGGTTAAACTATATCATCAGCAAGAAGTTTGCACACCTCGGTCTCAATAACTTCAAGTTCCTTCAAGAAAACCGGGTAGCGCGACAGACCAATGTGGCAAGCAGCAGCGTCTGTAATGATTGTATGTTTGGCAATGATCATCTGGCGAACTCTGGATGACGAAGACAACCATTAAAAAATACTTTGGGCAGTGCTACTACTTTGTCTTTCGCGTCCACAAACAGATTTCAAGCAGTACCTAAACCAAATGGCGCCTCTCTTTCCTGGGAAGTAGACGGAGAAGAATCATGTTCGGGCTGAGTTCTAACGTAAACTGAGCGGTAAAGAGCTAGATGTTATCGAGAGCTGCGCGTCTAGTAAGGTGCTGTAGGAGGTACTAGGTGGCAGGTAATTGACATGCACTTCGGGTTGTCTGACGTTCAGAGAACAAACTCAGAATATATTTGAGTTGACAGGCGCCACCAACTGGGGCTTCACTTCCGGGACATGAAGGTATTGGAATAGAGCGATGCGGGATCCTTGGGTTCCGAGCTATGACATGTTGCCTCCAAGTCTCACAGAAATGATTGTACTTCATGGTGAAAGCTGATATTAGTATCTCCCAGGCTCTTTTTGACGTAATGCGGTGTTTTACGTCTGGATCCGTATTCTTATAAATGTAATATTATATTAACAAAAATGATAGGTAATAAGTGAATAGTAAAGAATGGACAAGATAACTACGATCCACTAGGGGAGGCAACACAAAGCTCCATTCAGGCTAATCACTTCATGTACCTAAAGACTTTGTGATGAGTTGTTTATAGATTGTTTAAAAAGTACTAGAGGACACGGACTGAGAGAGCGAGCGAGTTTAAAAAGGATTAAAGGACACTTCCTGAGAGAGTGGAGCGAGACACGCCCATATTGCTCCGAATTGACAATTGAGATATCGTTCAGAAAGCGCTTCCTATTATTATACGGAGAAGAAACACTCCAAGAAACACTCCGGCCACATGTCATTTCTTCACCTGCTTCCTATCAAAATGACTATTTATTTGTGTTATGTGACATGGACGTTTTAATTGTGCTTTTTACTGTGAATATTGCAGGGTTTCATTCTAGACTCTAATGCACGCTCTCTACCCCCTTTTATTACAGATCTCCAGACATGTGGAAAACTCCTTTCCTGCCGCTCTTTCTTTCTTTGCTATAGCTTAGCACTCCTCCCCACCGGCAGGGTAGCCTACTGACCATTACCTAGTCGATATTTGTGTGTTTTTATTCTTCCATTTCTATCTCTTTTATTTGTTTTATGTACACAGATGGCTTAGCTGTGCATATTACGGTGCAATCAACATTCATCGTAACCACCATTTGTTTAACGTTTGGTGACGTTTTCAGCCCATTACCTCCGAATGTGGTTAGAATGATTCGCACCCATTTTCTTTACAAACAATGGGACGGTCGCAATCCCCTTTCCGCGTAACGATATTGTGCTTGCACAGCCGATCATTTAAACAACCCCCTTTGTAACCAGCATATGGTTTTCCACGTGTGAGTGGAAACTTGTACACAGCTCTTCCTTATTTTACCGTCAGCATTTTGTGCTTATATTTATCTTTTACCTTTTTATTTTTGGCGCTTCATACGTGGTAAGTTACTTGCACAATTTGGCCATTTCAAAATCGCAAACTCAAAAATGACCAACCATGCTACACAACTTACAACGTTGAAATCTGTAAAAAACTGGGGACATACCACGCCGTCATTTATGCTACGAAGCTAATCTTGTTTCTGGTTATAAATGGTGGAGAACAAAATCGAAATCTTTTCTTTGCCCTATGTACTGACAGAGATGTCGCGCTGAAGAATCAACATGCAATTTTTCTGATTGAAAACATCAAATAATCAATAACCCTATCTTTAGGGATTTGGATAAAGGTACGCTGTACGGACGCGGTACTTTTCTTCGACGTATTCGACGAATTCTTAGGGGCTTTGCGATATGCTCAGTGCCCCAGTATGACAGTATGCTTCCATCCACTAAAAGTCGTAACAGGGCAAATACAATTCATGTTATTTGCACAAGTGACGGCTTTTTTTGGCCGCGGTTTTTCCTTTGTATGCGCTAACCGAAAGGAGGCGATTGGTATCCGATGCGCGGATACTTCGAGTCTCCAAACAATAAACTGTTTGTGACAGTTCGTGCTCGTATAAACACTGGCGTGCAAAAAGGATGACTTTTCCATTTTTACGACTTAATTATCAATGGTCAGGGGGCAACAGCATTTGACAGACAAACCTACACTTACTCTTTTCGTGCCAAGACATCAATTTCTACCGCGCACTGAAATCCAGCATCAGATATATTCCCTCGTATGTGACGACGGCTGATTGGGCGCTGTTTGATCGGCTCACTCTAACCTCAAAATTCAAGTATACGAGAGAGAGACAAAAAAAAAACAAAAAAACTTTATTTGTCAGTCATTTAGATTGTTTCGGTCTAGGGTTCTACTTAGCTGCTCCATGTGGCCGGCCGTTGAAGGCTGTGAGCGACCTTTCGCGCTCTTGTCCAGGCCCGGGGACGGACGTCCAGGTGCCGGCTGGTGAGACTAGACTCCCATTGATCCATCGAGGGAGATGGTACTAGATCTGCCGTAGGCGGATGCTCCGCGCAGTCCCAGATTATATAGTGTAGGCGGCCGGCTCGCTGCGCTGTTGGCAGTACAGATTACAATGTCGGAAAAGATTTCGGCATGCGTCCAGGCAGCCGCCACTTAGCAGCCTATTGTCGGCTGAACGAAACGTGCGGAGGGGGCAGGCTTGCTATCATCTCCTTGTAGTAAGTGGTATGGCCTTGTACGTATCCAGTGCCTCACCAGGTCGGGCATCCCCCCCCCCCCCCCCCCCCACCTGCTCGGTTGACAAAGCCTAGATAATATTGGTGAGCTGCCTCGTCCCCGTGACGCCCGATTGCGCCAGGGCCAATACCAAAACCACTTCGTTCCTATCTTTTGGCAACGCGCTAAACATTGTGAATGTAGTGGCGGAGATACGACTCCCGTCAAAGTTGCGAAGGACCGTTTTGTAATCACTGCGAATGGTGCCGGTTCCGCTTTGAACAATTCGTAGGGCTACTGAGGCCTCTTCTGCCTCTTCTACTCGGCCCGTGACCAACATAGCTGCCACCTTGCGGGTGATTCTCCCCCCGCTCACAGCGAAAGCGTCCTTTCCTGTAATGTATTGTACCGCATCAACGTATGCGGAACTATCACCCCTTGATACTTTTTGCCTAACGTCTTCGCCCTAACCCTCCTCCGACTTTCGTGGCGATCCGCTTGCATGTTCTTCACAAGTAGTTTGAACCGAATGCGTTCCCGCATCTCTATCGGCAAATCACCTATCTTGAAGATGCCGCGCCCCTTTTACCTAAGCCTCTTAGGGCTGCACAGCCCCGCCTCACTCTGCAAGAGCTGTGCTCCTGCGATAGCAATTGTGCCTCAATGAGCTCTTCAGTGGGGTTTTAAGCCCCTAGCGACAGAAGACTCACGGTGGACGTGCTTCTGGGGAGACTGAGAGCCGCTTAGTATGCATGCCTTATCAGGCAATTGAACTTTTCACTTTCGGCCACATAAGGTTCAGGGACGGGGTGGCATACACGAGTATTTTAGGTCCAGGTACGGGTAGCATACACGAGCTGACATAGGAGCAAACCCTAAACTGACCGACATGCATCGCGCTCTCCTATACATTGTCGCCTAGACGCCATGCGCCTAATTAGCCGTATGGTCTGCTGTATCGAGGTGGACAATCTTTTCAGCTTAACCTTCTTGCGTCTATAAATATTCTAAGCGCCAATATTGTTTTTACCTCCAGGATATTGTTTCCGTGGATTTCTAGCTGTATCTTGTTCGGGTTTGTTGTACAAGCCCTTTCGTTAATACGGATAATCAACCGTTCAGATTTCTGTAGGGAGTATTCAAGTCTAACTGGTGGGCGTCCACGACGGCCGCCGCATCTTATAGGGCTTCCTCGATTAGCCCATCTGATTCCTGATCTGGCCCTGATCCCTGGTCATCAGTGTATAGGGATACCATCTAGACTCCAACCTTTTTGGGGAGCGTAATCGGCGCGGTGCTGAATTGAAAATGGGTTACCACCGTCCGCTGAGGCGTGTCCTTGTATCCGAGCGGTTGCGTTAGGACTTGAGTTCCTCTATGGTAAGCTCTGCATCCTGTTGGAAAACACTTTCTTATATACTCGATGGTGTGTCGCCCTACGTTTAGTTCCCAGGAGTTGGACAATATAGCCTCGTGGGAGACCTTTCGTGGGAGAGCTTTCTTTCTTCAAATCCAACCCCAGGATTGCCCGTATACCGTGGCCGTTTCACGGGTCTATGATTTCTCTAGAATGTTGAAGCTTCACGTCCTGCGGGGAGAGATGCAGCCTTAATCCGGTTATTGAGTGCGGCATGAGACGATGGATTTTTACGCAGTTCTGGAAACGCGTGAGAAACACGGCTTCTATGAACTGACCCATTCACGGCGTGAGAGTTAGGCCGAAGGTTTTCGACGTTGAGGCTCTTGACCGGTTCCGCTATAAACGTGAGTCTTGCATGTTTCCATGCCGATGGAAAGTTTCCCCCTTACAGCACTTGTTCATATAGTATGCAAAAGCCTAGACCACGTCGCCATCCAGATTTCTAACAATTTTGTTGCTATCCGATCCAACCCCACCACCGAGATCGTACGGAGTCTGTTCTCTTCCACGTGGGTACGACATCTGCCCCTATGCCTTATTCACCGCCCCAGCTTATCGAGGGGGTGAATTCCCGTGTTGTGTCGTGTTGAGGTTTGTACCCTTCAAGTCCTCCAGTAGTTTTTCGTCAGTCCCATAGCCCTTTTGTCTTGTTTTCATATTAAAAAATTAAAAACAGTGCAGAGTTAAAAACTATACGGCACATGCTGCGTATCCTATTATGCGGCAGACGCAGCGCTCATTGACAAAACATGTAATGCGCAGCTTAGATCGCGTATTTGTACTATTATGGTAAAGTCTATTGTGAATCTAGTAAAACTGTCACCTAAAGCCAGGCGAGCTAAGTCTGATGCATCCCGTTTATCAAAAATGCTAGTTAATATGAAGAACAAGAAACTGTTGTTCCCACATTTAACGAAGGACATTCGGCAGTTAAGAAAAAATCCAGCGGCAGTTAGTCGCAATATAAAGCAAGTTAAGCACAGTAAGCAGTCATTTTATTTGTTTTGATATGTTGAGCGACGTCCACAACCTGAAGACCTTTGCATCGATGTTGTTAAGAAATGTTATGAAATCTCTTATCTGATAATGAAGTTACTCACCGAGAGGTGCCCTACTGCGGCATTTCAGTGCTGTTTAGGGCGTTCGACTTCTCTGCCCAAGGATGCGAGACCAATGGCGGCCGCAGTGGCCGCATTTCTGACAGAGAAGAAATAAATTCGCCGGTGTGTATACTGTGATTTCAGTGCTGCCTGAAAAATCCCAGCTTGCCTAATAACCTTAAACCTTCACAGAGTCGTCTCATGCCCTGTGCCGCTTTGGGGCGTGAAACCCTAAAAAACTTAACCGAAAGGTATAACGTGGGGCTGAAATATTCCCATGATAAAAATGTCTATACATTTCATAGTAACATCAATATTTAAAAAGGTGAAAATCTAAAGAGTACGTTAGAATTTCAATCTCAGGTACCCTATTTCAGAAAACAAAAATACACTGTACACAACTGCATTCCCCAGTGCTTGCTAACTTCTTGCAAGCGCTTATAGTAATACTGGCACATAAGTACCTGAATGTAACAAAATCGAACACTGGCTACAGGCCTGAAATTGTTCCACTTTGGTTGGTATGAATGAGTTTTGGGCGCCGGTATTGTCATGCCGTTTTGTTGAATTAGAGGCCGCTGATACCAGATGGTGCATGTTAAGTACGAGACGCACCTATTTGTCAGAAAAATTGCATTTCGTGCAGGTTGAGAACCCACGAGTGTCCATTTATGTGCTGAGGCCTGCTCTAGTCGACCAATGCGACTTTTTGCCAATATTTTAGTAGATCTCCGTATATGCAGACAGTGTATGCATTTGGGCATGAAGTTTGACTCGCCCTAATCTTGGTGCGAGATTTCAAAATGCGATATCGACGTTTATGTCACATCTTCGTTATCAGAGTCAAAATATTTCTAACATGGAGAGCTTTTATGCGATCGACAAGAAACCAATATCATGTTAGATCATACGTTCCCATAGGGAAGCATTCCATAAAAAAAAGCTACCCTCCCTTTGAATTTTCAATGATAGGAATCTCTGGCGGGGACCACACATCTTCGACAGGAGAAAGAGAATAATACCGATTGTCTATGATATCTCCTTCCTTGCTGGAAATTCATGGGGCGCATCAGTGCCTTCGATGCCGCAGCTCTACTATTCACCTTAATGAACTGCGCATTGCTGCTGGCCGGCAGCATATAGATGTTTTGATGGGTATCCGATGTTGCTTGCTATGCAAGAAATAATTTTGTTGTTGGAAACTTGCTCCTTGCTACATACATTGGCACCATAAGATTGAGTATTTGGCGCCTCAGATAGGTCATCTGTTGTCACTTCAAATATCTTCCAATAGTTAGACCATACCGAATTCGCCAAAGGTACCGAAGCCTATTGTGGTTATCTTCCTTCGTAGTTCACCCCTGCTTCAAGCCCGTGCTCACACTAAGGTGTCTACATGAAAGTCTGGTTCACTTTTATATTCCTGCAATTGCGAAGAAAGCTACTACATCTTTGGCTGCTTTGAAACAAATGCCGTTGGGTCAGCTGCATTCTAGCGCAGGTATAGGATGTATGTCTACACATGCGGCTTGGACAGCTGGACCTATTCTACGAGGTCTGCCATGAAAGCAGGCAGAGTGGCACCTGTTACATAAGACCTGCCAATAACAGGCATATTTCTAATAATTAAAATTAAATTGCCTATCTCATATCTACAACTCTGCGTAATTAGAGGCCCGACAGGCTGCAGTTCTGTTCATTAGTGAAGGTTTGCAACAGGACAGCTCGAGTTTCACTGATTTTAAAGCATTCGTACAGGCCGTTCAAGTTGCGCTACATACGGGTCACGTGACTAATTTATTGAACAGATATGCAAGATCTACGACAAGGCCATAATGAAAGGTCTCGGCAACATTTTTCAGTGGCTGTCTGAACACTGCCTCAATAAATGAAACTCCTGTGCAAACCAGGCTCCCCGTTCTGCCCACAGCTAGGTCATCAAGTAAGCATTTCTATTTACGAGATTATGCACGCAGTGCATACACTCGGGCTCTGTTGAAAAGCCTGCTTTTTCAGCGTGGAACACAAGAGAGTTTTGCGACCATGACACCGGTGAACTAGATTCTAAAATCTAGTTCGTCTTCTGCATATCATGGCGAGTCGCGAGATACCAACACAGCGACTACTTCCAAAGCGGCTCAGGCTATGAGAGACGCTATAGCCGAGGACTACAGAAATTTGGAACGCCTGCAGGTCTATAAAGCGTACACGGGGGGTCTTGCTTTTTTCGCCTATCTATCTGTGTTACATTTTAAATGCTTTCCCGGCGGAGACAGCAGAGAGCCCTGCTTGTGAATGATGTTGTTCGCATGAGAAAATCAATCATCTCCTGTGCCAGCGCCCAGCCTTTGCAGGCGAGAGATATTAGGTAAATTTTGTGGTGGACTATCTTAATGCCTACCCTTTGATAGATGATATGGCTCCCGGACTGTGGCCACACTAGTCGACTTGAAAGACTAGAAGACAATGTATTTACCTGAAAGCGACTTTCTTGGGTGACAGATGCTACTGTTATTGCTCCATCTCTATTCCCTTTCATATCCCGTTATTCCTCTTTCCAGGAGGAAAGTAACCAACCGTAGCACCAGTTTGCTATACAAAACTGTCATTCCTTCTCTGTGCCTGACGTGATCATGATCACCGGGACTATACCCACTGCAGGGCGACGGCCTTTCCTGTATTTCTGCATCCGCTTAACCCCTGTGAACATCTTGACCTTCTTCGCCCAGCTAACTTTCTGCCACATCCTGCTAGACATTCACTTCACTGGAATCTATATTATTATCCTAAACGACCATAATTAGTCCCCAGATCGCGATGCATGTCCCTCGTGCCACTTTATCTTGATTTTCATTAAGCTATCTTTAACTCTAGTTGTTTCTTTTACCCACCCTACACGCTATCTCCTAAGCCTCCGCTTAAAAATTTCCGTTCCTGGTCTGTAATGTTTAAATTCCTTAGCTTTACTTTTCCTATAAATTATGAAAGGGGATTCTATCTTCACATGAATTTATTATAAAGCTAGCTAGGGTTTAAAGTGTCCCTGTATTTTAGCGTAAAAAAGCTGTCATATATATCCATCTATTGCTTCAAGCCGACAAGGTTGTTGCCTCATATTAGGATATCTTATCAAAATTACTTGTCGAACCTATTACTTTTCCAATGGCTAAACATTATCGCAGCTTTGAAGAGCGATGACTTGCTACAGCGTTCTAGTGACACACCAATATAGTTGCATCTCGGTTTTTCCATATTTAATTTCTAAGTGCACAGTTGTAACAAGTGGGCAAGGCTGCTATTCCACTATTAATGAGCTTTGTTCTGTTTGCCGCATTGAACTGCACTGAACATTTGGCCCCATCATGTAATAACTGCATTTGAAATGACAAATTTGAGGTAGTTAAATCAATATTTTTCACAAAATGTGGCGCTCTCAGTGGGTGTTCGAAAATTCGTCTGCTACTGGTTGAAAACGTCCTTGGAAGATGCCGCCACAAGCGAAATTACGGTGCGTGTTCTTGACAGCTACCGCCATCTATTGCATAAGCCTGTCACAAATAATCACTATACATTGCCTCCGAGATAAGCTACGGCTGCGTGCCGATCGCGGAGGCTAAGAACTGCGCATGCGCAGCTTGGGTTGGTGGTTTGTTTTCAACCAGGGGAGAGGCGCTCATGCGCAGAGCGGCCTTGTGAAACAGGCGGTATATACTGAGAGACGAACAGTGATGTACATTGAAGTTCCACGTCGGATGACGTAGTACACATCATCTAAATGAGTAAATAGTGGCCCTGTGCAGAACATAAAAAAAACATTTTATTGCCGTGTTAGAATGGTAGGGGAATGAACTTTATTTATCGTATGTATTTGATAAAAATTATTAAACATCACATCGAAAGAATGACATATCCAATCGCAACAGACTTTTGAAACAAACGTCATCATAAAATCGGATTTTAGAAAATTGGATTGGATTTCAAAATCATAATAAAATAATAATAAAGCAGTCTGCCCAATATCATGCTGATTTCGGCTGTAATTTAAAGTAGAGGTTTGGAGCATAATCCCTCATGGTGGGGTATATTCACTATAAGGAAGTTTTCAGTCTTTCGCATTGATTGTCGCTCAGCTGTACAGCAAGAGATGAAAAACTTTTTGCAGTATTAAATGACAGTCCGGTCCGGGTTTCCAACACTGATTTCATCGGACGGAGCGCAGATCATAACTGCATGTCTGTCCCTCGAACAGTCCTTTCAACCTTAAATACTTTCGAATATTATTCATTGCGCTTATCTGCGCAGCAAAATAAGCATACGATTAGAAATGTTTGCTAATATAAATCGGCCCCAACAAACATTCTGCACGTCCCCAAACAAGGCTCTAAATTCCCTACAAAGTGAGAATAATAAAACAGTAACTTGTGAAATTATTTTTCATCTCAGGCTCACTTACAGGTGACCAGTGCTTTTGAAATGGAGATAAAACAAGAAATATTAGGATGTGAGAGTCAATTTTTTAAATTTAGTAGAATGTATTGTATGCAATCATTTTAACTCGGCATATATTCACACCACAGGTACGTTTTATATTGTTAGGTTCGTTAAAAATATTTTGTTCCTTCGAGATGTTCGCAAATAAATATTGTTTATTCGTGTCATGAATTTCGTGAACACCATGTCTTAAGTATAAAAAGGTGTTTTAAATTATACTCCTTTATCTTACATCTTAAATAATTTGTGCGAAATATATACTTAGATTATCGTTTGAGACGTTTTTAAGATATCCGTCGTATTTTAGTTAAAGTCCTCTTAGAGTAAAAACTAAAATTAAATTTGAACATAGCATGACATGTTTTCATAAGAATTAAATATGGCGTTGAACCATTTGTAAATACCATTTCATTACCGTTTTCTACATTAATCTGCTTTTCCAGAATTGTGCTCGTTTTCCCGAAAATTTTCACTGAAATGTTTTTGTGGTGCAATATGTCATGGCTCACAACACATATGTTTGTGTAAGAAGAGCATATCAATACCTAAAGTGTGATATATTTTATTCAAGAGTTATTTAGGCTCTGCAATGTGAAACAAAATTCTCAAAACAACTTTGAAGATCAGTACTTGTTCACGGTCCCTAAAGAATTAAATACAGCGCAAGGGATTTAAATCCCATCACTGTAAACCGAATCAGCAATATTTGCATGGCAGAGTACCATAGGAAAGGGCGTATTGATGCAATTTGAGTCGCAAACCATAATTCGCGTTAAGATCAGGAATAAATTAGGAAACATTTTGTCAGAATTATTACCCTGACCCTAGTTTCTAAATATGAAAATTGGCACCGTGGTTACGACATCAAAAGTTATGGCAACGAACGTTCTCTAAATTGAAATTTCCATTTACCATAAAGTGGACTAGCTGCTCGAAATACGCTTGTCCCTTATAGTCTTCACAATTTGTCACACCTTTACTTGGTCCTTGTCGGAATACCAAAACAAAATGCACTACAAGGACAATTTACCTTCGATTGAAAAGCTTACTTTTCGCTTCCGATATTTGAACACACGTGCGAAAAAACCCTTTTTAAAACCTAGATTTATGTCGAGTTGTATCTGCACTCAGTTTCACAAAGCAATATTGTACGCTGAGTCCAAAACTTATAATAATTAGTTTTTAGGGATAAAGAACTCTTTTTATTTCACACTTTTATGTGAACATTATTCTCCTTGCAATATTGCCACAGACATCGCTTGAGCAACCTTCTCGCTAAACCGTGACGGAAACGTAGTGGGCGCGCTCTGGTGAAGGTGAGTTCAAGCTGGCTCTGGTCTTGGCGTATACGATTGGGTTTCGTCTGGCCTGTAATATGTGGTGGAGATCGTTTGGTATACTCGGTTGATACTCCACCCTTCCTCGCAGAGGTGAAGCACATGCTCGATTCCTCTTGTGAGAACCCCCGTTCATTCTGTAGGCCACAGGCTCCACAGCGTATCGCCGCAATCGGGGTCCTGCCTCAACAAAGCCCACACATGGCTGTGCCGACGCAGAAAAGTCAGACGTCACCCCCTGCCTTCCTGCTTCTTTTGTGAGTCTGCAAAATCTCGGCTCCCAAAATCCTTTCACGGAGGCAACCAGGAGGACGACCACGCCTGGCTTGATCAGTTCGAGCGCGTTGCGCATTTCATCGGTTGGAACGATAATGCTCGATCCAGAATGTCTACAATAGCTTAGAAGAAGCCGCTCGAATCGGCATGAAGACCTTGAGGAGCATCTTTCGACGTAGCAGGAGTTTTCATCGCCAGCTATTGGAAACTGAGACGAGCAGCGACTGCCATGAGCGGGCTGAACATGAATTGACCACTCGCATTCAGCTCCCACATAAAGACGTAGCGATGAACGTGGAAGAAGTGAAGTGCCTCTGCAACCGAGGGGAACTGTTGGGCGAGGTCAATTACAGCTATACACACTCTCAAGAAATTTGTTCCCATAATAATATCTCGAGTATCGTTCTGTTTACGATGAAACTGAAAAGGCACGAGTGGCTGTTAATCTCAACACGAACAGATCACCTGCTTTTCGGTTTCACGTGGTGGCATCCAGGGATGCTTATTTTGGGGTCTTCCCATGGGCGACATTACTTGATGAAGTCGGGTGCAAAGCTCTCTGTTAAAAAGAAATAGTTTAGATCGGGGTCGACGAGCGCCGTTTCCTCGCATAGTATCCATCAACAATATTATCAATATTTATGGCACTCTGCCGTGAGGGTCTTCGGAAAAGTCATAAAAGAAGTGGAATGCTCATCAAGAATATCATCTAGAAGTTCGTCGGGAAGGTCGTTGGTTCGCGAGTAGGAGCTGGGCAACGCCCATGCAGGCTCTTTAACTCGTGTAGGTTCGGGAAGGCCACCTCCAGGCGTCACGTGTCTTACATAGCTTTCCGACGGGAGGAAAGGCTTTGCAGCCTATTGCGACGAAGGGGGAATCGTACCAACAGGGCGGGGATGAGCGAAGGTCAAGAGGGCGAGCCTCTTGGGCGGTGTTATATGGTCCAGATATTTAAATATGTAATGGGGCGTCACGGAGAACTCTGAGCGGGGAGCATTCCGCTAGAAGCCACTAAGGCCAAGCTCACGGTAAGGGCCATGACAGTAAACGTGGTCGGATTCTCCGCAGTGGAAGCACAGCGGGCGGCCGTCATTTGTCGTTCTTAGGTCGGCCTACCATACCCTGTGCTATTGAGGACAAAGTTCGTACGCCGTAGTATGTTGCTTTGCAGGCGGGTAATACTAACGAGAAGATGGTGAGTAGAGCTGCAGTGGCGCGAGCGACGAGCAAAGGACTGGTACGCATGTGCGGGTTGCTAAAGCGAAAAACCATGAAGCACTGTGCATAGAGGGCACGTTGTACTTCTTCGCTGACAGCCTGCAAGAGGGCTCAGGAAGCCGTGCGGACAGTAGACGGGAGCTGCTGCCGAAGCTCATCCCCTACGACTTTGCGGATGATCTCGCCTAGGTTTTGTGACGTTCAAGTGGTCGGCCGGAAAACGGGCAGCTGAATACTCCAAGTGGTGGGAATTCCCGCAAGGCAATGAGAACGGACCGCCTCCATGTGGCTTGTGCTCGTTCGATTTTTACTGCATTGGTTAAAATTCCTTGCCAATCGGATCTGGAAGCTGCATGCAATGGCTCGATATATATTGAAATCATCATGAAAACTAAATGGATCTACATTTAGCAGCTCAAAGTATAGAAACATTGCAAATTTTTTGATTATGTATGTGCTCTCCAGTCTTTATTATTACATTTTTATTGGGGCCTGGGACGATTCCTCAAAGCAGCGACCCATTCGTTTCCCGTTACCATGAAGTTTCCCTCTACGGCAGCTGAACCGGTCTGCGTGGGAGAGAGGCAAATGGTAACGGGAACAACATGAGACAATGCTTTGAGGATTCATCACAAAACAATTTTCAATGTTTGCTTGGGAGTAAAAGCAGCTATACACGAAAAATGTTACTTGGAAGCCATTCAAGTATGAGAAAATGATCTAAAGAGCGTCGTTATATGCGGCCAAGAGCATTGTGGTGTTTTAACTGCAGACCTCCCAGGTTTTACGATATAGTTTGAAGTTTTGTCAAAACCACAGGTTTATCATTACACTAGTACGTATAGCAGTCAGAACACATCAAATGCCAGTTTGGGAATTAACGGTTTTTACAACTCAACCTCTGAGCATCTACTTTGGTCCCGTAATCTCTCCGCAGAAACCTAGTTAATGTACGCGAGTGATATTTGTTGTACGCACTTTTGCAAGCTGTTGTCCCGTTAACAAAATAGCAAAATTGCATATAAAGTATGTTCGCAGATATGAGAAATGTTGAAGAGCCTACTATTTAGCATTTTATACCAGCCGTCACTCCTCACTTTATTTGACTTTAAGGCAGCCACAAGGAATTCCTTATTGAAAATAACGCTGTCAATGCGGCAAATTGTGACTTGAAAATTTCAAGCCAAATATCTTTGTGATGTTTCAAGGTTTCATTTTCCCTGTGGCTCTTTCAAAAACATATTTTCGTAGAGGAAGATATTCAAGAATAAAACATTGCCGCCCATTTCTGAAGAAAATCGCATTGAGGTAGGCATTCATAGTCCGGTATGGTCAGACTCTACCATAATTGCGTAAATTGTGTCCAATTTTAAAACTTAATTTACAAAAAACCTTAGTCCTTGTTCTGCTGAAATAAAACAATAAGCCAGTCTCATTTCTAACGGACGTAGGTAGACTGGCGGCTGCTTCTACAAAACAAGTTCGTTCAAAAAATGACATCAGATTTTCAATTGTCTGAAGCAGCCGTAGATCAAAATAGCTTTCACAATGCCCTATTTTTAATTTTCCTGCCACTTTTAACTTACGCGGATACAATGATAGCTTGCGGTGTCAGCAAACTTTAATTAAGCTTTCCTTTTCGTTCCAACTGTATTTCAGCCCAGGTTTTGCGATATATAAACTGAACTGCACAAGCAGCATTTCAGTACACAGTTCTTGTGTGAAGCCATTTAGAAACGCCACCACCCTTTAGGTAAGTTTTACTACTGTTCATAATCATTCCTTTTCTATCAGAGTAGTTTCCGTCTATAACATTTACCGAACCTATTCTGAAAAGACGCACCGCTGAGAGAAATCGGTGCTGCTGGAGCCGGCTCCTTGTATCTTCTCATCTCACATTGGACAAGATTAGGAGGCTCAGTGTAGCAGAAAGAATTATCATCTTTTCAAAGCTGTTCCCATGGAAGCTCTCGCATTGTTTCTGGCTTTTTAAATAAAGATCTAATTTCTTGCTTTCATATGTCATGAAATTATTTCACAATTGCCTTCGTACACTAATGCTCGGAGATAAAAATAGCCATGTGTCTTAGAGTAAAATCTTTCTGCATAACTACCGCTACGCGTTCTTTATGAGCGGTTCAGATAACAATCTACATCTTGATGGTACTTTCAATCCTTCGCAGTTAGCCACATAACGTACGTGGCCGCCTTCCACAACTGGAGGCCGAGTGAACGTAACAAGATAGACGCCACCATACGCAAGGCATATAAGGCGGCACTCGGTCTCCTCGGGGGCACGAGCACCGAAAAATTCATGGCGCTGGGAGTCCACAACACGCTGGACGAAATAGCCGAAGCACAGAGAACGGCGCAACTCGAGCGTCTCTCTGAAACGAGAACCGGAAGACAGATACTGCGGGACCTTGGCCTCGAACCGAGGGAAGGCAAGCAGCAGAAAGACGTACCTATACCAGATAGCATCAACAGAAAGCTCAGGGTCTTCCCGATCCCGAAGAACGTGAACCCCGAGCACAACAGGGAGCGGAGGTTGGCGAGGGCCAGGGCTCTCGTAGACCTCCACGCCAGAGAAGAAGGCGCCGCCTACGTGGACGCGGCGGAGTATCGAGGGAACACCGACGCATACGCGGCGGTGGTTGTCGGGGCATCGACGGGTGCAACGAAGACCGCGGTGAGCGTCCGGACTCGAGAAGCGCACCGGGCGGAGGAGGTGGCCATCGCCTTGGCCGTTTCCGACCCCGGATGCACTACAGTGTTGTGTGACTCTAGAACGGCAGTGAAGAACTACGCCAAGGGTAGGGTATGTAGTGAGGCCGCGCGCATACTGCGCAAGGCCGAAGACATCGAACGCAAAAGTCCTGTGGTGATCAAGTGGTTTCCGGCCCACATGGGCAGTGACGTGTCGGAACGCGGAAACGTGAACCACAACGAGACGGCCAACTCGGCCGCGCGAGGACTAACCAACCGCGCGGCTGCAAGCACGGCCGACTCGGAGTCTTGGTCGCGGCGCAGTGCCAAGGACAAGATGACCACCTTCAACGAAATAGTGAAGTGGTACAGACTGAACAGACAGACTATGCCGCCACCTCACCCGGGGCTTACCCGGAAGGAGGCAGTGTTATACAGACAGTTACAGACAGGGTCCCTGCTTACCCCGGTGCTAGCTAAGCACATGTGTCCGAGTGTGCACGCGAGCGACATGTGTAGACTATGCGCGAAGGAGAGAGCCACCGCGGCTCACATCCTTTGGGACTGTAGCGTAAATCCGCGCGAAGCCAGCGAGAAGACGACGATCCCGCCGCAGCTAGAGGCTGCAACGAGGAGCTGTGATCAAGAGACACAACTCAAGGCCGTCCAGCAGGTCTCGGCAGCTCTAGAGAGGCAGCGACCGAGCGAAACCGAGGAGAGGGGGGCAGCACCCCCAAGAAGGGGGCGGCGGCCCTCTCGAACCCGCGGAAGTAGCGAGGGACGTAACAAGACCTCAAGGAGCACAACGCACGAGACTGACGTAGTGGCCGCGTCGCGGTAAAAGCTTGTCCTCCCTGCGTGGAGGGAGCCTAACCGATTCTGCAGGCATTTTAAATAAAAGTTGTTCTCTCTCTCTCTCTCATAGATAACTGAATACAAAGGATTAGAAACTTTCACGAATTTAAGTTATGACCCTTTTTTCTTGCAGGACTTGATTGCCATGGCAGGCCTTTCAGGATACATATTTATGGGGGCATTGCTGTCAGGTATGCGTCTTAGATATTTTGTGTTTAAACTATTAGTGTTAATTATCCAAAATTACGAAATGGTAAAATCAGAAAAACAGAGGAACCTAATGTAGAGCCGCAAAAGGGACTTGCTGAGAAAGAAGCTGTTTGAACATTCTTCCTTCTCCAACCCAAATGGCACGAAAAGTGCTAGTCGTGGAGCATGGTTCTTTCCTAGCACGCAATAACCGAATGATACGAACTTCTTCAAAGAACACAATTACCCATGCCAAATAAGGTTACCCTTTTCTGTCTGACTGATATTAACAAATAAAAACAGTACAGAGTATAAAATATTTCTGCCGCATGCTGAGTACCCTACTAGGCGGCAACCGTAGCGATTATTGGCAAAGCATGCAACGCGCAGCTTATCGCGTATTTGTTCTCTTATGGTGAAGCCTTTTGTGATTTTAGTAAGCTTTTCACGTAAAGCAAGGCTAGGTTCGTCTGGTGCATCATGTTTGGCACAAATATTTGTTAATACTAAGAAGAACAAAGTGCTGTTCCCAACTTTGTCGAAGGAACGTCGGCAGTTAAGAAAGCACATAGCGGCAGTTAGATGCTGTCTAAAGCAAGTTAAACACAGCATGCAGTCATCTCATTTGTTTTGATATGTTGAGCAGCGTGAATTCTTTTTGTGGAAGGATTTCTTTTGATTAGAAAGTTTATTCCGAAAAGGACTTTGTGGAGTTCGTTTGAATATTCCGAACACTCATTAGATGGTACTAGTTAGTGCATTGTGCAACGCAATGCGTTACAAAATTGCTATGTGTCTGATTTATGCAAGTTATTCGTGAAGCCCAATGACCCCTCTAAATTTGGAATATAATTGTTCTCTCTTGCTGGGTGTTTTATGAGGGCTGATTGATATCACACTGCAAAGTATTCCCTTACAGCTGCTTTCTGTGCATGTGAAGCCACTTCGCACACGATGCAATGCAGTGCACAATGCAGTGGTGCGGCGCAAAACGAATGTTTTTCTTTTTTCAGCGGTTCTGCTGCAGTCACTTGTGGGGGCATCGTACTGGGGCGAGGAGCGGAGCTCCCCTGAATTCCAAGAAAGAGTGGACCATGTTGACACTATGTAGGATTTCATCTCCTAAATCTTGTATCCCGGACAAGCTCCAGCTCTGTTTCTGCGACGGCATGTGCTGCCTAAGATAGCGCCTCCGTTTTCTCGACACGGCATGCGCTCACTCTGTTTCGGAAATAAACAGTCTACTATAAGCTGCTGGCCCCATCTATTCGTTCCCTTGTCCCGAATACCGAAAATTACAGACGACCGGCGAGGACTCCCGTGTAGTTTTACGTTCCGAGGACCACGCTTTCTGAATCATTAGATTGGTAGCATTGCCGCTTTCTTAGGTGTTGCTGCCTATTCTAGACAAACGTGGAGTAACTTGGCGACAGTGGAAACTGGTGTTGAACTATCTAGAAGTGGCTGGAGGTGACCACTTGCAACCGAAGCATGGACATGCAATACTTATCAGTACCATCGGTGTCGAAGACCAACATAGGTACTGAAGCTTAGGCTTGTTCGTTTTGCGTGTTCACTTTGACTCTGTCCCTTACTATGGCTTGAACTGGCAAAACTGGGCATCAAATGGCCACGCTCTTCTGCTACTACAGGTACCGGCTGAGATTATCACAATTATTCTAAGATTATCAGATTATCACTTGTAATTTATGATTATGATCACATTATCAGTATCACTTGTGAGTTATGGATATGATGACATTATCAAATTATCACTTTGAATTTACAGGCTTCTGCGTGATCGCGTAAAAGCGGTGCTGCGTTATACGTATACAACAAACGTGCCATGGTAGTGATTTTTATTTAACCCAAGAAGGAATGCAGCGGGCGGTCAAAGCCGCCTTGGGGGGCTTCGAAACAGTAGACATTTGATAGAGCACTATGTACGTGTGGTAAAAACACTAACCACGACCATGAAATAAAGCAGCACCGGCTAAGGTTACAAGACAGCCAGGTGCTTATTAAGTGCCGGCTTCAGGAACTCTGTCATATACGAGTAGTGGTCGTTCACCTTAAACGTCACAAAGACTTCGATCAGATCACTTACTGGTGCACATAGCGAAAAATTAAGCTGAATACTGATAAGTATAAAACTGTGTCTTTTTCCCTCAAAACGAAACCTTCAGCTTTCACCTACTCATTTACTCACTCAACTTTAATCCTTGCACACACGTGTCCTCGTATTCTTCTAGGTGCTCCTACTATCCGAAATCTAACTTATCAGCCATTTTTCGCTCGCAACTTGAATTGGCCTCATCCATCTGGTCACCTCATCAAACCTATTTACTACAATAGCTCGAACGCATTCAGAATCGCACTGCACGTTTTATAACCAGGAAATATGAGCCACAAACAACCGTTCGTAATATCAAATTATCGCTAACAGCCCAGACGCTAAAGGTGCGTAGGAAGATGGCTTTGCTTTGTCTATTTTTTTAATATAATTCATAGTCAGGCTCCTAGCACTCACCCCTTGCCGAACCACATCGCATATCCAATGGCCTTTGTAACCACCAGAGCTTTAGGCACATAATCGGTGGAACCACAGCTTTTAATTCATCAGAGCTACTGTGTGCCTTAAGCTACTGGAAAGATCTTCCTAATCGTAATATTACCATTCATGACACGGCAGTTTCCAAAGAGCAAGCACTGCTATGGGTTTATTTGTTGTTTTATATGCTTCATTACATTTTATTATTCAACGTTTTGTAACAGTTGGCTGATGACTTTCTTAGTATTTGGCACCTGTTATGACTTACCGTCTGCTTTTTGTATCCTTCGCTTCTTGTGCTCGCCCTCCTTTCACAATACTCCTACACGTAGCCTGTTTATAAGTTGAATAATCAAATATTTATTGTACCGACTACCAACTCGCGATTCATGGGCACCACGCTGGTTCGCACCTCCTATAAAAGGAGTTGACCAGCAAATGCCAGGTTGTATTTACAATCTTCTCCCGCCTGAAAGAAAACGACCATCATAGTCGCAGGTTATCGATGAATTTTGGTGGATAAAGTTTCAATCGCGACACGTGCGCTACCGTGGTGCTGCGACATCGACGGTCACGAATAGGAGATGCAGGGACGTTTGGATAGGTCACCAGGGATGCTTGCTCTAGAACCGTGTAGAGGTCAATGAAGCGGGTCAGAAAATTTTCACACAAGCCGTGGATGCGAGTGGGATTCCAGTGCAATACTTTGTCGCCAGGTTAGAAGGAAACTGAGCGATGGGTCGAATTATATGTGCTTCTCTGGAAGATTCAGTAGCTCCATTTTGAAGGGCGGGCAAGTTCACGGCAGGGAGTGATACGAGAAACGAACTGTTCGTGGGCAGGTTCATCAGAACTTGTGCATGCTGAGAAGATTTCACTGAGAAGGTGGGGGGGGGGAGGGGGGAGGGCGGCCATAAGCAAGGAAAAACGGAGAATAGATTATGGTTCGTTGAACGGCGGTGTTGTAGGCAAAGGTGTGAATGGGGAGTATAGTGTCCCAGTTGTAGCGATGAGCGTGAATGAAAGTGGACAGCACGTCAAAAGGGTGCAATGAAAGCATTCTGTGAGGACAATGTCTGCTGGTTGTAAGTGGACGTACTTATCCGCACCGTGCCTGAAGCATGAAGCACTACTGCGAGTATGGAGGTGAGGAACAACTTCCGCAATCGCTGAAGGGAAAATGGGGCCATGGCGAAGAAGTACGGTGTGGAGAAATTTGCCATTGCAGAAGCAGAGCCGGAAGGAAGATCTACTGTTTCAGCGTGTCGAGTGAGGCGGCTGACCACACGTTGCAGCAGTTGCCCGATGTTGTCGAGGGCAGGGGCTCAAATAAGTCGATGCCGGCCACTTCGAAAGGCGTGAAAATACACCGGAGAGGCGAAAGGAGACCGACCGGAGGTGCCGTGGACCACCTGCGTTCTTGGCAATGGTTGCAAGACGCGACGTATTTCAATACAGAGGTTGAGAGGCCAAGCCAGAAGAAATGGCTCTTAATGCGGTCGTAGGTTTTCTGGTAGCAAAGTTGGCCAGAAGTGGGATCGACGTGAAAGGCCTGCAGAGTATGAGGGTGCAGATAGCGCGAGATTTTCTGAAACCTTGGCATGGCCCAGCGGGTAGTAGTTGTGACAAAATAGCGTGCCAACCCGTAACTTCAAAAGGTTGAGCTGGTGACGGAGAACGGCATATGGAGGTCTGGTAACACCACTTGGTCGATCCATCATTTTCGGCAATATGGGTTAGGAAGTTGGTGATGAGCGAGATCAAAGTCTATTTTTGGCGCGGGAACAACGGAAGCGGTGTTCAAAGGCTTGAACGGTGCTGAGGCGCAGGTGAGGAGCTCCGGAGGCGCAGAATGATCACATATGTCAGAACATTATCATTATTATTATTATTATTATTATTATCATCATCATCATCATCATCATCATCATCATCAGCCTGATTATACCCACTGCAGGGCGAAGGCCTCTCCCATATTTCTCCACTTAACCCGGTTCTGTGCTAGCTGCATCCACTTGACCCCTGCGAACTTCTTAATCTCATCCGCCCACCTAACTTTCTGCCGCCCCCTGCTACGCTTTCCTTCCCTTGGAATCCAGTTTGTTACCCTCAGCGACCATCGGTTATCCTCTCTTCGCACTACATGTCCTGCCCATGTCCATTTCTTCTTCCTAATTTCTACTAGAATGTCGATAACTTGAGTTATTTCTCTGACCCACTCTGCACGCTTTCTATCTCTTAATGTTACGCCTACCATTTTTCGTTCCATAGCACTCTGGGTTGTCCTCAACTTAAGTAGAACTCTCTTGGTTAGCCTCCACGTTTCAGCCCCATAAGTGAGTACAGGCAAGATGCAACTGTTGTATACTTTCCTCTTGAGCGATACCGGTAAGCTGCTAGTCATAATCTGCGAGTGTTTGCCAAATGCGGTCTATCCCAATCTTATTCTTCTTGTTATTTCCTTTTCGTGGTCCGGATCTGCGGTTACTACCTGTCCTAAGTGGACATACTCGCCTACTACATCCAGTATTTCGCTACCTAATGTAAACTGCTGTTCCTTCCCGAGGCTGTTGAACATTACCTTAGTCTTCTGCATATTGATTTTTAAGCCTACCTTTCTACTTTTCCTGTCTAGGTCATCAATCATTATTTGCAGTTCATCCCCCGAGTTGCTTAGCAAGGCAATGTCATCAGCAAATCGCAGATTACTGAGGTATTCTCCATCTACCCTTATCCCTAACTGCTCCCATTCCAAGTCTCTGAATACTTCCTCTAAACAAGCTGTGAATAGTACTGGGGAGATTGTGTCTCCTTGCCTAACACGTTTCTTTATGGGAATTTTGTAACTTTCTTTATGCAGAACTATGGTTGCTGTGCAGCCACTATATATATCTTCCAGCACTTTCACGTACGGCTCGTCTACCCCCTGATTTCGCAATGCCTGCATCCCCGCCGATGTTTCAACATTATCATGCTCAGTTAATTTATACGTTTCAGTGCATTAATAATCGCACCGTTACACGGTGGCCACAAGTACACATTTCTATCACGCGCAAGTGTCCGTGACAAGCAACAACGTTGCTGCAGCTTAACAACTTTAAGCGATACTTCGTCCAGGGACGCACGAACCAATTGATGCGTTGGGATGGCCTAGAAGGGAAAGGTATTATAAACATTTTTAAGGTCTGAAGATGCAAAGCAGAGCGCTGCCGTGAAACAATTTCTGCATAGTAAAGAACCACACACGTTTATGAATGATAAAGATCACTCTCGGGAGTTTGTCCGACAGTATTACACGGTGCTCAATAAGACTCCCCTACACTTGCACCGGTTTTACAGCCAGGACTCATCCTTTGTGCATGGGGGCCCTGAAAAGCAGGAGTGTGTCATGGGTCAGCTGGAAATTCACCAACGTATCATGCAGCTCAACGTCCGTGACTGTCATGCCAAAATCAAGCAGGTGGACTCGCTCACCACTTTGGGCGAAGGTGTAGTCATTCAGGTGACGGGAGAGCTGTCAAATGCAGGCCAGCTAATGCGTCGTTTCATGCAGACATTTGTATTGGCACCACAGCAGCCTCTCCTCTTAAGTACTATGTACGCAACGACATCTTCCGCTACCAGGATGAAGTGTTCATAGAGGAGGAGGAAGAGGAAGAGGGTACCTAGTCTCTGACATGGAGGTCTCCTCTCAAGCCTCACTTGCTACTGGTATCCCTCAAGAGCCACCATCTACAGCACCCACTGCTCCTACTACCAACGCAATGAACTGGAAAGATGAAGAAGCTCCTGCGCCACCTGCTGCTCCACAGGTCAACCACCAAGCACCTCCTGAGACAAAGACCTATGCCAACATGGTGAGCAAGAACTCGGCACCACTCTCGTCATCTGGATTCACGCCACTGAGTCCTGCGGCACCCTTTGGCGGTACACCAACTAGTGGAGCGGGTCACGGTCCATCGGGTGCAGGGCGCCCAGGCAGCCGTTTTGGAGGTGATCATCACATGGCAGGAAGCATGCCTGCAAGGCCGGACAAGAGGGGAGGGCCACAGCCACAACAGCAGGCGCGAACACAGCGCTCTTCACTAACACCAGCCCCCAAGCGAACAGAGGGCGGCCGCAATGATGTTGTGCTGAGTGGTGGAGATGATGGTCCTGCCCCACCACCCCTAAGGTTTGGTACCAAACCACAGTACCCTGACAACCAGCAGGTGTTTGTGGGAAATCTACCGCACACTATCCCCGAGGAGCAAGTGCGAGAATGCTTTGAGAAGTTTGGCTGTGTTCTTGAGTTTCGCATCAACTCCAAGACAACGGGCAAAATGACAACTGGTGGCAAGGCTATTCCTAATTGTGGCTTTGTCATCTTTGAAAATCCTGAAGCAGTTCAAGCGCTACCACAGAGAGTGGCTGCGGAACCGATCTTGATCGACAACACTCGTGTGAACGTTGAGAAGAAAACCAAGCAAAAAGGAAAAGAAAACCAAGACCCCGCGAGGGGTCTTTAAGGTAATAAAATTTAATGGAATATCCGCGACGAACCCTGCGCTAAGCTAGGTCCCGTGCTGTAGTAAGATTACTTACAGATAAAACTTGAGGAAGATACGTCGATTTGAATTACTGTCACTTGAGTAGAAGATGAGATATCTGCCAATTAAGCGACGAGATCGTGTGATACAAAGCCCGTAAAGCTGCAGGAAGAAATGTTGCGCAAAACGTTTTCTATAAAAGAGGATAAATCTGGCACCACCTAGCAATATGTTTGTGACTCTTTTGGAGTACATAAGCGCCAGGCGCGAAAATGGAGGCGCCATGGCACAGGCGCTTCGGTACACCAGCTTGCGAGAGTTCTGCTATGTCGGCTATGACGCAACTTGGAGGCCCGTGTTCCTCGAGGATCTCTTCCACGGTATTAGTATTGTTAAAGTCCTATCTTGTACAGACTCCTATCTGGTTTGTCTTGCAGGTTATGCTTAGTTTAACCTTGGTAGGGCTTGAAGGTAAAGTGTGCAAAGCGAATCTCTATGTTGTACCTAGAGCGGTAGAACTTTCGCTCAAATAATTTTAGACATGATAGCTTAAATTCTACTTTGTTTTAGAGAGCTGCCACATACGACGTTTGCCGGCTTCCCTTAATGACACTGCTATCCGCAGCTCAGAACAGTACTACTGAAGGCAGAGAACTGGCCTAGCTTGCCAGTTCTCTAAAAAAAAATCCGCCACCTTGTGACTAGGACAAACAAACTTTTGGCAAAGAAACCGAAAGCGTTTGTCCAGTTTCTAGGTGAGAGGCATCTTAGTATTTTCTTGCCATCCAGACGGCCAAAGAATCCCGTATAGGTGCAGAGGGGAGTGGGCTGTCAGCGCGGTTTTATTGTTCAGCGCTTCGAGTTCGATGCCAGTGCTTTCTTTAATACGCACAGCACCGTCTAAATATGCAGCCATGCTAATGACCATAGAGAACAAGGGACTTAGCAGCCTCCAGCTGCATAATAACCTTTTCGTCCTTGCTTTGCGAAGTACAAGTACATCAAGCATTGATTCCTTCCCATCGCTGTCAGTGTCGCAGAAGTGGGAGGGTTTCTAGGGCTTACATATCTATGTTCTTGCGTTCACCTTCTACTTTGAGTACACTCTGATTAGATTCTTTACTTTTTTATATCTTATAACTGAGGGATTACCGATGTGCCGATCATACCAAAACACCACTGATTTTATTTTATTAATGGATATATGTTATCCTTTCTTATGCAATACAGCTGAGAACTGTTATAAAAATATCCAGAGGGGCTGGTATACTATAATGAAGTCAGTGTTCAACTGTGTGGGAATGAAGTCACGAGAGCATATTCTAATTTTATCTTTTCATTCAACCAAACTAGAAAAAGCTTGCGTTTGCCCATATTTACCGTCGTGTACAGGCAACGAGGAAACTAAAATCTGTGAGATTAACTGCGCGCACTACGCGTGTCTCGAATGGTGTAGATGTACCCGGCCTGCTCATACACTCATGTTTATGTTCATGCAGGTGCTGGTGAAGATCGTTGCTCGCACCTCACATACCTCCACATAACGCAGTCTAGCAGAAGTATGACACAAACGCGTAGCTGCTGTGCTTTGGTCTTGTTTCTATGCACCATAGGACCCGTAGGTACCTGCGATGCTGATCCGAAAGATAGTAAGTATAATAAAGCCGCCATTTATGTCCGATACATGTGATATTCCAAGGAGATCAATGACTAAACTACATGTCTCAATGGATAGAATTTACCGCACCATCAGTGTCTGCCTGGCATTTCGGAATGTATGTATATTTCCTGGTAACGGCAGAAGATGCCATATTCTTTACTCAAGTGAGAAATCATCTTTCAAAACTCTCTTATATACGACCACCACTTGCGAACAATTTTTTCCCATTTGGGTGCCTTTTTATTTGTCTATCTTATCCATTATGAGGCCGATACCGGTATATTAGGAAATATTCCGCTCCTTTTCTGGCCGAAAGTGCGATTTGTTAGCGGATATAATTTCTTAAGAGGAACATATTCGGTACCTAAAAGCAAAAAGGTAGCCGTCTAGCCAACTACATAAAAAGTTTTCAACAAAACTTGAATTCAAAACTGGTTCCTGTTTCTGAGATTCAAAGGACTTGTTTTGTTACACACACATACAAAGCACTTTTGGAAAGACCGCAATTTTATGCTCAGACTTGAAAAGAAACTGCTGTACCAAATATTCTATTGATTCCTGTAGTATTGTAGTGAAATGAGTACAGGGATGAGATATCACAAGGCTGAAGCGTCGAACAATCTAGTAAAAGTGTTTCAGATTCTTGTCACTTGAAATGGATGCCTTTGTATTTGTTCTGCGCTGTAAACATTGAAGAATATCATGAGATCAGAAACCTGCGGCTTGACTAATTGACATCATGATGTAACCGTTGGTATATGGAGTTTTAAAAATTCCCGTCTTCTTCGTGTAACTAACAAAAACGTTCTGTTTCACTTTTCCTGCGAGATCAATGAATATCCAATAGTCCAAGCCGACGAATTTAAATATCTTGGTGTCACGGTCAATAGCCATTTCAAATGTAGTAGCCACATTAGCAACATTTTTGCGATCGTTTTTAGAGAACTAGCTTTTCATTACAAGTTGAAGATAGCCCGTTCAATAGTAAATGCTTTCGTATAATGCCTTTAACAGCCTAATCTGGACTATTGTTACATAGCATGGGATTTCTAATTGAGAAAAGGCGTGAATAAAATATAAATGGTTCAGCAAAAAGCCATTGGGTTTATATAGAATGCGTATTGTAGAAAAGGTTCACCCCTGTCTCTCATGTTATCAAAATACATTTTCACGTTAAAAAATAGCAGATTGCTTCCTAGACTGGGATTCCCGAGTTTCCTCTACAATTACCAACTAGGTATTAATTCGAGATGGTTCATTCATCCACGCGTGGGTCAACCACCTCAGCAGTCTCATCTCTACAGACTGAATACATTTTTAGAGCGTTCTATCTGTTTTTAAAGATCGCTATTCCTTTATCACGAATGCATGCCATTCGAATAGCGTTTTTTTTGCCAAAACGTAACTATTTTTTGAACAGCGAGTGCGAAAGGTACAGTGATGATATTTCGATTTTCTGTTTTGTTTTTGTATCATGTTTTTTATAATGCATTGCTCCTTGCTTTCTTCATTTTATGGCTTGTTAATGGTGACGCTGAGTTTCCTTTCCTTTGACCAGTATTCCCCCTTGCCTGGTCTATATTGAATGCAGTATATATTAAAGAATGCAGTATTTATTAAAGAATATGGGACGAAGATGGCGGACATCGCCTGAACGACGGTACGTTTGAAGACATAAAATGCTTGGGCAGTCCGCCGCGATTCGAAGGCTATGACTTGTTGATATCCGGCCGCTGATGAAGTTGAAAGTTGCGTCATACTGTTTTAAAAAGTCAACACCTAGAATTATATCATCCGTCGAGCGAGGACGCACACCATAAAATCAGTTTCAAACACGTGCAGCAATCGCTACATTCACATAACAAATACCAATCGGAACCAACGATTCTCCCCCTACGCCTCGATATATGAGTGTTGTCCGAAGCAAACATAATTTTACGGACCAGATTATTCTTATAATAAAAACTCATCATGGACACTGTAGCACCAGCATCCACTAAGGCCATAACGCAAATACCGTCCACTAACACTTCCGTGCGGTTCTTTAGCATATCGACAGTAAAGGAATCGGCAACATCGATGACCTGGGGCCCGCACCTCCATCGGCCGCACACGCTAGTTTCCCGGTGGCGGCGTAGAACGGCGGAGAGAAGGTGGCGAGAAGGCAAACGTCTGGATCGGCGGGCAGGGGGAGTGGGGCTCCTGTCAGAAGCTAGGTTTCGTGATGGTGCGTAGAGGTAGGCGCCCGAAGGAGGTGAATAGGTCGGGTCATGGACTCCTGGACTCACGTTATATAGATGATTCGACCAAAGGCGGTGGTATCGTGGAACCGGGTTCCGGTGACGGCAGATTCGGGATATGTGGCCGAGCATACCACAGCGCTAGGATAATGGGGGTTCACGAGCACTGTCCCGATAAGCCTTCGGAGACAGGATCAAAGCGATCAGCAAAGTTCTGCCGCTGGTGTCGTTGCGGAAAAGGTGACGCGTTGTATTAGGAGCGAGTCAGTAGGGAAGAGCCGCGAGAGTCGTTTTGGGGTTCACAGACAGCATGAGTGTGAGCGGTAGTGCCCCTAGAAGAGGAGCGCTGGGTTGGATATGCCTGCAGGGCGCAGCTGTCACAGGCGAATTCACTGCGGCTCACAACATCTTGATGCCAGGAGAGGTCGTCACGGACAATCTGACGAATCATGTAGGGTAAATTCGGAGGCTCATGAGAATGCTCATGAGAATTCACGCTTGCAACAGTGGTCAAATCAGACAACAGGCCAAACTTCTGGATTATGCTACGCAGCTTTAGAGCTTCGAACGTGCGACAGTGCTTGATGACGGCCGTTGCAGAACATAAGATACCTTGTGATCAAAAAGTTATATACGTCATCCGTGATGCCCTTTAAGAGGTGTCCAAATCTGCCTTCCTCATATATGCGAGGATTCATCGTTTTGCAGTTTCAGAACCTCTTCAAGGTATATTGTGTACGTTTCTCCAGGCACTGCGCTCGCTGGAGTAGTCTGGTCAGCGCATTTCCGTTCTGCCTTGGTATTCCCAAACGAATGGAGAATCTCTTTTTCAAAGCGATCCTGGTCAGCGAAAGAGGCTTCATGATTCTCAAACCATGTCAGTGGTGTGGAGTCTAAGAATAAACTTTGGCCAGCTTGAATGTGGCATCCTAGCGACTATACTTGCTCACCCGCTGGTAACTGATCAGCCACTCATCCACGTGCTCGTCAACCTTCCCAGAAAAGATCCGTGGCTCACAGCAGTGTTGCCAAGTGGGTGTAGCAATGCCTGGCTGTTGTGCGTTGCTGTATTGGATCATTGTCATGGTCAAAAATGGTAGTTCAGAGAGTCGTCAGCTCCAACGAGGTAGAGAAGGAACCGTGGTGATCGTTCCAGTACCTACCACAACACTTAAGGTTTATTTACAAAGCGCGACTCCAACTTAGCCTGGTGCGCTAACGGACAGAAGGTGAGTTTCTTTCTCTTTCACAGATTTCGTTCTTCTGTTCTCAGTGCTGCCTCAAGATTTGGTACATTATGACTGCTTGTAAATATGTATTTGCGAGAATAAGCAGATAATATGTAGAAGCAGGATGTGCCATTTGCATGCAAGCACGAAAAGAATAAATTGCGTGAAATTTAAGCGAAAGCTCCAATTGCATTGGCATACTTAACAGCGTGGTGCGAGTTCAAGTGGCTATCTGCAAACGTGTACGGGAATGAGAGTCCACATAACGCGCGGCTTGCACAGCCATTACCGGTAACGCATAATGCCATTAGAGTGCCTTAAAGCGCCTCTAAAAGTCGCTTAATTTTTTAAACGGCGCCTGCTTCCGTCTCAAGTGCGCTGCAGAAATAAGCGCTGTGGACACAGGCAAGGGCGCCTAGTAGCGCACTTTTACGTCTAAAGATAAATGCGACATTAATGGCCGATGGTGAACTGCAGTTATTACCAGAGGAGTGGATGTTTATTCATGTCCAAAAAATTGCCGGCAAAACATAAACTGCTTTATTACATCAGCAATACATGCGCCAGGTTTCAGCCCATCGCGTCGTCCCGGGAAGGGCCACGTTTGACCTTGAGAGACACAAGTTGGCAGCTCTTGCCAGCCCACATATAAAGCCCCGCTTTAATCTAGCCGTATGACATGTCTTACTTGCCTATAGGGGTAACGTGATTTCCAGGGTCCTCGCAGGCTGATTCTGACATAACCGTCCCATGTGAAACGGGAGACCCAAGTTGGCAGCTCCTGTCAGGGGGCCACGCGCTCGGACTGGGAAAGCGTTAGTTCTAGTTTCTCTGGTTACCCTTAGTTGAATTGCGATGGCAACGGCGGAAGCTTCTTTCGCCTGCTGCATTATTCCCCTATCACGCCCTATCAGTGTAAGGTGCTACATTACTGGGGACACTTGCTAAGGTCATCCTTTAAGAGTATGACGCGAGAGCGTAGATTACCAGTCTTCTTCTTCTTCGTCTTCTTCTCCTCCTCCTCGGCTGTTCAAGGTCAAGCGTGGCCTCCGCCGGGACCACGCGATGGCTCGAAGCCTGGCGCAGTATTGCTGTCGCAATAAAAAGACTAGAGAAGGAGGTACACTGTATTCTGAACCATAAGCGCAGCCATGGAGGTATTGCTAAAGCAATTCAAACCGGTTTAACCAGAGATAAACCGCAGCCAATTACTTTTTCGCTTCTGATTTTAGCGCATCATAGCAGAAAAGAGGAAAAACACGGGCAGTGGCTTAGCTCGTCTACACCAGGATATACGTATACCGAGAGCTACTTTCCTTTAGTTTCGGCATGTTGTCCAACCTATTGATTAGCTTATGTTGATTAGCAATAAAGAGACATTGGTCATCATAGATGATTTTTCATTTCATGCACCGAAAGAGTAACGGCTCTGTGATCAGTATTGTGACACGTTGCAGTTTCGATAGAATGTGTGCAGAAATATGAATGTACGGGCTCCTCCATCTGTCACCGTCATCTGTGCCCCTTGATCTTCCGGAGGCTCCATATCAGCTGTTATGTGCAGCCTTTTATCCTCTGCATCCTGGCGTCTCCACTTGACGAGACATTCTTCTCTCTCTTCAGGCGTCTCTAGTGCTCGCTTGGCCTTTCGGTAATTCATTGTTTCTTTGAAGAATGGTCAATTGCCAGGCGACAACTACTGGACTCGAGGAATTGATCCATAAGAGAGGTTCCTCTCCTCTCGATAGCGTCCCTGAGCAATGTGCCGACTCTTCTCCTCCATGCGAAACGACTGTCCTGCGGCGCAGTTGTCTCGCCTCCCATTATACACGCAGCTTATGCGCTGTTAAGCGCAGCTAGCACGTGGCTTCCGCGTGGCCCTCAAGTGCGGCTCTGACAGTGGTGTGGGAGCGCGGCCCCCATTGTTACGCCCTTCGAACCTGCTCCTCCTCTCCGCGGCGCATTCGACACTTTCCCGAGCGGTTCCACAGCAAAATTCTCGAGTAGTACCCGAATGTAGCTCTCGCTACAAAAGACGGTGGCGACCCTTTGCTCATTCACTGGTGCCTACGAGTGCATTGCGCAGTAACCGTTCTTTTAATGAAGTTCTTAAAATCTCATTTGGATTAAAATTGACATATATACACAGCCCACTCATTGCTCAGTCTGAACCGGCCCATAAGCCGATTCGAAAATTTACGCCCGCATTCCACCATTTACTAGTTTCAGATATTTTAAAGGTATTAACTTTCAAAAAGTGTAATATCGATATTTCCTGCGAACGTCTCTTCGTGTTTGAAAGTGTACTGGAATCCTAATGGAGGTTACTCAATCTTGAAAATATGTTTTTTTCAGACATTTTTCTAGCGACCGCTGTTGGACGTCTAATAAATTATATGATGAAGACGTGCATTCCTATATTGTGGAAAATGAAGCCTTCGCCTTCCGGAAGTCTCACCTCGCAGGTAAAAAGATGTATTCAGTTGCTTGTTCGGTGAGCAAAATATGTGTAATCCTCCTTGCCATAATAAAGATGCCCGTGTGGCTTTTTCCTTGGTAAAAATTCATCAACTTCTGGAAGGGAGGGATTCTTCATTAACGTTGAAAACAACCCCAGTCGAAAAAAACTACAGAACCATGTCAAAGATACGACAAAATATTCTGTAGTTCTGTCGTAAACGTGAACTTTTCTTTAGTTCTGTAGTAATTTTCTGTAGTTCTGTAGTTTTTCTGTAGTATATTTCTGTTTTCTGCAGTTCTGTAGCGCTTTTCTGTCGTCACTACAGAAATTTCTGATGTTACTGCAGAACGTTCTGTTGTCACAACAGGTTTCCCGCCGAAAACCGCACAGAAATTCTGTCATAACAACAGAACATTTTCTGTAGTTTTTCCGGACAGGTACAGAGCTGTTTGGGGATTGTATTTTCTTCTCAAAAAGGTTTTGATGTCCAAGACCCAGTTTCTACAGACTCTTATGTACCTCAGGCGACGGGTGTCAATGCTAGCTCTATAAAGCAGCAGAGGTTTCTAACATCGTTCGCAGTTTCTCGACGTGCTCTGTGAGAACTATTGGCAAAATCTATGGCAAATTTATTTACACCTTCTTTTGGAGGTAGTTAAAAAATATACTCCGAATAAAAGAGAGGAAACGAAAGTTTATATAGCGACAATTGTCAAAATCTGCTTTGTTCCCCAGATCTCAGTGTCAAAACGAAAAGGCCTCGCAGTCCCTTATTTTTTACTTCTACAGAGTTATGCGCATATCCTGGATAACAGCTTACTTGCTATAGCCCTTCATCCATCTTATTTGTCTGCCGAATTTATCGCCCCTAACTTTTCTACGAACCTTGCTGCCAAAGTAAAGTATTCTCACAGCGACTGCTTATCTATCTCGTCTTATGAAGATGCAAAATTGTCGTCATTCTCCGCCTCTCTACAGTGTGATACTTCACCCCTCTAATGTTTGCCTGCAGTTTAATTTTGATACACAATTTTATTTGTTTGCAGTTCGTAAAAAGTACCTGCGATGCGATCGATATCTGCGAAAAGTTGATTAAGGCCAACAACTTTCAGGTGAGGCATCGAGACATGAACACCAATTCGCGCGCTGAAGTGTTCACTGTGTACGTTTATCTATAGTAACTGTACCGTTATCACCAATTGCGCGTTGCTTCATGTGCTCTGGGGGTAGTTGAAGAAGTACGGTTCGCGTGATCACATCTTTGTTGCAGTTTTTATTTGCTATTATTCAACCGGGCGTAAAACTTGCCCAGGTAAGCCGTAGAAGGAATATTGTTAGCGCGTTTGTAATAAACGTTTTCCCGTACATGACAACAAGCGTTCAATAGTGTGCACGATGTTAGGATGATACGCTTAGGCACGAATTGTAATTTGTATATTTCCCTTTCACCTGTGGGCAACGCTACGGTCGCATATGATCAGCTGAGGCTGCTTTATTCGCGCAAAGATGGGGGGGGGGGGGGGGGAGGTGGAGCCTTCTCTTGCCACGTGGTCTTGCAGTCTGCGCGGGTCATCTGAATGAAACGATATCTCAGAAAGTTGATTTCGGAGTCATATGCGGACAGTTCTGCCCTACATTGTACGGCTGCGGTAGAGAGCAGGTTCCGATAAAAATCTCCCCGGAGGAAATGTCCCTGGAACAAACATTCCTGCAAAAAGATGCCTTTTTGGTAAGTAGGAAAATGGGCCGAACAGTAATGCCAAGTGTATTGTCACGTTACTTTTTCGCCTGACCTGGAGCGCGGCTTCATAGGGATGAAGAGCGTCTAAAACGGTGTTTGGCCTACCACAGTGTGAAAATGTCCAGATGTGAGCTTTTGCACGATGCATTAGCAAGTGGACACTAACGACGTCGCGCCTTATTTGCTTATTTGACCTTGCATCCCCTTTTATAATTTTAGTTGAACCTGCTTTTAATTTTTTTTCTCGGTGTGTTTTCTGGTTCCACGTGCTGAAGCTCCTCACTCCCCACCCCCTGTGGTTCTACTTGGTGAGCTGCAGTGATGTGTGCTCAAGCGAGACGTTCACAATACAAAATATAAAGATGATGGCAGCAGAAAAGAGTGACCAAGGGCAAGTGCGTACCTGGACCATTCGTCGCTTCAACAACTTCGCTTATCAAAGTGCCAACTTTAGTAGGAGTGTGCGCTTTTATGGCTTGCCCTGCACTGCATGATAGGGCAATGATCTGATACTCCGTTAGCGGTCTCGTATTTGTCTTGGTCGTGCGCTCACCACCGCCTTCTGCGGCGGACGGAGGAAATAGGGCTTTACGGTGATCGTCCTTACTTTCCTATCCCAACCGGAAGTGCAGGCCGTAGCCACTGGAACCATTCGTCACTGAAACATCAGCGAGGGCCTTTCGATAGCCCTTGCTCTTATTAGTGGTTACCCAAGGCTACAGATCAGGTATCAGGACGACCTAGCTCCGAAAAAATGGTTACATCTATTATCAAAGTCAGCATGGAATGCAAAAACTTCATTTTTATGACAAGTGTGCAAAGACGGGTATCTTGTCTGGGCAAAGTTTTGCCTTGCAGACCTTTTCTGCTGGAAGCAGAGCCGCGTCCACAGGGCCTTTCCATTCGAGGACCCTTTTCCGGGGTCGAATCTTTCGGGGGCGTTTTTTTCATGGACACTACTACCTACATCCGGTCGAGAAGCGATTCATAACCGTAGGTTTCTATACACACATGAGGGGCAAAGAAAAGTGCTTAAAAGCCCGTTTTGCTAATCATTCAATTATATTCTTAGTTTGCACATGGTAATCTGGTTACTTCAGTAAACGTGTCAGTATTTTAATTCGAATAAACGTATAGTTTATAATCCGTATTGTCACGAGGCAGAATTATGGAATTGGACTGAAAGACGACGAGACTGAAGTGTGCGCCGTTACTGGACGCACACAGGTAGATGTGGGTATGCGCCATTTTCTCTCAGGCCATCATCATCACAGGTAGATTGCTATGCTAGGTACGATTTCATTACCTATTCTTTTGCTTTTAATTTTTTCCAAATTCTAGTTAAAGATCCATATTAATCTCAATACTCCAGTCCTTGAACATAAAAATTTACAACCTACAATGCACCCTGGCCAATCCCCCGCCGTGGGTATGTGCCATTTTGTCTCAGGTCATCATCATCATCATTATCATCACTTATCGCGCCCAGCGTCGTGAATCGGCTAAGTATTGGGCGGCTGGTCCTGTTTTTTTGTTTCCCCCCCGCATTGGCGCCTTTCACCGTGTTGATAAGGCTCGCGGAGAGATTGCAGCTATAAAGTGATGCTTGCGCAGTTTCCCGTTCATGAGCGCTCTCCCTGGCCTGCTTTCATTGTGTCTCATGATCTACCTCTGGAAGCGTTCCAGCGATCTGGCGTTCGAAACATTCCTTTAGCGCTGGAGCCCAAGGATGGCGGATTTATTAAAATGACTAACCCTGGGACTGTTCGAGCTGCTCTGCAGGCAGCTTCTTCCTTGTATGACTCGATTACAGAAGTGAGGTAGTTTGGACGTGGCCGGATACTGTGCCGATCTGCAGACCTCGATTGCGCAAAGGATCTGCTTAAATGCAGTTCATTTGGATCGCGTCAGGTGAGCAGCTTTATCTTTTCTCATCTTGCATCCACAAAAGGATCGGTCCGAGGAGAAGACTCTTCTTTAACTCCAGCTGAAACCCGCGACTTTCTTTCGGCCGCTGGTTTGGTAGCGGTGTATTGTTGCAGCCGCGAGGTTAATAATACGCGGGTACGAACAGAGTCAGTGACTGCCACATTTGCGGGAACTTCATGCCCGTCAGAGATAAAAGCATGGCCATTGATCTTTGTTGTGGATCCTCTTGAATCTAAGCCACTGCAGTGCCCTAATTGCTGGCGATCTGGTCACAGTGCTCCAGGTTGTAAGTCCTCTGTGCGGTGTTGCAAATGTGGCGATGGTCACCATTCGTCATCATGTCCACAAAAAAAGACAAATGCTGCCGTTGCGGTGGAGCCCACACTGCAAACTCCTTGGATTGTTCATCTAGAAAACAGGAGCTTCCAATTATAGAAGTAGTAGACAGAAAACGCTGTTCGCGTCGTGACGCTGTAACAGAAGTTAAAGAGCTATTGCACGGTTATGCAGGTGTGTCAGCCCGATCAGGCGTGCCTCTGGATGTATCAACCTCAAAGGCGATAATGACGGCAGTGGAAGTCTCAATGACTAAAATGGTCGACCGAATAGTTACTACTGTCACAGAGTTTTTCTAACGTTCTGGCAGTTCAGCTAACGCAAGCCCTGCAATCAGGAACAGCCCCTGTCATAGCAACCATGCCTTCGGAAAGGTCTCAACTGCTTGAAAGCACTACCGTTGCTTCGGCTCATGGGACTACTCCTCCAGATGAGGATGGAGTCATTAATGACGCAGAGATTGTGGAATCAGGTATAAAAATTCTGAAACGCTGTGGGTCTCCCATGTCCAACCATTCTTCTCCGCGGTCCCAACCAAAATCAAAGAAGCATTAGCATGCATCAAAGCCAAAGGAGAATATTTTGGGGCAGGCAGTTACGGCTGCCCAGATTTTGCAATCATTGGAGCACGAAAAGTTATCCAGTTCAACTGTCTTTCAATTCTAACAGCTTCAACAGATTTAGTTTATATTTTTTCTCAGTATAATCCACATATAATTATTTTTTGCAAACAACTTGGCTAACAGGCGATAAGCATTTTTATTTACAAAGCAACAATTCATTCCGCAAGATCGCCAATCAAAAGGAGGAAGTTTAATTATTTTGTCTCTACAAAAGCCTGTCACAGGGCTAAGATTTCTTTCCAGCTATCTTCTCTAGATTGAGTTATTGTCCTTAGACTTTGAAACTCCTGGGCGCTGTCCGTTTCCCTTAGTGAATGTTTATTTTCCTAGCAGTGTACAAGATACAAAACATCTAGATCTACTATTAGTTAATAGTCAGAACTCAGTTCTTCTGGCTGCTGATTTTAATTCGCATTATGTCTCATGGGGCTACAAGACAGATAGTTGCGGCAAGCGTCTTTGGGATTGGGTAACACATAACTTTTCCTGTAGAAATTCTGGTTTGGCCATTTTCGTAAAAAGCACACTCAATCTGTGTTAGATTTACCTTTTATCTCTCCCAGCCTTTTTGTGAATAATTGGTAGACACTTAATTGTGGCACCTCTAGTGACCAGATACCGATTGATTTTGATGTTAATTGCCCTGTAACTCCAGTGACTTCTCAGTTATAGTAATTTATTAACTACAATAATTTTCAGTTAACGTTACACTCTAATCTTGAGTCAGTGACTAACATGGAGGAAAAACAAAAATCGAAACGCTTAAGGTCGGTGGTTGAGAATTGCCTAAGAAGTCAGAGATCTTGGTACGGAGCTCAAAGAGGAGTGCTTCAGTTGTTTGGTGGAATGCTGATTGTTCCCGAGATTACAGACGTAGAAAGGCGGCATGGAAAAAGCTTCTACACAAGTGCCCGAAAAACTGGTATAATTATAAGTTCATTGCAGCTAGTTTTGAACGTACAGTTGCAAAAGCGAAGGACGAGTATAATGTTAGTCATTTTGATTTCCTGCCCAAATCTGGCAACATAACTGCTCTTTTTGGTTTTTTTACGCTCGCGGAAAAAGATTCCGCAATCACAAAATCTACATTCTCTTATTTTGACTCCCTATAAAACAATTGTCCCAATTGAAACTATTGCCAAATCACTGAAGAAGCGTTTCTCGTCTACACTTCCTTTATGCTCGATATCTGTGATGCCAATGGATCCAGTTAATTATGATCCTCAAACTTTCGTTTATGTGCTTTCTCCTATACTTATGAGATTACCAGCCGCTGCTCCCGGTCCTGATAACGCAACTTCTTGACACGTTATTAGAGCTATTAGAGTCATCCTGACACGTTATTAAAGCTAGTAAATTATTTCATCAAACATGCTTGATACACCCGGAATTTAAACTTGCCAAAGCAATTCCTGTACTTAAGAACAAAGGCGGTGCCTTTTCCATAGATAACATTAGACCAATTGCATTAACATCAAGCATTGTAAAATTATTTGAGAGTTATACGTATTTCGGATTTCATGAACCAAGGAAATATCTCCAACCCCTGTCAAATTGGTTTTCATCAAACGTGTTTCATCTGGAATGCGCATGCTGACCTCGAGAGTCCGGTTCTTCTAGCGCGGCGCCAAAACATGAACGCTGCCTGGATAACGCTAGATACGTGCAGCCAATGTCTATAATAGTCTGAACAGCATTCTAATGCAAAAATTAAAAGCTCTTCTGTTTCCACATTAATTAGTAACCTGGATATCTGCATTCCTCCAAAACCGAGGTTTTTACTGTGCATTAAATGGCGCTCATTCGGGCAGACATAAGCAAGCCAGGGGAGTGCCGCAAGGAGCAGTCCTCTCACCTGTGCTTTTCAACATACTACTCAGCTAAATTCCAGTTAATCATCACGTTAGCACTTACGTATATGCAGATGATATAGCCTTTTTTGCCGCTGCATCAGATATTCAATCCCTTTATATCCGGTTGCAATCTTACCTAAGCTCTCTTGAGAATTGGTTCTGCGGCTTGCGTCTCAGATTAAATGTGAACAAAAGCGCTGTCCTTGTATTCAATATAAAATATCCTTTAAGTCTGTCTGTAAATGTATCAGCAACAAGTATACCTCGGGTTAAATCATTAAAGTATTTTTGGGTCACTTATGCAGATAACCTTTCATGGCAGCCCCATATTAACCATATTGCTATGAAAGGGACTAGGGCCGTGAGCATGTTGCGCCGAATTAGTTGTCCCCGGTCTGGAATACGGAGAGATGTGCTTTTAATGGTTTATGTTATTTATGTGCGTCCAATTTTAGTGTTCGGTTCAGTCTTGTCTTCTCGATCAGCAGCTTATAAAATTCGACCGCATGTTCTCTTGGAGCGAGAAGCGCTTCGGTTGTATCTTGGACTTCCAATATTTGTTGCCAACAATGTGCTCTACCTTGAAGCCCGGATTCCTCCTTTGATATGTCGATTACAAATTCTAACTGTTCAGACGTACCTAAGGATATATAAATCAGTTTCACCGATCTATGTCTATTTTTTTTCTGTCAACCGACCTCCTTTTTCGATGTCCATTGGCCTCAATTTCACACCCGCAGGTAGTTATGATCAAAAATGTGCTTGACCTTTTAAATGTTTCCCTTCCTAGTATTCTAACCATACAAATCAGTGGGTCGTCACTTGAAATTGTCTTTGACGACATATTCCCGAATAATACTAAAGACGTATCATCCGTTATTCTAAACGGATTATTAGAAGATCATTAATTAAGCCTTTCTGCTAGTTTACTAACAGCTACTCACGCCTCTCAGTGTAATGAAAAGGCGGATGTGGGTATATATTGTTCGCATTTAGACTGGTCTTTTTCTGTCCGGCTTCCGGACTTCACCCAATTTTTGAAGCGGAGTTTCTGGCTGTGGTACTCGCTTTACGGATATTAGACTCCTCTTTTTCAAAACTGGCTGTAATTTCCGACTCTATATCCTTGTGTTCATCCCTCTCTTTGTCAGTGGAGTCTCCAGCAGTAAAAACCTTTCTCTCCCTGATCCCTCGACATTTGAAACTTGTACATATGGTATGGGTACCAGTTCACAGCAATGTGACTTTAAATGAATGTGCTGATACTTTGGCAAAAGAGTCCCTTAACGGCCCCATATTATCTATCCTTCCGGCGACAGCGCACATCATCGCAGCGAGGTTTCTGAGAAACGTCCTATTAAATATGAAAACTTTCCAGCTTTTAGCATATGATGCCTACCTACATCTAAATTATTCTTGGAATAGGAAATTTTGTCATTCACGGCAGCTTGACATTTCTCTAACGAGGCTGCGCTGCCGTATCCCGCCTTTAAATTTATATTTTTACAGGCCTGGCTTAGCAGTTTCTACAGTCTGCGCATTTTGCTGAGAAAAGGAATCATTCGATCACTTTTTATTGTTTTGCCACCGCTTCACTTCGTTGAGGAGACAGTTGATGGAAAGGTCATTGCAAGAGCTTGGCCTCACTTTAAGTAGCCTGATATTGTTATCATTTGGCGCCACTATCCTTGGACACAGTCACAGGTCTGTTTTCACCACCATGCAAAATGTTTTACTGAAATCAAATCGTTTGCTTTGCTAAATATTTAACATCACTTGTTCCACAATTAAAGTGTCAATCTCCCTTGTGTGCATTACCATTTTTAATTTTATATTTGAATTATTTTTTCTTTTTGCTTCCCTTCCTATACCCCTGAAATCAATTTTCGTTTTTTAATGCAAGCATACTTCAAAACGTTTCTTTGCTACCCAATTCTTGGCCAATCCCCTTCTGTGGGTATGTGCATTATGTTATTTGGACAACAACAAAAACAGCAACAACTACTGTAATTCCCGCTGTGCTATATAAGGTGGACTAGGTTAACTAGCCATATATAGGTCCTCCGTAGCATGTTGGTGGAGGCTGCAATTCGATCCCTGTACCCAACGCTGAATCTCCGCAGCTGTCTTCACATTGAGTCGATCAACATGTGTACTGCTTCCGACCCACTAGCTACCGCATTCTCTCCAATGGCCCCACAAGACGTCGTCATGGTTAGGCCACTCAATTCTGGCCCATTCTGTGGCAGTGACGACAACGTCGACGTAGACGACTGACTCAATCTGTATGAGTGCGGCAGCGCGAATAATCGCTGGGATGCCATTCCGATGGTAGCCAACCTTATCTTCTTTTTGACTGGCACGGCGCGCAAACATAGTACGTCACAGACAAGCCCAGACTAACTTTATGGCAAATTTGTAAACAAAAGATTATGACCTCTTTGGTAAGCCCATTGCGAACCTCCTCGCCGCCAAAAAAGACCTGGCATCACGCGCACAAACGGCCACAGAACCGCACATACGTAGCCTACATACCAAATGTTCTCTTTGTGCCGCAAGGTTGACAAGCACATGACTGAAGAAGACAAAATTGCCAATATCCTCAAAGGTGTTGCCGACGACAACTGCAATCTTCGCCTTTGTAAAGTGTGCACAACCGTCGATGCCGTATTACAGGCCTGTAGGCTCTTCGAACAAGACAAACTTCTTCGAATATTGCCTCGTTTTGACTGGCTGCCAAACGCTGGTTCTAGTACCACCTGCATTATTCAGCGACTTTAAGGCATCCATCTGCAACAGATATCTGCACCCGCACCGTACGCCTAGAATTAGAGACACTGGTACCTGCAGTTCTTCCTGCCCTTCTAGTACCTTCTAACAACGCTGCCACAGTTTATTTGTTAAAAGAAGTCGCCCGTCAAGAGGCTTCTAACATGAGGATCTCCCCAGGGAAAACCATGACCGAACATCGCCCTGTTGCGGAACCTCCTGCGTTGCCGCTGCCACTCCCGGAAATAATTTCTATCATCGATACGGCTCTCAACATCCAGCGGTCTGCCGCTTTCCTAGAAATCGTCCCATGTTTTGTCTGTCAACGTGTGGGCCATACCTCCCATCACTGCCTTAACGCAAGCTCTTGACACTCAGCACACTACTTCTTCAACATTCGGTACGATGTTTTATCCACCACGCCATTCTGCATCGCATTTTCCGTCTCAAGCATCTTGCCAAGTAGCCCCCGCACCACCTCGAAGTCGCTCACTATCCCAGCAGATCCGTGGCTCCTGCTCTCCAGTTCCTCGCCGCAGCTCATCACCTTCTACACCGACCACTTCGCGGGAAACTAGGAAACGCATCTCCCGGAGCTGACACTACATTCTCGACCCGGACAGCAAATCCTCTACCGACCTCTCATGTCTCAAGTAACGTGATCATTATTTATGCGGATGGCGTTTCAGTTTTTGCTCGCATTGACACTGTTGCCCAAGTATCTGTTATGGGCTCTTTTCGCCATTGCCTGAAGAACGTTATAACTTCAGCTGCGACCTCCAATGTCCACGTGGCCGGCGGCTGTTGTGCCGCTGTAGCCGGCATGTTTACTGCCAGTGTGTTGCCGAACACCATACTTTTGTCCTTTTCACTGTTCTGCTCAGTAGTCCTCAAGAGGTAATTCTTGGGCTCGACTTTTTATCTGCTCATGCCGCCCTCATCAACCGTTCTACTGGTCTTCTGTGCCTCGACCTGCCTATTTGTTCTGAGGACCTATCAAGCCCACCACGCCTTAACTCTGCCACATTCTGTCGCCTACCCCCGAGAGCTGCCATCTATCTCCCTTTGGTGCCCTACCCAACCGCTCCTGACGGTGTCTATCTTGTCTGCCCTTTCACCGATGTCGTTCTTCAGCGCAATATTACACTTCCTCATTTTATCTCATCGTCCATGTCCGTCAAAGTCAAACCTCTCTGCCTATCCTCAACTTCAGCTTATCGCCACAAGCTCTCCCCAAATAAATTTCACTTGCTAAAGTGCCCTCGCTGATCGAATGCACTGTCTCTGTTCTCAAGCAAGAGTCCTGGTCTGAAGTTCCTAGTGCCCCAACCAGTCCAGCTGCAGTTCTCATCTCATCTCTGGGTTGATTGCCGCAAATCTACCATACGATCATGCATAAGTTCTGCACAACCTTCTGCTCACAGCGATATCTTCGACATTGGTCGCTGTCGGATGAGTCAGACAACAGCCTTTACTCACCGCATAGACTCCATTTACGCCAGTCCTGTCCACCAGTGCATATACTGTGCGTCTCATTCAGAACGTTAAGCAATGCAAAACGAGGTCGACAGAATGCTGGCCAACGACATTATCGAGCCTTAGAGTAGCACATAGGGATTTCCTATGGTTATCGCTGAACAGAAAGACAACAAATGGCGTTTTGCTTTGATTATCGGCGTCCCCACAAGATTATCAAAAAAAGAGATCTATCCTCTTCATCGAATCGACGATGCCCTTGACTGTTTACACAGAGCCAAGCACATTTCATCGATTGATCTACTGTCGAGTTACTGGCAGATTACCGTCGACGATTGCGACCGAGAGGAAACAGCGTTCATCACCCCTGATGGCCTTTACTAGGTCAAGGTGATGCCATTCGGTCTTGAAAATGCTCCTGCGACCTTCGAATGGGACGGGTGATGGGCTCGGTGCTTCGGGGTCAGAAGTGCACAACTTGCTTGTGTTACTTAGACGATGTTATTGCTTTTCGTCCGCTTTCGAGAATCACTTGGGTTGTCGTTTTACAATCCTCGCCATTTTCCGCTGAGCTCGATTTCAGCTCAACGCGAAGAAATGCCGCATCGGTCAGAGCGAAATTTTAATTCTCGGCTACTTGGTCAATACTGACGGCGTGCAGCCCGACCCATATAAAGTCCGTGCCGTCATTTCTATCCCAGCTCCTAGTTCTGCGCTTGATTTCCGAAGTTTCATCGGTTTGTGCTCCTGTTTCCATCCGTTCGTGTCCAACTTTGCAGTCATCGCACGTTCTCTCACCAACCTGTTGAAAAAGGACGTGCCCCTCTGCTGGGGCCCGGACAAGGCGGGCGCTTTCTCAGCACTTATTGCCACACTCACCGCACCACTAGTCTTGCCCATTTCTGCTCGTCCGCTCCGACAGACCTACGCACCGAAGCAAGTGTCGATGGCATTGGAGAAATTCTTGCTCAGTGGTAGAGTGGTCATTACCGAGTTATCACTTATGCAAGTCGTCTTCTATCCGCCCCAGAACGAAATTATTCCATTACAGAGCGAAAACGCCTTGCTCTCGTTAGGGCCGTTGCCAAATTTGGACTTCACCTTTTTGGACGATATTTAGCTTTGTTACAGACAACCATGGGCATTGCTGGATTTCTTATCTTAAGGACCATACGGCCGTCTTGGATGCTGGGCGTTACATCAGAAGTGCAGCTTCTCGATAACTTGTAAACACAGTCAACATCGTCGTGATGCAGACTGTTTGTCCCGTCACCCAGTGTCCTCTCGATTTTCTGTTCATTTGGTTAAAGGTAACGAGACCATTGGATGGATCTAGTGACAGACACCTACATTCTATAATTATTGACATACGTTTGGACATACAAATGTTGCCGGTTGGAACCACTGTCGTGAAATTGCCTCCAATGTGTCTAGCAGAGGCATGATGAATAGAAAAGAAAATGGCATAACACTACCATGAACTCTCACAAAGATGGCTGCTGACTAGCACCAGGCGCTAAATAGAAAACGAAGTGCTATTACGCTTTTTTTTACCCCTCCGGCTAAGACGCGAGCTTTATTTCAGAGTAGTTAAGTCTAGACTACAGTATTGTCTGCTTCTCTGGGAAGTGCTTGGGACAAATAATCATAAAAGCCTTTTGTTATTGAAGAACAAAAGCCAATCGCTTCATAGAAAAGTTATCAGGATACGACTCCATGTCTTCACATTTCAGGCACAACAGCATATTATCTGTACAAACATTGTTACGAACGACTGCCTCAGTAGCGTTCTTGTATTTCAGAGTTAATAAGCAGCTTTTGTTTCCTGACTACGCGACCGATCAAACCCGATATGACGTTAGCTACAACAATCCACAATACCAAAAAACAGGACAAATTATGGTACGCAATCGTTAAACTGGCAGATTCCAAGCCTTTTGAGATGCCAACCTGAGTTGTTGAACACAATAAAGAAATCTTCCTCTTTCCTTGCTTTTCTTGAGCTGGCGAAAAGTTACTTTCTAGAGAGTGCATCAGTGTTCATTTTTTGTTCTTTTCTAGTTCAAGAAAACGAACGCTCATTTATTTTTTCCTTTTTATTTACTGTTAATTTCTTTACATGTGCTTCATAAGTATTTTCTCATACACTTCATTGTTCTGTGACCGCTTTCGGCCTGTGCACCGTAAAATTATTGCCAAATTAGAAACTTGTGTACCACAAACATTTGCAATGCGTTTTTATATTATTTATGCGTGTTTATCTAAGTGCTCTCTATTGTTGTGTTCAAGTGGCGCTTAGGGCCTAGTCAGTCGGATTTATTTTCGCCTTTTGCTCTCTGCACCAAATCCCTCGGTTGTCTGAATTTTAAAAAGGAAAGAGCAGTAACATCTCAGCTCTGATACGAACAAATGTTGTAGTTTTGCCAACGTATTTGCCTCAATTATTTAAAGCTCATGGGAATCTCTGCACCACTCAGTACTGCCCCCCTTATATATGTCGTATGTTAGTCTTGGGGTCGTGTACCGTAATATGAGGCGTAGCATTTGAACATGGGATAATGATTAGGCTAGGCCAATTACTGTCAAAAACATGTATATATCATGCCTAAGAACACGTTTCACTCAAGTCTCTGCTACAGTCTCTGATCCATCCATATATATATTCTAAAACGCAATTGCTTGTTCCTACAAAAATGCACAACAATATCTTAGGCCAATGACTGAGCGTGTTTACGCGCGTTAATTAAGAAAAACTTCGGGCTATTTCTCCAAAAACAGGATTCCGAAATTCATTATGTATATGTTGCCTAAATATTATGGAGATACAATTTAATGTCTCGTTTGGCAGCTGTATATTAATCAAGTACCTTATTTAAAGTCGTCAAGTGCTTACAACAGAAATTTCGCTTCATACGTAGGAGAAAGTTCCCTGCATACAGAATTGGCTCTGGGCGTACTGGGTGAGTATGAGTATGAAGTGCTAGACGACGACACACTAAAATATTTATTCAGCTGAAATGTTTTTTATACACCAATTAAGGCACAGAGAGACTGATTCCTAAACTGGGGCTGTTAACGACAGGCTAAAATACAAATAAGCTTAAGATGTGAACTACTTTTGTAAATATCTGTAGAAATTAGCAAGTCGCACTGAGCTCACGTGGACGGAACATATTTTACAGGGGTGTAGTTTGTTCTCTTTGTGCTGTCAGTTCCTGGTAGTATTTTGCTCAAACGGCTGTTCGACATGCCTTGGAACCCTTTAAAACTAACAGATAGATGTATTTTACTGATAAGCCCTGATATAAGTTTGTTCGTGAAGAAAAAATTGTGTTACCGTCAGTTTGCCTTTGTAAACAACTGTAAGGAAATAGTTAAAGCGCAGCCTCATTACCACACGAAAGAGAGCAATACACTGTAATAAAATCCCGAACTTTCGCTACTGATCAAAGATACCAAAAATATAATTAAAATATTTTCTCGAAATATATTCTTAGCCGTTATAAAATTTGAACGCATACCTTGAAAGCGCGACTCACCAATAAGGCACTACCAACTCTAACACTTCGTTCCCTAATCCTTTACAGCTGGGCACAAATGTTGTTCCTGTTGACCAAATGCGCATTGTGGAGGAAGCATTGGTGAGAGCTGTTTCTGCAGATAATTTCTAAACGATAAGGTTGCATAATATATATATATATATATATATATATATATATCTACCCACCGATTCTCTTTTTTTTTTTTTCATTTATTTCCCCTTCCCCTCCCACACTCTGTCACCCTCATCCCTCAACCCTCATCAGGAGTAGCATGCTAGGCTTACCACCAGGCAGACATCTCCTGTTGCCATTAAAATATATTTATCTCTCTACCCAGTCCGAGTACCTCAAGCCCAGGCTAAAGTTTCCATCTTACATTAGGTGGAGCTGCAGGTTAAGATCTATACTCTCGCCCTGGAACTCCGCAGCCACACATTACCACTTCCTGCGATGCCTGAGGACGCTAACTACCAAGCCGTAAAAGCTGCTTCGGCCACCATCTGTCCGGGCTCCCTCCGCCAGCGAGGCCCTGCCATCTTCAGCGGTACTGACGACCATGACGTCGAGGACTGGCTCACATCCTACGAGCGAGTGAGCGCTTACAAGAAATGGGACGCGGAAACGAAGCTAAGCAACGTGTTTTTCTATCTCACCGGCGTAGCAAATTCATGGTTTCGGAACCATGAAGCGGACATTCCATCATGATCCATGTTCACAGCCAACTTCTCTGAAGTTTTCGGCCGTCCGGCTGTGAGGAAACTCCGCGCTGAACAGCGCTCGCGTGCGTGGTCTCAGCAGGTTGGCGAGAATTTTACGAGTTATATCAAGGACGTCGTCAACTTGTGCAAGCGCGTGAACGCACAGATATCAGAGACCGGCAAGATCAAGCACATTCTGCAAGACATCGATGACGACGCCTTTCAGATGCTGACGGCTCGAGATATCCGCACCATCGCACAACTGGTAACGCTGTGTTAAAATTATGATGAACTGCGCAAAAAAAGGGTCATAACTCGCTCGAACACCATGCTCTCTGAGTCGCTTGCTGGCCTGACAGATGCAGGTGAACATTCTGCGCTCCTGCCACCAATCAAGAACTTCATTCGGAAAGAAGTTGCTCGACAGCTCTCGCTTATGTCCTGCCATGAAGAACCTTCTTCACATCAAGCTCCCAGTTTGCGCCACATTATTCGATTACAGGTAGCTGACTCAGCGACTCTAACTTTCCAAGCATTAACTGGAACTCATTAGCCGTTCTTCTCAGTAACACTGAAGCTAATGCTTTTCTCCTCTCCAGTCTTGATTTTCGTTAACGCAGCTGGTTCATTTGCCTACGCGATCCTCAACCAGTTCTGCTAACATTTTGGACCTTGTGTTGTCAACCGATCCCGACATCTGCTCCGACTTAAATCACCTGGACGGGCTTTCTGACCATGCCATTAGACCTGGCAATCTTTCTTGCTCTTTCAACGAAAAGAACATAAGAACAAAACAAATCCGATGCTACAATAAAGGCGACTCAGTTCAGGCGTTCAGTCGTGTACGACTCTTCGTGACCCTATGGACCATGTCACGCCACGCTTTCCGGTCTCTCACTATCTTCATAACATCACATAGCTTCATCTGCAATGCCTCGAGAATGCCATCTAACCATCGCGTTCGCTGCCTACCCCTTCTCCGGTGACCCTCAACCTTTCCCAACATCAAATCTTTCTCCAGCGACTCCTCTCTTCTCATCAGATTACCAAAGTAGCTGAGCTTTAACTTTAGAATTTGACCCTCCAATGAGCAGTCAGGGTTTATGGTCGACAATATCGACTGATTTGATCTTCTGGCAGTCCAAGGAACTCTTAAGAGTCTTCGCCAGCACCACAATTCAAACGCGTCAATTCTTCGGCGGTCAACCTTTTTCACAGTCCAACTCTCGCATCCATACATCACAACTGGAAAGACCATAGCACGGGTTATACGGATCTTGGTTGGTAGACTAATGTCTCTGCTCTTTACTAGGCGGTCAAGGCTAACCATTGCTCTCTTTCCCAGAAGCAGGCGTCTCCTAATTTCATGGCTGCAGTCTCCTTCCGAGGTAATCTTGGCGCCCAAGAACAGAAAATCTGTCACAGCTTCCACTTCTTGTCCATTGATGCTCCAGGACTTGATAGGGCAAGACGCCATGATCTTCGTATTTTTAATGTTCAGTTTAAGCCCAAACTTCTCACTCTCTTCTTGTACGCGCATTGTGCCTATTAATAACAAACTGCATCTTTTTTCCCTGGAGTTCCTGGATGATTTGTTATCTCGCTCTGTTGAAGAAAATTGGACACTTTTCAAAGATACGCTCACTAACCCTGCGCACCTCTAGAGCTGCTAAGCGACAGACGACGCGTTTTCTTGAGCGATGTTGTGAAAGCCTTACTCACCAAGTGCAACATTATTCATAGAACCACCTCCGCCTATCATCCCTAGACTAATGGCCTCACTGATCGTTTCAATCGTACCCTTGGTGACATGCTCGCTATGTACGTCTCCTCCAACCACTCAAACTGGGACCTCGTCCTTCCGTATGTCACTTACGCTTACAAACCGCAACGCAGTCTACTACTGGCTTCTCTCCTTTTTTTTTTTCTCTTCTACCGCCGTCACCCTTCTGCTACAATCGACACCATACTCCCGTACCTGTCAGAGATATCCGAGTATATTCCTGCGTCTCCAACAGCCCAGCAGGCGGAAGACTGTCTACAAATTGCCCCCGTATTCCCGGCTAACACCCAGTACCCCCATAAATGCAACCATGACAACCAACACTCGACACAGGATTTCTCGTCTGGCGCTGTTGTGTGGCTGTGGATACCTTCCAATGCTCCTGGACTGTCTTCAAAATTTCTTGCTAAATACCATGACGCATACTGTGTTCGGGAGCGCACCTCTCCGGTTAATTAAGTGGTGGAACCTCTTACGCCGTCTCATAATGTACGCCGGCGCGGACGCGAGATTGTTCACGTCGAGCGCCTCAAACCCTATTATGACTCTGCCGCCTTGCTCACGGCGTAAGTCGCCAGGATGTCTCCTCTTTGTTCTGCGGGTAATTGTGAACAGGAAGAAGTGCAGGAGGAACATTCCAGTCAGTGGCATCGTGATCGCTGCGTGTGTTGGACCTGACTGTGTTCGCTGTCGCTCTGTTCGCCGCTAATCTGTCCAGTCCGAGTACCTCAAGCCCAGGCTAGAGTGCCATCTTACAATATATATATTACAATTAGGAATTGCCGAACGGCGGACTAATTCAGAGCACGCTCAGAGGAAACTATGTGGTATATTTGTTCATTGGTTAGATGTGATTCTGTTGTTCTGCGAATGTGAGCATGAGGAGGTCAAAGAAGGCGAAACCATGCCGTCACTTATCTTCAGGGTTAGAGCTTTTTACTGAAATGATGTTTCTATATCATGTTTTCTGTCGTAATATTGTGTACGCTGCATGAAGGCAAACCTTACTACGGGGAGTATGGATTAGAGCAAAGGTACACTCATTTGGGAATTTATAGAGAGAAATATAATCATGTCGGCGAAATAATTTACCATATTGCATAAAAATAACGACCAAGCTCCTGTTAGCCAGAGGCGTCACAAAGACCAAGTGTGGCAATGGTAATCTTGCCATACCTTTTGCAAGTCCCCTTAAATTTTTCTCTCGGGGGATACATTTTGAAGTAACTGTTCTTTTTTTTACCGGCGCATTAATCATGGGTAGTATTATTTTGTGCCTACATAATAACTCCACTAATCTGTATTACTTGGCATTATTTTAAGTACTTGGGTTGGAATTATGCGTTCTATTTTTTCTTTAAACCATGGAAGCGCCACCATTTTAAAATTAGTTCGTGCAGGTGTTTTCTCGCGTGATTAGAACTCAAACCCTCGTCACAATATTTAAATCACATGTTTAAATAGTTTTACATAAAACTATACCCAGGCTAAGCAGGCGCGGTGAAATCTCGCTTCAGGCACAGTATTATTTTAAAAATATCTATGTAAGAGGTGTATGGTTCTGATTGTCGTTTATTGTTGCAGATTTGTATCTCGGCTGGGGTGCCTTGTACCAGAGTTGCCAAGAACGCGATGGCCTATCTTGCAAAGATCTCAGGGTGACTAATACTGCTCTACGTTCAGTGCTACCATTATTGGTTTTAAATATCTTCATTTGAGACAATACGTTATGACCGATATCACCTTTACAGAAAATTTAGAACTTGACTGGCAAAACGCATAATTAGACCGGCGGCCAACTGAGCCACATCCTCTCACCAACTGAGCTCCATGGACGGCTGTCCAACCTTGTACTTGTTTTGGTAATAATGTTGCCTGTTAATACTCAAACAAATAGAAGGTGGCAGAGCTGTCGATGGAGCTCAGTTGGTAAGAGTACCGGATGCGGTATTCAGATATCGTAGGCTCCGTTCCCAACAATGGCGCGTTGCTTTTCCTTCTACGTTTTTTTTATTATTTCTCTCTGTAACATTATTACAGCACTACTTCTGGCCAATATCAACCAGATAAGTAAAACCATATATTATCAGCTCTTGCCATGGCCTCGCCGCCTTTTGGCATCTACAATTCTTGTAGCAAAACGAGCCACTTTCTTCCCTATATAATGTTACGGTACGCAGTGAAAGAGACGATGACGAAGTGCTGGGCTAGTAGAGAGAGTCCATCTGCCCTGGTCTCGAAGAGCGAGACTCTTGGTTCACTGCAGTGACTGACTTTTAGGGCACCGCTACGAGCAGAAGGCGTGATTCGGCTAAGTATTGGGCGGCTAGTCCTCTTTTTCTGTTTTCCCCTGCGCATTTGCGCTTTTCACCGTGTTGATAACGCTCGCAGAGAGATTGTAACTGTAAAGTGATGTCTACGCAGTCTCCCGGCCAGGGGCGCTCCCCCTGGTCGGCTTTCATTACTCCTCAAGATCTACCTCTGGAAGCGTTCCAACGATCTGGCGTTCCAAACATTCCTGTGGCGCTAGTGCCCAAGGATGGCGGATTTATTAAAATGAATAACCCTGGGACTGTTTGAGCTGCTCTCCAGGCAGCCTCTACCCTGTATGACTCAATCACAGAAGTGAGGCAGTTTGGGCGCGGCGGGATACTGTGCCGATCTCCAGATCTCAATTGCGCGAAGGATCTGCTTAAATGCCAATCATTTGGATCGCTTCAGGTGAGCAGCTTTATCCCTACTCATCTTGCATGCACAAAGGGAATAGTCCGAGGAGTAGACTCTTCTTTAACTCCAGCTGAGACCCTCGACCTTCTTTCGGCGGCTGGTGTGGTAGCGGTGTATCGTTGCAGCCGGGAGGTTAATAATACGCGGGTACCAACAGAGTCGGTGATTGCCACATTTGCGGGAACTTCATGCCCGTCAGAGATAAAAGCATGGCCATTGATCTTCCGTGTGGATCCTCTTAAATCTAAGCCATTGCAGTGCACTAATTGCTGGCGATATGGTCACAGTGCTCGTGGTTGTAAGTCCTCCGTGCGGTGTTCAAAATGTGGCGATGGTCATCATTCGTCATCTTGTTCACAACAAAACGATAAATGCTGCCTTTGCGGTGGAGCCCACGCTGCAAACTCCTTGGAGTGTCCATCTCGAAAACAGGAGCTGCAAATTCTAGAGGTAATAGATAGAAAACGCTGTTCGCGTCGTGACGCTTTAACAGAGGTTAAGGAACGATTACACGGTTATGCAGGTGTATCAGCCCGATCAGGTGTGCCTCTGGATGCTGGTTGGTTGGTTTGTGGGGTTTAACGTCCCAAAGCGACTCAGGCTATGAGAGACGCCGTAGTGGAGGACTCCGGAAATTTCGACCACCTGGGGTTCTTTAACGTGCACTGACATCGCACAGCACACGGGCGTCTTGCTTTTCGCCTCCATCGAAAAGCGGCCGCCGAGGCCGGGATTCGATCCCGCATCCTTGGGAACAGTAGTCGAACGCCGTAACCCCTGCGCCACCCCGGCGGGGCCTCTGGATGCATCAATCTCAAAGGCAATAATGACTGCAGTGGAATCATCAATGACTAAAATGGTCGACCGAATAGTTTCTACTGTCACAGAGTGTTTTTCTAACGTTCTGGCAGTTCAGCTAACGCAAGCCCTGCAATCAGGAACAGCCCCTTTCATAGCAAATATGCCCTCTGAAAGCTCTCAACCGCTTGAAAGCACTGCTGTTGCTTCGCCTAACAGGGCTGCTCCTCCAGATGACGATGAAAACATTAATGACGCAGAGATGGTAGAATCAGATGTAAGAATTTTAAAACGGTGTGGGTCTCCCATGTCCAATCATTCTTCCCCGCGGTCCCAACCAAAATCAAAGAAACATCAGCATACATTAAAGCCAAAGGATAATATTTTGGGGCAGGCAGTTGCGGCTGCCAAGATTCCACAATCATAGGGGCACTAAGAGTTATCCAGTGGAACTGTCGTTCAATTCTAACAGCTTCAACAGATTTAGTTTACATTTCTTCTCAATATAATCCACATATAATTATTTTGCAAGAAACTTGGCTAACAGCTGAAAAGCATTTCTATTTACAAAATTATAATTCATTCAGACAAGATCGCCAATCAAAAGGAGGAGGTTTAATTATATTTGTCTGTACAAAATTCTGTCACAGGGCTAGGATTTCTTTCGAGTTATCTTCTATAGATTGTGAGTTATTGGCCATAGACTTTGAAATTCCAGGGCACTGTCCGTTTTCATTAGTGAATGCTTATTTCCCTAGCGGTGTACAAGATACAAAACCTCTAGATCTGCTATTAGTTAATTGTCGAAACTCAGTTCTTCTGGCTGGTGATTTTAATTCGCATCATGTGTCATGGGGCTACAAGACAGATAGTTGTGGCAAGCGTCTTTGGGATTGGGTAACAAATAATAACTTTTCCTGTAGAAATTCGGGTTCGGCCACTTTTATAAGAAAACACAGTCAATCTGTGTTAGATTTAACTTTTACCTCTCCCAGTCTCTTCGTTAATAATTGGTCAACACTTGATTGTGGCACCTCTAGTGACCACATACCGATTGCGTTTGAGGTTAATCACCCTGTAACTCCAGCGACTTCTCAGTTGAGGTCATTTATCAACTATAATAACTTTCAGTCAACGTTACGCTCTAATCTTGAATCATTGACTAACACGAATGAAGAACAAAAATCAAAACGCTTATGCTCGGTGATTGAGGATTGCCGTAAGAAGTCTGAGATCTTGGTACGGAGCTCAAAGGTGAATAATTCAGCTGTTTGGTGGAATGCTGATTGTTCCCGAGATTACAGACGTAGAAAGGCGGCATGGAAAAAGCTTCTCCACAACCAGTGCCCGAAAAACTGGCAGGATTACAAGTTCATTGCAGCTACATTTAAACGTACAGTTGCAAAAGCGAAGGACGAGTATGATGCAAAGCATTTTGATTTCCTCTCTAAATCAGGCAATCGAACTGCACTTTTTGGTTTTTTACGCTCGCGGAAAAAGATTCCGCAAGCACAAAATCTACATTCCTTTATTTTGACTCCCCATGAAGCAATAGACACAATTGAAAAAATTGCCAAAGGACTGGAGAAACGTTTCTCGTCTGCACTACCTTCGGGCTCGATATCTGTAATGCCAATGGAACCTGTTAATTATGATCCTCAAATTTCCGTTTCTGAGCTTACTCCAATAGTTATGAGATTACCAGCCGCTGCTCCCGGTCCTGATAAAGTAACTTCAAAAATGTTAAAAATTCTTTTTGACGAGTCACCTCAGACGTTATTAGAGCTAGTAAATTATTCCATTAAACATGCTTGGATACACCCAGAATGGAAACTTGCCAAAATAATTCCTTTACTTAAGAATAAAGGCGGTGCCTTGTCTATTGATAATATAAGACCAATTGCATTAACATCAAACATTGTAAAATTAATTGAAAGAGTCATACTTATACGTGTTTCGGAATTCATGAAGAAAGAAAATATCCTCAGTCCTTGCCAAATTGGTTTCCGTCAAAAATGTTCCATCTGGAATGCGCATGCTGATCTCGAGAGTCGAGTTCTTCTAGCGCGGCGCCAAAAAATGCATGCTGCCTTGATAACGCTAGATATAGCCAAGGCCTATGATAGCGTTGAGCATAGCATTCTATTGCAAAAATTAAGATCTCTTCAGTTTCCACATTATTTAGTAGCCTGGATATCCGAATTCCTCCAAAACCGAGAGTTTTACTGTGCATTAAATGGCGTCCATTCTGGCAGATATAAGCAAGCCAGGGGAGTGCCGCAAGGAACAGTCCTTTCACCAGTCCTTTTCAATATACTACTCAGCTCAATACCTGTTAATCATGACGTTCGCACTTACGTATATGCTGATGATATTGCGTTTTTTGCAACTGCATCGGATATTCAATCCCTTTATCTCCACTTGCAAACGTACCTAAACTCTATTGAGAATTGGTTGTGTGGCTTGCGTCTCACATTAAATGTCAACAAAAGCGCAGTCCTCGTATTTAATATAAAAGATTCTGTAAGTCTGTCTGTAATGTACCAGCAACAAATAATACCACAGGTTAAATCATTAAAGTACTTAGGGGTCACTTATGATGATAATCTTTCATGGCAGCCCCACATTAACCATATTGCTACGAAAGGGGCTCGGGCCGTGGGCATGTTGCGCCGAATTAGTCGTCCCAGGTCTGGAATGCGGAGAGATGTCCTTTTAATGATTTATGTTATGTATGTGCGTCCAATTTTAGAGTTCGGTTCAGTCTTGTTTTCTGGATCAGCAGCTTATAAAATTCGACCGCTTGTTCTTTTGGAGCGAGAAGCGCTTCGTTTGTGTATGGGACTTCCAAAATTTGTTGCCAACAATGTGCTCTACCTTGAAGCCCGGATTCCACCCTTGATATATAGATTACAAATTCTAACCGTTCAGACGTACTTAAGGATATATGAATCAGAGTTTCACCGATCTATGTCTATTTTTTGCTGTCAACCGACCTCCTTTTTCGGTGTCCATTGGTCTAAATTTCACACCCGCAGGTTGTTATGGTCAAAAATTTGCTGGACCCCTTAAATGTTTCCCTTCCTAGTATTCTACCCATACAAACCATCGGTTCATCTATTAAAATTGTCTTTGACGACATATTCCCGAATAATGCTAAAAACTTATCATCCGTTATTCTAAACGGATTATTAGAAGATCATTTAAGAAGTCTTTCTGCTAGTTTAGTTGTAGCTACTGACGCATCTCAAAGTAATGAAAAGGCGGGAGTGGGTATATATTGTCCACATTTAGACTGGTCTTTTTCTGTCCGGCTTCTGGACTTCACCCCAATTTTTGAGGCGGAGTTTCTGGCGGTGGTACTCGCTCTACGTAAATTAGACTCCTCTTTTTCTAAAGTGGCAGTAATTTCCGACTCTCTATCCTTGTGTTCATCTCTCTCTTCGTCGGTGGATTCTGCAATAGTAAAAACCTTTGTCTCCCTGATCCCAAAACATTTGAAAATTGTACATATGGTATGGGTACCAGGCCACAGCAATGTGGATTTAAATGAATATGCTGACAATTTAGCAAAAGAGTCCCTTAATGGCCCCGTATTATCTATCCTTCCGGCGACCGCGTACATCACCGCAGCGAGGTTTCGAAGAAACGTTCTATTAAATATGAAAAACGGACATCTTTTAAGATCTGAGGACTACCTGCATCTAAATTATTCTTGGAATAGAAAATTATGTCATTCACGGCAACTTGAGATTTCACTAACAAGGCTGCGATGCCGCATCCCACCTTTAAATTTCTATCTTCACAGGTCTGGTTTGGCAATGTCTCCCGTCTGCGCATTTTGCGGTGAACAAGAAACATTAGATCACTTTTTATTGTTTTGCCGCCGCTTTACTACGCTGAGAAAACAGTTGATGGAAAGGCCATTGCAACAGCTTGGCCTTAGTTTAAGCAGCCCGACATTGTTATCATTTGGCGCCACCATCCTTGGGCACAGTCACAGGTCTATTTTTACCGCCATGCAAAATTTTTTACTGCACTCAAATCGTTTTCCTTGCTAAATATTTAAACATCACTTGTCCTACAAATATAGTGTCAATCTCCCGTGAGTGTTCCCACTTTTCATATTATATTTCACTTATTTCCCATTTTGTTTCGTTTCCTCTACCCCTCAAATTATTATTAATATATATATATATATATATATATATATATATATATTTCTTTTTATGCAAGTATATTAAAAAAAAAAATAAAAAAATTCTTTGCTACCCAATTCTTGGCCGATCCCCCTCTGTGGGTATGTGCCATAAGTTATTTGGACAACAACAACAACAACAACAACGACGCTGCAGCTACGTCTGGTTCTCCTGTGAGTGTGTCCCTGACGGTGAACTGTTGCGGCTACGACGTACCATCGCCTCCTAATATCTCGACGTGCCTCGTAACATCTTGGTGGAGCTGCTGGGTTAGACACCAATACCACAAGCTGGACCTCCGTAGTGGCCGCCAACTTGGTGCTAGCACTATGCAGTCCGACGCAGCTACCCCTACAGCGGCACAACCAGCGCCCACTGTCGTCGTTGCGCAGCCTCGTGATCCGGGAACCTTTTGCGGCACCGATGACATCGACGTCGAAGACTGGCTCGCTATGTACGAGCGAGTCAGTAAGCACAACCGATGGGACGCAACGTTGATGCTTGCAAATGTCATTTTTTACCTGGCTGGTACGGCGCGCGTCTGGTTCGAGACGCACGAAGAAGATCTAACATCCCGGGACATGTGCAAAGAGAAGCTTCGGGATCTCTTTGGCAAGCCAATCGGACGCAAGCTCGGCGCTAAAAAGGACCTGGCATCGCGAGCACAGTCGTCGACCGAATCATATATGTCGTACATACAAGACGTACTAGCTCTATGCCGCAAAGTGAACAGCGCCATGCCCGAGTGTGACAAGGTGTGCCACATCTTAAAGGGCATTGCTGACGACGACGCTTTTAACCTTCTATTTTGCAAAGATTGTACGACGGTCGACTCCGTCCTCTAGGTATGCCGGCGGTTTGAGCAAGCTAAACATCGTCGTATTGCTCCCCGCTTCGACCGCTTGCCAAACACAGTTGCTAAAGATCTGCCAACACTGCAGCAGCCGTCCCATGAGCCAAACTTGACCAGGATCGTTCGCAGAGAGCTGGAGGCAATGGCCCCCGTCGCATTCACACCTCAGCCGGCGGATGCTACTATAGCACTGATCCAAGCTGTCGTTCGGCAAGAATTCGCGAACGTGGGCCTTAATGCGAGCGTAAGCCACAGCTTTGGTCAGCCGTCCGCACAGCCATCTGTCCAGCCCTCCGTTCCGGTGGTAGCTGCTGCGGCTCCGACTGCGCCCTTCCCGACGCGATACCCCGAATCTACCCGACGCTACCGCAACCCAGAAGAATGACGGACCTTCGACAACCGACCGATTTGCTTCAACTGCTCACGTGCCGGCCACATTTCTCGCCATTGCCGCAGCCGTCGGGTTCCGCCCCCTCGACCTCGCTACTATCATGATCGTAGCACCGCCTATAGACCACACCCAACCTCTCTGCGTGATATGCCCTCTCGTGACTTTAACCCGCCATCCCCGCGCATGTCCAGCCGATCGCCGTCTCCCCAGACCCGCCGCTCCCGCTCGCCCCTACCTCACCGTTCCTCGTCCCCTCACTTCTCTGGCCCGCTCCCGGAAAACTGATCAATGCAGCTCCCGGAGGTGAAGCTGCATTGACGACCCGGCCCGAAAATCCTCTGCTGACCCTTGCTCATCGCCGCAATCTTCTAGATATCTGTGTAGATGGTGTGCCTGTTACCGCCGTCATTGACACTGGTGCCCAAATTTCCGTCCTCAGCTCTTCGTTTCGCCGCCGACTCAAAAAAGTTGTCACACCCGCCTCTTCATCAGCCGTTCGTGTCGCCGATGGAGGCGTCGCTGCCGTCGTGGGACTTTGCACTGCGCGCGTGCGCATTTGTGGTCGAACTACCCCTGTGTTCTTCACTGTAATTGAGCGCTGCCCTCACGATGTGATCCTCGGCATCGACTTTTTAACGGCGCACTCCGCCCTGATTGATTGTTCAAGTGGCCTCCTTCGCTTAGACCTGCCTTTCTGCTCCGACCGCACAGATATCAAGCCACGCCTCTGCTCCACCGAGTTTGTTCGCCTACCGCCCGAAGCTGCCATGTATGTTCCTTTGGCCCCGTTTCCTGCTATTCCTGATGGTGCATACGTCACTTGTCCAATCACCGATGTTGTTCTCCACCGTAATGTCAAACTCCCTCACACTGTCCTGACCATCACGGATAACAGAACCTATCTTCCCGTCCTTAACTTTAGCCGCTCTGTCCAAGTTTTGCCCCATGGCATTGCACTCGCTGACTTGCTTCCGTTGGCTGACTGCGAAGTTTCTGCCCTCAAGCCTGTGCCTCTGTCTGAACCCCCCGTATCAGCTTCTCGTTCGACCCTTTTTACTCCCATGATAGCGCCGGATTTGACACCTCAGCAAGCCGGTGCTCTCTCCGACCTTTTGCTTTCGTACAAGGACATTTTTGATTTTGCCGACCGACCTTTGGCCCAGACATCTGTCGTTACCCATCGCATCAATACTGGTGATGCCAGCCCTATTCACAGACGGCCTTATCGAGTCTCTCTTGCTGAGCGCCACGTGATATAGAAGGAGGTCGACAAGATGTTGACAAATAATATTATTGAGCCTTCCTGCAGTCCCTGGGCGTCTCCTGTCGTTTTAGTCAAAAAGAAAGATCAAACTTGGAGATTCTGTGTAGATTACCGCCACCTCAATCAGATCACTAAAAAAGACGTTTATCCGCTCCCGAGAATTGACGACGCCCTCGACTGCTTTCATGGTGCCAGTTGTTTTTCCTCGATCGACATGCGTTCCGGCTACTGGCAAATAGCTGTCGACGAACGGGATCGAGAGAAAACCGCATTTTTCACCCTTGACGGACTATACCAATTCAAGGTCATGCCATTTGGCCTCTGTAACGCTCCTGCGACCTTCGAGCGCATGATGGACTCGCTCCTCCGTGGCTTCAAGTGGACAACGTGCTTATGCTACTTAGATGACGTTGTCGTTTTCTCTCCCACGTTCACAAGTCACCTTGAACGGCTTTCTACGATACTGGCAGTCTTTCGCCGCGCCGGTCTTCAACTCAACGCAAAAAAATGCAGCTTCGGCCGCCGCCAGATCAAAATCCTGGGATATTTGATTGACGAAAATGGTGTGCAGCCCGACCCTGATAAAGTTCGTGCAGTCCGCGAGTTCCCTACACCACGTAATACAAGTGATGTGCGAAGTTTTCTCGGGCTCTGCTCCTACTTCCGTCGCTTCATTCGGAACTTCGCTGACCTAGCACGTCCCCTTACCTCCCTTTTGCAGAAAAACGTGAATTTCTCGTGGAGCCATGATCAAGCTCAGGCCTTCACAACGCTCATTGCCGCGCTCACCGCTCCTCCTATACTGGCGCACTTCGACCCGTCTGCGCCTACAGAACTGCGCACCGACGCTAGCGGACATGGCATTGGCGCCATCCTTGCCCAGTACCAGCACGGCCACTCTCGTGTGATTGCCTATGCCAGCCACCTTCTATCTCAGTCCGAGCGCAATTATTCCATTACGGAGCACGAATGCCTTGCACTTGTTAGGGCGTTGACCAAATTCCGCCCTTATTTGTTTGGCGGCCCTTCAGCGTAGTGACGGACCATCATGCCTTGTGTTGGTTGTCATCACTTAAGGACCCTACTGGCCGCTTAGGTCGCTGGGCCTTGCGATTACAAGAATACACGTTTACTGTTGTGTACAAGTCAGGCCGCCTACATCAAGACGCCGACTGCTTGTCCCGCCACCCCGTTGACCCTCCTGAACTTCCTGACAATACTGCTGACGACTGCGTTTTGTCCATTTCGAACTTTCTCCACATCGGCGTCGAACAGAGTCGTGATCCTTCCCTGCGCCCCATTATTGATTACCTGCGCAACGACAGCACCGATCCGCCCATCAGTATGTTTGTGCTGCTTAATAACACATTATACCGACGCAATATGCGCCCAGATGGTGTAGACCTTTTGCTTGTTGTCCCGACACATCTACGCTCTGCTGTTCTTGCGCACATTCATGATGCTCCTACAGCAGGGCACCTAGGAGTGTCCCGCACATACGACAATGTTCGACGGCAATTCTACTGGCCTGGCCTCTAGCGCTCTGTTCGTCGCTACGTCGCCGCCTGTGAGCTGTGCCAGCGCAGGAAGACCCCGTCTCTTCACCCTAGTGGATCCTGCAACCACTCGCAGTTCCAACTGAGCCCTTTTCTCGAGTTGGTCTCGACCTACTCGGGCCATTCCCCACATCGACTTCAGTGAACAAATGGATTGCCGTAGCGACCGATTACGCCACCCGGTATGCCATAACCAGAGCTATCCCCACCAGCTGTGCCTCCGACGTTGCAGACTTTCTTTTGCATGACGTCATCTTGCTTCATGGTGCTCCTCGTCAACTGCTCACCGATCGCGGTCGCTGCTTCCTTTCTAAATTTGTTAATGACCTTCTGCGCTCATGCGCTACGCGCCACAACTTCACAACGGCCTACCAACCACAAACGAACGGTCTTACTGAGCGCCTTAATCGTACCCTGACCGATATGATGTCAATGTATGTTTCTGACCATCACCGTGACTGGGACATCTCTTTACCTTTCATAACATTCGCTTATAACTCCTCACGACATGATACCGCCGGATACTCTCCATTTTATCTACTCTTCGGCCGCGACCCTCTACTTCCCTTCGACACCTTGCTGCCTCTTGACGATTCCTCCTGCAGTTACGCTTCTGATGCCATCGCCCGCGCTGATGCCGCCCGTCATATTGCTCGAGACCGGCTTCGTGCGTCCCAGCGTTCTCAAAAGCACCGTTACAATCTCCAGCACCGTGACGCCTACTACCCTCCTGGCTCCCTCGTACTCCTCTGGCTCCCTGCTCGACGTGTAGGCATGTGCGAAAAACTTCTGCCCCGCTACGTGGGCCCTTACCAGGTCTTGCGGCAACTTACTGACGTGACGTACGAGATTATCCCTGTGAACCGCCACTCTCCGGCAAACCATCATCCAGAAGCCGTGCATGTCGCTCGTCTCAAACCTTATATCTCGCGCTTACCTGTGTAGTCTACGCACCGCGACTGTGCTTCTTCTGCGGGGGGGGGGGGGGGGGGTATTGTTACGGTACGCAGTGAAAGACGATGACGAAGTGCTGGGCTAGTAGAGAAAGACGACGCTGCAGCTACGTCTGGTTCTCCTGTGAGTGTGTCCCTGACGGTGAACTGTTGCGGCTACGACGTACCATCGCCTCCTAATATCTCGACGTGCCTCGTAACAATATGTATATACGATTAACATTATAAAAAATTGACGCAAGGGGTCATGGCCTTGGTCTAGGATAGGTGAACAGGCATGCAGTTATGCATCTGTGGATGCACGGCTTGCTGTGCGCATCATACGGCCGTTTATTTCGCATACACTATTATTCTTGCCTGTTCTGTTATTTTCATAACGAAATCGAGACAATTACCAAATAAACGCCAACGACTTGCCTTCGTACGGGGACAAGTAATTCTTATGCAATATTATGCAATGAAACAACGTATTTATCGAAATTTCCCAGTGATCATTCGCTGTAGTGTCCTTGCACCTTTGGCGCCTTAATGTGTGAAGCAGAATGCGAGCACTTGAGTGTTCAGCCGGCGGCTCGGGGCGAGACGCTTCAGCCGGTGAGTTTACATTTCACCGGAACCAGTGATTCCTCCGTCCGGGGCCCCAGGCTCTCTAAAGACCGCGGCGTGAGAGAGGGACGCTACGGGAGTACTGTGCATTGCATCTGGTTGGACTTCAGTCGGGATGTAGGACTTGGGAGTGGCGGTGGTGTGTTCGCTAATCGTGTTTGCGTGTAGTACGTCAGCCAGGGGGCGTTGGCTTGTCGCAAATTGTCCGGCCCGGGGAGGAACTACTTTATTGCATGCCTGCATCCATATATATGAACACGTTCACACATGTTGTCAGTTGAAAGTCAGCGCTCGTCTTGTTGTCTTCCTTCGTCCCTGTCGTTTTTTTCGCGCTGTTCTACACAGAGGAACTACTCAGGCGAGCCGACATCGACGGCCCGACGCGCGCCTCGGATAGGACGCTTTACCCGCCCGGAGAGCTATGCACAAGCCACACTGGTCCTATTCGCGCTTGCTAACAGTGCGTGCGTGTAGTGTGTAAGCCAGCGAGCGTCTGCTCATCGCTAAGTGTTCGGCCCAGCGATTATTCATTCAGGCAAGTCGACGGCGACTTCACGACTCTCGCCTCGGATCGGACCCAACCGCCACGAACAGCTCAGCACTTGCTACACTGTCCTCTTGTGATTTCTCTCCTTATTGCGTTTCCCGTCATCGGTATTATTGGATGCCGTGCAGGTATGCCAAAATTTATTCTTATTATTCTGTGCCGCCTGGTTAGTTTTCAATTGGGATTGAACCGTTTTAGATGTGCCGATTTCCTGCAGCAATTAAATCTTTGTACTTTCATTCCCGACTCCTGTGGCGTGCCTTCGGTCAGTGGCTCATCAGGTGTGGATCTATCGCCGTTAGCCACCTGGTCCTTCATTAGATTTAGCGCTTGGGTAGATGTTTTTGTTTTTCTTACCACCAAATCTGGTAACTGAGAGTACGGGGAGATATTGGAAGTGGCCTTTCGTCAACGAACACTGTCTTCCAAACGTGACAAAGTGTACGTGCAATAGAAGACCGGTACGTAATTGATTATCTGCAATTATTATCAATTTTTCTAATCAACTGCTTACTTCTGGAAACTGTTATATATTTTCTATTTTTGATACTTCAATAATTTCCTGTATTTGACTATGGGAATCTACGGCCTTTGAAAACGCTTGCAGGACTGGTGCGTCCATGACCCTGTGATTGAGTTAGGTTGGTCGGCAGTGCGGCGTGGCGCAAGACTGCTTGGCTTGTAGTAACAAGCTTTCTTGTAGTCGTAGTTGTTGTTTCTCATAAAGAGAAAAAATAAGGAGGTTAAAGTAGCAAACCGCTGAATGGAAAGAGGAAGCCACGGAGCTGGTGGAATAAGGAAATCAGGGAACTCATTGAACAACGACGGGCCGCTTCAAGGAAACAAAGAGAGGCAAATAAAGTACATGTATCTCAGCAGGAAATAGACCAAAAATGGGAATTGTATACCGACAAAAGAAACTTGATGTACAGACCCTCGTCCAAAGTAAAATAAAGCAGACCACTGATCGCTGGATGGCTAAAATACACAACGCCACTAGAGGTAGACCGAGAATATTCTGGAACCATATAAGCTCGCTAGGTAAAAAGAATCAAAGGACGCAGGACCGGATTGAACATAACATGGGAAATTCTTTCAAGGGAGCCAACGCTGTCACCTACATTATATCAGTTATAGCCGAGTCATTTAGGAGCGACGATAGGTAATCTCCGCTAATCAGGAAGCAACACAAGAGAGCAGAATGCAAAGCAGCTTAGAACTGACCAATCTAAACATGAAAAAGGCAGCAAAAAATATTCCAAAAAATATTCCAGGATTAGATGAAAACAGGAGTAGATGAAATGCCTATCAAGCTGAATAATTAACTTAGTCCAAGAAGTGAGGAAACGTTGTTAAAATCTTTGGAAACAGTCAAAACGAATTAGTAAATTCCAGACAGCTGGCAGCAGAGTAAACACAATTTGATTTAAAAAGGGAAAGCAGATAGGATGCACAAAAAATCCTAAAGACCGATTACCATATAATCCAAGGTTTGACGGAACGCCGTCTGGTCAGGTAGTAGCATAGTTGAAAACTCTGTAGGGTCACTGACCTCTTGTCAAAATGGATGGGTGACGTTTCGGAAACCCTACGGGTTCCTTGTTCACAATGAAGAACCGGGCGATAGACGAGGCGCTTAAATAGCTTTAAAAAGGCGATGTAATGATTTTGCGTAGACGGGGGAAGGTTTCCCTTTGTTCTGCTGATAGTGTTTGCCGTTGACTGGATAATAAAAGATTCCAGGTGCAGTCGTGCTGACAGGTTTCTTTCGCTAGCGACGATTTCCACGTCATCCCAGGCAACTTCGTGGCCTTCCTTTTGCGCATGCTCTGCCACAGCGCTTAACGCTGTGGCAGAGCATCTGGTATATACAGGTTAGCCATGCAGGCGGTTAAATTAAAGATGCAATCATGGGTATAAAGAATATACTCGGAGGACTTCAGAACGGCTTTAGAAATGGTAGACGCTTAGATGATAGCCTGCTCGTGCTTACCCAATGCATCGTCAAGTATGTATCGGGTGATCACTGCGGCTGGGATGTTACTTTTCCATTTGTGACGTTCGCATACAATTCTTCCCGTCACGACATAATGGGCTACTCACCCTTCTATCTTCTATATGGCCGTGGCCCTCCCCTTCCGTTTGACAGCGTACTGCCTCCCACCATTAATACCAGTTCCTATGTTCGTGACTCCATATCTCGAGCTGACGCCGCTCGTGTTATTGCTCGCCGTTGACTAGCTTCCTCCCAAAATTCCTAAGAACACCGCCATGATTCTTGTCACCGGGACGTCTACTACTCTCCGGGCTCTCTCGTCTTGCTCTGGACTCCCGCTCGTAGAGTTGGCCTCTGTGGAAAGCTCTTGCCACGCTACGCAGGACCCTACCGTGGTTTACGGCTAGTCACTTCAGTGACATACGAGATCACCCCTGTGAATCCGCCGCAACAGTCCGCTATGACACGTACCGATCGTTCATGTCGCCCGAATGAAGCCGTACTACACCTGCAGTAGTTCGGCATAATGCGCACCGGGACTGCGCTTTTCGTGGGGGGTAATGTTACATATATGGCCTGCGTCGCTGGACGTTGAAGAAGATGATCGACAGTAGTGACACGAAGGAAGACGAAGCTGTAGCAACGGTAGCTGGTACTACGAGAAGGTTGGCGCCTACCCGAACATTCACTCAACTCGTAAGCCGTTACATTGTCGTACGCACATAAACGCTGCGTACGACAATTTAAAGAGTGCACTACTACGGAACACATTAAAAGAAGAATCTATCGGGCATGAGATAACAGGTTTCCTACAGGAAATATACCGGGATAAGTAGAAATTACTTGGGAAAGGATAAAAAGTACAGAAGCTGTCAAGGTATGCAAAGGATTAAGACAAGGTTGTCCACTATCACCGATGCTGTCCATGCTTTATATGATAAATATGCAACGGAGGATACAAGAAAGTAACCTAGGTCTTAACTTGTCATATAGAGTAGGCGGAAAGGTTTAACGTATCCAGACGATATTGTGCTGTTAGCAGATAGCCAGGAAGACTTGCAAACTCTTGTGAAATATTGCGGAGACGAAGGGGACACTCTAGGGTTCCGTTTTAGCGTAGTTAAGTCGGGTCTGAAAATTCTTGACGGCTGCACTAATCAGGATCTTAAAATGCAAGGCCATGAAATACCCAGAGTGACAGAATATAAATGTCGGGGGTATGGGTAAACGAAGGATTGGTATACACTGGAAAGCATGAGCAATCACTTAAGGCCAAAGGGCGAAGAAACGCCGGGATAATAAAGCATAGGGCATTGTGGGGATACAAGAGGTATCGGGTGTTGAGGGGTATTTTGAAAAGGAATTATGCGGTTTTGTGCTAAAAGCGGAGATACAGTCGACATTAGAAATAAATCAGAGAGCCATCGGATGATTAGCACTTGGTGCAAATTGAAAAACCACAAAATAGGCGGCACAGAGAGATATGGGCTTGCCATCTTTTGTAGTACGGGAAGATCAGAGTGAAATATTACATTGACAGATGCCATCCATAGACGACGACAAAGATTTGAGCGTGCGACTGGGAGAAGACGACGAAGCGAAACTGTGCTCCGCTTTCGTGCTGACCTGACTGGTTGTTGGTGTCCCTCGGTGCCAGAGTGCCTTCTGTGTAACGTTAGGTTACAATATGAGGAACGCCTTACGAAATTAGACAGTAACAGTTGGGCAGCTAAAGTGTTTAAATATCTATACCTAAAAGACGTTGACTCAGAGTGGAGGAAAATAACTAGGAAACTAACCAGTAAGTATGCCGGTCGCAAGGACAAACAAATAAGGGTCGTTAAGCAACCGGGGAAAAATAGCAGACGGCAAAAATGGGATAAATTCAATGTTTAAGAAAAAGAGTGTGGAGCTATACCACAAGTGGAAAAGGCAGATCAGGAAAGAAGCTTTCTTTGATAATTCAAGAGGCAGTGCCCTACGTTTTGAAGCTAGATCAGGATGCCTTAGGGCACGCAGCTACAAAAATAAAGTTAACCATAGGATGACGCATGTGCAGTAGGTAGTAAATTCACAGAAACAATTACCCATCTTATACTTGAGTGTGATGGTAACCATACAGAAGTCGATACAGGCGCAGTCACTCATCCTGAGGCCCTGTGGTTATACCAGTGGTCGGTTGAATGAAGCTGCGGTGCAAGTTAGCAAAAAGCGATTAGACGATTGGTGGCTTAAAAGCAGATAAGTGATATAATGTTAGTAATGTAGAAACAAAAATTTAATAAATAGAATGATGGTATGGTTAACCAATATAAAACAATAATTAAGATATAGGAAGGAAAATGAGCATGATAGCAACTGTTGCGACCTCGTTTCAAAGGGGACGCTCCTATATTCCATACCATTCATCCAGGGTGCCTTCATTCAGGCGGTGCGTCCATCGAGGCAACCATAAAGCCTCTCAATAAACTATTTTATTGGGGCTTTTAGGCCTTCTGGGAGCCGCAGCGACTGCCAACGATAGTTTGGGAGCATTTTACGGGCAGGGACTTGTTTATATTGGGCGCGCATACGGTATATTGCGCTGCACACGAAGCGTTTTTTTTTCACAAACTTTTCGTAGTGCGTCCTATGCAGCGATGCGTCTTGTATGCGTTTTTTTTTGTTTTAACAACGTTCTCAGGTGAACTGTACCATAAACAGTGGCTGTCGCAAGCTCTGACATTAAAGTACCTGCGCTCGCCTTCAAGTACCAAGAACATTAGTAATATAAAATTCGAAAAGAAGGCAACTTTCGCGCTCCTTGCCTTTGCCACGCTGCCGAGAAAAGCGAGGGGAAGCCGAAATATTTTGTAATTTCGATTTAAAACATTGCCTTTTTGGCAACTGAATAGCAACTTTCCCTCTTGTTCGTGCTTTGCGACATGCGTCTTAGCGCCCGAGCTCAAGGACTATACCAGTGATGTGATTATGAGCGGGAAGAGGATGGCCGAGCGCTGCCGCAAGAAACCGCCGACCTTTTTTTATAGCGCGTCCGAAGGTTGTTTTTCAAGGATTTAAGTAAGAATAAACAGTTGCTGCTCTAACTGTGTCAGAGTATTTTCAGGTACGAGCCTTGGCTTTTTTTTTTGTTCGATCATTTGTACGTCGAGCTTTCTTTCAGACACGGAGCACGTCAAGACAGTCACGCAACATGTATAGGCAAGTCTTATTGCCCTCACCTGGCTATACTGTGATGCGTCATATATGGTAAATGTTTTTTAAAACCTTTATTTTTGACAGGTGCGTTTTATGCACTAGAGGATATGGTAACTCAAACCCAGAGCCTAACGTTAGTTAGCGCGGATTTGCTCCGCAGAGCACCGCCGGTGCGCTGCTCACCGGTGCATTTGCATAGGATTCTTGCGCAACTAACCAAAATTATGGACGTGGATTAAACTAATTTCTCAATGCCATTCAATTTTGAGCCTTATAAAGTTTTGACAACCAACCTCAAGCGACAGAATAGAAACGTTTCGCTTTGACAGGGACATTGCATAGTGGAAAAACGACCTTGGTTAAACATTTCTCCAAGCACACGACATATTATATATTCTGCTGTACTTTATTTTTGGCGATTTCGTTAAGTATTCGATTGTTCTGTTATTTGACTTCATATGTGTCTGTGCACAGCCAGGTGCGACCAGCAGGCCATCAAGTAAATGTGGGCAGATCTGAGTTTTATTTCCTCTGTGTCAGTCTCTGCAAGCAGCACTTTCTGGCGACTGTTTTATTCTTCCAGCATTCTGCACTATTGCTTTGTAGAGAACAATAGCGTTAACTGGCGTGGTGTGGACTATTCATTTGCAATATAATGTGGAATTAGAATATATTATCATTATATACACAGAGATGGTAACTCATAATATAATCTGCCGCAAGGCGTTGCGCTGAAATTGATTACGTGAGGTAGATGGGGCCACTGACGGGATGCTGTTTATGCATTCTCGGGTTCTCAAGTGTTCTCAATTTCAGATTTAATATCTAGTTGGAGCGCGTGTTAGCTGGCTGTAAAATTGATGGCGACATTTTTCCGCTGAACATTCGGTTGACATACACCGAAAGCCCTGCTTTATGGCACCGAGGCAAAAGTCGGCAAGTTTTTTGTTGAACAAATTATTTTGCGACAAGGCGCCCCAGAAGTGCACATCACGGACAAGGGAACAACATGTACGGCACAGCAGACGAGAGCCATCTTGACCTACAGTCATACAAGCCACCGACGAGTATCAGGGTACCCTCCCCAGACGAACGGACCTACGGAGCGTCTCAATAAACCGATCGCAGATATGATCGACATGTACGCCGACACCGAACTCAAGACCTGATACGCCATCCTGCCGTACGTGATTTTCGCGTATAACACAGCCTCCCAGGAGACAATCAGAGCATCCTCCTTCAAGCTTGCGTACACTGTAAACTCAAAACCACCCAAAGAGGAGTAAATGGCCCTCGGCCTAGCGCAATCTCGAGAAGGTGGCTTTTACTCCTCAGAAAAGGAGTATCGGCTTTACTCTCGCGTGCGGAGAGGTATTTAAGGGGATCAAAGGAGTAAACAATTTACTTCTCTCAAGGCAGAGGTTATTTTTGGAGTATATGTCGACTAATTAAGGAGTTATCGTGGCATCTAATAGCAGTGTTAAATACTCCTTTGAGGAATATTTCTACTCCTTCCATAGAAGTAGTTTAAACAAGTAGTTTTAGGCGTAATTTTTACTTCTATAATGTGGTATTCAGGATGTCAAAGGCATAGTTCCCTTCATTAGGGAGCTCATTTTAAATGCAGCACTTCTACACAAGCCTAATGTTAGAGCTTTGTGTTCCAGAGTGGATGCATCAATGGAAATACAAACCCTGATTTCAATGAATGCTTTTATTGCTACAGGGCATTTCAGCCCAGTATTTGACAACTAGCTTTGCCAAAGGTGGAATGACTTCACCGACGATCTTGGGAAAGTCCGTCTGAATGTCCTGAAGTAAAAACAGAGATGGCACACTTTAACCGTGTACGACACCTTTTGTGTCATTGCTTGTAGACATTCAGGCACCTCTTGTTATCGCTGCTTACAGGAGATGACGTGTAAGAAGGCTCCTTCTGCAAGAAAGAAACAAAAACCACACTAAAGCAATTGCACGCATATAAACTGACGATTCAAATTCAGTTTGAGTGAAGTGCGAATAAACCAACCAAGAATATTTCCTAGTAAGCCCGCTATTATTGACTTTATTCTTTTTTTATGAGAAACCATTAGCGCCAGTACTACGTGGCAGTATTAATACTAGTCGGCTGAGAGCTGCTGAACACTTTTTTTGGGACATTAGGACCTTCACAGCTTCTTCCATGCCCACTGATGCTATGCGGTGAATTGAAACAAGCGTCGCATGAGGACCTTTTACTTCTGAAGAATGAAAGTAAAAAAAAAAAAAAATTGTTGCAGACGCACTGGTACTTTCGCATTTCTTTTGGCTGGTTTACTACACAAAAAGGACCAGTGTGACTGTTTTTGCACTGCAGGTTATTTCAGTTCTTCATGCGGTCTAGACGAACGTTTAAATTTCAACTGAAATGATAACATGTGAACGAAGACCCGCGTCTTGTCCACGCAGTGGATGATTGGGTAACCCGCTGCGATGTATCGTTGAAAGTGCAGCGTCGTTCCGTGTACGCGTCGAGGGGACAAGTATGGGGGAGCAAGGTTAATTTTACATTGTAATCCATTCCGTGTTCACTACGGCCCTCACATCCTCTTTTACAGCCCGCTTTCTATTCTACTCTTGCACTCGCATCCGCGGCTAGATCATGTGGTGTCGTTTTTATATTTTTCTTTGTTGCCTTCTCGGTATTGGCAGTTTGAATAGCAGCATGAAAGACCTCGCAAACCGGAAACGAAGGAACGAAGCGGAATACGCTCATTTTTGCCCTTTTGCGATGCAAGAAGTTTACAGGCTCAAAGCTGGCACATTTTTAAACAAGACGCCCAACCAACCAAAAAGGTAGCGCGCAATCTTTTCCACCTAGCTGAGTTTCCCCTTCCGGTGATGATGTTGGGAAAACATTTCTTGATGATGAAATCGGGTTTTCTTAATAGATTGATTGCTCGGACTCGCAAATATTCACATTGCGCGACGTCAGGAAAGCAAGGTTACCTATTTATTTGCACATAATCAAAAAAAGAGGAAGCAAGCAAGGAGAAAACTATATACATTACTGAATCGTTGATTAGACGAAATCAGCCCGGTTTAACCCAGAGCGCTTAGATTTAAGCCCTCTGTCTCCGTCCTTGGTGGGGACGGCAACTAATAAGAAATTAGGCGATACTTCACACCGATCGATGGTTAGGCAAAGAAAAATAAATTTTTTGTCAGCTAACCAAAGATTGGAGAAATGCTATCGGCTAATCAAATAATTGGGAAAGGATTGGTTTCAATAAAACATACAAACAAAACTGAAGTGACTGAAATCCGCAGCTCTGCCTTCCCCTACGTTTCCTCTTCCGCACACGTGCAGACAAATGCTGCGGGAACAATCACTAAGGTTCTTTATAAAAAAAAGAAGAAAGCCTTTGCTGAGGGGTAAAATGCTCGGTGGCGACTCCAGCTTAACCAGGCACCTTTTCTGAGCCCCCAAGGCTCAAGCACTGGTCACCCACTTTAAACCTGCTTCCTCACAATAGGCTATATGTACATGAGCAGAGGGAATGACGCACACGTAGTGAAACGAGAAGGCATAAAGAAAAGTCCACTGGCCACAGAAATGACCTTCAACGCTTTGAACACTGTACAAAGCGGAGCTCTTGAATCATATCTAAGGTAGGAAGGCAAGACGGGGACGGAACGAGATAGATAGATAGATAGATAGATAGACAGACAGACAGACAGACAGACAGACAGACAGACAGACAGACAGACAGACAGACAGACAGACAGACAGACAGACAGACAGACAGACAGACAGACAGACAGACAGACAGACAGACAGACAGACAGACAGACAGACAGACAGACAGACAGACAGACAGACAGACAGACAGACAGACAGACACAGACAGACAGACAGACAGACAGACAGACAGACAGACAGACAGACGGACGGACGGACGGACGGACGGACGGACGGACGGACGGACGGACGGACGGACGGACGGACAGACAGACAGACAGACAGACAGACAGACAGACAGACAGACAGACAGACAGACAGACAGACAGACAGACAGACAGACAGACAGACAGACAGACAGACAGACAGACAGACAGACAGACAGACAGACAGACAGACAGACAGACAGACAGACAGACAGACAGACAGACAGACAGACAGACAGACAGACAGACAGACAGACAGACAGACAGACAGACAGACAGACAGACAGACAGACAGACAGACAGACAGACAGACAGACAGACAGACAGACAGACAGACAGACAGACAGACAGACAGACAGACAGACAGACAGACAGACAGACAGACAGACAGACAGACAGACAGACAGACAGACAGACAGACAGACAGACAGACAGACAGACAGACAGACAGACAGACAGACAGACAGACAGACAGACAGACAGACAGACAGACAGACAGACAGACAGACAGACAGACAGACAGACAGACAGACAGACAGACAGACAGACAGACAGACAGACAGACAGACAGACAGACAGACAGACAGACAGACAGACAGACAGACAGACAGACAGACAGACAGACAGACAGACAGACAGACAGACAGACAGACAGACAGACAGACAGACAGACAGACAGACAGACAGACAGACAGACAGACAGACAGACAGACAGACAGACAGACAGACAGACAGACAGACAGACAGACAGACAGACAGATAGATAGATAGATAGATAGATAGATAGATAGACAGACAGATAGACAGATAGACAGATAGACAGATAGATAGATAGATAGATAGATAGATAGATAGATAGATAGATAGATAGATAGATAGATAGAAAAGAGGATGGCCACTACATGCAATTCATTTTTATAATCAGTTTATGAGGCTCGATAAACGGTGGCCATCCTGTCTTTTTTTAAAGAATTGGATCTGTTGTGTCCACTTTTCTGCTCCCCCTCCTTGGTTTAATGAAACTGCCATGCAACATTTATTAATATGCTACTGTCATTTAATAGTTGTAAGTGGCGTGCGGTGCTGTTCATGAAGCTTACAATGATATAAATATTTCAAGCTTCAATAATTTCAGAAAGGAAAGCTGGGCTAAGTTCTTATTGAGTGAGGCAAGATTTTCTCCTCTGGACTCACAACATTATTTTTTATCAAAGCAGGAAGAAGTGCCAGTACCTTATCCTGTGCCAATGATGCAGACAGCTCAGAGACAATAGCTATCCCTGCTAGTTTCCTATTTAACTAAAATTTGTTCAATTACTTTTTAAATCTTCCCATAAAGGCTGATTCACATGCAAGCAGTTGAGTGAACTCAGTCGTGAGCGGCATTGACACAGCAAAAAATTTCCAACAGGTTGGAACTCGAGAGCTCAAGCTGCCGTGACAGCTCAAAATAAGTTTTTTAGTTACTCCGGTTACTATTTGAGAGATGTAGGGTAATTGTGATGATGGTGGCAGAAAAATATTTTCCTCATTATCTCATTTATTGTGCAGTTCCATTTTTTCAATGTTGTCTATCACCACAGGACTGTGAGATTCACAGTAAACTATTAAAATCACTTCTCCAGTCACTAGGCAAGTGCAGATCACCTCACAAAAAGGGACCTCCTAGAAATTTTGTTTTTGCATCTCGACAAGGTATCTCAACAGCTAAACAAAGATTATGCGTGGACCCTGTCTCCTCGTTCTGGTTTTCTCTCTAAGTGCCTGTTGCTGGAAGTTCCATTATTTGTGGTTTCATATATGATGCAGCTTAAAACAAAGACCCTCCCCCCCCCCCTCCCCACCCTCCTACTCTCATAGGTTGCAGCCCACTGGGAGCAGAGAGCTTATTTAAGATGACAGCCTATGAAGGTGCTGTACGGAATACAGTGCCAATTACTGTAAAAGGTCAGTAAACATGGCTTCAGTGTAATGTCCAGCATCCAGGCAGTGAGAGATTCAAATAGCAACTTCCGGGATGTTTGGCGTACTTATACCCACCCCCCCCCCCCCCCCGCCACTTTTTTTTTTTTTTTACGAGATTTCGACTGCGCACACACTTAAGCTAATGAGACGCTCCTCAAAGACCGCGCTTTCCGACCCCAGAACAATTATTAGATTCGGCTCTATGTTTTCAAATGAAATGAATTAACACCGTGATCTTCACTGGTTAGAGACTGAACATGCAAGCCCAGATTTGAGTAAATTCTGTCCGCGCGTCTTTAGCGAACCGAGTTCGAACGTATATATATTTACCTCTCCAGCCGCCTTGTACTACTGCAAAGTTGTCGGTAGAACTGTCGTCGTCGACGTAGATCTCGCCAAACTGGGGGCGTCGAAGTCAGAAGTTCCACCGCTCGAAGAGGCATGAGAGGTCTCGGCAGCCATGTGCATTCTGAACCGCCGATTTTCCGTTTTTCTGTGCATGAGCACATATCTTGCTCGAGGTGGCGCTTGCACCTTAGACGCATAGCGCGCGTCGTTCGACAGGTTCCACAGTCCCGCTTTTGTCACAGAACGCACGTCGACGAATCAGTCCAATAAAACGTAGCCAGAAATCGTCCAGCCTTTACAGCTAGGCCTTGGCCTTCCCTTGGCAAAGCGGTGTGTGTTTGTCGATTAACTGTATGGATCTATGGTTTGGTGTGGTTGGTGTGGTGATTAAATAGATAACTGCCACATATCTGGCAAATAGTGTAGATCATGAACGTAAATGTACATACCACTGAAATTAAGTGGTACTATATGCGCCACCTGCCTTTTGTATTTTGTGAAAACTACCTCGGCAACAGTAGCCCTTAAGCCACAGAATCCTTGGCCTACATTGTTTTAATTCACTCGTTTTCATTCTCGGAATAAAAATTCAAATGCCGAAGAGCATGAAGGACTGTCCGTTGAACATGCATGGGTGCATGAGCACAGCCGCGGTATCCAAGTTGAAACGGACGTTCAGGACACAAGATTAATTCCCGGGTCGCTCGAAATTGAATTTGGCTTTCCTGCAGTAACGCTTCGCACATTTGAACCGCTGAACGATTATGGTCTAATTGCAATAGTTTTTTTTTTCTTCAAGGACCATATATAGTTATTTGATACTGCCTATGGTAAATTGCATGGTCTAATTGTTCATAGAACTTAATTCCCAGCTGATATATCTGGCTGGCTTATAGAAATTTCTTGCAAAAAGGGTCTTGGGTTCGCGCTGCAAGCTTTCATGCTCTACGTGCTTCCAACATTAACACACGCTCGACCCCATGACTAGAGCACTACACATGATTCTCCGGTCCGGGCCCGGCCCATGCCCAACGTTTAAAGGCCGATCCCAGCCCGGGCCCATGGCTCCAAGCCCGGGACTGGCCCTGGCCCATGCACACATGGACCAGGCGCGTACCTGGCCCGCGTTTCTACGACTAGGCCCGCCCCAGGCCCGACAAAGTCTGCATGCGCAGACGCCTTAAAAATGTACTGCTTACCGCCAGTACATAAAAATAAGCCAAGATGAGACAAAAAAAAAAAAAACCTTACAATAATATTCTTCTCAACAGAGAATTAAGGGCAGTAGTATCTGTAGAAGCAAAGGTTTCGTCAAGAAAGTTTTGGGAAGACATTTTACACCGCTGTCTACAATACGCTTTCTCTTATTCGGTGTCAAATAAATCACTGGACCAAATTTAGCGGCAGGATTCCTTCATTTCCGAAAGAAGCTGTATACACAGAAAGCTCCAACCCGTGGCCCGTCCCCGTGCTGTGTTCTACCGACCCCCTGCCCCAATCCCGATCACGTATATAACACAAGCAAATATACGGGACGTCGTATCAAACACGTATGGCGAGCTTAGTACGGATCCCACATATGCTCTTTCCCATATGTACTACAATCAGCTGAATACGGCAGCGACGATGTCTTGCGATGTTTTTGCTAACACGTTGAAATGGCCACAGAGCGTAGCGTGGCGGCACGTCCGTGGTCACGATGGCCACGATGCCGATCTTCCCTGTCTCTTACTCAAGTGATTAAGAGGGACACACGTATACCACTTTCAGAACTAGATCATATCATACCTCCTAAACCTCCTGCGTCCCTTTTGTTTTCCTGAATACATTCGAGGGGTGCACATACATCATGACTGATGTTTTGTGGTCGTGTGCGCCTCTCAGCTAGCAGTTCTAGTGAAATGATGCCGAGACAGCGAGAAAGCCGAATTGTTATCCTCTCGAACAATCGTCCTCCTAACGCTGCGGACGAGTTCTTCGTTAACTTCCGGGCAAAAGGAGCAACATGCAGTACGACTTGTCTGACGACGGCGACCGCTAATTGACAAAAAAATAAAAATAAAATAAGAATGGAGTTGATAATGAAATTGCTACGCCTTTGTATATGAAGCTGTACACGTTATGGTGCGTTACAAAACCTAAGCAGACACAAAAGCAGATGCAGAAGGAGCTGTGTAAGAACATTGTGTGTCAATGTCAAGCGAGACAAAAATGTGTCGTGTAGGCCTATAAAATTTGAAAAATAAATATATAAAAAGGTTGCTTGTATTACGGCCTCCGAGATCACCGTTTGGTGATCTCGGAGGCCATGCTTGTATACATGGTAAAAAGATGTCATAAGTGAAAAAAAAAAATAAATGAGGAAAAAGATCGTTAAAATAGAATAACAAGGGCTATATTTGGGCTAAATGGTGTGAGTTATTACTAAAAGAAGAGACAGAAACATTATTTACTCCTTATAGGTGGCGGGTGCGACACACGTGCGATTAGGCCATTTTGGGATCCATTGGTGACATGTGATACCTTGTTCAAGTTCGCGCTGTTCCAATTTCCCGATGAGTATTTTGCTGTAGAGTATGTTAATGTAATTCAGAGGCACGACGCAGTCGTCAAACGTAACTCAAAAACCTTGCCGACGTTCAGCGGCCCTTCACAGAAGGTCAATCGGATAAACGTTGCCTGGCTCGAGAGGATAAAAAACGGCGGGCAACTGGCTCATCAAAGCTGTTCGTCGCGCAAGCTGTCAAGTTCAGCCGTAAGTATACAGACTGTTATTGTATTTTTTGCAGATGTAGAACTGGCGCCCTTGCATTGAGCCAGATAGCGTTGCTATTTCGCTGTGGCGGTATGCATGCATGTTTATCAAGAAGGAGGAATAGACTTCGCGTATCTCCTCCACCCGCGTCTGGCGCTTCGCCTCGGATGCTGGCTGGTGCGCGTTGTTCTTCGGTCAGGTTGATCACGCCCAGCTGGGTCTCAGGGTCAGAGCTGTGCAGGGTCTCCCAGGTTCTTTGGTTATTTATATTTACGGCCCTCCTTGGGGAGAAGGGGCATGCACGTAGTACTCAACATGTCGACAGTGCAGTAATTTTTTTTTCCCCAACGTTGGTATTAAGGGAGAAAAAAATACGATGTCACGCCACAGAAAGACTTTTGGCACATATCGCAGTGTCCGGATTTTGCAGTGACGTAAACAAGTGGAGCCATGGTTAAAATACTTTATGCTTGTTTCTGTACTCTGAAGGGACGGAAGAGGAAAGTTTTTCGTCAAGAACTGGTCCTAGATACCAAAACCGGCGTTATTGGGTTTTTCAGATGCCGGAATTTTTTTACCGGCGAATGTTTATCAATGTTTTTTGGTTAGAACCGGAAAGTACATTGCCTGCTCGTGCCGTCTGTTTTTTTTTTTTTTTAACGATATTTACTGCCTAAGGGCATCAGTAGGGTATGAGATGAAGAATGAAGAAATGATTAAATTAATGGAAAAAGGTTGGGTGATTTTATGAAGTGAAGGAGTGAGCATGATGACCCTCCGTCCAAGTGATATACGAGGCAGGATTGTTTGCTGGTAGGCTAGCTATCGCCAAGTGCCGGATTCGTGTCAATTTCAGTGCTGGGCAGTCCCACAGCAAGTGGTGAATGTCGGCTTCAACATTTTTGTTCTTGCATATCGGACACCGTGGGTGGGGATATAAGTGTCCCCGCCCAGGGTGTTCGATATGTAAAAACAAATATGAACGTAGTCATTGCTTTTTCAGAGCAAGAGCTCAATTTTGAACTGTGCCGTTTGTATGTTAAGGCAAGTGATGTCATTCACAAGCCATAATATAGAGTGAAGCAAAGACTGGTATGAGAATGTCTGCTAATAGGTTTTCTTCTTCCTAGCTGTGCGCAGCAATCTGGAAATATTACTGAATGCAATGCTTGAGGAAGAGGAGGGATATGGTGATGCCCATCGACTGAAGACCAGCAAGGTTTCTGTCTTCTGTACCTTCCATTCGTGTGTTATAGGCCATAATGAGAAAATGTTTTGTATTGCTTTTTAGATTTCTGTAAAAATGTATTGTTTTCCTTCTTTGACAACAGCATAAAATGCTTACGTTTGCAATCTAATCCCTGAGACAGAGTCAGAAATTAAATAGATCTGCGGGCCATTAAGATATGTTTTAAGATCATCATGTAGCAACTTCCTTATTCGAGTTAGCAGTGTGCTGCAAAAGCCTGTTTGAGCCAGAAATCCTGTACAGGGTGGTCGTGAACCCCATGTGTATCTGCCAGCTCCACAGCATCTTGGAGCTGGTAGATTGTCAAATTATTCAGCAGAAAGCTTTTTATGTTATTCAGTAAGTCCGGCACACCAATTTCAGCGAGTTTAACATGTAGTACATCGGCAAAAGAAATTATTTTTCTGAGCCCTAATGGGCAGCTTGGTGGCATCACCTGTTGTCTTAGTGTTGATGCTAAGCTTTCATTATTCTCTTAAGTACCACAGCTTGCTATTGAAAATAATGTTCAAAGTCCATTCTCCATTATACCATTAGTCTCTTACATTCCTCCAGGCCTCTTATTGATGAATGACTGCTGCTTGTTGAAAGCTAGGAATCAGTTCTAAACTGTTTGTGTTTAAGCAGTTAAACCTCATTTTTGAAAAAAAAATATGGTGGTTCTTTTTTGTATAATAGAAGCCAGGAAAACGAAAGTGGGAGACAGCATCTTAGGCTGGAATTAGATCAAAAGGTAAGCAACTACAAGTTTTTGGCTATGTTCAGGTAGTTAGAAGGCTTATCTATGCATAACTCATATTGAATAAAAAATTGTCATTGGCAGTTTAAATACACTTTTGAGATATTCTGATCCTCCACATAAATAAGCGTTAAAGTCAGTCAAACATTTTTCATATTGTGTCTACTGGAGAAAGAAATGGCTTGTTTGCAACTTTAATGACCTGGGAAGGCAGCATCATATTATGCATGTAGTGATCACACAGCCTCAGCTCTGTGTGTTAATTTCAACAGTTCATGTTACAGCTAGTGATTACTTTTGTAAATGGGAAAGGATTTTCACTGTACAATTGAGTGTCACAATTAAAGGCCTGTGATCAGTCATTACATGGCACTCTCTGGCACGTTAAATGATTGGCATGGTGCATGTGCAGAATTAGACATATCATGAGGAATGTTTTTCAATGCCTGCCCCAGTCCTATCTGCCATCACTGCAAATTTGTGACTGCCTGCAACCCAGTATTGATTTCAAAGCTCTGACTTGACTTAGAAAGGGGTCCATTCACAGCTTGTTCATTTATTGCTATGTCTTGAAGCCGGTTAACCATTGGAGGGTCTATCTAAGAGTGCACTGTCTTAGCTCAGCGAAACTGACAATAAACGAACACGCAGCGCAGTGCTAATACAGTGGAACCCCGCTATAGTAAACTCGGATATAGTAAAATGAAACTGAAGTCCCAGTTCCTCTTCCATAAGTGACATCTTTTACCTAAATGGTAAAAACATTTTTGGTAACAATCAGTTGTCGTAAAGTGCACCTGACCACGGGGATGTACTTCCCTTGAAATTACATCACTGCACACGCACTACTTAGAATCGAAGGGCAGTTATAAAACAAAAACAAAAAATGCAAAACTGCTTTTTTCAGGCTCACCAACACTAAGGAGCCAACTTTACATAAGCCTTAGAACCGTGAGGGAAAGAATGCAGTGCATAGGATAAAAAAGTAAAGTTGGTTATGAATATGAAAGGAAGGGGGTGCAGTTCACTCAGAAGTAAAAGAGAGGAAAAGCGTAGCAAGAAGTAGGGAAAGAAATTTCCGAGCACTCGCAGCACTCTGCAGGACGAAACACAAGGGGGTGATGGCAAGAAATGTAGGCGCGGCATGTTCAGTTTTACTGTGCTTGACTGTCGCATACATTTCTCATCTATTGCCTTTTAAATGCCCTAAACAGTAGAACGCAATGCCGTGTTCATTCAATGCTTTGGTTTTCACATGAAATCATTCAGTTTGTAAAGAAGACAAAGAACTGAAAACGCTGCGGCATTGCCATCACCATCGCTGGGCTCCGGCGCCCATCTCGCTCGCGCTGAAGCTGTGCCCTGCGGCTGGTATCCCGATCCTGCTGTGCCCGATTTACTGCCAGCGCTAGACCTTCAAACCATCTATTAAATCCACATTTCACTTGGTGGAGGTCAAGCTGAGGTTTCCTGTACCCATCTCGCCCTGGAACTTCGAAGCAGAACGTTGACTACCCCAATGACGGAGCCTACTTCATCGCACCTACATCCGCCAGTCACCTGCACAGGTTCCCTTCGCCAACGGGACCCCGCTACCTTCAGTGGAAGCAGCGATGACGACGTCGACTATTGGCTTCCACTTACGAACGGGTCAGCCGCCACAATAACTGGGACGACAATCGTAAGCTTAACAATGTCATCTTTTACTTGAGCGACGTCACTAATCTGTGGTTTCGAAACCACGAGTCCGACTTTACCACCTGGGCGCATTTCAAGACCAAATTTTCTGATGTCTTTGGCCGCCCCACCGTCCGAAAACTCCGCGCGGAACAGCGTCTTCGATCGCGACTACAGCTTCCCGGTGAATCGTTCACCAGTTACATTGAGGACATTGTTGATTTGTGTCGCCGCGTTGACCCGACCATGACCGAGGCCGTTAAAATACGTCATGTCCTCACAGGAGTTAATGACGGCGCTTTCAACATGCTCGTCGCCAAAGGCCCCACTACGGTCAAAGAAATATACGACCTCTGTCAAAGCTACGACGAACTCCGCAAGGAGCGTGTTTTGATTCGCCAGTCTCAAGCATCACTTGCTGAACTTGCCGCGGAGAGGGAGTCATCTAGCCTCTCTGAAGACATCAAGGCTTTTGTACGGCAGGAGGTCGCGCGGGAGCTGTCTCTGCAGCCATATATTAAGGAGTCGACACCAACTGGCCTTGTTCCGGAGCTTCGCCGTGCAATCCAGCAGCATGTGTCTGAAGTCGTCCCTAATCCTGTTCCTCAATCAGCTCCGGTCGCACCCTCAATGCCGTACCCCACTCCCACAATGTCATCGTCCGGCGTTGCGCCACTGAGCTACGCTCCAGCATTCGCGCCGGCTCCTCCTCAAGTATTGCGTCGCACGTATGCCGAAGTCACTTCAAGTCCACCGCCTGAGCCAGCATGTGCCTATGCTTCGCCCCTTATGCGGTCCGCACCAACAGCTTTTGCTCCGCCTTTGCGTCAGACACCATCTCCATGGCGCACTGCAGACAACAGGCCTATTTGCTACCACTGCGGCATCCCTGGACACACTACACGCTACTGCCGGCGCCGAATAAATATGGCCTTTGCTGCACGGCCTGCGCCACCTTATTTGGCCCCCCAGTTCCCCGTTCCATCGGGTCCTCCAACAGCATCCCCCGATCCTCCGGACTTCCTGCCTCGTCGTTCGCCATCACCACGTAGCCGCTCCATTTCGCCAATGCGCCGACGACCCGCTACTGAGCCGGAAAACTAACCGCCGCAGTTCGCGAGGCACGAACTGCGTATTCGACAGAATTTCAAAGTCTTCGTCTTAATCCCGCGAATGTTACTGCTGTCATCGTTGAAGGTGTTTATACTCTTGCGCTCGTCGACACCGGTGCCGCTGTATCAGTTATCAGCCAAAAACTCTGCCGCTCCCTCCGAAAAGTGACTACGCCCCTCGAGGGACTATCGCTTCGTACCGCATCCGCTCACAGTATACAGCCGACAGCTGTCTGCACTGCTCGCGTCGTCATTGCTGCAGCCTTGTACATCATCGAATTCGTCGTCCTCCCCACATGTTCTCATGACGTCATTCTCGGCTGGGATTTCCTGTCCAAGCATCATGCTATCATTGACTGCGCCAGTCCTCAAGTAGAGCTCATGGAATCGAGTGATGCACCGTCTGGTGCCCTGCTCCACGAGCCGCGTCCTCGTTTTGCGGCCAAACTCCTCGTAGCTCATGACACAACCATCCCACCCGTTAGCGCTGTTCTGGTTCTCCTCACTGCCTCTTTTACTACCGCCGCGACAGTCCTCTTTGTGCCCTCTAACGTTGTCTGCCGCCGCCGCCACTTACCGCTGCCGTTTGCCGTCCTTGACATGAACAACGGCGCTAGCACACTCCTGGTAGCCAATCCTCTTGCGTCTCCCGCTATGTTGATCGAAGGGGAGTGCCTTGGCCGCATCGAGCCCGTGGACCTTCTGTTCGCCTTTGATGATGAGTCGTTCCCTGTTTGCCAAGTTGACGCCTTGAGCCCAACTCGTGTGGCTTCCGATCCGCTACAACGGGACCTTTTTGACCATTCTGTAGACAGCGCTCTAGAGCCGCGCCACCGCGAGCAACTTCTTGATCTTCTACGCCAATTCCGCTCCTCCTTCGATATCCCGCAGTCTTCCTTGGGTCGCACGACGACCGTTTCCCACCTCATCGACACTGGCGCTCATCCACCTCTCCATCAGCGGCCATATCGTGTGTCCCCGACTGAGCGCCGTGTTATTGCCCAACAAGTCGATGACATGCTGCAACGCGAAGTAATTAGAGAATCCTGTAGCCCATGGTCTTCTCCTGTGGTCCTAGTTAAAAAGAAGGATGGCTCCATAAGATTTTGTGTTGATTATCGCCGCCTCAACAAAATTACTCTTCGTGATGTGTATCCCCTCCCACGGATCGACGATGCCCTAGACTGATTGCAAGGCGCAGAATTCTTTTCCTCACTCGATTTGCGCTCTGGATATTGGCAGGTGCCCATGGCAGAGGAGCATCGCGCTAAGACCGCCTTTATTACTCCAGACGGACTATACGAATTTAATGTTATGCCATTCGGACTCTGTAAGGCCCAGCCACATTTGAAAGAATGATGGACACTGTACAGCGCGGCCTAAAATGGAACATCTGTTTATGCTACCTCGATGATATCGTCGTCTTTTCAACCGACTTCCCGACCCACCAGACTCGACTTCGCCAGGTTTTCACCTTCCTAACCCGCGCCGGTCTTCAACTGAACCTCAAAAAGTGCCGCTTCGGTGCCCGCCAGCTCACAATACTCGGACATGTTGCGTGCAAAGATGGAATTCTGCCTGATCCTGAGAAGCTCCGCGCCGTTGCTGACGTTCCGAAACCGACCACTTTGAAACAACTGCGAAGCTTCGTGGGCCTCTGCTCGTACTTTCGTCGTTTTATTCGCAATTTCGCAACCACCATAGCCCCCCTTACACAGCTCTTGAAAGGCACCCCTAATCTCTCCTCTTGGTCGCCAGCCTGCGATGATGCATTCGCGACACTGCGAAATGTTCAGACGTCACCGCCAATCCTTCGCCATTACGACTCTACTGCACCTACAGAACTTCACACCGATGCCAGTGGTGTCGGCCTCGGCGCCGTCCTCGCCCAGCGCAAGCCTGGCTTCTCCGAATACGTTGTCGCTTACGCAAGCCGTGCTCTTACCAAAGCCGAATCCAACTACTCCGTTACCGAAAAGGAGTGCTTAGCAATCGTGTGGGCTATAACGAAGTTCCGCCCTTACTTATACGGCCACTCCGAGGTAGTTACAGATCATCACGCTCTCTGCTGGCTCGCGTCTCTCAAGGATCCGTCTGGCCGACTCGGGCGCTGGGCTCTCAGGCTTCAGGAATACGACATCCGTGTAGTGTACCGCTCTGGCCGCAAGCACTCTGACGCCGACGCTCTTTCTCGGTCCCCGGTGCACTCGCCTAACTCATCGTCCCCTCCTCAAGCATCCTTGTCAGCACTCACCATTGAGGATATGCCTTTCAAGCAACGACAAGATCCTTGGGTCTCTAACCTGCTAGATATCCTTGGCACTACTTCCGCGGCTACGCATCCTCGGGCACTCCGCCGACAGGCCTCCCATTTCACCATTCGGGACGGCCTTCTCTGCCGAAGGAGCTACAACTCAGACGGCAGAACGTGGCTTCTTGTCATTCCGCGCCACCTACGCTCCGAGGTTTGTGCCCACCATCACACTGACCCGCAAAGCGCTCATGCCGGCGTGCTGAAAACCTATGATCGAATTCGTCAGAGGTACTACTGGCGGGGAATGTACAATTTCGTACGGCGCTACATTCGTTCTTGTACCGCCTGTCAACAACGCAAGACTTTTCGCCACCCCGCTGGCCCTCTCCAGCCTTTACCGTGTCCAGCTCGCCCGTTTGATCGCGTGGGAATCGACCTTTTTGGTCCGCTACCATGCAGTGCCGCTGGTAGTCGATGGGTGATCGTCGCCGTCGATCATCTAACCCGTTACGCCGAGACTGCTGCACTTCCCGCGGCGACAGCCCGAGAGGTAGCCCATTTTCTTTTGCACCACTTCATTCTTCGACACGGCGCCCCTCGCGAGCTACTCAGTGATAGAGGTCGTGTCTTCCTTTCCGAAGTAGTTCAAGAGCTCCTGTCGTCTTGTAAATCGATACATCGGGCTACAACTCCGTACCACCCACAAACAAACGGCCTCACGGAGCGCTTCAACCGTACGCTTGGGGACATGCTCGCAATGTATGTTACATCTGAATCGGGAAGCTCCAACTGGGACCAGGTACTGCCATTCGTAACGTTCGCGTACAACACTGCCACCCAAGCAACAACTGGGTTTTCGCCCTTCTTTCTCTTATATGGCCGTGAACCATCTTGTACTCTGGACACAATTTTGCCATACCATCCAGATGCCTCTGAGTACAGTGCTTTGTCAGATATTGCACAGAATGCCGAGGAATGCCGTCAGCTAGCTCGCACGTTTACCTGCAACACTCAAGGCTATCGCAAAGATCAGCATGATACCGATACCCCTGCTCCCACGTTCCTGGCCGACAGCTTCGCTTGGCTATGCGTTCCTGCCACCAAAAAACTAGACACCAAATACCATGGACCTTATCGCGTCTTGGAACGCACATCCCCTGTGAACTACGTCATCGAGCCAGTCACCCCTTCTTCCGACCACCGCCGTCGCGGCCGCGAGGTTGTCCACGTTAGCCGCCTCAAGCCATATTAGCCGCCTCAAGCCACCCTCTGGTCGTCTCTTCTCCCTGAGTCGCCAGGATGGCGACTTCTTCACGCGGGGGAAATGTAAAGAAGAGAAAGAACTGAAAACGCTGCGGCATTGCCATCACCATCGCTGGGCTCCGGCGCCCATCTCGCTCGCGCTGAAGCTGCGCCCTGCGGCTGGTATCCCGATCCTGCTGTGCCCGATTTACTGCCAGCGCTAGACCTTCAAACCATCTATTAAATCCACATTTCAAGTTGAACAATAGTAGAGTAGAACGTTGAGCTAGTTAGTGTAACATCTAGGACAAAGGCAGCAGAGCAGGGGAACAAAACCGAAGAAGCGCACACAGACACAAAGACAACGCTGCACTGACAACTATATTGATCTTAACCCGCGCATCTTTTCTCCCTTCACTTTACCTCTGCAGCTAACTTATTCCTTATCTTTAACATCCTGCCAACAAGCGTAATCTAATTCCTTTTTTAACAGTACCACTGAAGGCGTGGTAACACATTCGTCTTCCGAGTTCCTGATTGCACGTGCTTCGAAAATTTCATTTGTTAACCTGTCCTTATTCCTTCTCAAAACCTTCACATTGTGAAGGCCAGCTGGACATTTTTGGTCTTTGCAAATACAAATAAAGCAGCCTTTGCAGTGCACTGCGAGGTTGGTGTCTGACTTCTCCGATATTGCTGCAGCGTGCTCTCTAATTTTGTCATTAATGAATCTTACTGTTTGTCCAAGTATTGGTTCCCACAATGTAAGGGAATCTGGTAGACAATCCCCTGGATACAATCGGAGTACCTTGTCCGGTGCGCAGTTTGGCACCTAGACTTAAACTCCTGGTTATTCACTCGAGCAAACATGCCTTTGGCTCTGTTTTATGTCGCAGGGAACTATTCGGATGCCATGTCTGTGTCCAATCTTCATCAAATCATGGGTCAATCCATGATCATATGGTACCACTGACCACTTATTTCTTTGTGTAAAGAAATAATGTAAAGGGCATCCTCGGAAAGAGGAGCCCTCCAAGCTTACTTTGCATGCGCTTTTACTGCTGATTCTGATCACATGTCGGTGACAGCACTTTGCAAAGTGTGGAGGCCACGCGCTCCTGTGTTCTCTCTTATACTGCTTCTAGCTGTACTATGTCGTATACGTACATGCCAAAGTTATTGGCACGAGCACAAGACTGCCCGTCTTAATTGCGTGATAGAAAAAGTTATGCGCTCACATAACCTTTACTGTGTTGAAGAGCTGGAAAAGAGCAGACATTTTCTGCCAGTAAAATAGTCTGTCTCATAATCATTATCATCATCATTTTCTATCCCTTAAAGGCCCCAAGTGGGGTATTACATTCGGGGGGGGGGGGGGATCGATAATATATGTATCAGTGGTCAGTAAATGAAAAACGGAACAGGCACTACAATGCAGTAATACAACAGCAATACAAGAATACCATAAATTGTACCTGAGCACAATTCAAAAACTCCTAAAACAGACTATGGGCAGTATAAGAGCAAAAACAAATGCAACATAGACCGCAATCACATAAACTCGAAAGAATAAAAATTGCACAGAAAGGAAACCATTGTAGTTCTTCGTTTAGATGGGCAGCGAGTATAGTCGTAAATTTAAATGTCGTGCTTGGAGGCAATTGATTCGGGTAATTTATTCCATGCTGCAATTGGTCTAGGAAAAAGGACCTGTTGAAAGCACCAGTGTGACCATGAAGACGCTGAATGCTCATTGAATTATAATGGCAACGAGAAGTGCGTAGTGGCGACTCTAAGAGCAAGTTTGGTCAATGAGGACAAAGTTGTGCAATTTTCCGTCGGAATTTCCAGTGGGTGAAGGTCAAGGGAGGCTTTGATACCAGTTATGTAATCCAAATAATGTGCGCTAATATGTTGTTATCTGAGCACTGTTGCGATACAGTGCTTGTCGTTCAGACTTAGCACTGTATGCCACTGCTTTTTTAGAGTACAAACATTTTCGTTGAATTGGGAACCAGAAATCTTGCATCTAGAAAGAAAAGTGCAAATTTTCTTAGGCTCACTCATTCAGAATGCACCTTGAATATTTTAATCTGAGCGCTCGCTTTAGCTGTTTCATCTGAGGCAGTTGAGACCATTGCGCATTATTTTGAGCAAGTGAGTCCATTTAACCGAGCAGCTGGCGGGTATGTATGTAGGCACACCTTCTTCCTGTAGGTATTGCTTTATGTGCACTGGAATATGGACACTGCCTCCTTGCATTCCAATCTTATAGTTGGTGCTGTGCAGTGGTAGCTCATATGTCTGTTGGTTGTACAATACATAGCTGCCTCTTGTGGTGCCACCTCAAGGACGATTTCTAAACTCTGTGATACCTTTTTGATTATGTCTGCAGACCTTGTGCAGGAGCAAATGGAAAAAAAGGTTATTTTCTAAGGCCCTGACAAAGGCAAATAGGTTTTACTCAGTATTATGTTGGTTGCTGCACGACATAGTGCAAGTGATTTCTAGCTGAGTAGCATCTTTGTGTTGCTCTGTGCTGTCGGTTGCTAAATAAGTTTGGGAAATTTAAACTTCACCCATCTGAAGCTCGGATGCGCAGTGTTGCTCATGTTTTCTTTGTGTAATGTTCTGTTGTTTTATAGAGTTGCCAGAACTTGTTGACGTCTTCAATACTTCTGGGATGGCTGCTGCAGTAGCAGGAAATACTGGAGGTGCTGAGTGTTTTATCCGTCCTGTAAGTGTTGATCAACTGTTGCAATGAAAATTAAGTTAACCTGTAGCCCTTTATAAGAGGCACCTATTCTACTTTATTTTTTTATACCTGTTGCTAAGAATGATTCTCTCAGAAAGTACTGTGTGTCAAGTTAGGCAGTGTAAATGCCTCATTGGGGGACTGAAAATTGACCTGACAGAGCTGCACAGTCTAAGCAGTAAAAAATCTAATCATCCCAGATACACCTTGAGTTCTACTATGAACAGAGGAGTTTAACATCAAGTCTAAACAAAGTTTGTTATGCTGTTGGGACCATGAAGGTGGCACATCTATTAGATCAAAGTGGGGAATTTGCTTGTACGGTGAAAGAGCACTGAACAAGTGTGAGGGGGAGCCTCAGTTAGCAAGCCGAGCCAACATTTCGACAAAGGGACTTGTCTTTATCTGGGCAGCACAATTATTGGTGGAGGTTTTAAATACGCTTTTGCTTCCGAAGAAGAAAAACTAGGAGGGGGGGGGGGGGAGGAGAAAGAAGCAGGGCTAGAAGTGAAAGAATGTTTCCTTGGGTATGAATTTCTATGAGCATGGAACCAGTGCTTCCATCATCGCATGAAAAAAAAAAGAAAAGCAGCAGCAGCAAGAAAATCTAATATGCGAAGTAGATGATTGTCAGCACCTAAAGCAGGTTCGATGCTGACACGTGTATCTTGAAAGGGGACAGGTAGAACGAAAGGAAGAAGATGGTTTACCCGGTATGAAGGAGTACTGAACAAGGGGGTAAAAGGGGTACGCCTCAGTTCACAGGTCGAGCCAACGTTTCGACAAGTGGACTCGTTTTCGTCTGGGCAAAGTGATCATCACTGGCAGGGGTTTAAATACGCTTTTGCTTCCGAAGAAGAAAAGTTTAGGAGGGGAAAGTGGGTGAGAAGAAAGTAGGTGAAGGAGTGTGGAGGGGAGGATGGGTGAGAAGGAAGTAGGTCATGAAGTGAAAAAATAAATAAATCTTGAGTACATATTTCTCAGCCTGGAACCAGGCCTCTTGCGGCCTGCAAAAGAAGTAAAAGCAGCATACTAGGAAAAACTACAATACCGGGTAGATGATTAGTCACCACATAAGAGGGTTTGGTGCAGATACACCTTACAAAGGGACAGGCTTTGCAAAGGGTTCTGATAATGAATATATCTAAGGGGGCCAATTCTTAAAACTTTCTGCAAAGCTGATGGTGGTGGGGGGGGGGGAAGAGGGGGAGGTGAGTACAAAGTCACAGGATAATAACCGCACAGTGAACCACAAATGACATGCAAAAAAAACGTTTGAGGACAAACTCAAGCACCAAGTGATAAGGGGGAAATGTGTTTGGAGAAACATGTACAGCTTATGCTATTGCAGAAGGGAATTAGTGTACATGCGTTGTGAATAAACTGTACAGTACTCACGGATTGAAATAGGACACTCGGAGCGCAAGCCTGGCAGCGCCACGCAGGCAGTGTGGTAAACAACAGGCCGGCTTATTGGCGACCGGAAGGAGCAGTTCTGCTTTTAAGATGTTCTCCCCCTCGCGCTATACCACAATGCAGCACCTTGGTTCCATGAGCATCCACGGGCGGCGCTGCATGCAGCGACGGCCACGCGCTCCGAGTGTTGTTTCCCCGAATAGTTATGTTGCATAGGGAATATAATTAAGGGATTCTCTTAAGTGGTGACTGATCATCTACCCGCTATTGTAGTTTTTCCTGGTATGCTGCTTTTACTTATATTCATGTACTTATTTACCATTATTGCCATCAGCGCTTGCAATAAGTTAGCGAGCACTGGCGGATGCAGGCATGTACAGTGTTTTCGTCTTTTCAAAGAAAGTGTCTGAGATTGGCATTCTGCGTAGTCGGTCTGGATGTACACGTTTTTTAATGGCAGGTGCATTTGCTATGAAATGCCTAGACATTTTTGATATGCGAAATATTCAGCTCCAATTTGTACTTCTCGGTTAAGTTTGTCATTCAAGTTTCACGCCCCAAAGCGACTCAGGGCTTGAGAGACGATGCTCTGGAGGGTTCGGGCCAACTGGGATTTTTTAGGTTGCAGTAAAATCACAGTAGACACGGGCACCTCGATTTCCCCGTTGGAACGCAGCCACTGCGGCTACGATTGATCCCGCCTCCTCGGGGGCACAAGACGAACGCCCTAAACAGCAGTCGAATGCCGCAGCAGTGAATTTGTACCTTTAGGTGACTAACTTCATTATCAGATGCCAGATGTCATAACATTTCTTAATAACGTCGATGCGAAGGTTTCCAGCTTGTCGTCCTATCAGAACAATAAAGCATCAGAGACACTATTTTTGGTAGCGCCAACAATTCGTTCGATTATTACCTTATTATAGAGAAAACATATGGTGAGTCGTCATCGCATACAGCAAGAAACCTAGCCAGGGCGGTCTCCTGGAAAACGAACTTAAGAAGAAGTATAGAGCATCGAGGCAGAGGGTCGCAGCTTGGCAGAGATTTTCACAGATTGAGAATGGTAGTGTGGTATCCCAGGAGTAGTGTGGTGGTGTGGCATACAATAGGAAGAATGGGTGTACTCAGTCGTCTCATGCAGTTTAGTCTCCCAATTCTTATGCCCTGCGTCCACGTACATGGCTAGCATGTTGATAAGGGTACTGCTAACACGGACAGTAAAACCATTTGTCTAGAGCTGGTATCACGTGGAGTGTCGGGAAGTTACAGCGCACAAACGAATGAGCTCTAAATTAGCGCAGAATTGGCGGCGCCGATTAGTGATGATAGTTAGTGGCGACCTGTGTATAAAGATCACAGCGTTTATGAGAAAAGGCGACGCGTAATGTCCTTACAAAATGGAATAGCGGCGATTTGGCAGTAGCATGTGAGGTATTCGGCGCAGATTATAATCCAGCTATTGCCATTCAAGGACTTCGGAAACGTACCTACGAGGTGAATGCCCACTTGATCGAATGAAACTTACGGGACCAACACTGAAGGCAGGAAGCCAGATGGAATGGTGGTGAGATGTTTGCGATGTTAACACTTGTTGAAAATGGGTTCGCATTGTTCAATCCTTTTGCGCATTCTGGACCACTAGCAATTTCCTTGATCATGGTGGGATGTTCGAACTGTTTCCAGATGCCGAGAAGTCGGATTAGCGGGCATACACGTAATATGCCAATGCAACATGTCTTGGGAACCCCGAGTATTATGGCTGGCGGACATGGGATTCTCTTTTACGTAGGAGGTGATGACACACACAAAATCAGCTTTTAGCTTCGCTGGCATCGGCGGTGCCAAATAGATGCTGCAGAATCTTGTCCTATTGCTGCTTTTTTTTTCTTGAAATCTTTCGGTTGGGGAAAGCCTGCTCAAGGGCCGAAAATTTGTTTCAAAATTGTAGCTGTGGGATCGAGTCGTGGCCACTGGCATTGTAGAAATGTATTTTGCGTCTGCATGACGCCTCCCGCTTTCTTAACCCCTGGCGAACTCATATTACGGTAGCCGGCGGGCTCTGCCAGCGAATTGACCATATGGGGCTGGAAGGTTCTGCAGCCAACAAATGAATAATAATCAATTACGACACTGAAAGACGGTAAACTATGCAGCGCGGAAATGACAACCAGGCATTGCTGTTCGGTAACTAATTTAGCTCTGGCTTGGTCATGGTACGACTTGCGTAAGAAATAATAAGTTTTTCTTCCTCGTTGTGCTGGACAAGAAGTGCACCGAAACTGATTCCTCTATAGCGTCCGTGTGAACTTCTGTTGATGTAGCAGGATCGAAGTGGCTTAGAATTGGCTTGGATAGTAAAAGAAAGACAAACTGACGGAATTACGCGTCTCACTATGGTGGCCAATTCTAAAGTGACGTTTTTGTTGAGAACGCACTTCAGAGCGCAGGCCACGTCACAAATGTGATACGAAGACAACCCTAGAAAACTGTAGAGCTTCTTGAGTGTCTACGGCGAAATAAATTGAATCAACAGGGGTGCTTTTTTGAGCCAGTGAGTCAGCGCTTGTGAGTCAGTGATTGCGTGAATCTCTGGGTTGGTTGCGTCTCCGTAGGTGATAACCCACACGATCGCCGCAACTTCCGCTTCCGTGATATACAGTGCGGGCTGTATATGCTGTAGACTTTTGTGTGAGTCAACCACTACGGCTGCTGCTGCGGGCGATTTATGCTCGTCATCATCATCATCATCATCATCATCATCATCATCATCATCATCAGCAGCAGCAGCAGCAGCAGCAGCAGCAGCCTGAATATACCCACTGCAGGGCGAAAGCCTCTCCCATATTTCTCCACTTAACCCGGTTCTGTGCTAGCTGCATCCACTTGACCCCTGCGAACTTCTTAATCTCATCCGCCCACCTAACGTTCTGCCGCCCCGTGCTACGCTTTCCTTCCCTTGGAATCCAGTTTGCTACCCTCAGCGACCATCGGTTATCCTCTCTTCGCACTACATGTCCTGCCCATGTCCATTTCTTCTTAATTTCTACTAGAATGTCGGTAACTTGAGTTATTTCTCTGACCCACTCTGCACGCTTTCTATCTCTTAATGTTACCCCTACCATTTTTCGTTCCATAGCCCTTTCGGTTGTCCTCAACTTAAGTAGAACTCTCTTCGTTCGCCTCCACGTTTCAGCCCCATATGTGAGTACAGGCAAGATGCAACTGTTGTATACTTTCCTCTTGAGCGCTACCGATAAGGTGCTAGTCATAGTCTGCGAGTGCTTGCCAAATGCGCTCCATCTCAATCTTATTCTTCTTGTTATTTCTGTATGCTCGTGTAGAGTGGCATCTGCATATAGAATTTTCGGACTCCGTTCCACTTAGCGCCTAATGTAATTCACTCTTGTTTTTCTTCTGCCTTGGTTGTGGACTGAAGACATGTTCTTTGGGAGTGGTGCCACATGTACTGTCTCCCGGTATGAAATAGGAATGCTATGTTTTGACTGGATGGCTTGCAGGTCCTCATTCATAGTGAAGACTAAATGAAGTCGTCACGGTGCATCTTTGAGCTGGAGGTTGATGCCCGCGTGCTCGGTTAGAGACGCTCCGTATAAAATTCATTGTCGCTCATAATGATGCGGTGCTTGCATAAGTGTGGCACGTTAATAAGCTAAAACCATTTCAGAAGGTGACCCAGACCTCTTGGGAAAATGGCACGCTTTCTTGTGTGATTTATGTCGAGCTCTAAATAGTGACAGGCTTCCACGGCTCGGTCAAAGAAATCTTAAATTGATGAATGGTTCTAATAGCCTATCGCTCATATGCCCAGCATGAGTGCATTGCTTAGGTATTGTGCGAACCGTCAAACTTCGTCAGCGGCATTTTTTTCCAGCGCTCTCCTGCATATTTTGAAATTTGGATTTCATAGTTGTTTACGGACCAAGCTGTTCGTAACAAAACTTCATCCAGTGGAAAATAAGGAAAAACAGCTTATACTAAGCCTAAAAATTCACATGGGGTTGTGAGCGCTGTCAGAGCCTGTTACAGTCCTTAAGCCTCTGTTACGAACTGATAATCCAGTGGGTTAACAGCGTCAATGAAGACGATATTGTCAGCATTTGTCCTGACAAATACCCATAAATCTGCAGTTCTCCTTTTAAGCCTAAACTTTGGTACCTTCGTTGGTCTTCGACACTGAGGGTACTGATAAGTATTGCACTGCCACGCGTCAGCTGGAGGTGATCACCTCCAGTCACTTCGATAAGGTTACACAAGAGTTTCCACGCGTTATGCCACGTTTTTCTGGAATAGGCAGGAACACTGAAGAAAGGCAGAATGCTACTAATATAATGATTCATAAAGCGCGGTCCTCAGAACGTAAAACTAGACTCTAGTCCTTGCCGCTCTTCTGTGATTTCCGGCATTCAAAACGAAGTAACGAATAGACAGCGCCACCAGCTTATAGTAGACTGTTTATTTTAAAAGGGCATAAGGGCATTCCGTTTGGAGAGAATACAGGTGCTATCTTCGACAGCACATGCCCTCGGAAAACCAGAGCAGAAGCTTGGCCGGAATACACGATTTAGGAGATGGACTCCTACATAGTGTCAACATGGTCGACTCTTGCTTCGGATTCAGGGGAGCTCCGCTCCTCGCCCCAGTACGATGCACCGACAAGTGACTGCAGCAGAACCGCTGGAACAGCAGAAAGCAAATCCGTTTTTTTTTTTTTGGCGCACCACTGCATTGTGTTTGTAATGCACTTGATACTCTGTACTACATATCGTGTGTGAAGTTGCTTCACTTACACAGAGTGCAGCTGTCAGAGAATATTTTGCATTTTGATATCAACCGGCCCTCATAAAACACCCAGCAGGAGAGAACAATTATATTACGAATTTACAGTGGTCAACGTGCGTCATGACTAACTTGCACAAATCAGAGACTTAGCAATTTTGTAATAAATTACGTTGCACTATCAATTAACTAGTACCATATAACGAGTGTTCGGAATATTCAAATGAACTCCAGAGATACCTTCTCGAATAAACGTTCTAATCAAGAGAAATCCGTTTGAAAAAAAAAATGCACGTTGCTGAACATATCAAAACAAATGAGGTGATTGCATGTTGTTCTTAACTTGTTTTAGACTGCACCTAACTGTCGCTCTTTTCTTCATTGACAGCAGAATTTTCTTCGTTAATGCGGGAAGCAGCAGTTCGTTGTTCTTCATATTGAGAAATATTTGTGCCGAATGTTATGTAGTAGACTTAACGCGCCTTAATTTACGTGATATTCCGTGACAATCTTACTAGGATCACAAACGGTTTTACAATAATAGTACACATACGCGAAAAGCTGCGCATTGCGTGCTTTGCCAATAAGCGCTGCGGCTGCCGCCAAATAGCGTACGCAGCATGCGCCTGAAATTTGTGTATACTCTGTGATTTTTTTTTAAATTTTCTGATATCAGACAGACAGAAAAGTGCAAACTTATTTGGCATGGGTAATTGTGTCCTTTGAAGGAGTTCGTACATTTCGTCGTTGCGTGTTAGAAAGGAACCATGCTCCACGACTAGCACTTTTCATGCGATTTAGGTTGGAGAAGGAGGAATTTTCGAACAGCTTCTTTTCCAGCAAGCCCCTTTTGCGGCCCAGCTGTAGGTTTCTCTGTTGTTTCTGGTTTTATTGTCGCGTATTCTTGGATAATTAACAATATTAGTTTAAACACAAAGTATCTCAGACGCATACCTGAGAGCAAAGCCCCCATAAATATGTATCTTGAAAGACCAGCCATGGCAATGAGTCCTGCAAGAAAAAAGAACATAACATAAATTTGTAAACGTTTTCAACCCTGTGTGTTTAGTTATCTATAGAAGTACCATCATGATGTAGATTGTTATCTGAACTGATTATGAAGGACAGTGCTTCCGGCCAAAACTTCAAATTGCCACGTATCTGTTGCTATGCAGAAAAATTTTATTCTAAAATACAAGGCGATTTTTATATCCGTGTATTAGTTACTACGGCAACTGTGAATTATTGTCGTTAAATATGAAAGCAGGGAAATTGACCTTTATTGAACAGAACACAGACAATGCAAGAGATTATATGGGATCTGCTTTGAAAGGGTGATATGTAAATTCGTCAAGTTAGACTTTGCCTCCTAATCTTCTCCAGGGTGAGGTGAAAAGATGGCCGCTTTTTGTATTGTACTATGATATCTGGAAATATTTGAAATTTACCTCCTGTGAAATTGGCTATTCATCTCTAAGTACATGATAAAAAAAATGGACTGCTACATTTCTTACGACATTCTTCTATTCCTTGCTGATGGCAAAAATGAGTAACCATAAGTTAAAGTTTATGATGGGCGAAACGTTTCAGCGAGACAGATGATTTTTAGATAAAACACTGCTACAGCTAAGCATAGTGGCTTATCGCATCATTCGTTGTGAGTTGACAGAGAGTCAAGTATACAGCTCGTCCGCCCAACCAGGCTGTTAAGGAAACGACCCGCGGTCAACGCTGTAGGTCCGGTTCCGAGAAATCTTTCAGGAAACCTGTGCCATGACAAATGGCGGTGATGGCGAAGGGAATGCGACGCTGACATCAGTATTCGGTAAGTATGCTTGGTCTTATCTGCCAATTGGCGGTATTGCTCTTTAACGAGGGAGCGAAAACCACTAAACGCACGTAGCGCAGCATCCGGTTATCGGTCGGGCCCACATCAAAAGACTGGCGGATCATTGTTGTGAGCGGGAGGAAGGTCGGCAGGAACACCTTTAAGGTTGGATTGTTTACGGAACGGAAGGGATAAGCTGGCCCGCATGTCGACACGGCTAATTCTAAACTGCTGTAGCGAGAAGCATTGCAATGATACACCTATATAGGTGCCTGGATTCGTGCGTTGTGGAGCACTCACATTCTCGCGCAGCAACGGCTTCTGCTTTACTGGTTGTTCTGGAATGTCCATTAAATCTGAAGAAATGCATTTTTACACAGCAAAATATCGCCCGGTTGGAATCAATCATCAATATCAAGGAGCCGGCTACAGCAGCAACGATTTCTCTCAGCGGGGCGTCCTTGCTAAATAGGTTCGGTAAAATTTATAGATGGAAACGCTTCCGATCGAAAAAAGATTATACGCAGTAGTAAGACTTACCCAAGGGTTGTAGCGTTGCTATATGACTTCACACAAGAGCTGTGTACTGAACTGCTGCCTGTGCAGCTAAGTTTATATATCCCAAAAACCTGGGCTCAGTCATGATTGGAATGAAAAAGAAAAATTAATTAAAGTTTACTGACACCGCAAGTCATGATTGCATTCGTGTAAGTAAAAAGAGGCGGGCAGATTGAAAATAGGGCATTGTGAAAGCTATTTTGATATACTGCTGCTTCAGACAATCGAAAATCTGATGTCATTAATTTAAACGAAATTGTTTCGTAGAAGCAGCTTCCAGTCCACTTGCGTCCGCTACAAATGAGAGTGGTTAATTGTTTTAATTCAGCAGGGCAAGGACGGAGGTATTTTTTTTGCAAATCATTTTATAACATTGGACACAATTTACGCAATTGTGGTTGCGACTGAGCATACCGGTTAATGAATGCTCACCTCACTGCACTTTCCTTCAGAAATGGGTGGCAATTTAAATCTTCTTGAATATCCTCTTTTACAATAATATGTTTTCGAAGCAGCCACAAGGGGAATTGAAACTTTGAATCATGAAAAAGTTATTTGGCTTGAAAAATGTAATTCACAATGTTTCGCAGTGACAGCGTTGACACCGATAAGAAATCCCTAGAGACTGCCCTAAAGTTAGGTAAAGGAAGGAGTGATGGCTAGTATAAAATACTAGATAGTAGTCTCTTTAACATTTCTGATATCTGCGAAAATACATTATCTGCAATTTTACTATTTTGTAAAGGCGACATCTGCTTGAAAAGGAGCGTGCAACAAATATCCCTCGCTGAAATGAACCGGGTTTCTGTTGAGAGATCACGGGACCGAAGTAGACGCTCAGAGGTTGAGTCGTAAAACACGCAACTACCTAAACTGTCATTTGATGTGTTTTGAATGCTATACGTGTTAATATTATGGTAAACCTGCTATTCTGAAAAACGTTAAATGATATTTTAAAACCTGGATGGTGTACAATCCGAGCAACACAATGCTTTTCACAGCTTATAATGGCGTTGTTTAGATCATTTTCTGATACTTGAATGGCTGCTCAAAAATATCTTTCATATCTAGCTGCACCCCGCTGGCGTGAAGCAGTGGTTACGGTGCTCGACTACTGTTCCCAAGGGCGCGGGATCTAATCCCGGCCTCGGAGGCAGCTTTTCGATGGCACGCGCCCATGTGCTGTGCGATGTCAGTGCATGTTAAGGAACCTCAGGTTGTCGAAATTTCGGGAGTCCTCCACTGTGGCATCTCTCATAGTCTGAATTCCTTTGGGATGTTAAACCCCACAAAACAAAACAAACCATATCTAGCTGCTTTTACTCCCAAGCAAACATTGAAAATTGTTTTGTGATGAATCCTCAAAAAAGTGTCTCATGAGTTTCCCGCTACCATTTGCATCTTTCCCATGCAGACCGGTTTCGGTGCCGTAGAGAAAACCCTGATGGTAACGGGAAACGCATGGGATGCTTCATTGAGGTATCGTAACAGGCCTCCTTAAAAATGTCTCCATAAAGTGTGACAGAACAAAAATAATCACAAAGTTTGTTTCTATACTTCGGGCTATTAAATATTGATTCCGTTTTCATGATCAGCGGAATATAAATCTAGCCATTATATGATGCAGCTTCCACATCCGATTGGCCTGGAATGTTAACCAATGCGATAAGCTCAAACGAGCCCACGCCACGTGGAGACGGTCCACTCTCGTCAGCTTGCGGGAATTCCCACCACTTGGAGTATTCAGTTCCCGTTTTCTGGCCGACACCCTGAGCGTCACGAACATGCGTGATATCATCCGCGAAGTCACAAGGGATGAGATTCGGCAGCTGCTCCAGTCTACTGTCCGTACGGCTTCCTGAGCCTTATTGGAGGCTGTCAGCGAGAAAGTAAAACGTGCCCTTTATGCAAAGTGCTGTATGTTTTCTTCGCTTTTACAGCCCGTACATGCTTACAAGTCCTTTGCTCGTCGCTCGCCGCCATAGCAGCCCTACTCACAGCCTTTTCGCCGGTATTACTCGCCTGCAGAGCCACATAGTGCGGAGTAGGCACTTCAGCCGCAGCAGTGCAGGGTGTGATAGGCCGACTTATGCACGATAACCGACTGCCGCCCGCTGTGCTTCCACAGCCGAGAATGCGACCACGTCAAAAGTGATGGCTCTTACCGTGACCTTGGCATAAGTGGCTTCTTGCGGAATGCCCCTCTCTTGGAGTTCGCCGTGCAGCCCCATGACACAGCAGATTATCTGGGCAATTCACCACTACCCTAGGGGCTAGCCATCTTGAACTTCACTCATTATCGCCTCTTCTATACGATTCCCTCTTCGCTGCAATTTGCGGGAAAGACTCTTTCGGTCCGAAAGCTATATAAGATGACCTTCCCGATAATTCTCCCGCCGATCCTTTGATGGCTCTTCCTATGAACATCCAGGCAGAGTGAGCCACAATCTTGGTAATATTATTGAAGGATGCTATAGGACGGCACCCGTAGATTTCCTGAGAGTGTACAGCTGTAATTGACCTCGCCGACCGGGTCCGCTTGGTTGCAGATGGACATCACGTCTTCCACGTACATTGCTACTTCTTCATTTAGGAGCTCAAAGCAAGTGGTCAATTCACGCTCGCACGCATTCACGGCAGTCGCTGCTGGTGTCAGTCTCCAATTGCTTACAACGAAAGTACTCCTACGTCGGAAGACTCGCCTCGCTGTTTTCATACCAGGTCCGAGCGGCATCTTCTAAGCTGAAGTAGCCGTACCGGATCCAACATTGTCGTCACTGCCGTTGATACGCGCCGTGCTCGAACTGATCCAGCCAGCCTGTAGCGCCCTACGAGTAACCTCCGTGAAAGGGTTTGCGGGTCCGGGGATTTCGCAGACTCACACAAGAAGCAGGAACGCAGGGGGTGGCGTCTTACAGCTGTCGTGGACGCAGACATGGGTGCGCTCCGTCGAGGCAGGACCTCAATTCCGGGTCTGCGGCTGACAGAATGAACGGCGGTTCTCACAACAGGCACCGATCATGTACTTCGCCTCTCCGAAGAACGATGCAGCATCAGCCGATAATACCCAACGACCTAACATCACAGGCCAGACGAAGCCCAGTCGTAGACGTCGAGAGGGACAGTATAGGTTTTATCATCCAGACAAGAACCAGCTCGAGCTCACCCTCATCCGAGCTCGCCCACAAGGTCTAAGTGAGCCTTTTGCTCGAGCGGTGCCTGTGACAACATTTCAAGGAAAATATTTTTCACGTAAAAGTGTGAAATGAAAAAAGGTTTTTATCTCTAAAAGCCTAATTATTATATAACGTTTGGACTCAGACTGCCATATTGCATTGGGAAACTGAATGCATATATAACTCAAGATAAATCCAGTTTTTGAAAAGTTTATCTGGCACGTGGGTGAAATATCGAAAACGAAATGTAAGCTTTTCAATCGAAGATAAGTTGTCTTTGCAGTACACGTTTTTCGGTATTCCGTCAGGGACAAGATAAGGGTGTGAAAAAATTGTTAGATAATAAAAGGCAACCGTATTTTGGGCAGCTAGTCAATGCTATCGATAATGTAAAAGTCAAATTAAAGAAGATATAGAGCATTTTTTTTTTAATTTTGGATGCCGTCAACCATGGTGCCTATTCGCATAATTAGATACTAGGGTGAAGTTATTATACCTGAAAGAGTGTGTCTGAATTTGGTCCTGTTTTTAACGCGAATTATGATTTGTTTCTTAAATTGCATCAAAAAGCGCTTTTATATGGAACTCTGTCATTCAAATATTGCTCATTTGGCTTGCTATCAAGATGCATCACTAGATTGAAATTCCCTATGCTGCATTTAACTGTTGAAGAAACATGAACAAGAACAGATCTTGCAAGGTTTATTGAGAACTTTGTTTGAAACTGCAGGGCCCAAATACCTCCGAAAGAAAATATACAGAACTTTAGGTATTGATATGCACGTTTTAAACAAACATAGGTGTTGTGGGTCATGGCATGTTGCACTACGAAAATATTTTATTGATATTTTTTGAGAAAAGAAGAACAATTTTGGAAAAGCAGAATAATGTAGAAAACGGTAATGAAACGTTACTTACAAAACGTTACACAGAGCCATATTTCATTTCACGGAAACATGTCATGCTATGTCCAAATTTATTTTTAGTTTTACCTCTAGGAGGACTTTAAGATATGACGGCTGACTTAAAAAGTTCTCAAGAGATAATCTAAGGGCATATTTCTCACAATTTATTTAAGCTGTTAAGTACAGGAGTATAATTTAGACTATCGTTTCATACTTATTATATGGTGTTTACGAATAGCATGAAACGAATAAACAATATACTTTTGCGGACTTCTTGAATGAACCAAATATTTTTAACAAGCCCACCGATATAAAAGGTACCTGTGCTCTGAATATATGCAGAGTAAAAATAATTGCATATAATACATTCTAATAAATTTGAATATTAGACTATCGCATCCTAATATTTCTTTTTTATCGCGGTTTCAAAAGCACTAGTCACCTGTAAGTGAGCCTGATAAGAAAACTAATTGCACAAGTTATTATTTGAAAATTCTTACTTTGAACTGAATTTATGAGGACTAACAGTATGTTAGTCGGGACCGAATTACATTACCGAAGATTGCTAATTGTATGTTTATTTTGCTGCGCAGATAAGCCTTATAATTTTCCAAACGTTATCCGCCTGCAGCAATATTCGAATGTATTTAAAGTTGCAAGGACTGTTCGTGGGACGGCTGGGCGTTGAAGATCTGCGCTCTGCCCGGTGGAACCAGGTTTCGAAACCCAGACCGATTTGTCATTTTAGACTGCAGAAAGTATTTCCTCTCTTGCTGTATGGCTGAGCGACAATCAGTGCGGAAAATTGAAAACTGCCATTTTGGAAATATACCCCACCATGAGTTATGCTCCTGACCTCATCTACAAATTACAGCCGCTTTCACAATTATATTGGGCAGACTGTTCATTATTATTTTATTATGATTTTGAAATCCAAAGTCGGCATCCAATTGTTTTGTTGATGATGCCTTCATATGTCTACAGGAATGGGATATGTCATTCGGATCATATCACTGTTAATTATTTTTTAACTGATGGAGACCTTTCTATATTTTCGGTTCGTCCTCCTACCATCCCAAAACGGCAATAAAGTATTTCTATGTGTGTTCTGCACACGAACACTCTTTTCTCATTTAGATGGTGCGTAGACTCTTTGACAAAAGTTCCCGGGGGCTGGGCTTCTGAGCCACTAGCTTCGTGAGTTCTGTAATTTAATTACAGTGTTCGGAATCTCATGATAGCAGGAAAATGGTTGGTCCTAGCCTCTCCATTGGGAAGGACCTCCACCAATGCTAAATCAGAGACACTATGCGGCTAAGAAGCACACACCTGGGCTCTACACTCTTAACAAAGGCTGTACGTTATCGGACACGGAAGTGCTATGTACATCACTGTTTTTCCTCTCGGGAATATTTCGATACCATAAATGCATAATGTCAAATACAGTTACTACGAGATGGGGCCCAAAGTGCAGAGGCACATTTCACTTTTAGTTCGGTGCGATAATGAGACGAAAGCTCAATAATAGTGGAAATACCTTGCCCACATGTTAGAATGATGCACTCTTGATCTTGAGGACGAAAAACTGAGATGATACTGTATTGGTGTAGCACTAGAGAGCTGTAGCGGTCGATCACTCTGTAAACCTGAGATAATAATTGGGCCTCGGGAAATGAATAAGCCCGAAGAGCAATGGTGATGCAATGTGCTGGCGCAATGTAACGAGCCTGTCGGCGTGAAAAAATAGATGAATATATATAATACCACGTTTACACTAAAATGCTGCGACGCTTCAAAAACTAGCTGGTTTTTTAATAGGTTCATTTGAAGATAGCATCCCCTTTCTTAATTCACACCAAAAGAGAAAGCAAATGGACTTCAAACTTTATAGACTAATTAGCCTAGTAACAGTTACGTACAAAGTAGTTATTAAGTAATAGCTGGAAGAATCGGAACAACCTTTGACCTCAATCAGGCAAAGGATCATGTTTTTGATTAAGAAAATGCCTTTGACTCGGAAAAATTATCGCAGAATTGAACGCAATACGAAAGAAGAGTGTATACGAACCGTTAAGGAAAGTAATCGCGAATATCATTAGTGGTTGCATAGTTTAGTGTAAAGAAAATAATAAAATTCCCGTAAAGGATGACGTTTGGCACGTAGACATAATCTCCTACATATTATTCTGAGCAGGCTTAGATCAAAAATTCAGAGACCTGAAATGGAAACAGTTAAGGATAAGGGTGGGTGAAGAATAATCTGCGATTAGCAGATGATGTTACCTTGCTAAGTAACAGCGATGATGAATTGCAAAAAAAGAAAGAATGCCTTGGCCAGGAAAAACCTAAATGCAGGACTAAAATTCGGTATGCAGAAGACTAGGGTATTGTTTAACAGTACAGGGAAGGATCCGAGGTTTACAATAGGTAGCGAGCACTCGGAGTGGTTGGCGAATATGTCTACATTGGAAGCGTTGTAAATGTCGAACTGGCCTGTTAAAGGAAAATACCAGCGTGAATAACATTGATATTGAGTGCATTTGGCTAAAAGTCGGAAACTTTGACTTGCCGCTTACTGGTATCAGTGAAAAGCAAATATTATAACAGTTACACTTTACTTGTACTCATAAATGCAGCTGTATTGTAGAAGCTAACAAAAAGCGTTGTAGTTAAACTGAGGACAATACAGACAGCTATGGAAGGGAAATGGAAGGTGTAGGTTAGGAGATAGAAAGCTTGCAGGTGCGTAAATGAAATATCTCTAGTTAAAAATATCCTAGTGGAAATTTAGGTGAAATAGCATGGGGGGCATGTATTGGGTAGAGAGGATAAATGTTGGTCTCTTAGTTTAACATATTGGTTTGCAATGAAAGAAATGCGTAGCAGGGTGTTGAACAAAGTTAGTTGGGCGAATGATATTAAGTTCACAGGATTTAAGCGGACGAGAAATATAGGAGAGGCCTTTGCTCTGCACTGGGTATAGTCCGAATGATCATAATCAAGTCAGGCACAGAGGAGGGATAACGGTGTTGCATAGCAGAGAGGTGCTAGGGTTAGTTAGTTTGCATCTGGAAAGAAGAAAAACATGACTTGGAAGGGAATAGAGATGGAACAAAAACAGTAAGCACTTGTCACACAAATAAGACGCTGTCAGGAAAAACATTGTCGTCTAGGCTTTCAAGTCGACGAGTGTAAACATGTTCTGAGATTCATATCACCTATTAAAGGGTAGGGATTAAAGTGGTTCATTTGGACGCGGCATCTAATGTCTTTTATTTGCAAAGGCTGGGCGCGGTCCCCACTCCTAGTAACCACATCATTCACGAGCAGGCTACCCGGCCGTCTCCATCTGGAAAGCATTTATGACAGAAAACAGACTGATAGGAGAAAAAACCAAGGCGCACGTGTACTGTGCGATGTGTGTACATGTTATATAACCGCAGGCGGTCAAAACTTTCGTAGCCCTCTGATGTAGCGTCTGTCATAGCCTGACTCTCTTTGGAACGTTTATCCCGTAAACCCAACCAAATCAAAGAAGTCGTTGTTGTCTCGCGACTCTCTTGTGTTCCACGTTGAAAATTCAGGCTTCGCACTATGCATTGAATGCATAACCTCGTAAATATAAATGCTTACTTAATGACCATCGCTGTGAGCAGAACGGGAAGCCTGGGTGTCCCAGGAATATCTTTATTGATGCAGGGTCCTGACAGCCACAGAAAAATAATGCCGATACCTTTCAGTGTGGCCTCGTCGCAGACCTCGCGGATCCCTTCATTTATTTAAACACGTGACCCGTATGTAGCACCGCTTGAACGGCCTGGACAAATTATTTAGAACCAGTGAAAATCGACAGATTTGCCGAAGGACGCGGGGGATATCGTGCTAGAAAAACTGGCCACCCTGTATACGCAGTATCTGGTGTCATCGACGGTACCGGAACCATGGAAGAATGCAAACATTATCCTCATTCACACGAAAGGGGACTCTAAGGACCTTAAAAATTACAGACCAATCAGCTTACTGTCTATAACGTATGAGGTATTTACTAAGGTAATTGCTAATAGAATCAGGACAACCTTAGACTGCAATCAAGCAAAGGATCAAGCAGGGTTTCGGAAACGGTACTCTACTATTGATCATATCCATACCATCAATCAGGTGATAGAAAAATGCTCGGAATATAATCAGCCCTTATACATAGCATTCATTGATTACGAAAAAGCATTTGACTCAGTTGAAACCTCAGCGGCGATGCAGGCGTTGCGAAATCAGGGGGTAGACGAGCCGTACGTGAAAGTGCTGGAAGATATATATAGTGGCTGCACAGCAACCGTAGTTCTGCATAAAGAAAGTAACAAAATTCCCATAAAGAAAGGTGTTAGGCAAGGAGACACAATCTCCCCAGTACTATTCACAGCTTGTTTAGAGGAAGTATTCAGAGACTTGGAATGGGAGCAGTTAGGGATAAGGTTGCTAAGCAACTCGGGGGATGAACTGCAAATAATGATTGATGACCTAGACAGAAAAAGTAGAAAGGTAGGCTTGAAAATGAATATGCAGAAGACTAAGATAATGTTCAACAGCCTCGGGAAGGAACAGCAGTTTACATTAGGTAGCGAAATACTGGAAGTAGTAGGCGAATATTTCTACTTAGGACAGGTAGTAACCGCAGATCCGAACCATGAAAAGAAAATAACAAGAATAATAAGATTGGGACGGAGCGCATTTGGCAAGCACTCGCAGATTATGACTAGCAGCTTACCGGTATCGCTCAAGAGGAAAGTATACAACAGTTGCATCTTGCCTGTACTCACCTATGGGGCTGAAACGTGGAGGCTAACCAAGAGAGTTCTACTTAAGTTGAGCACAACCCAGAGGGCTATGGAACGAAAAATGGTAGGGGTAACATTAAGAGATAGAAAGCGTGCAGAGTGGGTCAGAGAAATAACTCAAGTTACCGACATTCTAGTGGAAATTAAGAAGAAGAAATGGACATGGGCAGGACATGTAGTGCGAAGAGAGGATAACTGATGGTCGCTGAGGGTAACAAACTGGATTCCAAGGGAAGGAAAGCGTAGCAGTGGGCGGCAGAAAGTTAGGTGGGCGGATGAGATTAAGAAGTTCGCAGGGGTCAAGTGGATGCAGCTAGCCCAGAACCGGGTTAAGTGGAGAAATATGGGAGAGGCCTTCGCCCTGCAGTGGGTATAATCAGGCTGGTGATGATGATGATGAAAATCGACTTGCTCTGTAACTCATCTTCACTGATTAAATGAAGTGCAGATTGTGGGGCATCTAATTAGGCACTAGTTGGAGATCTGAGATAGGCAGTCTGACCTAAATAATTATAGACTTGCATGCTAATAGCAGGTCGTTAGTAAAAGGTGTTACTGTGCATGGTTTCATGACAGACCTCGAAGAACAGGTTGAGCTGTCGAAGCCGTTTGTGTAGACTTACATCCGATACCTGTGCTTAGAATGCAGGTGATCACACTACATTTGTTTCAAAGCTGTTAACTATATCAGCTTGCTTCGCAATTCCAGGAATGTAAACGTAAACAAGAGGTTCGTTTAGGCATGTGAGCGTGAGCACGGTTTTGAAGCTTGGGTGAACTGCGAAGAATGATAGCCTGAATAGGCTTCGGTGTGTTTGGCGAATTCGGTGCGTTCTAACTATTAGAAGATATAGAGTTGAGAGATGACCCGTGTGAGGCGCCGTATATACAATCTTATGGTGCCAATGCTCTTAGCAAAGAGGAATTTTACAACAAGATTTGTTTCTTGCCCCGCAAGCAACAGCTGATGTCCATACAGACAGCTAAATGCGGCCGGCAAGCAACAACGCGCAGCCCTTCAAAGCCCATCAAAGCTGTGGTATAGAGGAAACTGATGTGCCCCGGGATGTTTCAGCAAGGAATGAGATAAAATTGAGAATCGGTATTTCTCATGTCGAAGAAAGGTGGTTTTTCGGTTTTTCATGTCGCAAATGGGTTTTTCATGTTTCCACCAGAGATTCCTCTAAAAAAACGCAAAGGAGCGCAAGCTTTTCTCGCATGAAATAATGTTTTCCTATGCAAACGTATGATCAGATATTGACATTGGTTTGCTGGCGTCTCAACTGAGTACTTCATGTAATTTCCTTTCATATCAGTGAAGATCTGCGTAATTCCGTTATTTTCACAAAATTTCGCACAATGGCAAGATAATTGCGAAGAAAGGCAGCGTAAACATCGTTTTCTCCGCACCTTGCAAACTTTCGAAGGCGTGTGCGCTGATGAAAGAGAATAGCAAGCCTCCCTGCATCAGCAAACATGAAAGGAAATTCACAGAATGTGTTTCTGGAGTAGCTTACCGCATTCCCCTAAGTTGTGGAAACGTTTACATATGCCAAACTGGCAGATGCTTTAATGAAAGAGCAAGAGAGCACAGGTTGAATGTGGAGAAAAATGAAAGCGGGTTTTTGGCTGAGCACTGTGCTCACTACAAGAAAGAAAACAAACGGGAATGCGTGCCTTACTTTGAGAGGACGAAGTTTCTGGCCAGGTCAAAAGACAAATGGGCGCGCCTAGTAATTAAAACCTTTTTCATTTGCACTACAAGCTTTTGCGTCAGCAAGCCCTCTATTTCGTTGTTGGATAAAGAATTAAGTTTTTGGAAGGTCATGTATAGGCTCTGCTTTGACTTTCTTTCATGTGTCTGCGTTGTGGGTTGCATGTTGGTCGAATGTCATAGCTTCGCGACTTTTCTTTCTTTCTTTTTTGTTGTTTTTTGTTGTGGTTGGTATTAATGTTAGACAATTGGTTTAAGCCTGACTTGGTGCCTTTTTGCACTGTATTTATCGTTTCTGACGAGGCTTGTATAAGCTCCTTGTGTGACCTGGTTTTTTATACCATTTTTCATTGTCGTAGCCTGAAGATGGTGTTGTTATGTACTATGGGTATTTTCTTGCATCACTGTATTGTATTCGTGCGTTACCATTTGATGGTTGTTATGATAATCCGTTAGCCTGTAAGACGTTTTGGTTTTGGTTTACTTAATGTGCCGGCCCTAGTTAAGTTTATCATCTCTGCAGTAGAAATTGCTATATCGTGTTGATTTAGTACACGTCACTTCTTCGCCTGCTGTTTTTTTTTTGTGATTAGATGTAGCGAAGATCGCGTATATATGCCTTGGTTTACTTAACGAAATAAAGTTGTTGGTCGGTGTTTGTGTGCGTCCTGCCTTTCCTTCGTCCGTGTCTTATTAGCGCAGCTTTTTTTGCATTGAACTATGACCCAATTAGCTCGACAAATTTTACTGTGCCAGGTCTTGTGTTCAGCGTCGACGCACATGGCGATCATGTTCGCGATCGTTTTGTTCAGGCACTCCGTAAGGCCATTGGTCTGGGGATGATATGTAATTGTTCGTCGATGACTTGTATGACTATATTCCAGGATGGCTTGCGTCAACTCTGTCGTAACGCCGTTCCCCTTTCCGTGATGAGCACTTCTGGGGCGCCGTGTCGCAAGAGAATTTGTTCCACAAAACATTTAGCAACTTCTGCCGCGGTACCATTCGGCAGTTCTTTTGCTTCGTCGTAACGGGTAAGGTAGTGGCCACGATGATCCACTTGTTACCATAGACGAAAATGGAAATAGGCCGAAGAGATCCATCCCAATTTATTGAAAGGGCAGGTCTGGGGGCGGTATCGGGTTTAGTAGTCCCGCTGGTCTGATCGGCGGCCTCTTGCGTCTTTGGCACTCACGATATGTATTCACGTAGTGGGCAACTTCGACAGGCAGTCGCGGCCAGTAGTACTTCTGGATTCGATGCAACGTAGGCGCAAACCCAAGATGGCCTGCTGTGGGCTCATCTTGCAACGCCTGCTGAATTTCCTGATGGAGGTTTAAGGCATAACAAGAAGCTGTGCGGTCCTTTTGGGTACGAAGTTCTTCACGAGGAGGCTATTGCTTAACGCGAACGATGATAAATGTCGCCTGAACACAGCAAGAGGGGAAGCGGTCTTTTCTTTTAAGTAATCGATTAGCGCGTTCAGCTCAGGGTCTGATCGCTGTTGATCTGCGAAAGTGCTGGCGCTTACCGGTCCCAAAAAGGCGTTTTCGTCATCTTCATTCGCCGGCGCATCAACGGGGCTCGTGACAAGCAGTCTGCATCGGCGTGCTTGCGACCTGAGTTGTAGACGAGACAGTGATATCGAATTATTGAAGACGTAGGTTCCATCGGGCAAGGCGGCCGGAGGGGTCTCTCAAATTTGCCAGCCAGCAGAGCGCATGGCGATCGCTTACCACCTTGAATGGTCGGCCGTATAAGTACGGACGGAACTTTGAAGTGACCCAGATGATCGAAAGGCACTCGGTGGTCGAGGAATTGGCTTCGGCTTTCGGTAGCGACCTGCTAGCGTAGGCGATTACTTTCTCATGTTCGGCATTCTTCTGAATGATAACGGCGCCTAGGCCCAGACTGCTCGCGTCGGTACGTATCTCAGTCTCGGCGTTCTCATCATAGTGGCGCAGCATAGGAGGGGACTGAAGGCGGCGCTTAAGTTCATCGAAGGCTTCCGCTTGTGGTGCTTCCCGTTGAAATGACATGTCTGCCTTTGTAAGCTGCGTCAAAGGTTTGGCGAGGCGCGAAAAGTTCTTGACGAATCGTCGGTAATGTGCGCACAGTCTGAGGAATCGGCGCAAAGCTTTTTTGTCACTCTGCTGTGGAAACTGTGCGATCGCAGCTGTTTTCTGTGGGTCGGGGCAAACTCCCTCCTTGCTGACGATATGAGCAAGAAACAACATCTCGTTGAAGGCGAAGGGACATTTCTCTGCTTTCAACGTGGAACCTGAGGACTCGATTGCGTCAAGTACTGCTTGAAGCCTTCCCAGATGGTGTTCAAAGTTTGACGAGAACACAACGACGTCGTCCAAGTATAGTGAAACGCGGCTGGTGCGGTGCACAAACCAAATGGCCTTACCTTGAATTCGGAGCAGCCATCCGGTGTATGAACGCCGTCTTCTCGCGGTCTCTTTCGTCGACCTCAATTTGCCAGTAGCTGCTCTTCACGTCCATCAACAAGAAGTACTTAACGTTATAGAGCCAGCCCAGAGTGTCGCCGATGCGGGGAAGCAGGTAGACATCCTTCATAGTTATGCCATTCAAGCGGCGGTAATCAACGCAGAAGCGAAGTGTGCTGTCTTTATTCTTCGTCAAAATGACTGGTGCCGACCAGGTGCTGCTGGAAGGCTGCATCACGTCATCACGCAGCATTTCCTCGACTTGATCGCTTATGGCCTGGCGTTCTCGCGACGATACACGGTAGGGGCTTTGACGTAGCGGTCGAGCGTTTTCATCGGTGATGATGCGATGCGTTGACAACGGAGTATGCCGCACCTTCGAAACTGAAGAAAAGCACTTGTTGTAGCCTAAGAGTGCAAATCCGGCCTTGTCTGTCTCTGGGGAGCGCTGGGTTAATGTCGAAATTGGGCTGTTTGGCTCGGTTGGGTGCACCGTCTTCATGTTGGCTGGGGAGGGCGAAGACTTAACGGGTGTTCGCTAGCTCGCCAAGAAAAGGAATCGTCGTGCCCTTGTTCAGGTGCCGGTATTCGTCGGTGAAGTTCGTGGCGAGTACATCAGCTTGTCCATGACGGTAACGGACGATGCCTCTTGCGATAGCAAGTGCTCTATCCAGTAACAACTGAGTATTTCCTCCGACAACCCCTTCAGTAATTTTGACTTCTTTCGTAACCGCAGGAACGATGACGCTTGATCGGGGCGGTACAGTCAATTTTCCGTCGAGGACGTTGAGAGCGGCTTGATGCATCGATGTTCCCGTAGCAGGTATGGCTTTGTCGGCCGAGAGCTTGATGAGTTTGGATTTGAGGCCGATGACCGCTCGATTCTCGCTCAGGAAATTATTGCCTAAAATCACATTACGGGAACAGTGCTCTAGGACGACGAAGCTAGTAGGGTACCCTATTGCAAAAACCAGCGTCTCGAGTGCGAAACCAGTAAGATTTTCGCGCTGGCTTTGCACTGGATCTGCTGGGCACGCTGGAGGTCTGCGATATTCACTGGAGCAGTAACGGCAAGACACTGGCTGCACTGGTGCGATGGGAGAAAAACGCTGGGATTAGACGTTTGACGCTGGGTGTGTCGCTGGCATCCGCGATGCACTGGGAGAAGCGCTGTATGTGCGCTGGGCCGCACTGGTCCCAGTGCCCCAGTATAGCCGGTGCGGCCTGCGGCGTCAGCCGGAGTAGCATCCCTCAGGGGCCAACAGGGCAACAGCGTACTTTCAATCGACCATCGGGGGGCATATGAAAAATATGGTTCAAGCAAGCGCTTTTTGCTGCGAAGTCGTTGCGCATTTGTAAGAAAACAAAGGCGGTATCTTTTTTCTAGAGTTTCCATGTTTCGATAGGTCGTTTCGAGCGTTTCGAGAGCGACAACGATCGCCGCGCCTCGATCTCATGACAGACTGACGATTAACGCACTACTAAAGCTGCAATTGAATAATGTGGGCTACCATGCATAACCAGCTTCACAGCTGATCTTAAGGGCACTCTAATACAATGACTACTGCCAAAATGTTCAATGCGGGCTCAATCGTAGGCGAGCGTAGCCTGCACCACGGCCCAGTATCAACAGCAGAAAGAAAAACTAAAACGAGGAAGAGAGTAGTTTGCCGAGCGATGGGTCCATGAGAGAAAAAGCAACAACATACAGCGCGTGTAGTACGTAATATTTGGTGTGTTTCTCAAGCTTTTGCGCTCCTTCTTCCTCTGCGCACAAGCAGCCGAGCACTCGGTCATCGCAACGCTTCCCGCAATGTTTACATACAAGTAAGGTTTAGTTACACGCAATTAGGGTCATCGCTGCGGCGCTTGCCGGTATTGAAGCTTGGTTGCACGTTTTTCCTTGAAGGCTTCTACTAAAGCTCCGTGTTCAGCGAAAATTACGCCCACGGTAGCAGAGCACCACCCAAAAGCCAGCGTTGGTAAATTTGCCAGCGATGTCCAACTCCACATGTTAAAATGATTCCAGTGCACAAAATAGCACGCATAGGCACCCAGAACATTAGTTGCAAGTCGTGAGAGCAGACAGCAATCTAAAATGATCATGAAGTTGCAATTGTTAGAGCGGTAGCAATGGCCTGTAGACTGCGAAACATGAAGTCCCAACCTTATAAATGCGGGTCCTGACATAAAATGCAGAAATGTTTTCAGAAAATCCAGTTCTCGGCGTGGCCGAGTGGTTAGCGTGCTGAGCTAGTGATTGGAATGTACATACGGACTTAGTTAGAGGCACGCTTGGTGAACTGTTTTTTTTTTCTTTTTTTTTTTTACTTTTTTAAGGTTTTTTTATGTACCTAACTTGTTTCGTTACTTTTTAATTTTTATCCCACGCCTTTTTTTTCCGGGCGAACAGTGCCGCCAGCGCGGAGCGTCCCAGTATGCCGCGTCCCAGCGCGCCCAGTGTCCAGCGTCATACTGGGACCATAATCAGGTACGGCGCTGGGGCGCTGGCTCCCAGTGGCACTGGTTTTTGCAATAGGGTAGGTACGTTCATTTAACCTTAAACCTTACGGTGCATCGTCCCGACGGCGTAATAAGGTTACCATCACCGATGCCAGTGGTGTCGGCCTCGGCGCCGTCCTCGCCCAGCGCAAGCCTGGCTTCTCCGAATACGTTGTCGCTTACGCAAGCCGTGCTCTTACCAAAGCCGAATCCAACTACTCCGTTACCGAAAAGGAGTGCTTAGCAATCGTGTGGGCTATAACGAAGTTCCGCCCTTACTTATACGGCCACTCCGAGGTAGTTACAGATCATCACGCTCTCTGCTGGCTCGCGTCTCTCAAGGATCCGTCTGGCCGACTCGGGCGCTGGGCTCTCAGGCTTCAGGAATACGACATCCGTGTAGTGTACCGCTCTGGCAGCAAGCACTCTGACGCCGACGCTCTTTCTCGGTCACCGGTGCACTCGCCTAACTCATCGTCCCCTCCTCAAGCATCCTTGTCAGCACTCACCATTGAGGATATGCCTTTCAAGCAACGACAAGATCCTTGGGTCTCTAACCTGCTAGATATCCTTGGCACTACTTCCGCGGCTACGCATCCTCGGGCACTCCGCCGACAGGCCTCCCATTTCACCATTCGGGACGGCCTTCTCTGCCGAAGGAGCTACAACTCAGACGGCAGAACGTGGCTTCTTGTCATTCCGCGCCACCTACGCTCCGAGGTTTGTGCCCACCATCACACTGACCCGCAAAGCGCTCATGCCGGCGTGCTGAAAACCTATGATCGAATTCGTCAGAGGTACTACTGGCGGGGAATGTACAATTTCGTACGGCGCTACATTCGTTCTTGTACCGCCTGTCAACAACGCAAGACTTTTCGCCACCCCGCTGGCCCTCTCCAGCCTTTACCGTGTCCAGCTCGCCCGTTTGATCGCGTGGGAATCGACCTTTTTGGTCCGCTACCATGCAGTGCCGCTGGTAGTCGATGGGTGATCGTCGCCGTCGATCATCTAACCCGTTACGCCGAGACTGCTGCACTTCCCGCGGCGACAGCCCGAGAGGTAGCCCATTTTCTTTTGCACCACTTCATTCTTCGACACGGCGCCCCTCGCGAGCTACTCAGTGATAGAGGTCGTGTCTTTCTTTCCGAAGTAGTTCAAGAGCTCCTGTCGTCTTGTAAATCGATACATCGGGCTACAACTCCGTACCACCCACAAACAAACGGCCTCACGGAGCGCTTCAACCGTACGCTTGGGGACATGCTCGCAATGTATGTTACATCTGAATCGGGAAGCTCCAACTGGGACCAGGTACTGCCATTCGTAACGTTCGCGTACAACACTGCCACCCAAGCAACAACTGGGTTTTCGCCCTTCTTTCTCCTATATGGCCGTGAACCATCTTGTACTCTGGACACAATTTTGCCATACCATCCAGATGCCTCTGAGTACAGTGCTTTGTCAGATATTGCACAGAATGCCGAGGAATGCCGTCAGCTAGCTCGCACGTTTACCTGCAACACTCAAGGCTATCGCAAAGATCAGCATGATACCGATACCCCTGCTCCCACGTTCCTGGCCGACAGCTTCGCTTGGCTATGCGTTCCTGCCACCAAAAAACTAGACACCAAATACCATGGACCTTATCGCGTCTTGGAACGCACATCCCCTGTGAACTACGTCATCGAGCCAGTCACCCCTTCTTCCGACCACCGCCGTCGCGGCCGCGAGGTTGTCCACGTTAGCCGCCTCAAGCCATATTAGCCGCCTCAAGCCACCCTCTGGTCGTCTCTTCTCCCTGAGTCGCCAGGATGGCGACTTCTTCACGCGGGGGAAATGTAAAGAAGAGAAAGAACTGAAAACGCTGCGGCATTGCCATCACCATCGCTGGGCTCCGGCGCCCATCTCGCTCGCGCTGAAGCTGCGCCCTGCGGCTGGTATCCCGATCCTGCTGTGCCCGATTTACTGCCAGCGCTAGACCTTCAAACCATCTATTAAATCCACATTTCAAGTTGAACAATAGTAGAGTAGAACGTTGAGCTAGTTAGTGTAACATCTAGGACAAAGGCAGCAGAGCAGGGGAACAAAACCGAAGAAGCGCACACAGACACAAAGACAACGCTGCACTGACAACTATATTGATCTTAACCCGCGCATCTTTTCTCCCTTCACTTTACCTCTGCAGCTAACTTATTCCTTATCTTTAACATCCTGCCAACAAGCGTAATCTAATTCCTTTTTTAACAGTACCACTGAAGGCGTGGTAACACATTCGTCTTCCGAGTTCCTGATTGCACGTGCTTCGAAAATTTCATTTGTTAACCTGTCCTTATTCCTTCTCAAAACCTTCACATTGTGAAGGCCAGCTGGACATTTTTGGTCTTTGCAAATACAAATAAAGCAGCCTTTGCAGTGCACTGCGAGGTTGGTGTCTGACTTCTCCGATATTGCTGCAGCGTGCTCTCTAATTTTGTCATTAATGAATCTTACTGTTTGTCCAAGTATTGGTTCCCACAATGTAAGGGAATCTGGTAGACAATCCCCTGGATACAATCGGAGTACCTTGTCCGGTGCGCAGTTTGGCACCTAGACTTAAACTCCTGGTTATTCACTCGAGCAAACATGCCTTTGGTTCTGTTTTATGTCGCAGGGAACTATTCGGATGCCATGTCTGTGTCCAATCTTCATCAAATCATGGGTCAATCCATGATCATATGGTACCACTGACCACTTATTTCTTTGTGTAAAGAAATAATGTAAAGGGCATCCTCGGAAAGAGGAGCCCTCCAAGCTTACTTTGCATGCGCTTTTACTGCTGATTCTGATCACATGTCGGTGACAGCACTTTGCAAAGTGTGGAGGCCACGCGCTCCTGTGTTCTCTCTTATACTGCTTCTAGCTGTACTATGTCGTATACGTACATGCCAAAGTTATTGGCACGAGCACAAGACTGCCCGTCTTAATTGCGTGATAGAAAACGTTATGCGCTCACATAACCTTTACTGTGTTGAAGAGCTGGAAAAGAGCAGACATTTTCTGCCAGTAAAATAGTCTGTCTCATAATCATTATCATCATCATTTTCTATCCCTTAAAGGCCCCAAGTGGGGTATTACATTCGGGGGGGGGGGGATCGATAATATATGTATCAGTGGTCAGTAAATGAAAAACGGAACAGGCACTACAATGCAGTAATACAACAGCAATACAAGAATACCATAAATTGTACCTGAGCACAATTCAAAAACTCCTAAAACAGACTATGGGCAGTATAAGAGCAAAAACAAATGCAACATAGACCGCAATCACATAAACTCGAAAGAATAAAAATTGCACAGAAAGGAAACCATTGTAGTTCTTCGTTTAGATGGGCAGCGAGTATAGTCGTAAATTTAAATGTCGTGCTTGGAGGCAATTGTTTCGGGTAATTTATTCCATGCTGCAATTGGTCTAGGAAAAAGGACCTGTTGAAAGCACCAGTGTGACCATGAAGACGCTGAATGCTCATTGAATTATAATGGCAACGAGAAGTGCGTAGTGGCGACTCTAAGAGCAAGTTTGGTCAATGAGGACAAAGTTGTGCAATTTTCCGTCGGAATTTCCAGTGGGTGAAGGTCAAGGGAGGCTTTGATACCAGTTATGTAATCCAAATAATGTGCGCTAATATGTTGTTATCTGAGCACTGTTGCGATACAGTGCTTGTCGTTCAGACTTAGCACTGTATGCCACTGCTTTTTTAGAGTACAAACATTTTCGTTGAATTGGGAACCAGAAATCTTGCATCTAGAAAGAAAAGTGCAAATTTTCTTAGGCTCACTCATTCAGAATGCACCTTGAATATTTTAATCTGAGCGCTCGCTTTAGCTGTTTCATCTGAGGCAGTTGAGACCATTGCGCATTATTTTGAGCAAGTGAGTCCATTTAACCGAGCAGCTGGCGGGTATGTATGTAGGCACACCTTCTTCCTGTAGGTATTGCTCTATGTGCACTGGAATATGGACACTGCCTCCTTGCATTCCAATCTTATAGTTGGTGCTGTGCGTGGTAGCTCATATGTCTGTTGGTTGTACAATACATAGCTGCCTCTTGTGGTGCCACCTCAAGGACGATTTCTAAACTCTGTGATACCTTTTTGATTATGTCTGCAGACCTTGTGCAGGAGCAAATGGAAAAAAAGGTTATTTTCTAAGGCCCTGACAAAGGCAAATAGGTTTTACTCAGTAGCATTGTTGGTTGCTGCACGACATAGTGCAAGTGATTTCTAGCTGAGTAGCATCTTTGTGTTGCTCTGTGCTGTCGGTTGCTAAATAAGTTTGGGAAATTTAAACTTCACCCATCTGAAGCTCGGATGCGCAGTGTTGCTCATGTTTTCTTTGTGTAATGTTCTGTTGTTTTATAGAGTTGCCAGAACTTGTTGACGTCTTCAATACTTCTGGGATGGCTGCTGCAGTAGCAGGAAATACTGGAGGTGCTGAGTGTTTTATCCGTCCTGTAAGTGTTGATCAACTGTTGCAATGAAAATTAAGTTAACCTGTAGCCCTTTATAAGAGGCACCTATTCTACTTTATTTTTTTATACCTGTTGCTAAGAATGATTCTCTCAGAAAGTACTGTGTGTCAAGTTAGGCAGTGTAAATGCCTCATTGGGGGACTGAAAATTGACCTGAGAGAGCTGCACAGTCTAAGCAGTAAAAAATCTAATCATCCCAGATACACCTTGAGTTTTACTATGAACAGAGGAGTTTAACATCAAGTCTAAACAAAGTTTGTTGTGCTGTTGGGACCATGAAGGTGGCACATCTATTAGATCAAAGTGGGGAATTTGCTTGTACGGTGAAAGAGCACTGAACAAGTGTGAGGGGGAGCCTCAGTTAGCAAGCCGAGCCAACATTTCGACAAAGGGACTTGTCTTTATCTGGGCAGCACAATTATTGGTGGAGGTTTTAAATACGCTTTTGCTTCCGAAGAAGAAAAACTAGGAGGGGGGGGGGGGAGGAGAAAGAAGCAGGGCTAGAAGTGAAAGAATGTTTCCTTGGGTATGAATTTCTATGAGCATGGAACCAGTGCTTCCATCATCGCATGAAAAAAAAAAGAAAAGCAGCAGCAACAAGAAAATCTAATATGCGAAGTAGATGATTGTCAGCACCTAAAGCAGGTTCGATGCTGACACGTGTATCTTGAAAGGGGACAGGTAGAACGAAAGGAAGAAGATGGTTTACCCGGTATGAAGGAGTACTGAACAAGGGGGTAAAAGGGGTACGCCTCAGTTCACAGGTCGAGCCAACGTTTCGACAAGTGGACTCGTTTTCGTCTGGGCAAAGTGATCATCACTGGCAGGGGTTTAAATACGCTTTTGCTTCCGAAGAAGAAAAGTTTAGGAGGGGAAAGTGGGTGAGAAGAAAGTAGGTGAAGGAGTGTGGAGGGGAGGATGGGTGAGAAGGAAGTAGGTCATGAAGTGAAAAAATAAATAAATCTTGAGTACATATTTCTCAGCCTGGAACCAGGCCTCTTGTGGCCTGCAAAAGAAGTAAAAGCAGCATACCAGGAAAAACTACAATACCGGGTAGATGATTAGTCACCACATAAGAGGGTTTGGTGCAGATACACCTTACAAAGGGACAGGCTTTGCAAAGGGTTCTGATAATGAATATATCTAAGGGGGCCAATTCTTAAAACTTTCTGCAAAGCTGATGGTGGTGGGGGGGGAAGAGGGGGAGGTGAGTACAAAGTCACAGGATAATAACCGCACAGTGAACCACAAATGACATGCAAAAAAAACGTTTGAGGACAAACTCAAGCACCAAGTGATAAGGGGGAAATGTGTTTGGAGAAACATGTACAGCTTATGCTATTGCAGAAGGGAATTAGTGTACATGCGTTGTGAATACGGGCGGCGCTGCATGCAGCGACGGCCACGCGCTCCGAGTGTTGTTTCCCCGAATAGTTATGTTGCATAGGGAATATAATTAAGGGATTCTCTTAAGTGGTGACTGATCATCTACCCGCTATTGTAGTTTTTCCTGGTATGCTGCTTTTACTTATATTCATGTACTTATTTACCATTATTGCCATCAGCGCTTGCAATAAGTTAGCGAGCACTGGCGGATGCAGGCATGTACAGTGTTTTCGTCTTTTCAAAGAAAGTGTCTGAGATTGGCATTCTGCGTAGTCGGTCTGGATGTACACGTTTTTTAATGGCAGGTGCATTTGCTATGAAATGCCTAGACATTTTTGATATGCGAAATATTCAGCTCCAATTTGTACTTCTCGGTTAAGTTTGTCATTCAAGTTTCACGCCCCAAAGCGACTCAGGGCTTGAGAGACGATGCTCTGGAGGGTTCGGGCCAACTGGGATTTTTTAGGTTGCAGTAAAATCACAGTAGACACGGGCACCTCGATTTCCCCGTTGGAACGCAGCCACTGCGGCTACGATTGATCCCGCCTCCTCGGGGGCACAAGACGAACGCCCTAAACAGCAGTCGAATGCCGCAGCAGTGAATTTGTACCTTTAGGTGACTAACTTCATTATCAGATGCCAGATGTCATAACATTTCTTAATAACGTCGATGCGAAGGTTTCCAGCTTGTCGTCCTATCAGAACAATAAAGCATCAGAGACACTATTTTTGGTAGCGCCAACAATTCGTTCGATTATTACATTATTATAGAAAAAACATATGGTGAGTCGTCATCGCATACAGCAAGAAACCTAGCCAGGGCGGTCTCCTGGAAAACGAACTTAAGAAGAAGTATAGAGCATCGAGGCAGAGGGTCGCAGCTTGGCAGGGATTTTCACAGATTGAGAATGGTAGTGTGGTATCCCAGGAGTAGTGTGGTGGTGTGGCATACAATAGGAAGAATGGGTGTACTCAGTCGTCTCACGCAGTTTAGTCTCCCAATTCTTACGCCCTGCGTCCACGTACATGGCTAGCATGTTGATAAGGGTACTGCTAACACGGACAGCAAAACCATTTGTCTAGAGCTGGTATCACGTGGAGTGTCGGGAAGCTACAGCGCACAAACGAATGAGCTCTAAATTAGCGCAGAATTGGCGGCGCCGATTAGTGATGATAGTTAGTGGTGACCTGTGTATAAAGATCACAGCGTTTATGAGAAAAGGCGACGCGTAATGTCCTTACAAAATGGAATAGCGGCGATTTGGCAGTAGCATGTGAGGTATTCGGCGCAGATTATAATCCAGCTATTGCCATTCAAGGACTTCGCAAACGTACCTACGAGGTGAATGCCCACTTGATCGAATGAAACTTACGGGACCAACACTGAAGGCAGGAAGCCAGATGGAATGGTGGTGAGATGTTTGCGATGTTAACACTTGTTGAAAATGGGTTCGCATTGTTCAATCCTTTTGCGCATTCTGGACCACTAGCAATTTCCTTGATCATGGTGGGATGTTCGAACTGTTTCCAGATGCCGAGAAGTCGGATTAGCGGGCATACACGTAATATGCCAATGCAACATGTCTTGGGAACCCCGAGTATTATGGCTGGCGGACATGGGATTCTCTTTTACGTAGGAGGTCATGACACGCACAAAATCAGCTTTTAGCTTCGCTGGCATCGGCGGTGCCAAATAGATGCTGCAGAATCTTGTCCTATTGCTGCTTTTTTTTTCTTGAAATCTTTCGGTTGGGGAAAGCCTGCTCAAGGGCCGAAAATTTGTTTCAAAATTGTAGCTGTGGGATCGAGTCGTGGCCACTGGCATTGTAGAAATGTATTTTGCGTCTGCATGACGCCTCCCGCTTTCTTAACCCCTGGCGAACTCATATTACGGTAGCCGGCGGGCTCTGCCAGCGAATTGACCATATGGGGCTGGAAGGTTCTGCAGCCAACAAATGAATAATAATCAATTACGACACTGAAAGACGGTAAACTATGCAGCGCGGAAATGACAACCAGGCATTGCTGTTCGGTAACTAATTTAGCTCTGGCTTGGTCATGGTACGACTTGCGTAAGAAATAATAAGTTTTTCTTCCTCGTTGTGCTGGACAAGAAGTGCACCGAAACTGATTCCTCTATAGCGTCCGTGTGAACTTCTGTTGATGTAGCAGGATCGAAGTGGCTTAGAATTGGCTTGGATAGTAAAAGAAAGACAAACTGACGGAATTACGCGTCTCACTATGGTGGCCAATTCTAAAGTGACGTTTTTGTTGAGAACGCACTTCAGAGCGCAGGCCACGTCACAAATGTGATACGAAGACAACCCTAGAAAACTGTAGAGCTTCTTGAGTGTCTACGGCGAAATAAATTGAATCAACAGGGGTGCTTTTTTGAGCCAGTGAGTCAGCGCTTGTGAGTCAGTGATTGCGTGAATCTCTCGGTTGGTTGCGTCTCCGTAGGTGATAACCCACACGATCGCCGCAACTTCCGCTTCCGTGATATACAGTGCGGGCTGTATATGCTGTAGACTTTTGTGTGAGTCAACCACTACGGCTGCTGCTGCGGGCGATTTATGCTCGTCATCATCATCATCAGCAGCAGCAGCAGCAGCAGCAGCCTGAATATACCCACTGCAGGGCGAAAGCCTCTCCCATATTTCTCCACTTAACCCGGTTCTGTGCTAGCTGCATCCACTTGACCCCTGCGAACTTCTTAATCTCATCCGCCCACCTAACGTTCTGCCGCCCCGTGCTACGCTTTCCTTCCCTTGGAATCCAGTTTGCTACCCTCAGCGACCATCGGTTATCCTCTCTTCGCACTACATGTCCTGCCCATGTTCATTTCTTCTTAATTTCTACTAGAATGTCGGTAACTTGAGTTATTCCTCTGACCCACTCTGCACGCTTTCTATCTCTTAATGTTACCCCTACCATTTTTCGTTCCATAGCCCTCTCGGTTGTCCTCAACTTAAGTAGAACTCTCTTCGTTCGCCTCCACGTTTCAGCCCCATATGTGAGTACAGGCAAGATGCAACTGTTGTATACTTTCCTCTTGAGCGCTACCGATAAGGTGCTAGTCATAGTCTGCGAGTGCTTGCCAAATGCGCTCCATCTCAATCTTATTCTTCTTGTTATTTCTGTATGCTCGTGTAGAGTGGCATCTGCATATAGAATTTTCGGACTCCGTTCCACTTAGCGCCTAATGTAATTCACTCTTGTTTTTCTTCTGCCTTGGTTGTGGACTGAAGACATGTTCTTTGGGAGTGGTGCCACATGTACTGTCTCCCGGTATGAAATAGGAATGCTATGTTTTGACTGGATGGCTTGCAGGTCCTCATTCATAGTGAAGACTAAATGAAGTCGTCACGGTGCATCTTTGAGCTGGAGGTTGATGCCCGCGTGCTCGGTTAGAGACGCTCCGTATAAAATTCATTGTCGCTCATAATGATGCGGTGCTTGCATAAGTGTGGCACGTTAATAAGCTAAAACCATTTCAGAAGGTGACCCAGACCTCTTGGGAAAATGGCACGCTTTCTTATGCCGCCCCGTAAGGCGAGTGATTTATGTCGAGCTCTAAATAGTGACAGGCTTCCACGGCTCGGTCAAAGAAATCTTAAATTGATGAATGGTTCTAATAGCCTATCGCTCATATGCCCAGCATGAGTGCATTGCTTAGGTATTGTGCGAACCGTCAAACTTCGTCAGCGGCATTTTTTTCCAGCGCTCTCCTACATATTTTGAAATTTGGATTTCATAGTTGTTTACGGACCAAGCTGTTCGTAACAAAACTTCATCCAGTGGAAAATAAGGAAAAACAGCTTATACTAAGCCTAAAAATTCACATGGGGTTGTGAGCGCTGTCAGAGCCTGTTACAGTCCTTAAGCCTCTGTTACGAACTGATAATCCAGTGGGTTAACAGCGTCAATGAAGACGATATTGTCAGCATTTGTCCTGACAAATACCCATAAATCTGCAGTTCTCCTTTTAAGCCTAAACTTTGGTACCTTCGTTGGTCTTCGACACTGAGGGTACTGATAAGTATTGCACTGCCACGCGTCAGCTGGAGGTGATCACCTCCAGTCACTTCGATAAGGTTACACAAGAGTTTCCACGCGTTATGCTACGTTTTTCTGGAATAGGCAGGAACACTGAAGAAAGGCAGAATGCTACTAATATAATGATTCATAAAGCGCGGTCCTCAGAACGTAAAACTAGACTCTAGTCCTTGCCGCTCTTCTGTGATTTCCGGCATTCAAAACGAAGTAACGAATAGACAGCGCCACCAGCTTATAGTAGACTGTTTATTTTAAAAGGGCATAAGGGCATTCCGTTTGGAGAGAATACAGGTGCTATCTTCGACAGCACATGCCCTCGGAAAACCAGAGCAGAAGCTTGGCCGGAATACACGATTTAGGAGATGGACTCCTACATAGTGTCAACATGGTCGACTCTTGCTTCGGATTCAGGGGAGCTCCGCTCCTCGCCCCAGTACGATGCACCGACAAGTGACTGCAGCAGAACCGCTGGAACAGCAGAAAGCAAATCCGTTTTTTTTTGGCGCACCACTGCATTGTGTTTGTAATGCACTTGATACTCTGTACTACATATCGTGTGTGAAGTTGCTTCACTTACACAGAGTGCAGCTGTCAGAGAATATTTTGCATTTTGATATCAACCGGCCCTCATAAAACACCCAGCAGGAGAGAACAATTATATTACGAATTTACAGTGGTCAACGTGCGTCATGACTAACTTGCACAAATCAGAGACTTAGCAATTTTGTAATAAATTACGTTGCACTATCAATTAACTAGTACCATATAACGAGTGTTCGGAATATTCAAATGAACTCCAGAGATACCTTCTCGAATAAACGTTCTAATCAAGAGAAATCCATTTGGCAAAAAAATGCACGTTGCTGAACATATCAAAACAAATGAGTTGACTGCATGTTGTTCTTAACTTGTTTTAGACTGCACCTAACTGTCGCTCTTTTCTTCATTGACAGCAGAATTTTCTTCGTTAATGCGGGAAGCAGCAGTTCGTTGTTCTTCATATTGAGAAATATTTGTGCCGAATGTTATGTAGTAGACTTAACGCGCCTTAATTTACGTGATATTCCGTGACAATCTTACTAGGATCACAAACGGTTTTACAATAATAGTACACATACGCGAAAAGCTGCGCATTGCGTGCTTTGCCAATAAGCGCTGCGGCTGCCGCCAAATAGCGTACGCAGCATGCGCCTGAAATTTGTGTATACTCTGTGATTTTTTTTTAAATTTTCTGATATCAGACAGACAGAAAAGTTCAAACTTATTTGGCATGGGTAATTGTGTCCTTTGAAGGAGTTCGTACATTTCGTCGTTGCGTGTTAGGAAAGAACCATGCTCCACGACTAGCACTTTTCATGCGATTTAGGTTGGAGAAGGAGGAATTTTCGAACAGCTTCTTTTCCAGCAAGCCCCTTTTGCGGCCCAGCTGTAGGTTTCTCTGTTGTTTCTGGTTTTATTGTCGCGTATTCTTGGATAATTAACAATATTAGTTTAAACACAAAGTATATCAGACGCATACCTGAGAGCAAAGCCCCCATAAATATGTATCTTGAAAGACCAGCCATGGCAATGAGTCCTGCAAGAAAAAAGAACATAACATAAATTTGTAAACGTTTTCAACCCTGTGTGTTTAGTTATCTATAGAAGTACCATCATGATGTAGATTGTTATCTGAACTGATTATGAAGGACAGTGCTTCCGGCCAAAACTTCAAATTGCCACGTGTCTGTTGCTATGCAGAAAAATTTTATTCTAAAATACAAGGCGATTTTTATATCCGTGTATTAGTTACTACGGCAACTGTGAATTATTGTCGTTAAATATGAAAGCAGGGAAATTGACCTTTATTGAACAGAACACAGACAATGCAAGAGATTATATTGGATCTGCTTTGAAAGGGTGATATGTAAATTCGTCAAGTTAGACTTTGCCTCCTAATCTTCTCCAGGGTGAGGTGAAAAGATGGCCGCTTTTTGTATTGTACTATGATATCTGGAAATATTTGAAATTTACCTCCTGTGAAATTGGCTATTCATCTCTAAGTACATGATAAAAAAAATGGACTGCTACATTTCTTACGACATTCTTCTATTCCTTGCTGATGGCAAAAATGAGTAACCATAAGTTAAAGTTTATGATGGGCGAAACGTTTCAGCGAGACAGATGATTTTTAGATAAAACACTGCTACAGCTAAGCATAGTGGCTTATCGCATCATTCGTTGTGAGTTGACAGAGAGTCAAGTATACAGCTCGTCCGCCCAACCAGGCTGTTAAGGAAACGACCCGCGGTCAACGCTGTAGGTCCGGTTCCGAGAAATCTTTCAGGAAACCTGTGCCATGACAAATGGCGGTGATGGCGAAGGGAATGCGACGCTGACATCAGTATTCGGTAAGTATGCTTGGTCTTATCTGCCAATTGGCGGTATTGCTCTTTAACGAGGGAGCGAAAACCACTAAACGCACGTAGCGCAGCATCCGGTTATCGGTCGGGCCCACATCAAAAGACTGGCGGATCATTGTTGTGAGCGGGAGGAAGGTCGGCAGGAACACCTTTAAGGTTGGATTGTTTACGGAACGGAAGGGATAAGCTGGCCCGCATGTCGACACGGCTAATTCTAAACTGCTGTAGCGAGAAGCATTGCAATGATACACCTATATAGGTGTCTGGATTCGTGCGTTGTGGAGCACTCACATTCTCGCGCAGCAACGGCTTCTGCTTTACTGGTTGTTCTGGAATGTCCATTAAATCTGAAGAAATGCATTTTTACACAGCAAAATATCGCCCGGTTGGAATCAATCATCAATATCAAGGAGCCGGCTACAGCAGCAACGATTTCTCTCAGCGGGGCGTCCTTGCTAAATAGGTTCGGTAAAATTTATAGATGGAAACGCTTCCGATCGAAAAAAGATTATACGCAGTAGTAAGACTTACCCAAGGGTTGTAGCGTTGCTATATGACTTCACACAAGAGCTGTGTACTGAACTGCTGCCTGTGCAGCTAAGTTTATATATCCCAAAAACCTGGGCTCAGTCATGATTGGAATGAAAAAGAAAAATTAATTAAAGTTTACTGACACCGCAAGTCATGATTGCATTCGTGTAAGTAAAAAGAGGCGGGCAGATTGAAAATAGGGCATTGTGAAAGCTATTTTGATATACTGCTGCTTCAGACAATCGAAAATCTGATGTCATTAATTTAAACGAAATTGTTTCGTAGAAGCAGCTTCCAGTCCACTTGCGTCCGCTACAAATGAGAGTGGTTAATTGTTTTAATTCAGCAGGGCAAGGACGGAGGTATTTTTTTTGCAAATCATTTTATAACATTGGACACAATTTACGCAATTGTGGTTGCGACTGAGCATACCGGTTAATGAATGCTCACCTCACTGCACTTTCCTTCAGAAATGGGTGGCAATTTAAATCTTCTTGAATATCCTCTTTTACAATAATATGTTTTCGAAGCAGCCACAAGGGGAATTGAAACTTTGAATCATGAAAAAGTTATTTGGCTTGAAAAATGTAATTCACAATGTTTCGCAGTGACAGCGTTGACACCGATAAGAAATCCCTAGAGACTGCCCTAAAGTTAGGTAAAGGAAGGAGTGATGGCTAGTATAAAATACTAGATAGTAGTCTCTTTAACATTTCTGATATCTGCGAAAATACATTATCTGCAATTTTACTATTTTGTAAAGGCGACATCTGCTTGAAAAGGAGCGTGCAACAAATATCCCTCGCTGAAATGAACCGGGTTTCTGTTGAGAGATCACGGGACCGAAGTAGACGCTCAGAGGTTGAGTCGTAAAACACGCAACTACCTAAACTGTCATTTGATGTGTTTTGAATGCTATACGTGTTAATATTATGGTAAACCTGCTATTCTGAAAAAAACGTTAAATGATATTTTAAAACCTGGATGGTGTACAATCCGAGCAACACAATGCTTTTCACAGCTTATAATGGCGTTGTTTAGATCATTTTCTGATACTTGAATGGCTGCTCAAAAATATCTTTCATATCTAGCTGCACCCCGCTGGCGTGAAGCAGTGGTTACGGTGCTCGACTACTGTTCCCAAGGGCGCGGGATCTAATCCCGGCCTCGGAGGCAGCTTTTCGATGGCACGCGCCCATGTGCTGTGCGATGTCAGTGCATGTTAAGGAACCTCAGGTTGTCGAAATTTCGGGAGTCCTCCACTGTGGCATCTCTCATAGTCTGAATTCCTTTGGGATGTTAAACCCCACAAAACAAAACAAACCATATCTAGCTGCTTTTACTCCCAAGCAAACATTGAAAATTGTTTTGTGATGAATCCTCAAAAAAGTGTCTCATGAGTTTCCCGCTACCATTTGCATCTTTCCCATGCAGACCGGTTTCGGTGCCGTAGAGAAAACCCTGATGGTAACGGGAAACGCATGGGATGCTTCATTGAGGTATCGTAACAGGCCTCCTTAAAAATGTCTCCATAAAGTGTGACAGAACAAAAATAATCACAAAGTTTGTTTCTAGACTTCGGGCTATTAAATATTGATTCCGTTTTCATGATCAGCGGAATATAAATCTAGCCATTATATGATGCAGCTTCCACATCCGATTGGCCTGGAATGTTAACCAATGCGATAAGCTCAAACGAGCCCACGCCACGTGGAGACGGTCCACTCTCGTCAGCTTGCGGGAATTCCCACCACTTGGAGTATTCAGTTCCCGTTTTCTGGCCGACACCCTGAGCGTCACGAACATGCGTGATATCATCCGCGAAGTCACAAGGGATGAGATTCGGCAGCTGCTCCAGTCTACTGTCCGTACGGCTTCCTGAGCCTTATTGGAGGCTGTCAGCGAGAAAGTAAAACGTGCCCTTTATGCAAAGTGCTGTATGTTTTCTTCGCTTTTACAGCCCGTACATGCTTACAAGTCCTTTGCTCGTCGCTCGCCGCCATAGCAGCCCTACTCACAGCCTTTTCGCCGGTATTACTCGCCTGCAGAGCCACATAGTGCGGAGTAGGCACTTCAGCCGCAGCAGTGCAGGGTGTGATAGGCCGACTTATGCACGATAACCGACTGCCGCCCGCTGTGCTTCCACAGCCGAGAATGCGACCACGTCAAAAGTGATGGCTCTTACCGTGACCTTGGCATAAGTGGCTTCTTGGGGAATGCCCCTCTCTTGGAGTTCGCCGTGCAGCCCCATGACACAGCAGATTATCTGGGCAATTCACCACTACCCTAGGGGCTAGCCATCTTGAACTTCACTCATTATCGCCTCTTCTATACGATTCCCTCTTCGCTGCAATTTGCGGGAAAGACTCTTTCGGTCCGAAAGCTATATAAGATGACCTTCCCGATAATTCTCCCGCCGATCCTTTGATGGCTCTTCCTATGAACATCCAGGCAGAGTGAGCCACAATCTTGGTAATATTATTGAAGGATGCTATAGGACGGCACCCGTAGATTTCCTGAGAGTGTACAGCTTTAATTGACCTCGCCGACCGGGTCCGCTTGGTTGCAGATGGACATCACGTCTTCCACGTACATTGCTACTTCTTCAATTAGGAGCTCAAAGCAAGTGGTCAATTCACGCTCGCACGCATTCACGGCAGTCGCTGCTGGTGTCAGTCTCCAATTGCTTACAACGAAAGTACTCCTACGTCGGAAGACTCGCCTCGCTGTTTTCATACCAGGTCCGAGCGGCATCTTCTAAGCTGAAGTAGCCGTACCGGATCCAACATTGTCGTCACAGCCGTTGATACGCGCCGTGCTCGAACTGATCCAGCCAGCCTGTAGCGCCCTACGAGTAACCTCCGTGAAAGGGTTTGCGGGTCCGGGGATTTCGCAGACTCACACAAGAAGCAGGAACGCAGGGGGTGGCGTCTTACAGCTGTCGTGGACGCAGACATGGGTGCGCTCCGTCGAGGCAGGACCTCAATTCCGGGTCTGCGGCTGACAGAATGAACGGCGGTTCTCACAACAGGCACCGATCATGTACTTCGCCTCTCCGAAGAACGATGCAGCATCAGCCGATAATACCCAACGACCTAATATCACAGGCCAGACGAAGCCCAGTCGTAGACGTCGAGAGGGACAGTATAGGTTTTATCATCCAGACAAGAACCAGCTCGAGCTCACCCTCATCCGAGCTCGCCCACAAGGTCTAAGTGAGCCTTTTGCTCGAGCGATGCCGTGACAACATTTCAAGGAAAATATTTTTCACGTAAAAGTGTGAAATGAAAAAAGGTTTTTATCTCTAAAAGCCTAATTATTATATAACGTTTGGACTCAGACTGCCATATTGCATTGGGAAACTGAATGCATATATAACTCAAGATAAATCCAGTTTTTGAAAAGTTTATCTGGCACGTGGGTGAAATATCGAAAACGAAATGTAAGCTTTTCAATCGAAGATAAGTTGTCTTTGCAGTACACGTTTTTCGGTATTCCGTCAGGGACAAGGTAAGGGTGTGAAAAAATTGTTAGATAATAAAAGGCAACCGTATTTTGGGCAGCTAGTCAATGCTATCGATAATGCAAAAGTCAAATTAAAGAAGATATAGAGCATTTTTTTTAAATTTTGGATGCCGTCAACCATGGTGCCTATTCGCATAATTAGATACTAGGGTGAAGTTATTATACCTGAAAGAGTGTGTCTGAATTTGGTCCTGTTTTTAACGCGAATTATGATTTGTTTCTTAAATTGGATCAAAAAGCCCTTTTATATGGAACTCTGTCATTCAAATATTGCTCATTTGGCTTGCTATCAAGATGCATCACTAGATTGAAATTCCCTATGCTGCATTTAACTGTTGAAGAAACATGAACAAGAACAGATCTTGCAAGGTTTATTGAGAACTTTGTTTGAAACTGCAGGGCCCAAATACCTCCGAAAGAAAATATACAGAACTTTAGGTATTGATATGCACGTTTTAAACAAACATAGGTGTTGTGGGTCATGGCATGTTGCACTACAAAAATATTTTATTGATATTTTTTGAGAAAAGAAGAACAATTTTGGAAAAGCAGAATAATGTAGAAAACGGTAATGAAACGTTGCTTACAAAACGTTACACAGAGCCATATTTCATTTCACGGAAACATGTCATGCTATGTCCAAATTTATTTTTAGTTTTACCTCTAGGAGGACTTTAAGATATGACGGCTGACTTAAAAAGTTCTCAAGAGATAATCTAAGGGCATATTTCTCACAATTTATTTAAGCTGTCAAGTACAGGAGTATAATTTAGACTATCGTTTCATACTTATTATATGGTGTTTACGAATAGCATGAAACGAATAAACAATATACTTTTGCGGACTTCTTGAATGAACCAAATATTTTTATCAAGCCCACCGATATAAAAGGTACCTGTGCTCTGAATATATGCAGAGTAAAAATAATTGCATATAATACATTCTAATAAATTTGAATATTAGACTATCGCATCCTAATATTTCTTTTTTATCGCGGTTTCAAAAGCACTAGTCACCTGTAAGTGAGCCTGATAAGAAAACTAATTGCACAAGTTATTATTTGAAAATTCTTACTTTGAACTGAATTTATGAGGACTAACAGTATGTTAGTCGGGACCGAATTACATTACCGAAGATTGCTAATTGTATGTTTATTTTGCTGCGCAGATAAGCCTTATAATTTTCCAAACGTTATCCGCCTGCAGCAATATTCGAATGTATTTAAAGTTGCAAGGACTGTTCGTGGGACGGCTGGGCGTTGAAGATCTGCGCTCTGCCCGGTGGAACCAGGTTTCGAAACCCAGACCGATTTGTCATTTTAGACTGCAGAAAGTATTTCCTCTCTTGCTGTATGGCTGAGCGACAATCAGTGCGGAAAATTGAAAACTGCCATTTTGGAAATATACCCCGCCATGAGTTATGCTCCTGACCTCATCTACAAATTACAGCCGCTTTCACAATTATATTGGGCAGACTGTTCATTATTATTTTATTATGATTTTGAAATCCAAAGTCGGCATCCAATTGTTTTGTTGATGATGCCTTCATATGTCTACAGGAATGGGATATGTCATTCGGATCATATCACTGTTAATTATTTTTTAACTGATGGAGACCTTTCTATATTTTCGGTTCGTCCTCCTACCATCCCAAAGCGGCAATAAAGTATTTCTATGTGTGTTCTGCACACGAACACTCTTTTCTCATTTAGATGGTGCGTAGACTCTTTGACAAAAGTTCCCGGGGGCTGGGCTTCTGAGCCACTAGCTTCGTGAGTTCTGTAATTTAATTACAGTGTTCGGAATCTCATGATAGCAGGAAAATGGTTGGTCCTAGCCTCTCCATTGGGAAGGACCTCCACCAATGCTAAATCAGAGACACTATGCGGCTAAGAAGCACACACCTGGGCTCTACACTCTTAACAAAGGCTGTACGTTATCGGACACGGAAGTGCTATGTACATCACTGTTTTTCCTCTCGGGAATATTTCGATACCATAAATGCATAATGTCAAATACAGTTACTACGAGATGGGGCCCAAAGTGCAGAGGCACATTTCACTTTTAGTTCGGTGCGATAATGAGACGAAAGCTCAATAATAGTGGAAATACCTTGCCCACATGTTAGAATGATGCACTCTTGATCTTGAGGACGAAAAACTGAGATGATACTGTATTGGTGTAGCACTAGAGAGCTGTAGCTGTCGATCACTCTGTAAACCTGAGATAATAATTGGGCCTCGGGAAATGAATAAGCCCGAAGAGCAATGGTGATACAATGTGCTGGCGCAATGTAACGAGCCTGTCGGCGTGAAAAAATAGATGAATATATATAACACCACGTTTACACTAAAATGCTGCGACGCTTCAAAAACTAGCTGGTTTTTTAATAGGTTCATTTGAAGATAGCATCCCCTTTCTTAATTCACACCAAAAGAGAAAGCAAATGGACTTCAAACTTTATAGACTAATTAGCCTAGTAACAGTTACGTACAAAGTAGTTATTAAGTAATAGCTGGAAGAATCGGGACAACCTTTGACCTCAATCAGGCAAAGGATCATGTTTTTGACTAAGAAAATGCCTTTGACTCGGAAAAATTATCGCAGAATTGAACGCAATACGAAAGAAGAGTGTATACGAACCGTTAAGGAAAGTAATCGCGAATATCATTAGTGGTTGCATAGTTTAGTGTAAAGAAAATAATAAAATTCCCGTAAAGGATGACGTTTGGCACGTAGACATAATCTCCTACATATTATTCTGAGCAGGCTTAGATCAAAAATTCAGAGACCTGAAATGGAAACAGTTAAGGATAAGGGTGGGTGAAGAATAATCTGCGATTAGCAGATGATGTTACCTTGCTAAGTAACAGCGATGATGAATTGCAAAAAAAGAAAGAATGCCTTGGCCAGGAAAAACCTAAATGCAGGACTAAAATTCGGTATGCAGAAGACTAGGGTATTGTTTAACAGTACAGGGAAGGATCCGAGGTTTACAATAGGTAGCGAGCACTCGGAGTGGTTGGCGAATATGTCTACATTGGAAGCGTTGTAAATGTCGAACTGGCCTGTTAAAGGAAAATACCAGCGTGAATAACATTGATATTGAGTGCATTTGGCTAGAAGTCGGAAACTTTGACTTGCCGCTTACTGGTATCAGTGAAAAGCAAATATTATAACAGTTACACTTTACTTATACTCATAAATGCAGCTGTATTGTAGAAGCTAACAAAAAGCGTTGTAGTTAAACTGAGGACAATACAGACAGCTATGGAAGGGAAATGGAAGGTGTAGGTTAGGAGATAGAAAGCTTGCAGGTGCGTAAATGAAATATCTCTAGTTAAAAATATCCTAGTGGAAATTTAGGTGAAATAGCATGGGGGGCATGTATTGGGTAGAGAGGATAAATGTTGGTCTCTTAGTTTAACATATTGGTTTGCAATGAAAGAAATGCGTAGCAGGGTGTTGAACAAAGTTAGTTGGGCGAATGATATTAAGTTCACAGGATTTAAGCGGACGAGAAATATAGGAGAGGCCTTTGCTCTGCACTGGGTATAGTCCGAATGATCATAATCAAGTGAGGCACAGAGGAGGGATAACGGTGTTGCATAGCAGAGAGGTGCTAGGGTTAGTTAGTTTGCATCTGGAAAGAAGAAAAACATGACTTGGAAGGGAATAGAGATGGAACAAAAACAGTAAGCACTTGTCACACAAATAAGACGCTGTCAGGAAAAACATTGTCGTCTAGGCTTTCAAGTCGACGAGTGTAAACATGTTCTGAGATTCATATCACCTATTAAAGGGTAGGGATTAAAGTGGTTCATTTGGACGCGGCATCTAATGTCTTTTATTTGCAAAGGCTGGGCGCGGTCCCCACTCCTAGTAACCACATCATTCACGAGCAGGCTACCCGGCCGTCTCCATCTGGAAAGCATTTATGACAGAAAACAGACTGATAGGAGAAAAAACCAAGGCGCACGTGTACTGTGCGATGTGTGTACATGTTATATAACCGCAGGCGCTAAAAATTTTCGTAGCCCTCTGATGTAGCGTCTGTCATAGCCTGACTCTCTTTGGAACGTTTATCCCGTAAACCCAACCAAATCAAAGAAGTCGTTGTTGTCTCGCGACTCTCTTGTGTTCCACGTTGAAAATTCAGGCTTCGCACTATGCATTGAATGCATAACCTCGTAAATATAAATGCTTACTTAATGACCATCGCTGTGAGCAGAACGGGAAGCCTGGGTGTCCCAGGAATATCTTTATTGATGCAGGGTCCTGACAGCCACAGAAAAATAATGCCGATACCTTTCAGTGTGGCCTCGTCGCAGACCTCGCGGATCCCTTCATTTATTTAAACACGTGACCCGTATGTAGCACCGCTTGAACGGCCTGGACAAATTATTTAGAACCAGTGAAAATCGACAGATTTGCCGAAGGACGCGGGGGATATCGTGCTAGAAAAACTGGCCACCCTGTATACGCAGTATCTGGTGTCATCGACGGTACCGGAACCATGGAAGAATGCAAACATTATCCTCATTCACACGAAAGGGGACTCTAAGGACCTTAAAAATTACAGACCAATCAGCTTACTGTCTATAACGTATGAGGTATTTACTAAGATAATTGCTAATAGAATCAGGACAACCTTAGACTGCAATCAAGCAAAGGATCAAGCAGGGTTTCGGAAACGGTACTCTACTATTGATCATATCCATACCATCAATCAGGTGATAGAAAAATGCTCGGAATATAATCAGCCCTTATACATAGCATTCATTGATTACGAAAAAGCATTTGACTCAGTTGAAACCTCAGCGGCGATGCAGGCGTTGCGAAATCAGGGGGTAGACGAGCCGTACGTGAAAGTGCTGGAAGATATATATAGTGGCTGCACAGCAACCGTAGTTCTGCATAAAGAAAGTAACAAAATTCCCATAAAGAAAGGTGTTAGGCAAGGAGACACAATCTCCCCAGTACTATTCACAGCTTGTTTAGAGGAAGTATTCAGAGACTTGGAATGGGAGCAGTTAGGGATAAGGTTGCTAAGCAACTCGGGGGATGAACTGCAAATAATGATTGATGACCTAGACAGAAAAAGTAGAAAGGTAGGCTTGAAAATGAATATGCAGAAGACTAAGATAATGTTCAACAGCCTCGGGAAGGAACAGCAGTTTACATTAGGTAGCGAAATACTGGAAGTAGTAGGCGAATATTTCTACTTAGGACAGGTAGTAACCGCAGATCCGAACCATGAAAAGGAAATAACAAGAATAATAAGATTGGGACGGAGCGCATTTGGCAAGCACTCGCAGATTATGACTAGCAGCTTACTGGTATCGCTCAAGAGGAAAGTATACAACAGTTGCATCTTGCCTGTACTCACCTATGGGGCTGAAACGTGGAGGCTAACCAAGAGAGTTCTACTTAAGTTGAGCACAACCCAGAGGGCTATGGAACGAAAAATGGTAGGGGTAACATTAAGAGATAGAAAGCGTGCAGAGTGGGTCAGAGAAATAACTCAAGTTACCGACATTCTAGTGGAAATTAAGAAGAAGAAATGGACATGGGCAGGACATGTAGTGCGAAGAGAGGATAACTGATGGTCGCTGAGGGTAACAAACTGGATTCCAAGGGAAGGAAAGCGTAGCAGTGGGCGGCAGAAAGTTAGGTGGGCGGATGAGATTAAGAAGTTCGCAGGGGTCAAGTGGATGCAGCTAGCCCAGAACCGGGTTAAGTGGAGAAATATGGGAGAGGCCTTCGCCCTGCAGTGGGTATAATCAGGCTGGTGATGATGATGATGAAAATCGACTTGCTCTGTAACTCATCTTCACTGATTAAATGAAGTGCAGATTGTGGGGCATCTAATTAGGCACTAGTTGGAGATCTGAGATAGGCAGTCTGACTTAAATAATTACAGACTTGCATGCTAATAGCAGGTCGTTAGTAAAAGGTGTTACTGTGCATGGTTTCATGACAGACCTCGAAGAACAGGTTGAGCTGTCGAAGCCGTTTGTGTAGACTTACATCCGATACCTGTGCTTAGAATGCAGGTGATCACACTACATTTGTTTCAAAGCTGTTAACTATATCAGCTTGCTTCGCAATTCCAGGAATGTAAACGTAAATAAGAGGTTCGTTTAGGCATGTGAGCGTGAGCACGGTTTTGAAGCTTGGGTGAACTGCGAAGAATGATAGCCTGAATAGGCTTCGGTGTGTTTGGCGAATTCGGTGCGTTCTAACTATTAGAAGATATAGAGTTGAGAGATGACCCTTGTGAGGCGCCGTATATACAATCTTATGGTGCCAATGCTCTTAGCAAAGAGGAATTTTACAACAACAAGATTTGTTTCTTGCCCCGCAAGCAACAGCTGATGTCCATACAGACAGCTAAATGCGGCCGGCAAGCAACAACGCGCAGCCCTTCAAAGCCCATCAAAGCTGTGGTATAGAGGAAACTGATGTGCCCCGGGATGTTTCAGCAAGGAATGAGATAAAATTGAGAATCGGTATTTCTCATGTCGAAGAAAGGTGGTTTTTCGGTTTTTCATGTCGCAAATGGGTTTTTCATGTTTCCACCAGAGATTCCTCTAAAAAAACGCAAAGGAGCGCAAGCTTTTCTCGCATGAAATAATGTTTTCCTATGCAAACGTATGATCAGATATTGACATTGGTTTGCTGGCGTCTCAACTGAGTACTTCATGTTTTTTCCTTTCATATCAGTGAAGATCTGCGTAATTCCGTTATTTTCACAAAATTTCGCACAATGGCAAGATAATTGCGAAGAAAGGCAGCGTAAACATCGTTTTCTCCGCACCTTGCAAACTTTCGAAGGCGTGTGCGCTGATGAAAGAGAATAGCAAGCCTCCCTGCATCAGCAAACATGAAAGGAAATTCACAGAATGTGTTTCTGGAGTAGCTTACCGCATTCCCCTAAGTTGTGGAAACGTTTACATATGCCAAACTGGCAGATGCTTTAATGAAAGAGCAAGAGAGCACAGGTTGAATGTGGAGAAAAATGAAAGCGGGTTTTTGGCTGAGCACTGTGCTCACTACAAGAAAGAAAACAAACGGGAATGCGTGCCTTACTTTGAGAGGACGAAGTTTCTGGCCAGGTCAAAAGACAAATGGGCGCGCCTAGTAATTAAAACCTTTTTCATTTGCACTACAAGCTTTTGCGTCAGCAAGCCCTCTATTTCGTTGTTGGATAAAGAATTAAGTTTTTGGAAGGTCATGTATAGGCTCTGCTTTGACTTTCTTTCATGTGTCTGCGTTGTGGGTTGCATGTTGGTCGAATGTCATAGCTTCGCGACTTTTCTTTCTTTCTTTTTTGTTGTTTTTTGTTGTGGTTGGTATTAATGTTAGACAATTGGTTTAAGCCTGACTTGGTGCCTTTTTGCACTGTATTTATCGTTTCTGACGAGGCTTGTATAAGCTCCTTGTGTGACCTGGTTTTTTATACCATTTTTCATTGTCGTAGCCTGAAGATGGTGTTGTTATGTACTATGGGTATTTTCTTGCATCACTGTATTGTATTCGTGCGTTACCATTTGATGGTTGTTATGATAATCCGTTAGCCTGTAAGACGTTTTGGTTTTGGTTTACTTAATGTGCCGGCCCTAGTTAAGTTTATCATCTCTGCAGTAGAAATTGCTATATCGTGTTGATTTAGTACACGTCACTTCTTCGCCTGCTGTTTTTTTTTGTGATTAGATGTAGCGAAGATCGCGTATATATGCCTTGGTTTACTTAACGAAATAAAGTTGTTGGTCGGTGTTTGTGTGCGTCCTGCCTTTCCTTCGTCCGTGTCTTATTAGCGCAGCTTTTTTTGCATTGAACTATCACCCAATTAGCTCGACAAATTTTACTGTGCCAGGTCTTGTGTTCAGCGTCGACGCACATGGCGATCATGTTCGCGATCGTTTTGTTCAGGCACTCCGTAAGGCCATTGGTCTGGGGATGATATGTAATTGTTCGTCGATGACTTGTATGACTATATTCCAGGATGGCTTGCGTCAACTCTGTCGTAACGCCGTTCCCCTTTCCGTGATGAGCACTTCTGGGGCGCCGTGTCGCAAGAGAATTTGTTCCACAAAACATTTAGCAACTTCTGCCGCGGTACCATTCGGCAGTTCTTTTGCTTCGTCGTAACGGGTAAGGTAGTGGCCACGATGATCCACTCGTTACCATAGACGAAAATGGAAATAGGCCGAAGAGATCCATCCCAATTTATTGAAAGGGCAGGTCTGGGGGCGGTATCGGGTTTAGTAGTCCCGCTGGTCTGATCGGCGGCCTCTTGCGTCTTTGGCACTCACGATATGTATTCACGTAGTGGGCAACTTCGACAGGCAGTCGCGGCCAGTAGTACTTCTGGATTCGATGCAACGTAGGCGCAAACCCAAGATGGCCTGCTGTGGGCTCATCTTGCAACGCCTGCTGAATTTCCTGATGGAGGTTTAAGGCATAACAAGAAGCTGTGCGGTCCTTTTGGGTACGAAGTTCTTCACGAGGAGGCTATTGCTTAACGCGAACGATGATAAATGTCGCCTGAACACAGCAAGAGGGGAAGCGGTCTTTTCTTTTAAGTAATCGATTAGCGCGTTCAGCTCAGGGTCTGATCGCTGTTGATCTGCGAAAGTGCTGGCGCTTACCGGTCCCAAAGAGGCGTTTTCGTCATCTTCATTCGCCGGCGCATCAACGGGGCTCGTGACAAGCAGTCTGCATCGGCGTGCTTGCGACCTGAGTTGTAGACGAGACAGTGATATCGAATTATTGAAGACGTAGGTTCCATCGGGCAAGGCGGCCGGAGGGGTCTCTCAAATTTGCCAGCCAGCAGAGCGCATGGCGATCGCTTACCACCTTGAATGGTCGGCCGTATAAGTACGGACGGAACTTTGAAGTGACCCAGATGATCGAAAGGCACTCGGTGGTCGAGGAATTGGCCTCGGCTTTCGGTAGCGACCTGCTAGCGTAGGCGATTACTTTCTCATGTTCGGCATTCTTCTGAATGATAACGGTGCCTAGGCCCAGACTGCTCGCGTCGGTACGTATCTCAGTCTCGGCGTTATCATCATAGTGGCGCAGCATAGGAGGGGACTGAAGGCGGCGCTTAAGTTCATCGAAGGCTTCCGCTTGTGGTGCTTCCCGTTTAAATGACATGTCTGCCTTTGTAAGCTGCGTCAAAGGTTTGGCGAGGCGCGAAAAGTTCTTGACGAATCGTCGGTAATGTGCGCACAGTCTGAGGAATCGGCGCAAAGCTTTTTTGTCACTTTGCTGTGGAAACTGTGCGATCGCAGCTGTTTTCTGTGGGTCGGGGCAAACTCCCTCCTTGCTGACGATATGAGCAAGAAACAACATCTCGTTGAAGGCGAAGGGACATTTCTCTGCTTTCAACGTGGAACCTGAGGACTCGATTGCGTCAAGTACTGCTTGAAGCCTTCCCAGATGGTGTTCAAAGTTTGACGAGAACACAACGACGTCGTCCAAGTATAGTGAAACGCGGCTGGTGCGGTGCACAAACCAAATGGCCTTACCTTGAATTCGGAGCAGCCATCCGGTGTATGAACGCCGTCTTCTCGCGGTCTCTTTCGTCGACCTCAATTTGCCAGTAGCTGCTCTTCACGTCCATCAACAAGAAGTACTTAACGTTATAGAGCCAGCCCAGAGTGTCGCCGATGCGGGGAAGCAGGTAGACATCCTTCATAGTTATGCCATTCAAGCGGCGGTAATCAACGCAGAAGCGAAGTGTGCTGTCTTTATTCTTCGTCAAAATGACTGGTGCCGACCAGGTGCTGCTGGAAGGCTGCATCACGTCATCACGCAGCATTTCCTCGACTTGATCGCTTATGGCCTGGCGTTCTCGCGACGATACACGGTAGGGGCTTTGACGTAGCGGTCGAGCGTTTTCATCGGTGATGATGCGATGCGTTGACAACGGAGTATGCCGCACCTTCGAAACTGAAGAAAAGCACTTGCTGTAGCCTAAGAGTGCAAATCCGGCCTTGTCTGTCTCTGGGGAGCGCTGGGTTAATGTCGAAATTGGGCTGTTTGGCTCGGTTGGGTGCACCGTCTTCATGTTGGCTGGGGAGGGCGAAGACTTAACGGGTGTTCGCTAGCTCGCCAAGAAAAGGAATCGTCGTGCCCTTGTTCAGGTGCCGGTATTCGTCGGTGAAGTTCGTGGCGAGTACATCAGCTTGTCCATGACGGTAACGGACGATGCCTCTTGCGATAGCAAGTGCTCTATCCAGTAACAACTGAGTATTTCCTCCGACAACCCCTTCAGTAATTTTGACTTCTTTCGTAACCGCAGGAACGATGACGCTTGATCGGGGCGGTACAGTCAATTTTCCGTCGAGGACGTTGAGAGCGGCTTGATGCATCGATGTTCCCGTAGCAGGTATGGCTTTGTCGGCCGAGAGCTTGATGAGTTTGGATTTGAGGCCGATGACCGCTCGATTCTCGCTCAGGAAATTATTGCCTAAAATCACATTACGGGAACAGTGCTCTAGGACGACGAAGCTAGTAGGGTACCCTATTGCAAAAACCAGCGTCTCGAGTGCGAAACCAGTAAGATTTTCGCGCTGGCTTTGCACTGGATCTGCTGGGCACGCTGGAGGTTTGCGATATTCACTGGAGCAGTAACGGCAAGACACTGGCTGCACTGGTGCGATGGGAGAAAAACGCTGGGATTAGACGTTTGACGCTGGGTGTGTCGCTGGCATCCGCGATGCACTGGGAGAAGCGCTGTATGTGCGCTGGGCCGCACTGGTCCCAGTGCCCCAGTATAGCCGGTGCGGCCTGCGGCGTCAGCCGGAGTAGCATCCCTCAGGGGCCAACAGGGCAACAGCGTACTTTCAATCGACCATCGGGGGGCATATGAAAAATATGGTTCAAGCAAGCGTTTTTTTGCTGCGAAGTCGTTGCGCATTTGTAAGAAAACAAAGGCAGTATCTTTTTTCTAGAGTTTCCATGTTTCGATAGGTCGTTTCGAGCGTTTCGAGAGCGACAACGATCGCCGCGCCTCGATCTCATGACAGACTGACGATTAACGCACTACTAAAGCTGCAATTGAATAATGTGGGCTACCATGCATAACCAGCTTCACAGCTGATCTTAAGGGCACTCTAACACAATGACTACTGCCAAAATGTTCAATGCGGGCTCAATCGTAGGCGAGCGTAGCCTGCACCACGGCCCAGTATCAACAGCAGAAAGAAAAACTAAAACGAGGAAGAGAGTAGTTTGCCGAGCGATGGGTCCATGAGAGAAAAAGCAACAACATACAGCGCGTGTAGTACGTAATATTTGGCGTGTTTCTCAAGCTTTTGCGCTCCTTCTTCCTCTGCGCACAAGCAGCCGAGCACTCGGTCATCGCAACGCTTCCCGCAATGTTTACATACAAGTAAGGTTTAGTTACACGCAATTAGGGTCATCGCTGCGGCGCTTGCCGGTATTGAAGCTTGGTTGCACGTTTTTCCTTGAAGGCTTCTACTAAAGCTCCGTGTTCAGCGAAAATTACGCCCACGGTAGCAGAGCACCACCCAAAAGCCAGCGTTGGTAAATTTGCCAGCGATGTCCAACTCCACATGTTAAAATGATTCCAGTGCACAAAATAGCACGCATAGGCACCCAGAACATTAGTTGCAAGTCGTGAGAGCAGACAGCAATCTAAAATGATCATGAAGTTGCAATTGTTAGAGCGGTAGCAATGGCCTGTAGACTGCGAAACATGAAGTCCCAACCTTATAAATGCGGGTCCTGACATAAAATGCAGAAATGTTTTCAGAAAATCCAGTTCTCGGCGTGGCCGAGTGGTTAGCGTGCTGAGCTAGTGATTGGAATGTACATACGGACTTAGTTAGAGGCACGCTTGGTGAACTGTTTTTTTTTCTTTTTTTTTACTTTTTTAAGGTTTTTTTATGTACCTAACTTGTTTCGTTACTTTTTAATTTTTATCCCACGCCTTTTTTTTCCGGGCGAACAGTGCCGCCAGAGCGGAGCGTCCCAGTATGCCGCGTCCCAGCGCGCCCAGTGTCCAGCGTCATACTGGGACCATAATCAGGCATGGCGCTGGGGCGCTGGCTCCCAGTGGCACTGGTTTTTGTAATAGGGTAGGTACGTTCATTTAACCTTAAACCTTACGGTGCATCGTCCCGACGGCGTAATAAGGTTACCATCACCGATGCCAGTGGTGTCGGCCTCGGCGCCGTCCTCGCCCAGCGCAAGCCTGGCTTCTCCGAATACGTTGTCGCTTACGCAAGCCGTGCTCTTACCAAAGCCGAATCCAACTACTCCGTTACCGAAAAGGAGTGCTTAGCAATCGTGTGGGCTATAACGAAGTTCCGCCCTTACTTATACGGCCACTCCGAGGTAGTTACAGATCATCACGCTCTCTGCTGGCTCGCGTCTCTCAAGGATCCGTCTGGCCGACTCGGGCGCTGGGCTCTCAGGCTTCAGGAATACGACATCCGTGTAGTGTACCGCTCTGGCCGCAAGCACTCTGACGCCGACGCTCTTTCTCGGTCACCGGTGCACTCGCCTAACTCATCGTCCCCTCCTCAAGCATCCTTGTCAGCACTCACCATTGAGGATATGCCTTTCAAGCAACGACAAGATCCTTGGGTCTCTAACCTGCTAGATATCCTTGGCACTACTTCCGCGGCTACGCATCCTCGGGCACTCCGCCGACAGGCCTCCCATTTCACCATTCGGGACGGCCTTCTCTGCCGAAGGAGCTACAACTCAGACGGCAGAACGTGGCTTCTTGTCATTCCGCGCCACCTACGCTCCGAGGTTTGTGCCCACCATCACACTGACCCGCAAAGCGCTCATGCCGGCGTGCTGAAAACCTATGATCGAATTCGTCAGAGGTACTACTGGCGGGGAATGTACAATTTCGTACGGCGCTACATTCGTTCTTGTACCGCCTGTCAACAACGCAAGACTTTTCGCCACCCCGCTGGCCCTCTCCAGCCTTTACCGTGTCCAGCTCGCCCGTTTGATCGCGTGGGAATCGACCTTTTTGGTCCGCTACCATGCAGTGCCGCTGGTAGTCGATGGGTGATCGTCGCCGTCGATCATCTAACCCGTTACGCCGAGACTGCTGCACTTCCCGCGGCGACAGCCCGAGAGGTAGCCCATTTTCTTTTGCACCACTTCATTCTTCGACACGGCGCCCCTCGCGAGCTACTCAGTGATAGAGGTCGTGTCTTTCTTTCCGAAGTAGTTCAAGAGCTCCTGTCGTCTTGTAAATCGATACATCGGGCTACAACTCCGTACCACCCACAAACAAACGGCCTCACGGAGCGCTTCAACCGTACGCTTGGGGACATGCTCGCAATGTATGTTACATCTGAATCGGGAAGCTCCAACTGGGACCAGGTACTGCCATTCGTAACGTTCGCGTACAACACTGCCACCCAAGCAACAACTGGGTTTTCGCCCTTCTTTCTCTTATATGGCCGTGAACCATCTTGTACTCTGGACACAATTTTGCCATACCATCCAGATGCCTCTGAGTACAGTGCTTTGTCAGATATTGCACAGAATGCCGAGGAATGCCGTCAGCTAGCTCGCACGTTTACCTGCAACACTCAAGGCTATCGCAAAGATCAGCATGATACCGATACCCCTGCTCCCACGTTCCTGGCCGACAGCTTCGCTTGGCTATGCGTTCCTGCCACCAAAAAACTAGACACCAAATACCATGGACCTTATCGCGTCTTGGAACGCACATCCCCTGTGAACTACGTCATCGAGCCAGTCACCCCTTCTTCCGACCACCGCCGTCGCGGCCGCGAGGTTGTCCACGTTAGCCGCCTCAAGCCATATTAGCCGCCTCAAGCCACCCTCTGGTCGTCTCTTCTCCCTGAGTCGCCAGGATGGCGACTTCTTCACGCGGGGGAAATGTAAAGAAGAGAAAGAACTGAAAACGCTGCGGCATTGCCATCACCATCGCTGGGCTCCGGCGCCCATCTCGCTCGCGCTGAAGCTGCGCCCTGCGGCTGGTATCCCGATCCTGCTGTGCCCGATTTACTGCCAGCGCTAGACCTTCAAACCATCTATTAAATCCACATTTCAAGTTGAACAATAGTAGAGTAGAACGTTGAGCTAGTTAGTGTAACATCTAGGACAAAGGCAGCAGAGCAGGGGAACAAAACCGAAGAAGCGCACACAGACACAAAGACAACGCTGCACTGACAACTATATTGATCTTAACCCGCGCATCTTTTCTCCCTTCACTTTACCTCTGCAGCTAACTTATTCCTTATCTTTAACATCCTGCCAACAAGCGTAATCTAATTCCTTTTTAACAGTACCACTGAAGGCGTGGTAACACATTCGTCTTCCGAGTTCCTGATTGCACGTGCTTCGAAAATTTCATTTGTTAACCTGTCCTTATTCCTTCTCAAAACCTTCACATTGTGAAGGCCAGCTGGACATTTTTGGTCTTTGCAAATACAAATAAAGCAGCCTTTGCAGTGCACTGCGAGGTTGGTGTCTGACTTCTCCGATATTGCTGCAGCGTGCTCTCTAATTTTGTCATTAATGAATCTTACTGTTTGTCCAAGTATTGGTTCCCACAATGTAAGGGAATCTGGTAGACAATCCCCTGGATACAATCGGAGTACCTTGTCCGGTGCGCAGTTTGGCACCTAGACTTAAACTCCTGGTTATTCACTCGAGCAAACATGCCTTTGGCTCTGTTTTATGTCGCAGGGAACTATTCGGATGCCATGTCTGTGTCCAATCTTCATCAAATCATGGGTCAATCCATGATCATATGGTACCACTGACCACTTATTTCTTTGTGTAAAGAAATAATGTAAAGGGCATCCTCGGAAAGAGGAGCCCTCCAAGCTTACTTTGCATGCGCTTTTACTGCTGATTCTGATCACATGTCGGTGACAGCACTTTGCAAAGTGTGGAGGCCACGCGCTCCTGTGTTCTCTCTTATACTGCTTCTAGCTGTACTATGTCGTATACGTACATGCCAAAGTTATTGGCACGAGCACAAGACTGCCCGTCTTAATTGCGTGATAGAAAACGTTATGCGCTCACATAACCTTTACTGTGTTGAAGAGCTGGAAAAGAGCAGACATTTTCTGCCAGTAAAATAGTCTGTCTCATAATCATTATCATCATCATTTTCTATCCCTTAAAGGCCCCAAGTGGGGTATTACATTCGGGGGGGGGGGGGGGATCGATAATATATGTATCAGTGGTCAGTAAATGAAAAACGGAACAGGCACTACAATGCAGTAATACAACAGCAATACAAGAATACCATAAATTGTACCTGAGCACAATTCAAAAACTCCTAAAACAGACTATGGGCAGTATAAGAGCAAAAACAAATGCAACATAGACCGCAATCACATAAACTCGAAAGAATAAAAATTGCACAGAAAGGAAACCATTGTAGTTCTTCGTTTAGATGGGCAGCGAGTATAGTCGTAAATTTAAATGTCGTGCTTGGAGGCAATTGATTCGGGTAATTTATTCCATGCTGCAATTGGTCTAGGAAAAAGGACCTGTTGAAAGCACCAGTGTGACCATGAAGACGCTGAATGCTCATTGAATTATAATGGCAACGAGAAGTGCGTAGTGGCGACTCTAAGAGCAAGTTTGGTCAATGAGGACAAAGTTGTGCAATTTTCCGTCGGAATTTCCAGTGGGTGAAGGTCAAGGGAGGCTTTGATACCAGTTATGTAATCCAAATAATGTGCGCTAATATGTTGTTATCTGAGCACTGTTGCGATACAGTGCTTGTCGTTCAGACTTAGCACTGTATGCCACTGCTTTTTTAGAGTACAAACATTTTCGTTGAATTGGGAACCAGAAATCTTGCATCTAGAAAGAAAAGTGCAAATTTTCTTAGGCTCACTCATTCAGAATGCACCTTGAATATTTTAATCTGAGCGCTCGCTTTAGCTGTTTCATCTGAGGCAGTTGAGACCATTGCGCATTATTTTGAGCAAGTGAGTCCATTTAACCGAGCAGCTGGCGGGTATGTATGTAGGCACACCTTCTTCCTGTAGGTATTGCTTTATGTGCACTGGAATATGGACACTGCCTCCTTGCATTCCAATCTTATAGTTGGTGCTGTGCAGTGGTAGCTCATATGTCTGTTGGTTGTACAATACATAGCTGCCTCTTGTGGTGCCACCTCAAGGACGATTTCTAAACTCTGTGATACCTTTTTGATTATGTCTGCAGACCTTGTGCAGGAGCAAATGGAAAAAAAGGTTATTTTCTAAGGCCCTGACAAAGGCAAATAGGTTTTACTCAGTAGCATTGTTGGTTGCTGCACGACATAGTGCAAGTGATTTCTAGCTGAGTAGCATCTTTGTGTTGCTCTGTGCTGTCGGTTGCTAAATAAGTTTGGGAAATTTAAACTTCACCCATCTGAAGCTCGGATGCGCAGTGTTGCTCATGTTTTCTTTGTGTAATGTTCTGTTGTTTTATAGAGTTGCCAGAACTTGTTGACGTCTTCAATACTTCTGGGATGGCTGCTGCAGTAGCAGGAAATACTGGAGGTGCTGAGTGTTTTATCCGTCCTGTAAGTGTTGATCAACTGTTGCAATGAAAATTAAGTTAACCTGTAGCCCTTTATAAGAGGCACCTATTCTACTTTATTTTTTTATACCTGTTGCTAAGAATGATTCTCTCAGAAAGTACTGTGTGTCAAGTTAGGCAGTGTAAATGCCTCATTGGGGGACTGAAAATTGACCTGACAGGGCTGCACAGTCTAAGCAGTAAAAAATCTAATCATCCCAGATACACCTTGAGTTTTACTATGAACAGAGGAGTTTAACATCAAGTCTAAACAAAGTTTGTTGTGCTGTTGGGACCATGAAGGTGGCACATCTATTAGATCAAAGTGGGGAATTTGCTTGTACGGTTAAAGAGCACTGAACAAGTGTGAGGGGGAGCCTCAGTTAGCAAGCCGAGCCAACATTTCGACAAAGGGACTTGTCTTTATCTGGGCAGCACAATTATTGGTGGAGGTTTTAAATACGCTTTTGCTTCCGAAGAAGAAAAACTAGGAGGGGGGGGGGGAGGAGAAAGAAGCAGGGCTAGAAGTGAAAGAATGTTTCCTTGGGTATGAATTTCTATGAGCATGGAACCAGTGCTTCCATCATCGCATGAAAAAAAAAAGAAAAGCAGCAGCAACAAGAAAATCTAATATGCGAAGTAGATGATTGTCAGCACCTAAAGCAGGTTCGATGCTGACACGTGTATCTTGAAAGGGGACAGGTAGAACGAAAGGAAGAAGATGGTTTACCCGGTATGAAGGAGTACTGAACAAGGGGGTAAAAGGGGTACGCCTCAGTTCACAGGTCGAGCCAACGTTTCGACAAGTGGACTCGTTTTCGTCTGGGCAAAGTGATCATCACTGGCAGGGGTTTAAATACGCTTTTGCTTCCGAAGAAGAAAAGTTTAGGAGGGGAAAGTGGGTGAGAAGAAAGTAGGTGAAGGAGTGTGGAGGGGAGGATGGGTGAGAAGGAAGTAGGTCATGAAGTGAAAAAATAAATAAATCTTGAGTACATATTTCTCAGCCTGGAACCAGGCCTCTTGTGGCCTGCAAAAGAAGTAAAAGCAGCATACCAGGAAAAACTACAATACCGGGTAGATGATTAGTCACCACATAAGAGGGTTTGGTGCAGATACACCTTACAAAGGGACAGGCTTTGCAAAGGGTTCTGATAATGAATATATCTAAGGGGGTCAATTCTTAAAACTTTCTGCAAAGCTGATGGTGGTGGGGGGGGGGGGAAGAGGGGGAGGTGAGTACAAAGTCACAGGATAATAACCGCACAGTGAACCACAAATGACATGCAAAAAAAACGTTTGAGGACAAACTCAAGCACCAAGTGATAAGGGGGAAATGTGTTTGGAGAAACATGTACAGCTTATGCTATTGCAGAAGGGAATTAGTGTACATGCGTTGTGAATACGGGCGGCGCTGCATGCAGCGACGGCCACGCGCTCCGAGTGTTGTTTCCCCGAATAGTTATGTTGCATAGGGAATATAATTAAGGGATTCTCTTAAGTGGTGACTGATCATCTACCCGCTATTGTAGTTTTTCCTGGTATGCTGCTTTTACTTATATTCATGTACTTATTTACCATTATTGCCATCAGCGCTTGCAATAAGTTAGCGAGCACTGGCGGATGCAGGCATGTACAGTGTTTTCGTCTTATCAAAGAAAGTGTCTGAGATTGGCATTCTGCGTAGTCGGTCTGGATGTACACGTTTTTTAATGGCAGGTGCATTTGCTATGAAATGCCTAGACATTTTTGATATGCGAAATATTCAGCTCCAATTTGTACTTCTCGGTTAAGTTTGTCATTCAAGTTTCACGCCCCAAAGCGACTCAGGGCTTGAGAGACGATGCTCTGGAGGGTTCGGGCCAACTGGGATTTTTTAGGTTGCAGTAAAATCACAGTAGACACGGGCACCTCGATTTCCCCGTTGGAACGCAGCCACTGCGGTTACGATTGATCCCGCCTCCTCGGGGGCACAAGACGAACGCCCTAAACAGCAGTCGAATGCCGCAGCAGTGAATTTGTACCTTTAGGTGACTAACTTCATTATCAGATGCCAGATGTCATAACATTTCTTAATAACGTCGATGCGAAGGTTTCCAGCTTGTCGTCCTATCAGAACAATAAAGCATCAGAGACACTATTTTTGGTAGCGCCAACAATTCGTTCGATTATTACATTATTATAGAAAAAAACATATGGTGAGTCGTCATCGCATACAGCAAGAAACCTAGCCAGGGCGGTCTCCTGGAAAACGAACTTAAGAAGAAGTATAGAGCATCGAGGCAGAGGGTCGCAGCTTGGCAGGGATTTTCACAGATTGAGAATGGTAGTGTGGTATCCCAGGAGTAGTGTGGTGGTGTGGCATACAATAGGAAGAATGGGTGTACTCAGTCGTCTTATGCAGTTTAGTCTCCCAATTCTTATGCCCTGCGTCCACGTACATGGCTAGCATGTTGATAAGGGTACTGCTAACACGGACAGTAAAACCATTTGTCTAGAGCTGGTATCACGTGGAGTGTCGGGAAGTTACAGCGCACAAACGAATGAGCTCTAAATTAGCGCAGAATTGGCGGCGCCGATTAGTGATGATAGTTAGTGGCGACCTGTGTATAAAGATCACAGCGTTTATGAGAAAAGGCGACGCGTAATGTCCTTACAAAATGGAATAGCGGCGATTTGGCAGTAGCATGTGAGGTATTCGGCGCAGATTATAATCCAGCTATTGCCATTCAAGGACTTCGGAAACGTACCTACGAGGTGAATGCCCACTTGATCGAATGAAACTTACGGGACCAACACTGAAGGCAGGAAGCCAGATGGAATGGTGGTGAGATGTTTGCGATGTTAACACTTGTTGAAAATGGGTTCGCATTGTTCAATCCTTTTGCGCATTCTGGACCACTAGCAATTTCCTTGATCATGGTGGGATGTTCGAACTGTTTCCAGATGCCGAGAAGTCGGATTAGCGGGCATACACGTAATATGCCAATGCAACATGTCTTGGGAACCCCGAGTATTATGGCTGGCGGACATGGGATTCTCTTTTACGTAGGAGGTCATGACACGCACAAAATCAGCTTTTAGCTTCGCTGGCATCGGCGGTGCCAAATAGATGCTGCAGAATCTTGTCCTATTGCTGCTTTTTTTTTCTTGAAATCTTTCGGTTGGGGAAAGCCTGCTCAAGGGCCGAAAATTTGTTTCAAAATTGTAGCTGTGGGATCGAGTCGTGGCCACTGGCATTGTAGAAATGTATTTTGCGTCTGCATGACGCCTCCCGCTTTCTTAACCCCTGGCGAACTCATATTACGGTAGCCGGCGGGCTCTGCCAGCGAATTGACCATATGGGGCTGGAAGGTTCTGCAGCCAACAAATGAATAATAATCAATTACGACACTGAAAGACGGTAAACTATGCAGCGCGGAAATGACAACCAGGCATTGCTGTTCGGTAACTAATTTAGCTCTGGCTTGGTCATGGTACGACTTGCGTAAGAAATAATAAGTTTTTCTTCCTCGTTGTGCTGGACAAGAAGTGCACCGAAACTGATTCCTCTATAGCGTCCGTGTGAACTTCTGTTGATGTAGCAGGATCGAAGTGGCTTAGAATTGGCTTGGATAGTAAAAGAAAGACAAACTGACGGAATTACGCGTCTCACTATGGTGGCCAATTCTAAAGTGACGTTTTTGTTGAGAACGCACTTCAGAGCGCAGGCCACGTCACAAATGTGATACGAAGACAACCCTAGAAAACTGTAGAGCTTCTTGAGTGTCTACGGCGAAATAAATTGAATCAACAGGGGTGCTTTTTTGAGCCAGTGAGTCAGCGCTTGTGAGTCAGTGATTGCGTGAATCTCTCGGTTGGTTGCGTCTCCGTAGGTGATAACCCACACGATCGCCGCAACTTCCGCTTCCGTGATATACAGTGCGGGCTGTATATGCTGTAGACTTTTGTGTGAGTCAACCACTACGGCTGCTGCTGCGGGCGATTTATGCTCGTCATCATCATCATCATCAGCAGCAGCAGCAGCAGCAGCAGCAGCAGCCTGAATATACCCACTGCAGGGCGAAAGCCTCTCCCATATTTCTCCACTTAACCCGGTTCTGTGCTAGCTGCATCCACTTGACCCCTGCGAACTTCTTAATCTCATCCGCCCACCTAACGTTCTGCCGCCCCGTGCTACGCTTTCCTTCCCTTGGAATCCAGTTTGCTACCCTCAGCGACCATCGGTTATCCTCTCTTCGCACTACATGTCCTGCCCATGTTCATTTCTTCTTAATTTCTACTAGAATGTCGGTAACTTGAGTTATTTCTCTGACCCACTCTGCACGCTTTCTATCTCTTAATGTTACCCCTACCATTTTTCGTTCCATAGCCCTCTCGGTTGTCCTCAACTTAAGTAGAACTCTCTTCGTTCGCCTCCACGTTTCAGCCCCATATGTGAGTACAGGCAAGATGCAACTGTTGTATACTTTCCTCTTGAGCGCTACCGATAAGGTGCTAGTCATAGTCTGCGAGTGCTTGCCAAATGCGCTCCATCTCAATCTTATTCTTCTTGTTATTTCTGTATGCTCGTGTAGAGTGGCATCTGCATATAGAATTTTCGGACTCCGTTCCACTTAGCGCCTAATGTAATTCACTCTTGTTTTTCTTCTGCCTTGGTTGTGGACTGAAGACATGTTCTTTGGGAGTGGTGCCACATGTACTGTCTCCCGGTATGAAATAGGAATGCTATGTTTTGACTGGATGGCTTGCAGGTCCTCATTCATAGTGAAGACTAAATGAAGTCGTCACGGTGCATCTTTGAGCTGGAGGTTGATGCCCGCGTGCTCGGTTAGAGACGCTCCGTATAAAATTCATTGTCGCTCATAATGATGCGGTGCTTGCATAAGTGTGGCACGTTAATAAGCTAAAACCATTTCAGAAGGTGACCCAGACCTCTTGGGAAAATGGCACGCTTTCTTATGCCGCCCCGTAAGGCGAGTGATTTATGTCGAGCTCTAAATAGTGACAGGCTTCCACGGCTCGGTCAAAGAAATCTTAAATTGATGAATGGTTCTAATAGCCTATCGCTCATATGCCCAGCATGAGTGCATTGCTTAGGTATTGTGCGAACCGTCAAACTTCGTCAGCGGCATTTTTTTCCAGCGCTCTCCTACATATTTTGAAATTTGGATTTCATAGTTGTTTACGGACCAAGCTGTTCGTAACAAAACTTCATCCAGTGGAAAATAAGGAAAAACAGCTTATACTAAGCCTAAAAATTCACATGGGGTTGTGAGCGCTGTCAGAGCCTGTTACAGTCCTTAAGCCTCTGTTACGAACTGATAATCCAGTGGGTTAACAGCGTCAATGAAGACGATATTGTCAGCATTTGTCCTGACAAATACCCATAAATCTGCAGTTCTCCTTTTAAGCCTAAACTTTGGTACCTTCGTTGGTCTTCGACACTGAGGGTACTGATAAGTATTGCACTGCCACGCGTCAGCTGGAGGTGATCACCTCCAGTCACTTCGATAAGGTTACACAAGAGTTTCCACGCGTTATGCCACGTTTTTCTGGAATAGGCAGGAACACTGAAGAAAGGCAGAATGCTACTAATATAATGATTCATAAAGCGCGGTCCTCAGAACGTAAAACTAGACTCTAGTCCTTGCCGCTCTTCTGTGATTTCCGGCATTCAAAACGAAGTAACGCATAGACAGCGCCACCAGCTTATAGTAGACTGTTTATTTTAAAAGGGCATAAGGGCATTCCGTTTGGAGAGAATACAGGTGCTATCTTCGACAGCACATGCCCTCGGAAAACCAGAGCAGAAGCTTGGCCGGAATACACGATTTAGGAGATGGACTCCTACATAGTGTCAACATGGTCGACTCTTGCTTCGGATTCAGGGGAGCTCCGCTCCTCGCCCCAGTACGATGCACCGACAAGTGACTGCAGCAGAACCGCTGGAACAGCAGAAAGCAAATCCGTTTTTTTTTTTTGGCGCACCACTGCATTGTGTTTGTAATGCACTTGATACTCTGTACTACATATCGTGTGTGAAGTTGCTTCACTTACACAGAGTGCAGCTGTCAGAGAATATTTTGCATTTTGATATCAACCGGCCCTCATAAAACACCCAGCAGGAGAGAACAATTATATTACGAATTTACAGTGGTCAACGTGCGTCATGACTAACTTGCACAAATCAGAGACTTAGCAATTTTGTAATAAATTACGTTGCACTATCAATTAACTAGTACCATATAACGAGTGTTCGGAATATTCAAATGAACTCCAGAGATACCTTCTCGAATAAACGTTCTAATCAAGAGAAATCCGTTTGGAAAAAAAATGCACGTTGCTGAACATATCAAAACAAATGAGTTGACTGCATGTTGTTCTTAACTTGTTTTAGACTGCACCTAACTGTCGCTCTTTTCTTCATTGACAGCAGAATTTTCTTCGTTAATGCGGGAAGCAGCAGTTCGTTGTTCTTCATATTGAGAAATATTTGTGCCGAATGTTATGTAGTAGACTTAACGCGCCTTAATTTACGTGATATTCCGTGACAATCTTACTAGGATCACAAACGGTTTTACAATAATAGTACACATACGCGAAAAGCTGCGCATTGCGTGCTTTGCCAATAAGCGCTGCGGCTGCCGCCAAATAGCGTACGCAGCATGCGCCTGAAATTTGTGTATACTCTGTGATTTTTTTTTAAATTTTCTGATATCAGACAGACAGAAAAGTTCAAACTTATTTGGCATGGGTAATTGTGTCCTTTGAAGGAGTTCGTACATTTCGTCGTTGCGTGTTAGGAAAGAACCATGCTCCACGACTAGCACTTTTCATGCGATTTAGGTTGGAGAAGGAGGAATTTTCGAACAGCTTCTTTTCCAGCAAGCCCCTTTTGCGGCCCAGCTGTAGGTTTCTCTGTTGTTTCTGGTTTTATTGTCGCGTATTCTTGGATAATTAACAATATTAGTTTAAACACAAAGTATCTCAGACGCATACCTGAGAGCAAAGCCCCCATAAATATGTATCTTGAAAGACCAGCCATGGCAATGAGTCCTGCAAGAAAAAAGAACATAACATAAATTTGTAAACGTTTTCAACCCTGTGTGTTTAGTTATCTATAGAAGTACCATCATGATGTAGATTGTTATCTGAACTGATTATGAAGGACAGTGCTTCCGGCCAAGACTTCAAATTGCCACGTATCTGTTGCTATGCAGAAAAATTTTATTCTAAAATACAAGGCGATTTTTATATCCGTGTATTAGTTACTACGGCAACTGTGAATTATTGTCGTTAAATATGAAAGCAGGAAAATTCACCTTTATTGAACAGAACACAGACAATGCAAGAGATTATATGGGATCTGCTTTGAAAGGGTGATATGTAAATTCGTCAAGTTAGACTTTGCCTCCTAATCTTCTCCAGGGTGAGGTGAAAAGATGGCCGCTTTTTGTATTGTACTATGATATCTGGAAATATTTGAAATTTACCTCCTTTGAAATTGGCTATTCATCTCTAAGTACATGATAAAAAAAATGGACTGCTACATTTCTTACGACATTCTTCTATTCCTTGCTGATGGCAAAAATGAGTAACCATAAGTTAAAGTTTATGATGGGCGAAACGTTTCAGCGAGACAGATGATTTTTAGATAAAACACTGCTACAGCTAAGCATAGTGGCTTATCGCATCATTCGTTGTGAGTTGACAGAGAGTCAAGTATACAGCTCGTCCGCCCAACCAGGCTGTTAAGGAAACGACCCGCGGTCAACGCTGTAGGTCCGGTTCCGAGAAATCTTTCAGGAAACCTGTGCCATGACAAATGGCGGTGATGGCGAAGGGAATGCGACGCTGACATCAGTATTCGGTAAGTATGCTTGGTCTTATCTGCCAATTGGCGGTATTGCTCTTTAACGAGGGAGCGAAAACCACTAAACGCACGTAGCGCAGCATCCGGTTATCGGTCGGGCCCACATCAAAAGACTGGCGGATCATTGTTGTGAGCGGGAGGAAGGTCGGCAGGAACACCTTTAAGGTTGGATTGTTTACGGAACGGAAGGGATAAGCTGGCCCGCATGTCGACACGGCTAATTCTAAACTGCTGTAGCGAGAAGCATTGCAATGATACACCTATATAGGTGCCTGGATTCGTGCGTTGTGGAGCACTCACATTCTCGCGCAGCAACGGCTTCTGCTTTACTGGTTGTTCTGGAATGTCCATTAAATCTGAAGAAATGCATTTTTACACAGCAAAATATCGCCCGGTTGGAATCAATCATCAATATCAAGGAGCCGGCTACAGCAGCAACGATTTCTCTCAGCGGGGCGTCCTTGCTAAATAGGTTCGGTAAAATTTATAGATGGAAACGCTTCCGATCGAAAAAAGATTATACGCAGTAGTAAGACTTACCCAAGGGTTGTAGCGTTGCTATATGACTTCACACAAGAGCTGTGTACTGAACTGCTGCCTGTGCAGCTAAGTTTATATATCCCAAAAACCTGGGCTCAGTCATGATTGGAATGAAAAAGAAAAATTAATTAAAGTTTACTGACACCGCAAGTCATGATTGCATTCGTGTAAGTAAAAAGAGGCGGGCAGATTGAAAATAGGGCATTGTGAAAGCTATTTTGATATACTGCTGCTTCAGACAATCGAAAATCTGATGTCATTAATTTAAACGAAATTGTTTCGTAGAAGCAGCTTCCAGTCCACTTGCGTCCGCTACAAATGAGAGTGGTTAATTGTTTTAATTCAGCAGGGCAAGGACGGAGGTATTTTTTTTGCAAATCATTTTATAACATTGGACACAATTTACGCAATTGTGGTTGCGACTGAGCATACCGGTTAATGAATGCTCACCTCACTGCACTTTCCTTCAGAAATGGGTGGCAATTTAAATCTTCTTGAATATCCTCTTTTACAATAATATGTTTTCGAAGCAGCCACAAGGGGAATTGAAACTTTGAATCATGAAAAAGTTATTTGGCTTGAAAAATGTAATTCACAATGTTTCGCAGTGACAGCGTTGACACCGATAAGAAATCCCTAGAGACTGCCCTAAAGTTAGGTAAAGGAAGGAGTGATGGCTAGTATAAAATACTAGATAGTAGTCTCTTTAACATTTCTGATATCTGCGAAAATACATTATCTGCAATTTTACTATTTTGTAAAGGCGACATCTGCTTGAAAAGGAGCGTGCAACAAATATCCCTCGCTGAAATGAACCGGGTTTCTGTTGAGAGATCACGGGACCGAAGTAGACGCTCAGAGGTTGAGTCGTAAAACACGCAACTACCTAAACTGTCATTTGATGTGTTTTGAATGCTATACGTGTTAATATTATGGTAAACCTGCTATTCTGAAAAAAACGTTAAATGATATTTTAAAACCTGGATGGTGTACAATCCGAGCAACACAATGCTTTTCACAGCTTATAATGGCGTTGTTTAGATCATTTTCTGATACTTGAATGGCTGCTCAAAAATATCTTTCATATCTAGCTGCACCCCGCTGGCGTGAAGCAGTGGTTACGGTGCTCGACTACTGTTCCCAAGGGCGCGGGATCTAATCCCGGCCTCGGAGGCAGCTTTTCGATGGCACGCGCCCATGTGCTGTGCGATGTCAGTGCATGTTAAGGAACCTCAGGTTGTCGAAATTTCGGGAGTCCTCCACTGTGGCATCTCTCATAGTCTGAATTCCTTTGGGATGTTAAACCCCACAAAACAAAACAAACCATATCTAGCTGCTTTTACTCCCAAGCAAACATTGAAAATTGTTTTGTGATGAATCCTCAAAAAAGTGTCTCATGAGTTTCCCGCTACCATTTGCATCTTTCCCATGCAGACCGGTTTCGGTGCCGTAGAGAAAACCCTGATGGTAACGGGAAACGCATGGGATGCTTCATTGAGGTATCGTAACAGGCCTCCTTAAAAATGTCTCCATAAAGTGTGACAGAACAAAAATAATCACAAAGTTTGTTTCTATACTTCGGGCTATTAAATATTGATTCCGTTTTCATGATCAGCGGAATATAAATCTAGCCATTATATGATGCAGCTTCCACATCCGATTGGCCTGGAATGTTAACCAATGCGATAAGCTCAAACGAGCCCACGCCACGTGGAGACGGTCCACTCTCGTCAGCTTGCGGGAATTCCCACCACTTGGAGTATTCAGTTCCCGTTTTCTGGCCGACACCCTGAGCGTCACGAACATGCGTGATATCATCCGCGAAGTCACAAGGGATGAGATTCGGCAGCTGCTCCAGTCTACTGTCCGTACGGCTTCCTGAGCCTTATTGGAGGCTGTCAGCGAGAAAGTAAAACGTGCCCTTTATGCAAAGTGCTGTATGTTTTCTTCGCTTTTACAGCCCGTACATGCTTACAAGTCCTTTGCTCGTCGCTCGCCGCCATAGCAGCCCTACTCACAGCCTTTTCGCCGGTATTACTCGCCTGCAGAGCCACATAGTGCGGAGTAGGCACTTCAGCCGCAGCAGTGCAGGGTGTGATAGGCCGACTTATGCACGATAACCGACTGCCGCCCGCTGTGCTTCCACAGCCGAGAATGCGACCACGTCAAAAGTGATGGCTCTTACCGTGACCTTGGCATAAGTGGCTTCTTGCGGAATGCCCCTCTCTTGGAGTTCGCCGTGCAGCCCCATGACACAGCAGATTATCTGGGCAATTCACCACTACCCTAGGGGCTAGCCATCTTGAACTTCACTCATTATCGCCTCTTCTATACGATTCCCTCTTCGCTGCAATTTGCGGGAAAGACTCTTTCGGTCCGAAAGCTATATAAGATGACCTTCCCGATAATTCTCCCGCCGATCCTTTGATGGCTCTTCCTATGAACATCCAGGCAGAGTGAGCCACAATCTTGGTAATATTATTGAAGGATGCTATAGGACGGCACCCGTAGATTTCCTGAGAGTGTACAGCTGTAATTGACCTCGCCGACCGGGTCCGCTTGGTTGCAGATGGACATCACGTCTTCCACGTACATTGCTACTTCTTCATTTAGGAGCTCAAAGCAAGTGGTCAATTCACGCTCGCACGCATTCACGGCAGTCGCTGCTGGTGTCAGTCTCCAATTGCTTACAACGAAAGTACTCCTACGTCGGAAGACTCGCCTCGCTGTTTTCATACCAGGTCCGAGCGGCATCTTCTAAGCTGAAGTAGCCGTACCGGATCCAACATTGTCGTCACAGCCGTTGATACGCGCCGTGCTCGAACTGATCCAGCCAGCCTGTAGCGCCCTACGAGTAACCTCCGTGAAAGGGTTTGCGGGTCCGGGGATTTCGCAGACTCACACAAGAAGCAGGAACGCAGGGGGTGGCGTCTTACAGCTGTCGTGGACGCAGACATGGGTGCGCTCCGTCGAGGCAGGACCTCAATTCCGGGTCTGCGGCTGACAGAATGAACGGCGGTTCTCACAACAGGCACCGATCATGTACTTCGCCTCTCCGAAGAACGATGCAGCATCAGCCGATAATACCCAACGACCTAACATCACAGGCCAGACGAAGCCCAGTCGTAGACGTCGAGAGGGACAGTATAGGTTTTATCATCCAGACAAGAACCAGCTCGAGCTCACCCTCATCCGAGCTCGCCCACAAGGTCTAAGTGAGCCTTTTGCTCGAGCGGTGCCTGTGACAACATTTCAAGGAAAATATTTTTCACGTAAAAGTGTGAAATGAAAAAAGGTTTTTATCTCTAAAAGCCTAATTATTATATAACGTTTGGACTCAGACTGCCATATTGCATTGGGAAACTGAATGCATATATAACTCAAGATAAATCCAGTTTTTGAAAAGTTTATCTGGCACGTGGGTGAAATATCGAAAACGAAATGTAAGCTTTTCAATCGAAGATAAGTTGTCTTTGCAGTACACGTTTTTCGGTATTCCGTCAGGGACAAGGTAAGGGTGTGAAAAAATTGTTAGATAATAAAAGGCAACCGTATTTTGGGCAGCTAGTCAATGCTATCGATAATGTAAAAGTCAAATTAAAGAAGATATAGAGCATTTTTTTTAATTTTGGATGCCGTCAACCATGGTGCCTATTCGCATAATTAGATACTAGGGTGAAGTTATTATACCTGAAAGAGTGTGTCTGAATTTGGTCCTGTTTTTAACGCGAATTATGATTTGTTTCTTAAATTGCATCAAAAAGCCCTTTTATATGGAACTCTGTCATTCAAATATTGCTCATTTGGCTTGCTATCAAGATGCATCACTAGATTGAAATTCCCTATGCTGCATTTAACTGTTGAAGAAACATGAACAAGAACAGATCTTGCAAGGTTTATTGAGAACTTTGTTTGAAACTGCAGGGCCCAAATACCTCCGAAAGAAAATATACAGAACTTTAGGTATTGATATGCACGTTTTAAACAAACATAGGTGTTGTGGGTCATGGCATGTTGCACTACAAAAATATTTTATTGATATTTTTTGAGAAAAGAAGAACAATTTTGGAAAAGCAGAATAATGTAGAAAACGGTAATGAAACGTTACTTACAAAACGTTACACAGAGCCATATTTCATTTCACGGAAACATGTCATGCTATGTCCAAATTTATTTTTAGTTTTACCTCTAGGAGGACTTTAAGATATGACGGCTGACTTAAAAAGTTCTCAAGAGATAATCTAAGGGCATATTTCTCACAATTTATTTAAGCTGTTAAGTACAGGAGTATAATTTAGACTATCGTTTCATACTTATTATATGGTGTTTACGAATAGCATGAAACGAATAAACAATATACTTTTGCGGACTTCTTGAATGAACCAAATATTTTTAACAAGCCCACCGATATAAAAGGTACCTGTGCTCTGAATATATGCAGAGTAAAAATAATTGCATATAATACATTCTAATAAATTTCAATATTAGACTATCGCATCCTAATATTTCTTTTTTATCGCGGTTTCAAAAGCACTAGTCACCTGTAAGTGAGCCTGATAAGAAAACTAATTGCACAAGTTATTATTTGAAAATTCTTACTTTGAACTGAATTTATGAGGACTAACAGTATGTTAGTCGGGACCGAATTACATTACCGAAGATTGCTAATTGTATGTTTATTTTGCTGCGCAGATAAGCCTTATAATTTTCCAAACGTTATCCGCCTGCAGCAATATTCGAATGTATTTAAAGTTGCAAGGACTGTTCGTGGGACGGCTGGGCGTTGAAGATCTGCGCTCTGCCCGGTGGAACCAGGTTTCGAAACCCAGACCGATTTGTCATTTTAGACTGCAGAAAGTATTTCCTCTCTTGCTGTATGGCTGAGCGACAATCAGTGCGGAAAATTGAAAACTGCCATTTTGGAAATATACCCCACCATGAGCTATGCTCCTGACCTCATCTACAAATTACAGCCGCTTTCACAATTATATTGGGCAGACTGTTCATTATTATTTTATTATGATTTTGAAATCCAAAGTCGGCATCCAATTGTTTTGTTGATGATGCCTTCATATGTCTACAGGAATGGGATATGTCATTCGGATCATATCACTGTTAATTATTTTTTAACTGATGGAGACCTTTCTATATTTTCGGTTCGTCCTCCTACCATCCCAAAACGGCAATAAAGTATTTCTATGTGTGTTCTGCACACGAACACTCTTTTCTCATTTAGATGGTGCGTAGACTCTTTGACAAAAGTTCCCGGGGGCTGGGCTTCTGAGCCACTAGCTTCGTGAGTTCTGTAATTTAATTACAGTGTTCGGAATCTCATGATAGCAGGAAAATGGTTGGTCCTAGCCTCTCCATTGGGAAGGACCTCCACCAATGCTAAATCAGAGACACTATGCGGCTAAGAAGCACACACCTGGGCTCTACACTCTTAACAAAGGCTGTACGTTATCGGACACGGAAGTGCTATGTACATCACTGTTTTTCCTCTCGGGAATATTTCGATACCATAAATGCATAATGTCAAATACAGTTACTGCGAGATGGGGCCCAAAGTGCAGAGGCACATTTCACTTTTAGTTCGGTGCGATAATGAGACGAAAGCTCAATAATAGTGGAAATACCTTGCCCACATGTTAGAATGATGCACTCTTGATCTTGAGGACGAAAAACTGAGATGATACTGTATTGGTGTAGCACTAGAGAGCTGTAGCTGTCGATCACTCTGTAAACCTGAGATAATAATTGGGCCTCGGGAAATGAATAAGCCCGAAGAGCAATGGTGATACAATGTGCTGGCGCAATGTAACGAGCCTGTCGGCGTGAAAAAATAGATGAATATATATAACACCACGTTTACACTAAAATGCTGCGACGCTTCAAAAACTAGCTGGTTTTTTAATAGGTTCATTTGAAGATAGCATCCCCTTTCTTAATTCACACCAAAAGAGAAAGCAAATGGACTTCAAACTTTATAGACTAATTAGCCTAGTAACAGTTACGTACAAAGTAGTTATTAAGTAATAGCTGGAAGAATCGGGACAACCTTTGACCTCAATCAGGCAAAGGATCATGTTTTTGATTAAGAAAATGCCTTTGACTCGGAAAAATTATCGCAGAATTGAACGCAATACGAAAGAAGAGTGTATACGAACCGTTAAGGAAAGTAATCGCGAATATCATTAGTGGTTGCATAGTTTAGTGTAAAGAAAATAATAAAATTCCCGTAAAGGATGACGTTTGGCACGTAGACATAATCTCCTACATATTATTCTGAGCAGGCTTAGATCAAAAATTCAGAGACCTGAAATGGAAACAGTTAAGGATAAGGGTGGGCGAAGAATAATCTGCGATTAGCAGATGATGTTACCTTGCTAAGTAACAGCGATGATGAATTGCAAAAAAAGAAAGAATGCCTTGGCCAGGAAAAACCTAAATGCAGGACTAAAATTCGGTATGCAGAAGACTAGGGTATTGTTTAACAGTACAGGGAAGGATCCGAGGTTTACAATAGGTAGCGAGCACTCGGAGTGGTTGGCGAATATGTCTACATTGGAAGCGTTGTAAATGTCGAACTGGCCTGTTAAAGGAAAATACCAGCGTGAATAACATTGATATTGAGTGCATTTGGCTAGAAGTCGGAAATTTTGACTTGCCGCTTACTTTATCAGTGAAAAGCAAATATTATAACAGTTACACTTTACTTATACTCATAAATGCAGCTGTATTGTAGAAGCTAACAAAAAGCGTTGTAGTTAAACTGAGGACAATACAGACAGCTATGGAAGGGAAATGGAAGGTGTAGGTTAGGAGATAGAAAGCTTGCAGGTGCGTAAATGAAATATCTCTAGTTAAAAATATCCTAGTGGAAATTTAGGTGAAATAGCATGGGGGGCATGTATTGGGTAGAGAGGATAAATGTTGGTCTCTTAGTTTAACATATTGATTTGCAATGAAAGAAATGCGTAGCAGGGTGTTGAACAAAGTTAGTTGGGCGAATGATATTAAGTTCACAGGATTTAAGCGGACGAGAAATATAGGAGAGGCCTTTGCTCTGCACTGGGTATAGTCCGAATGATCATAATCAAGTCAGGCACAGAGGAGGGATAACGGTGTTGCATAGCAGAGAGGTGCTAGGGTTAGTTAGTTTGCATCTGGAAAGAAGAAAAACATGACTTGGAAGGGAATAGAGATGGAACAAAAACAGTAAGCACTTGTCACACAAATAAGACGCTGTCAGGAAAAACATTGTCGTCTAGGCTTTCAAGTCGACGAGTGTAAACATGTTCTGAGATTCATATCACCTATTAAAGGGTAGGGATTAAAGTGGTTCATTTGGACGCGGCATCTAATGTCTTTTATTTGCAAAGGCTGGGCGCGGTCCCCACTCCTAGTAACCACATCATTCACGAGCAGGCTACCCGGCCGTCTCCATCTGGAAAGCATTTATGACAGAAAACAGACTGATAGGAGAAAAAACCAAGGCGCACGTGTACTGTGCGATGTGTGTACATGTTATATAACCGCAGGCGGTCAAAACTTTCGTAGCCCTCTGATGTAGCGTCTGTCATAGCCTGACTCTCTTTGGAACGTTTATCCCGTAAACCCAACCAAATCAAAGAAGTCGTTGTTGTCTCGCGACTCTCTTGTGTTCCACGTTGAAAATTCAGGCTTCGCACTATGCATTGAATGCATAACCTCGTAAATATAAATGCTTACTTAATGACCATCGCTGTGAGCAGAACGGGAAGCCTGGGTGTCCCAGGAATATCTTTATTGATGCAGGGTCCTGACAGCCACAGAAAAATAATGCCGATACCTTTCAGTGTGGCCTCGTCGCAGACCTCGCGGATCCCTTCATTTATTTAAACACGTGACCCGTATGTAGCACCGCTTGAACGGCCTGGACAAATTATTTAGAACCAGTGAAAATCGACAGATTTGCCGAAGGACGCGGGGGATATCGTGCTAGAAAAACTGGCCACCCTGTATACGCAGTATCTGGTGTCATCGACGGTACCGGAACCATGGAAGAATGCAAACATTATCCTCATTCACACGAAAGGGGACTCTAAGGACCTTAAAAATTACAGACCAATCAGCTTACTGTCTATAACGTATGAGGTATTTACTAAGGTAATTGCTAATAGAATCAGGACAACCTTAGACTGCAATCAAGCAAAGGATCAAGCAGGGTTTCGGAAACGGTACTCTACTATTGATCATATCCATACCATCAATCAGGTGATAGAAAAATGCTCGGAATATAATCAGCCCTTATACATAGCATTCATTGATTACGAAAAAGCATTTGACTCAGTTGAAACCTCAGCGGCGATGCAGGCGTTGCGAAATCAGGGGGTAGACGAGCCGTACGTGAAAGTGCTGGAAGATATATATAGTGGCTGCACAGCAACCGTAGTTCTGCATAAAGAAAGTAACAAAATTCCCATAAAGAAAGGTGTTAGGCAAGGAGACACAATCTCCCCAGTACTATTCACAGCTTGTTTAGAGGAAGTATTCAGAGACTTGGAATGGGAGCAGTTAGGGATAAGGTTGCTAAGCAACCCGGGGAATGAACTGCAAATAATGATTGATGACCTAGACAGAAAAAGTAGAAAGGTAGGCTTGAAAATGAATATGCAGAAGACTAAGATAATGTTCAACAGCCTCGGGAAGGAACAGCAGTTTACATTAGGTAGCGAAATACTGGAAGTAGTAGGCGAATATTTCTACTTAGGACAGGTAGTAACCGCAGATCCGAACCATGAAAAGGAAATAACAAGAATAATAAGATTGGGACGGAGCGCATTTGGCAAGCACTCGCAGATTATGACTAGCTGCTTACCGGTATCGCTCAAGAGGAAAGTATACAACAGTTGCATCTTGCCTGTACTCACCTATGGGGCTGAAACGTGGAGGCTAACCAAGAGAGTTCTACTTAAGTTGAGCACAACCCAGAGGGCTATGGAACGAAAAATGGTAGGGGTAACATTAAGAGATAGAAAGCGTGCAGAGTGGGTCAGAGAAATAACTCAAGTTACCGACATTCTAGTGGAAATTAAGAAGAAGAAATGGACATGGGCAGGACATGTAGTGCGAAGAGAGGATAACTGATGGTCGCTGAGGGTAACAAACTGGATTCCAAGGGAAGGAAAGCGTAGCAGTGGGCGGCAGAAAGTTAGGTGGGCGGATGAGATTAAGAAGTTCGCAGGGGTCAAGTGGATGCAGCTAGCCCAGAACCGGGTTAAGTGGAGAAATATGGGAGAGGCCTTCGCCCTGCAGTGGGTATAATCAGGCTGGTGATGATGATGATGAAAATCGACTTGCTCTGTAACTCATCTTCACTGATTAAATGAAGTGCAGATTGTGGGGCATCTAATTAGGCACTAGTTGGAGATCTGAGATAGGCAGTCTGACTTAAATAATTACAGACTTGCATGCTAATAGCAGGTCGTTAGTAAAAGGTGTTACTGTGCATGGTTTCATGACAGACCTCGAAGAACAGGTTGAGCTGTCGAAGCCGTTTGTGTAGACTTACATCCGATACCTGTGCTTAGAATGCAGGTGATCACACTACATTTGTTTCAAAGCTGTTAACTATATCAGCTTGCTTCGCAATTCCAGGAATGTAAACGTAAACAAGAGGTTCGTTTAGGCATGTGAGCGTGAGCACGGTTTTGAAGCTTGGGTGAACTGCGAAGAATGATAGCCTGAATAGGCTTCGGTGTGTTTGGCGAATTCGGTGCGTTCTAACTATTAGAAGATATAGAGTTGAGAGATGACCCTTGTGAGGCGCCGTATATACAATCTTATGGTGCCAATGCTCTTAGCAAAGAGGAATTTTACAACAACAAGATTTGTTTCTTGCCCCGCAAGCAACAGCTGATGTCCATACAGACAGCTAAATGCGGCCGGCAAGCAACAACGCGCAGCCCTTCAAAGCCCATCAAAGCTGTGGTATAGAGGAAACTGATGTGCCCCGGGATGTTTCAGCAAGGAATGAGATAAAATTGAGAATCGGTATTTCTCATGTCGAAGAAAGGTGGTTTTTCGGTTTTTCATGTCGCAAATGGGTTTTTCATGTTTCCACCAGAGATTCCTCTAAAAAAACGCAAAGGAGCGCAAGCTTTTCTCGCATGAAATAATGTTTTCCTATGCAAACGTATGATCAGATATTGACATTGGTTTGCTGCCGTCTCAACTGAGTACTTCATGTAATTTCCTTTCATATCAGTGAAGATCTGCGTAATTCCGTTATTTTCACAAAATTTCGCACAATGGCAAGATAATTGCGAAGAAAGGCAGCGTAAACATCGTTTTCTCCGCACCTTGCAAACTTTCGAAGGCGTGTGCGCTGATGAAAGAGAATAGCAAGCCTCCCTGCATCATCAAACATGAAAGGAAATTCACAGAATGTGTTTCTGGAGTAGCTTACCGCATTCCCCTAAGTTGTGGAAACGTTTACATATGCCAAACTGGCAGATGCTTTAATGAAAGAGCAAGAGAGCACAGGTTGAATGTGGAGAAAAATGAAAGCGGGTTTTTGGCTGAGCACTGTGCTCACTACAAGAAAGAAAACAAACGGGAATGCGTGCCTTACTTTGAGAGGACGAAGTTTCTGGCCAGGTCAAAAGACAAATGGGCGCGCCTAGTAATTAAAACCTTTTTCATTTGCACTACAAGCTTTTGCGTCAGCAAGCCCTCTATTTCGTTGTTGGATAAAGAATTAAGTTTTTGGAAGGTCATGTATAGGCTCTGCTTTGACTTTCTTTCATGTGTCTGCGTTGTGGGTTGCATGTTGGTCGAATGTCATAGCTTCGCGACTTTTCTTTCTTTCTTTTTTGTTGTTTTTTGTTGTGGTTGGTATTAATGTTAGACAATTGGTTTAAGCCTGACTTGGTGCCTTTTTGCACTGTATTTATCGTTTCTGACGAGGCTTGTATAAGCTCCTTGTGTGACCTGGTTTTTTATACCATTTTTCATTGTCGTAGCCTGAAGATGGTGTTGTTATGTACTATGGGTATTTTCTTGCATCACTGTATTGTATTCGTGCGTTACCATTTGATGGTTGTTATGATAATCCGTTAGCCTGTAAGACGTTTTGGTTTTGGTTTACTTAATGTGCCGGCCCTAGTTAAGTTTATCATCTCTGCAGTAGAAATTGCTATATCGTGTTGATTTAGTACACGTCACTTCTTCGCCTGCTGTTTTTTTTTGTGATTAGATGTAGCGAAGATCGCGTATATATGCCTTGGTTTACTTAACGAAATAAAGTTGTTGGTCGGTGTTTGTGTGCGTCCTGCCTTTCCTTCGTCCGTGTCTTATTAACGCAGCTTTTTTTGCATTGAACTATCACCCAATTAGCTCGACAAATTTTACTGTGCCAGGTCTTGTGTTCAGCGTCGACGCACATGGCGATCATGTTCGCGATCGTTTTGTTCAGGCACTCCGTAAGGCCATTGGTCTGGGGATGATATGTAATTGTTCGTCGATGACTTGTATGACTATATTCCAGGATGGCTTGCGTCAACTCTGTCGTAACGCCGTTCCCCTTTCCGTGATGAGCACTTCTGGGGCGCCGTGTCGCAAGAGAATTTGTTCCACAAAACATTTAGCAACTTCTGCCGCGGTACCATTCGGCAGTTCTTTTGCTTCGTCGTAACGGGTAAGGTAGTGGCCACGATGATCCACTTGTTACCATAGACGAAAATGGAAATAGGCCGAAGAGATCCATCCCAATTTATTGAAAAAGCAGGTCTGGGGGCGGTATCGGGTTTAGTAGTCCCGCTGGTCTGATCGGCGGCCTCTTGCGTCTTTGGCACTCACGATATGTATTCACGTAGTGGGCAACTTCGACAGGCAGTCGCGGCCAGTAGTACTTCTGGATTCGATGCAACGTAGGCGCAAACCCAAGATGGCCTGCTGTGGGCTCATCTTGCAACGCCTGCTGAATTTCCTGATGGAGGTTTAAGGCATAACATGAAGCTGTGCGGTCCTTTTGGGTACGAAGTTCTTCACGAGGAGGCTATTGCTTAACGCGAACGATGATAAATGTCGCCTGAACACAGCAAGAGGGGAAGCGGTCTTTTCTTTTAAGTAATCGATTAGCGCGTTCAGCTCAGGGTCTGATCGCTGTTGATCTGCGAAAGTGCTGGCGCTTACCGGTCCCAAAAAGGCGTTTTCGTCATCTTCATTCGCCGGCGCATCAACGGGGCTCGTGACAAGCAGTCTGCATCGGCGTGCTTGCGACCTGAGTTGTAGACGAGACAGTGATATCGAATTATTGAAGGCGTAGGTTCCATCGGGCAAGGCGGCCGGAGGGGTCTCTCAAATTTGCCAGCCAGCAGAGCGCATGGCGATCGCTTACCACCTTGAATGGTCGGCCGTATAAGTACGGACGGAACTTTGAAGTGACCCAGATGATCGAAAGGCACTCGGTGGTCGAGGAATTGGCCTCGGCTTTCGGTAGCGACCTGCTAGCGTAGGCGATTACTTTCTCATGTTCGGCATTCTTCTGAATGATAACGGCGCCTAGGCCCAGACTGCTCGCGTCGGTACGTATCTCAGTCTCGGCGTTATCATCATAGTGGCGCAGCATAGGAGGGGACTGAAGGCGGCGCTTAAGTTCATCGAAGGCTTCCGCTTGTGGTGCTTCCCGTTGAAATGACATGTCTGCCTTTGTAAGCTGCGTCAAAGGTTTGGCGAGGCGCGAAAAGTTCTTGACGAATCGTCGGTAATGTGCGCACAGTCTGAGGAATCGGCGCAAAGCTTTTTTGTCACTTTGCTGTGGAAACTGTGCGATCGCAGCTGTTTTCTGTGGGTCGGGGCAAACTCCCTCCTTGCTGACGATATGAGCAAGAAACAACATCTCGTTGAAGGCGAAGGGACATTTCTCTGCTTTCAACGTGGAACCTGAGGACTCGATTGCGTCAAGTACTGCTTGAAGCCTTCCCAGATGGTGTTCAAAGTTTGACGAGAACACAACGACGTCGTCCAAGTATAGTGAAACGCGGCTGGTGCGGTGCACAAACCAAATGGCCTTACCTTGAATTCGGAGCAGCCATCCGGTGTATGAACGCCGTCTTCTCGCGGTCTCTTTCGTCGACCTCAATTTGCCAGTAGCTGCTCTTCACGTCCATCAACAAGAAGTACTTAACGTTATAGAGCCAGCCCAGAGTGTCGCCGATGCGGGGAAGCAGGTAGACATCCTTCATAGTTATGCCATTCAAGCGGCGGTACTCAACGCAGAAGCGAAGTGTGCTGTCTTTATTCTTCGTCAAAATGACTGGTGCCGACCAGGTGCTGCTGGAAGGCTGCATCACGTCATCACGCAGCATTTCCTCGACTTGATCGCTTATGGCCTGGCGTTCTCGCGACGATACACGGTAGGGGCTTTGACGTAGCGGTCGAGCGTTTTCATCGGTGATGATGCGATGCGTTGACAACGGAGTATGCCGCACCTTCGAAACTGAAGAAAAGCACTTGCTGTAGCCTAAGAGTGCAAATCCGGCCTTGTCTGTCTCTGGGGAGCGCTGGGTTAATGTCGAAATCGGGCTGTTTGGCTCGGTTGGGTGCACCGTCTTCATGTTGGCTGGGGAGGGCGAAGACTTAACGGGTGTTCGCTAGCTCGCCAAGAAAAGGAATCGTCGTGCCCTTGTTCAGGTGCCGGTATTCGTCGGTGAAGTTCGTGGCGAGTACATCAGCTTGTCCATGACGGTAACGGACGATGCCTCTTGCGATAGCAAGTGCTCTATCCAGTAACAACTGAGTATTTCCTCCGACAACCCCTTCAGTAATTTTGACTTCTTTCGTAACCGCAGGAACGATGACGCTTGATCGGGGCGGTACAGTCAATTTTCCGTCGATGACGTTGAGAGCGGCTTGATGCATCGATGTTCCCGTAGCAGGTATGGCTTTGTCGGCCGAGAGCTTGATGAGTTTGGATTTGAGGCCGATGACCGCTCGATTCTCGCTCAGGAAATTATTGCCTAAAATCACATTACGGGAACAGTGCTCTAGGACGACGAAGCTAGTAGGGTACCCTATTGCAAAAACCAGCGTCTCGAGTGCGAAACCAGTAAGATTTTCGCGCTGGCTTTGCACTGGATCTGCGGGGCACGCTGGAGGTCTGCGATGTTCACTGGAGCAGTAACGGCAAGACACTGGCTGCACTGGTGCGATGGGAGAAAAACGCTGGGATTAGACGTTTGACGCTGGGTGTGTCGCTGGCATCCGCGATGCACTGGGAGAAGCGCTGTATGTGCGCTGGGCCGCACTGGTCCCAGTGCCCCAGTATAGCCGGTGCGGCCTGCGGCGTCAGCCGGAGTAGCATCCCTCAGGGGCCAACAGGGCAACAGCGTACTTTCAATCGACCATCGGGGGGCATATGAAAAATATGGTTCATGCAAGCGTTTTTTGCTGCGAAGTCGTTGCGCATTTGTAAGAAAACAAAGGCAGTATCTTTTTTCTAGAGTTTCCATGTTTCGATAGGTCGTTTCGAGCGTTTCGAGAGCGACAACGATCGCCGCGCCTCGATCTCATGACAGACTGACGATTAACGCACTACTAAAGCTGCAATTGAATAATGTGGGCTACCATGCATAACCAGCTTCACAGCTGATCTTAAGGGCACTCTAACACAATGACTACTGCCAAAATGTTCAATGCGGGCTCAATCGTAGGCGAGCGTAGCCTGAACCACGGCCCAGTATCAACAGCAGAAAGAAAAACTAAAACGAGGAAGAGAGTAGTTTGCCGAGCGATGGGTCCATGAGAGAAAAAGCAACAACATACAGCGCGTGTAGTACGTGATATTTGGCGTGTTTCTCAAGCTTTTGCGCTCCTTCTTCCTCTGCGCACAAGCAGCCGAGCACTCGGTCATCGCAACGCTTCCCGCAATGTTTACATACAAGTAAGGTTTAGTTACACGCAATTAGGGTCATCGCTGCGGCGCTTGCCGGTATTGAAGCTTGGTTGCACGTTTTTCCTTGAAGGCTTCTACTAAAGCTCCGTGTTCAGCGAAAATTACGCCCACGGTAGCAGAGCACCTCCCAAAAGCCAGCGTTGGTAAATTTGCCAGCGATGTCCAACTCCACATGTTAAAATGATTCCAGTGCACAAAATAGCACGCATAGGCACCCAGAACATTAGTTGCAAGTCGTGAGAGCAGACAGCAATCTAAAATGATCATGAAGTTGCAATTGTTAGAGCGGTAGCAATGGCCTGTAGACTGCGAAACATGAAGTCCCAACCTTATAAATGCGGGTCCTGACATAAAATGCAGAAATGTTTTCAGAAAATCCAGTTCTCGGCGTGGCCGAGTGGTTAGCGTGCTGAGCTAGTGATTGGAATGTACATACGGACTTAGTTAGAGGCACGCTTGGTGAACTGTTTTTTTTTCTTTTTTTTTTTACTTTTTTAAGGTTTTTTTATGTACCTAACTTGTTTCGTTACTTTTTAATTTTTATCCCACGCCTTTTTTTTCCGGGCGAACAGTGCCGCCAGCGCGGAGCGTCCCAGTATGCCGCGTCCCAGCGCGCCCAGTGTCCAGCGTCATACTGGGACCATAATCAGGCATGGCGCTGGGGCGCTGGCTCCCAGTGGCACTGGTTTTTGCAATAGGGTAGGTACGTTCATTTAACCTTAAACCTTACGGTGCATCGTCCCGACGGCGTAATAAGGTTACCATCACCGATGCCAGTGGTGTCGGCCTCGGCGCCGTCCTCGCCCAGCGCAAGCCTGGCTTCTCCGAATACGTTGTCGCTTACGCAAGCCGTGCTCTTACCAAAGCCGAATCCAACTACTCCGTTACCGAAAAGGAGTGCTTAGCAATCGTGTGGGCTATAACGAAGTTCCGCCCTTACTTATACGGCCACTCCGAGGTAGTTACAGATCATCACGCTCTCTGCTGGCTCGCGTCTCTCAAGGATCCGTCTGGCCGACTCGGGCGCTGGGCTCTCAGGCTTCAGGAATACGACATCCGTGTAGTGTACCGCTCTGGCCGCAAGCACTCTGACGCCGACGCTCTTTCTCGGTCACCGGTGCACTCGCCTAACTCATCGTCCCCTCCTCAAGCATCCTTGTCAGCACTCACCATTGAGGATATGCCTTTCAAGCAACGACAAGATCCTTGGGTCTCTAACCTGCTAGATATCCTTGGCACTACTTCCGCGGCTACGCATCCTCGGGCACTCCGCCGACAGGCCTCCCATTTCACCATTCGGGACGGCCTTCTCTGCCGAAGGAGCTACAACTCAGACGGCAGAACGTGGCTTCTTGTCATTCCGCGCCACCTACGCTCCGAGGTTTGTGCCCACCATCACACTGACCCGCAAAGCGCTCATGCCGGCGTGCTGAAAACCTATGATCGAATTCGTCAGAGGTACTACTGGCGGGGAATGTACAATTTCGTACGGCGCTACATTCGTTCTTGTACCGCCTGTCAACAACGCAAGACTTTTCGCCACCCCGCTGGCCCTCTCCAGCCTTTACCGTGTCCAGCTCGCCCGTTTGATCGCGTGGGAATCGACCTTTTTGGTCCGCTACCATGCAGTGCCGCTGGTAGTCGATGGGTGATCGTCGCCGTCGATCATCTAACCCGTTACGCCGAGACTGCTGCACTTCCCGCGGCGACAGCCCGAGAGGTAGCCCATTTTCTTTTGCACCACTTCATTCTTCGACACGGCGCCCCTCGCGAGCTACTCAGTGATAGAGGTCGTGTCTTTCTTTCCGAAGTAGTTCAAGAGCTCCTGTCGTCTTGTAAATCGATACATCGGGCTACAACTCCGTACCACCCACAAACAAACGGCCTCACGGAGCGCTTCAACCGTACGCTTGGGGACATGCTCGCAATGTATGTTACATCTGAATCGGGAAGCTCCAACTGGGACCAGGTACTGCCATTCGTAACGTTCGCGTACAACACTGCCACCCAAGCAACAACTGGGTTTTCGCCCTTCTTTCTCTTATATGGCCGTGAACCATCTTGTACTCTGGACACAATTTTGCCATACCATCCAGATGCCTCTGAGTACAGTGCTTTGTCAGATATTGCACAGAATGCCGAGGAATGCCGTCAGCTAGCTCGCACGTTTACCTGCAACACTCAAGGCTATCGCAAAGATCAGCATGATACCGATACCCCTGCTCCCACGTTCCTGGCCGACAGCTTCGCTTGGCTATGCGTTCCTGCCACCAAAAAACTAGACACCAAATACCATGGACCTTATCGCGTCTTGGAACGCACATCCCCTGTGAACTACGTCATCGAGCCAGTCACCCCTTCTTCCGACCACCGCCGTCGCGGCCGCGAGGTTGTCCACGTTAGCCGCCTCAAGCCATATTAGCCGCCTCAAGCCACCCTCTGGTCGTCTCTTCTCCCTGAGTCGCCAGGATGGCGACTTCTTCACGCGGGGGAAATGTAAAGAAGAGAAAGAACTGAAAACGCTGCGGCATTGCCATCACCATCGCTGGGCTCCGGCGCCCATCTCGCTCGCGCTGAAGCTGCGCCCTGCGGCTGGTATCCCGATCCTGCTGTGCCCGATTTACTGCCAGCGCTAGACCTTCAAACCATCTATTAAATCCACATTTCAAGTTGAACAATAGTAGAGTAGAACGTTGAGCTAGTTAGTGTAACATCTAGGACAAAGGCAGCAGAGCAGGGGAACAAAACCGAAGAAGCGCACACAGACACAAAGACAACGCTGCACTGACAACTATATTGATCTTAACCCGCGCATCTTTTATCCCTTCACTTTACCTCTGCAGCTAACTTATTCCTTATCTTTAACATCCTGCCAACAAGCGTAATCTAATTCCTTTTTTAACAGTACCACTGAAGGCGTGGTAACACATTCGTCTTCCGAGTTCCTGATTGCACGTGCTTCGAAAATTTCATTTGTTAACCTGTCCTTATTCCTTCTCAAAACCTTCACATTGTGAAGGCCAGCTGGACATTTTTGGTCTTTGCAAATACAAATAAAGCAGCCTTTGCAGTGCACTGCGAGGTTGGTGTCTGACTTCTCCGATATTGCTGCAGCGTGCTCTCTAATTTTGTCATTAATGAATCTTACTGTTTGTCCAAGTATTGGTTCCCACAATGTAAGGGAATCTGGTAGACAATCCCCTGGATACAATCGGAGTACCTTGTCCGGTGCGCAGTTTGGCACCTAGACTTAAACTCCTGGTTATTCACTCGAGCAAACATGCCTTTGGCTCTGTTTTATGTCGCAGGGAACTATTCGGATGCCATGTCTGTGTCCAATCTTCATCAAATCATGGGTCAATCCATGATCATATGGTACCACTGACCACTTATTTCTTTGTGTAAAGAAATAATGTAAAGGGCATCCTCGGAAAGAGGAGCCCTCCAAGCTTACTTTGCATGCGCTTTTACTGCTGATTCTGATCACATGTCGGTGACAGCACTTTGCAAAGTGTGGAGGCCACGCGCTCCTGTGTTCTCTCTTATACTGCTTCTAGCTGTACTATGTCGTATACGTACATGCCAAAGTTATTGGCACGAGCACAAGACTGCCCGTCTTAATTGCGTGATAGAAAACGTTATGCGCTCACATAACCTTTACTGTGTTGAAGAGCTGGAAAAGAGCAGACATTTTCTGCCAGTAAAATAGTCTGTCTCATAATCATTATCATCATCATTTTCTATCCCTTAAAGGCCCCAAGTGGGGTATTACATTCGGGGGGGGGGGGGGGGATCGATAATATATGTATCAGTGGTCAGTAAATGAAAAACGGAACAGGCACTACAATGCAGTAATACAACAGCAATACAAGAATACCATAAATTGTACCTGAGCACAATTCAAAAACTCCTAAAACAGACTATGGGCAGTATAAGAGCAAAAACAAATGCAACATAGACCGCAATCACATAAACTCGAAAGAATAAAAATTGCACAGAAAGGAAACCATTGTAGTTCTTCGTTTAGATGGGCAGCGAGTATAGTCGTAAATTTAAATGTCGTGCTTGGAGGCAATTGATTCGGGTAATTTATTCCATGCTGCAATTGGTCTAGGAAAAAGGACCTGTTGAAAGCACCAGTGTGACCATGAAGACGCTGAATGCTCATTGAATTATAATGGCAACGAGAAGTGCGTAGTGGCGACTCTAAGAGCAAGTTTGGTCAATGAGGACAAAGTTGTGCAATTTTCCGTCGGAATTTCCAGTGGGTGAAGGTCAAGGGAGGCTTTGATACCAGTTATGTAATCCAAATAATGTGCGCTAATATGTTGTTATCTGAGCACTGTTGCGATACAGTGCTTGTCGTTCAGACTTAGCACTGTATGCCACTGCTTTTTTAGAGTACAAACATTTTCGTTGAATTGGGAACCAGAAATCTTGCATCTAGAAAGAAAAGTGCAAATTTTCTTAGGCTCACTCATTCAGAATGCACCTTGAATATTTTAATCTGAGCGCTCGCTTTAGCTGTTTCATCTGAGGCAGTTGAGACCATTGCGCATTATTTTGAGCAAGTGAGTCCATTTAACCGAGCAGCTGGCGGGTATGTATGTAGGCACACCTTCTTCCTGTAGGTATTGCTTTATGTGCACTGGAATATGGACACTGCCTCCTTGCATTCCAATCTTATAGTTGGTGCTGTGCAGTGGTAGCTCATATGTCTGTTGGTTGTACAATACATAGCTGCCTCTTGTGGTGCCACCTCAAGGACGATTTCTAAACTCTGTGATACCTTTTTGATTATGTCTGCAGACCTTGTGCAGGAGCAAATGGAAAAAAAGGTTATTTTCTAAGGCCCTGACAAAGGCAAATAGGTTTTACTCAGTAGCATTGTTGGTTGCTGCACGACATAGTGCAAGTGATTTCTAGCTGAGTAGCATCTTTGTGTTGCTCTGTGCTGTCGGTTGCTAAATAAGTTTGGGAAATTTAAACTTCACCCATCTGAAGCTCGGATGCGCAGTGTTGCTCATGTTTTCTTTGTGTAATGTTCTGTTGTTTTATAGAGTTGCCAGAACTTGTTGACGTCTTCAATACTTCTGGGATGGCTGCTGCAGTAGCAGGAAATACTGGAGGTGCTGAGTGTTTTATCCGTCCTGTAAGTGTTGATCAACTGTTGCAATGAAAATTAAGTTAACCTGTAGCCCTTTATAAGAGGCACCTATTCTACTTTATTTTTTTATACCTGTTGCTAAGAATGATTCTCTCAGAAAGTACTGTGTGTCAAGTTAGGCAGTGTAAATGCCTCATTGGGGGACTGAAAATTGACCTGACAGGGCTGCACAGTCTAAGCAGTAAAAAATCTAATCATCCCAGATACACCTTGAGTTTTACTATGAACAGAGGAGTTTAACATCAAGTCTAAACAAAGTTTGTTGTGCTGTTGGGACCATGAAGGTGGCACATCTATTAGATCAAAGTGGGGAATTTGCTTGTACGGTGAAAGAGCACTGAACAAGTGTGAGGGGGAGCCTCAGTTAGCAAGCCGAGCCAACATTTCGACAAAGGGACTTGTCTTTATCAGGGCAGCACAATTATTGGTGGAGGTTTTAAATACGCTTTTGCTTCCGAAGAAGAAAAACTAGGAGGGGGGGGGGGGGAGGAGAAAGAAGCAGGGCTAGAAGTGAAAGAATGTTTCCTTGGGTATGAATTTCTATGAGCATGGAACCAGTGCTTCCATCATCGCATGAAAAAAAAAAGAAAAGCAGCAGCAACAAGAAAATCTAATATGCGAAGTAGATGATTGTCAGCACCTAAAGCAGGTTCGATGCTGACACGTGTATCTTGAAAGGGGACAGGTAGAACGAAAGGAAGAAGATGGTTTACCCGGTATGAAGGAGTACTGAACAAGGGGGTAAAAGGGGTACGCCTCAGTTCACAGGTCGAGCCAACGTTTCGACAAGTGGACTCGTTTTCGTCTGGGCAAAGTGATCATCACTGGCAGGGGTTTAAATACGCTTTTGCTTCCGAAGAAGAAAAGTTTAGGAGGAGAAAGTGGGTGAGAAGAAAGTAGGTGAAGGAGTGTGGAGGGGAGGATGGGTGAGAAGGAAGTAGGTCATGAAGTGAAAAAATAAATAAATCTTGAGTACATATTTCTCAGCCTGGAACCAGGCCTCTTGTGGCCTGCAAAAGAAGTAAAAGCAGCATACCAGGAAAAACTACAATACCGGGTAGATGATTAGTCACCACATAAGAGGGTTTGGTGCAGATACACCTTACAAAGGGACAGGCTTTGCAAAGGGTTCTGATAATGAATATATCTAAGGGGGCCAATTCTTAAAACTTTCTGCAAAGCTGATGGTGGTGGGGGGGGGAAGAGGGGGAGGTGAGTACAAAGTCACAGGATAATAACCGCACAGTGAACCACAAATGACATGCAAAAAAAACGTTTGAGGACAAACTCAAGCACCAAGTGATAAGGGGGAAATGTGTTTGGAGAAACATGTACAGCTTATGCTATTGCAGAAGGGAATTAGTGTACATGCGTTGTGAATACGGGCGGCGCTGCATGCAGCGACGGCCACGCGCTCCGAGTGTTGTTTCCCCGAATAGTTATGTTGCATAGGGAATATAATTAAGGGATTCTCTTAAGTGGTGACTGATCATCTACCCGCTATTGTAGTTTTTCCTGGTATGCTGCTTTTACTTATATTCATGTACTTATTTACCATTATTGCCATCAGCGCTTGCAATAAGTTAGCGAGCACTGGCGGATGCAGGCATGTACAGTGTTTTCGTCTTTTCAAAGAAAGTGTCTGAGATTGGCATTCTGCGTAGTCGGTCTGGATGTACACGTTTTTTAATGGCAGGTGCATTTGCTATGAAATGCCTAGACATTTTTGATATGCGAAATATTCAGCTCCAATTTGTACTTCTCGGTTAAGTTTGTCATTCAAGTTTCACGCCCCAAAGCGACTCAGGGCTTGAGAGACGATGCTCTGGAGGGTTCGGGCCAACTGGGATTTTTTAGGTTGCAGTAAAATCACAGTAGACACGGGCACCTCGATTTCCCCGTTGGAACGCAGCCACTGCGGTTACGATTGATCCCGCCTCCTCGGGGGCACAAGACGAACGCCCTAAACAGCAGTCGAATGCCGCAGCAGTGAATTTGTACCTTTAGGTGACTAACTTCATTATCAGATGCCAGATGTCATAACATTTCTTAATAACGTCGATGCGAAGGTTTCCAGCTTGTCGTCCTATCAGAACAATAAAGCATCAGAGACACTATTTTTGGTAGCGCCAACAATTCGTTCGATTATTACATTATTATAGAAAAAAACATATGGTGAGTCGTCATCGCATACAGCAAGAAACCTAGCCAGGGCGGTCTCCTGGAAAACGAACTTAAGAAGAAGTATAGAGCATCGAGGCAGAGGGTCGCAGCTTGGCAGGGATTTTCACAGATTGAGAATGGTAGTGTGGTATCCCAGGAGTAGTGTGGTGGTGTGGCATACAATAGGAAGAATGGGTGTACTCAGTCGTCTTATGCAGTTTAGTCTCCCAATTCTTATGCCCTGCGTCCACGTACATGGCTAGCATGTTGATAAGGGTACTGCTAACACGGACAGTAAAACCATTTGTCTAGAGCTGGTATCACGTGGAGTGTCGGGAAGTTACAGCGCACAAACGAATGAGCTCTAAATTAGCGCAGAATTGGCGGCGCCGATTAGTGATGATAGTTAGTGGCGACCTGTGTATAAAGATCACAGCGTTTATGAGAAAAGGCGACGCGTAATGTCCTTACAAAATGGAATAGCGGCGATTTGGCAGTAGCATGTGAGGTATTCGGCGCAGATTATAATCCAGCTATTGCCATTCAAGGACTTCGGAAACGTACCTACGAGGTGAATGCCCACTTGATCGAATGAAACTTACGGGACCAACACTGAAGGCAGGAAGCCAGATGGAATGGTGGTGAGATGTTTGCGATGTTAACACTTGTTGAAAATGGGTTCGCATTGTTCAATCCTTTTGCGCATTCTGGACCACTAGCAATTTCCTTGATCATGGTGGGATGTTCGAACTGTTTCCAGATGCCAAGAAGTCGGATTAGCGGGCATACACGTAATATGCCAATGCAACATGTCTTGGGAACCCCGAGTATTATGGCTGGCGGACATGGGATTCTCTTTTACGTAGGAGGTCATGACACGCACAAAATCAGCTTTTAGCTTCGCTGGCATCGGCGGTGCCAAATAGATGCTGCAGAATCTTGTCCTATTGCTGCTTTTTTTTTCTTGAAATCTTTCGGTTGGGGAAAGCCTGCTCAAGGGCCGAAAATTTGTTTCAAAATTGTAGCTGTGGGATCGAGTCGTGGCCACTGGCATTGTAGAAATGTATTTTGCGTCTGCATGACGCCTCCCGCTTTCTTAACCCCTGGCGAACTCATATTACGGTAGACGGCGGGCTCTGCCAGCGAATTGACCATATGGGGCTGGAAGGTTCTGCAGCCAACAAATGAATAATAATCAATTACGACACTGAAAGACGGTAAACTATGCAGCGCGGAAATGACAACCAGGCATTGCTGTTCGGTAACTAATTTAGCTCTGGCTTGGTCATGGTACGACTTGCGTAAGAAATAATAAGTTTTTCTTCCTCGTTGTGCTGGACAAGAAGTGCACCGAAACTGATTCCTCTATAGCGTCCGTGTGAACTTCTGTTGATGTAGCAGGATCGAAGTGGCTTAGAATTGGCTTGGATAGTAAAAGAAAGACAAACTGACGGAATTACGCGTCTCACTATGGTGGCCAATTCTAAAGTGACGTTTTTGTTGAGAACGCACTTCAGAGCGCAGGCCACGTCACAAATGTGATACGAAGACAACCCTAGAAAACTGTAGAGCTTCTTGAGTGTCTACGGCGAAATAAATTGAATCAACAGGGGTGCTTTTTTGAGCCAGTGAGTCAGCGCTTGTGAGTCAGTGATTGCGTGAATCTCTCGGTTGGTTGCGTCTCCGTAGGTGATAACCCACACGATCGCCGCAACTTCCGCTTCCGTGATATACAGTGCGGGCTGTATATGCTGTAGACTTTTGTGTGAGTCAACCACTACGGCTGCTGCTGCGGGCGATTTATGCTCGTCATTATCATCATCATCATCATCAGCAGCAGCAGCAGCAGCAGCAGCCTGAATATACCCACTGCAGGGCGAAAGCCTCTCCCATATTTCTCCACTTAACCCGGTTCTGTGCTAGCTGCATCCACTTGACCCCTGCGAACTTCTTAATCTCATCCGCCCACCTAACGTTCTGCCGCCCCGTGCTACGCTTTCCTTCCCTTGGAATCCAGTTTGCTACCCTCAGCGACCATCGGTTATCCTCTCTTCGCACTACATGTCCTGCCCATGTTCATTTCTTCTTAATTTCTACTAGAATGTCGGTAACTTGAGTTATTTCTTTGACCCACTCTGCACGCTTTCTATCTCTTAATGTTACCCCTACCATTTTTCGTTCCATAGCCCTCTCGGTTGTCCTCAACTTAAGTAGAACTCTCTTCGTTCGCCTCCACGTTTCAGCCCCATATGTGAGTACAGGCAAGATGCAACTGTTGTATACTTTCCTCTTGAGCGCTACCGATAAGGTGCTAGTCATAGTCTGCGAGTGCTTGCCAAATGCGCTCCATCTCAATCTTATTCTTCTTGTTATTTCTGTATGCTCGTGTAGAGTGGCATCTGCATATAGAATTTTCGGACTCCGTTCCACTTAGCGCCTAATGTAATTCACTCTTGTTTTTCTTCTGCCTTGGTTGTGGACTGAAGACATGTTCTTTGGGAGTGGTGCCACATGTACTGTCTCCCGGTATGAAATAGGAATGCTATGTTTTGACTGGATGGCTTGCAGGTCCTCATTCATAGTGAAGACTAAATGAAGTCGTCACGGTGCATCTTTGAGCTGGAGGTTGATGCCCGCGTGCTCGGTTAGAGACGCTCCGTATAAAATTCATTGTCGCTCATAATGATGCGGTGCTTGCATAAGTGTGGCACGTTAATAAGCTAAAACCATTTCAGAAGGTGACCCAGACCTCTTGGGAAAATGGCACGCTTTCTTATGCCGCCCCGTAAGGCGAGTGATTTATGTCGAGCTCTAAATAATGACAGGCTTCTACGGCTCGGTCAAAGAAATCTTAAATTGATGAATGGTTCTAATAGCCTATCGCTCATATGCCCAGCATGAGTGCATTGCTTAGGTATTGTGCGAACCGTCAAACTTCGTCAGCGGCATTTTTTTCCAGCGCTCTCCTACATATTTTGAAATTTGGATTTCATAGTTGTTTACGGACCAAGCTGTTCGTAACAAAACTTCATCCAGTGGAAAATAAGGAAAAACAGCTTATACTAAGCCTAAAAATTCACATGGGGTTGTGAGCGCTGTCAGAGCCTGTTACAGTCCTTAAGCCTCTGTTACGAACTGATAATCCAGTGGGTTAACAGCGTCAATGAAGACGATATTGTCAGCATTTGTCCTGACAAATACCCATAAATCTGCAGTTCTCCTTTTAAGCCTAAACTTTGGTACCTTCGTTGGTCTTCGACACTGAGGGTACTGATAAGTATTGCACTGCCACGCGTCAGCTGGAGGTGATCACCTCCAGTCACTTCGATAAGGTTACACAAGAGTTTCCACGCGTTATGCCACGTTTTTCTGGAATAGGCAGGAACACTGAAGAAAGGCAGAATGCTACTAATATAATGATTCATAAAGCGCGGTCCTCAGAACGTAAAACTAGACTCTAGTCCTTGCCGCTCTTCTGTGATTTCCGGCATTCAAAACGAAGTAACGAATAGACAGCGCCACCAGCTTATAGTAGACTGTTTATTTTAAAAGGGCATAAGGGCATTCCGTTTGGAGAGAATACAGGTGCTATCTTCGACAGCACATGCCCTCGGAAAACCAGAGCAGAAGCTTGGCCGGAATACACGATTTAGGAGATGGACTCCTGCATAGTGTCAACATGGTCGACTCTTGCTTCGGATTCAGGGGAGCTCCGCTCCTCGCCCCAGTACGATGCACCGACAAGTGACTGCAGCAGAACCGCTGGAACAGCAGAAAGCAAATCCGTTTTTTTTTTGGCGCACCACTGCATTGTGTTTGTAATGCACTTGATACTCTGTACTACATATCGTGTGTGAAGTTGCTTCACTTACACAGAGTGCAGCTGTCAGAGAATATTTTGCATTTTGATATCAACCGGCCCTCATAAAACACCCAGCAGGAGAGAACAATTATATTACGAATTTACAGTGGTCAACGTGCGTCATGACTAACTTGCACAAATCAGAGACTTAGCAATTTTGTAATAAATTACGTTGCACTATCAATTAACTAGTACCATATAACGAGTGTTCGGAATATTCAAATGAACTCCAGAGATACCTTCTCGAATAAACGTTCTAATCAAGAGAAATCCGTTTGGAAAAAAAAAATGCACGTTGCTGAACATATCAAAACAAATGAGTTGACTGCATGTTGTTCTTAACTTGTTTTAGACTGCACCTAACTGTCGCTCTTTTCTTCATTGACAGCAGAATTTTCTTCGTTAATGCGGGAAGCAGCAGTTCGTTGTTCTTCATATTGAGAAATATTTGTGCCGAATGTTATGTAGTAGACTTAACGCGCCTTAATTTACGTGATATTCCGTGACAATCTTACTAGGATCACAAACGGTTTTACAATAATAGTACACATACGCGAAAAGCTGCGCATTGCGTGCTTTGCCAATAAGCGCTGCGGCTGCCGCCAAATAGCGTACGCAGCATGCGCCTGAAATTTGTGTATACTCTGTGATTTTTTTTTAAATTTTCTGATATCAGACAGACAGAAAAGTTCAAACTTATTTGGCATGGGTAATTGTGTCCTTTGAAGGAGTTCGTACATTTCGTCGTTGCGTGTTAGGAAAGAACCATGCTCCACGACTAGCACTTTTCATGCGATTTAGGTTGGAGAAGGAGGAATTTTCGAACAGCTTCTTTTCCAGCAAGCCCCTTTTGCGGCCCAGCTGTAGGTTTCTCTGTTGCTTCTGGTTTTATTGTCGCGTATTCTTGGATAATTAACAATATTAGTTTAAACACAAAGTATCTCAGACGCATACCTGAGAGCAAAGCCCCCATAAATATGTATCTTGAAAGACCAGCCATGGCAATGAGTCCTGCAAGAAAAAAGAACATAACATAAATTTGTAAACGTTTTCAACCCTGTGTGTTTAGTTATCTATAGAAGTACCATCATGATGTAGATTGTTATCTGAACTGATTATGAAGGACAGTGCTTCCGGCCAAGACTTCAAATTGCCACGTATCTGTTGCTATGCAGAAAAATTTTATTCTAAAATACAAGGCGATTTTTATATCCGTGTATTAGTTACTACGGCAACTGTGAATTATTGTCGTTAAATATGAAAGCAGGAAAATTGACCTTTATTGAACAGAACACAGACAATGCAAGAGATTATATGGGATCTGCTTTGAAAGGGTGATATGTAAATTCGTCAAGTTAGACTTTGCCTCCTAACCTTCTCCAGGGTGAGGTGAAAAGATGGCCGCTTTTTGTATTGTACTATGATATCTGGAAATATTTGAAATTTACCTCCTGTGAAATTGGCTATTCATCTCTAAGTACATGATAAAAAAAATGGACTGCTACATTTCTTACGACATTCTTCTATTCCTTGCTGATGGAAAAATGAGTAACCATAAGTTAAAGTTTATGATGGGCGAAACGTTTCAGCGAGACAGATGATTTTTAGATAAAACACTGCTACAGCTAAGCATAGTGGCTTATCGCATCATTCGTTGTGAGTTGACAGAGAGTCAAGTATACAGCTCGTCCGCCCAACCAGGCTGTTAAGGAAACGACCCGCGGTCAACGCTGTAGGTCCGGTTCCGAGAAATCTTTCAGGAAACCTGTGCCATGACAAATGGCGGTGATGGCGAAGGGAATGCGACGCTGACATCAGTATTCGGTAAGTATGCTTGGTCTTATCTGCCAATTGGCGGTATTGCTCTTTAACGAGGGAGCGAAAACCACTAAACGCACGTAGCGCAGCATCCGGTTATCGGTCGGGCCCACATCAAAAGACTGGCGGATCATTGTTGTGAGCGGGAGGAAGGTCGGCAGGAACACCTTTAAGGTTGGATTGTTTACGAAACGGAAGGGATAAGCTGGCCCGCATGTCGACACGGCTAATTCTAAACTGCTGTAGCGAGAAGCATTGCAATGATACACCTATATAGGTGCCTGGATTCGTGCGTTGTGGAGCACTCACATTCTCGCGCAGCAACGGCTTCTGCTTTACTGGTTGTTCTGGAATGTCCATTAAATCTGAAGAAATGCATTTTTACACAGCAAAATATCGCCCGGTTGGAATCAATCATCAATATCAAGGAGCCGGCTACAGCAGCAACGATTTCTCTCAGCGGGGCGTCCTTGCTAAATAGGTTCGGTAAAATTTATAGATGGAAACGCTTCCGATCGAAAAAAGATTATACGCAGTAGTAAGACTTACCCAAGGGTTGTAGCGTTGCTATATGACTTCACACAAGAGCTGTGTACTGAACTGCTGCCTGTGCAGCTAAGTTTATATACCCCAAAAACCTGGGCTCAGTCATGATTGGAATGAAAAAGAAAAATTAATTAAAGTTTACTGACACCGCAAGTCATGATTGCATTCGTGTAAGTAAAAAGAGGCGGGCAGATTGAAAATAGGGCATTGTGAAAGCTATTTTGATATACTGCTGCTTCAGACAATCGAAAATCTGATGTCATTAATTTAAACGAAATTGTTTCGTAGAAGCAGCTTCCAGTCCACTTGCGTCCGCTACAAATGAGAGTGGTTAATTGTTTTAATTCAGCAGGGCAAGGACGGAGGTATTTTTTTTTGCAAATCATTTTATAACATTGGACACAATTTACGCAATTGTGGTTGCGACTGAGCATACCGGTTAATGAATGCTCACCTCACTGCACTTTCCTTCAGAAATGGGTGGCAATTTAAATCTTCTTGAATATCCTCTTTTACAATAATATGTTTTCGAAGCAGCCACAAGGGGAATTGAAACTTTGAATCATGAAAAAGTTATTTGGCTTGAAAAATGTAATTCACAATGTTTCGCAGTGACAGCGTTGACACCGATAAGAAATCCCTAGAGACTGCCCTAAAGTTAGGTAAAGGAAGGAGTGATGGCTAGTATAAAATACTAGATAGTAGTCTCTTTAACATTTCTGATATCTGCGAAAATACATTATCTGCAATTTTACTATTTTGTAAAGGCGACATCTGCTTGAAAAGGAGCGTGCAACAAATATCCCTCGCTGAAATGAACCGGGTTTCTGTTGAGAGATCACGGGACCGAAGTAGACGCTCAGAGGTTGAGTCGTAAAACACGCAACTACCTAAACTGTCATTTGATGTGTTTTGAATGCTATACGTGTTAATATTATGGTAAACCTGCTATTCTGAAAAAAAACGTTAAATGATATTTTAAAACCTGGATGGTGTACAATCCGAGCAACACAATGCTTTTCACAGCTTATAATGGCGTTGTTTAGATCATTTTCTGATACTTGAATGGCTGCTCAAAAATATCTTTCATATCTAGCTGCACCCCGCTGGCGTGAAGCAGTGGTTACGGTGCTCGACTACTGTTCCCAAGGGCGCGGGATCTAATCCCGGCCTCGGAGGCAGCTTTTCGATGGCACGCGCCCATGTGCTGTGCGATGTCAGTGCATGTTAAGGAACCTCAGGTTGTCGAAATTTCGGGAGTCCTCCACTGTGGCATCTCTCATAGTCTGAATTCCTTTGGGATGTTAAACCCCACAAAACAAAACAAACCATATCTAGCTGCTTTTACTCCCAAGCAAACATTGAAAATTGTTTTGTGATGAATCCTGAAAAAAGTGTCTCATGAGTTTCCCGCTACCATTTGCATCTTTCCCATGCAGACCGGTTTCGGTGCCGTAGAGAAAACCCTGATGGTAACGGGAAACGCATGGGATGCTTCATTGAGGTATCGTAACAGGCCTCCTTAAAAATGTCTCCATAAAGTGTGACAGAACAAAAATAATCACAAAGTTTGTTTCTATACTTCGGGCTATTAAATATTGATTCTGTTTTCATGATCAGCGGAATATAAATCTAGCCATTATATGATGCAGCTTCCACATCCGATTGGCCTGGAATGTTAACCAATGCGATAAGCTCAAACGAGCCCACGCCACGTGGAGACGGTCCACTCTCGTCAGCTTGCGGGAATTCCCACCACTTGGAGTATTCAGTTCCCGTTTTCTGGCCGACACCCTGAGCGTCACGAACATGCGTGATATCATCCGCGAAGTCACAAGGGATGAGATTCGGCAGCTGCTCCAGTCTACTGTCCGTACGGCTTCCTGAGCCTTATTGGAGGCTGTCAGCGAGAAAGTAAAACGTGCCCTTTATGCAAAGTGCTGTATGTTTTCTTCGCTTTTACAGCCCGTACATGCTTACAAGTCCTTTGCTCGTCGCTCGCCGCCATAGCAGCCCTACTCACAGCCTTTTCGCCGGTATTACTCGCCTGCAGAGCCACATAGTGCGGAGTAGGCACTTCAGCCGCAGCAGTGCAGGGTGTGATAGGCCGACTTATGCACGATAACCGACTGCCGCCCGCTGTGCTTCCACAGCCGAGAATGCGACCACGTCAAAAGTGATGGCTCTTACCGTGACCTTGGCATAAGTGGCTTCTTGCGGAATGCCCCTCTCTTGGAGTTCGCCGTGCAGCCCCATGACACAGCAGATTATCTGGGCAATTCACCACTACCCTAGGGGCTAGCCATCTTGAACTTCACTCATTATCGCCTCTTCTATACGATTCCCTCTTCGCTGCAATTTGCGGGAAAGACTCTTTCGGTCCGAAAGCTATATAAGATGACCTTCCCGATAATTCTCCCGCCGATCCTTTGATGGCTCTTCCTATGAACATCCAGGCAGAGTGAGCCACAATCTTGGTAATATTATTGAAGGATGCTATAGGACGGCACCCGTAGATTTCCTGAGAGTGTACAGCTGTAATTGACCTCGCCGACCGGGTCCGCTTGGTTGCAGATGGACATCACGTCTTCCACGTACATTGCTACTTCTTCATTTAGGAGCTCAAAGCAAGTGGTCAATTCACGCTCGCACGCATTCACGGCAGTCGCTGCTGGTGTCAGTCTCCAATTGCTTACAACGAAAGTACTCCTACGTCGGAAGACTCGCCTCGCTGTTTTCATACCAGGTCCGAGCGGCATCTTCTAAGCTGAAGTAGCCGTACCGGATCCAACATTGTCGTCACAGCCGTTGATACGCGCCGTGCTCGAACTGATCCAGCCAGCCTGTAGCGCCCTACGAGTAACCTCCGTGAAAGAGTTTGCGGGTCCGGGGATTTCGCAGACTCACACAAGAAGCAGGAACGCAGGGGGTGGCGTCTTACAGCTGTCGTGGACGCAGACATGGGTGCGCTCCGTCGAGGCAGGACCTCAATTCCGGGTCTGCGGCTGACAGAATGAACGGCGGTTCTCACAACAGGCACCGATCATGTACTTCGCCTCTCCGAAGAACGATGCAGCATCAGCCGATAATACCCAACGACCTAACATCACAGGCCAGACGAAGCCCAGTCGTAGACGTCGAGAGGGACAGTATAGGTTTTATCATCCAGACAAGAACCAGCTCGAGCTCACCCTCATCCGAGCTCGCCCACAAGGTCTAAGTGAGCCTTTTGCTCGAGCAGTGCCTGTGACAACATTTCAAGGAAAATATTTTTCACGTAAAAGTGTGAAATGAAAAAAGGTTTTTATCTCTAAAAGCCTAATTATTATATAACGTTTGGACTCAGACTGCCATATTGCATTGGGAAACTGAATGCATATATAACTCAAGATAAATCCAGTTTTTGAAAAGTTTATCTGGCACGTGGGTGAAATATCGAAAACGAAATGTAAGCTTTTCAATCGAAGATAAGTTGTCTTTGCAGTACACGTTTTTCGGTATTCCGTCAGGGACAAGGTAAGGGTGTGAAAAAATTGTTAGATAATAAAAGGCAACCGTATTTTGGGCAGCTAGTCAATGCTATCGATAATGTAAAAGTCAAATTAAAGAAGATATAGAGCATTTTTTTTAAATTTTGGATGCCGTCAACCATGGTGCCTATTCGCATAATTAGATACTAGGGTGAAGTTATTATACCTGAAAGAGTGTGTCTGAATTTGGTCCTGTTTTTAACGCGAATTATGATTTGTTTCTTAAATTGCATCAAAAAGCCCTTTTATATGGAACTCTGTCATTCAAATATTGCTCATTTGGCTTGCTATCAAGATGCATCACTAGATTGAAATTCCCTATGCTGCATTTAACTGTTGAAGAAACATGAACAAGAACAGATCTTGCAAGGTTTATTGAGAACTTTGTTTGAAACTGCAGGGCCCAAATACCTCCGAAAGAAAATATACAGAACTTTAGGTATTGATATGCACGTTTTAAACAAACATAGGTGTTGTGGGTCATGGCATGTTGCACTACAAAAATATTTTATTGATATTTTTTGAGAAAAGAAGAACAATTTTGGAAAAGCAGAATAATGTAGAAAACGGTAATGAAACGTTACTTACAAAACGTTACACAGAGCCATATTTCATTTCACGGAAACATGTCATGCTATGTCCAAATTTATTTTTAGTTTTACCTCTAGGGGGACTTTAAGATATAACGGCTGACTTAAAAAGTTCTCAAGAGATAATCTAAGGGCATATTTCTCACAATTTATTTAGGCTGTTAAGTACAGGAGTATAATTTAGACTATCGTTTCATACTTATTATATGGTGTTTACGAATAGCATGAAACGAATAAACAATATACTTTTGCGGACTTCTTGAATGAACCAAATATTTTTAACAAGCCCACCGATATAAAAGGTACCTGTGCTCTGAATATATGCAGAGTAAAAATAATTGCATATAATACATTCTAATAAATTTCAATATTAGACTATCGCATCCTAATATTTCTTTTTTATCGCGGTTTCAAAAGCACTAGTCACCTGTAAGTGAGCCTGATAAGAAAACTAATTGCACAAGTTATTATTTGAAAATTCTTACTTTGAACTGAATTTATGAGGACTAACAGTATGTTAGTCGGGACCGAATTACATTACCGAAGATTGCTAATTGTATGTTTATTTTGCTGCGCAGATAAGCCTTATAATTTTCCAAACGTTATCCGCCTGCAGCAATATTCGAATGTATTTAAAGTTGCAAGGACTGTTCGTGGGACGGCTGGGCGTTGAAGATCTGCGCTCTGCCCGGTGGAACCAGGTTTCGAAACCCAGACCGATTTGTCATTTTAGACTGCAGAAAGTATTTCCTCTCTTGCTGTATGGCTGAGCGACAATCAGTGCGGAAAATTGAAAACTGACATTTTTGAAATATACCCCACCATGAGTTATGCTCCTGACCTCATCTACAAATTACAGCCGCTTTCACAATTATATTGGGCAGACTGTTCATTATTATTTTATTATGATTTTGAAATCCAAAGTCGGCATCCAATTGTTTTGTTGATGATGCCTTCATATGTCTACAGGAATGGGATATGTCATTCGGATCATATCACTGTTAATTATTTTTTAACTGATGGAGACCTTTCTATATTTTCGGTTCGTCCTCCTACCATCCCAAAACGGCAATAAAGTATTTCTATGTGTGTTCTGCACACGAACACTCTTTTCTCATTTAGATGGTGCGTAGACTCTTTGACAAAAGTTCCCGGGGGCTGGGCTTCTGAGCCACTAGCTTCGTGAGTTCTGTAATTTAATTACAGTGTTCGGAATCTCATGATAGCAGGAAAATGGTTGGTCCTAGCCTCTCCATTGGGAAGGACCTCCACCAATGCTAAATCAGAGACACTATGCGGCTAAGAAGCACACACCTGGGCTCTACACTCTTAACAAAGGCTGTACGTTATCGGACACGGAAGTGCTATGTACATCACTGTTTTTCCTCTCGGGAATATTTCGATACCATAAATGCATAATGTCAAATACAGTTACTACGAGATGGGGCCCAAAGTGCAGAGGCACATTTCACTTTTAGTTCGGTGCGATAATGAGACGAAAGCTCAATAATAGTGGAAATACCTTGCCCACATGTTAGAATGATGCACTCTTGATCTTGAGGACGAAAAACTGAGATGATACTGTATTGGTGTAGCACTAGAGAGCTGTAGCTGTCGATCACTCTGTAAACCTGAGATAATAATTGGGCCTCGGGAAATGAATAAGCCCGAAGAGCAATGGTGATACAATGTGCTGGCGCAATGTAACGAGCCTGTCGGCGTGAAAAAATAGATGAATATATATAACACCACGTTTACACTAAAATGCTGCGACGCTTCAAAAACTAGCTGGTTTTTTAATAGGTTCATTTGAAGATAGCATCCCCTTTCTTAATTCACACCAAAAGAGAAAGCAAATGGACTTCAAACTTTATAGACTAATTAGCCTAGTAACAGTTACGTACAAAGTAGTTATTAAGTAATAGCTGGAAGAATCGGGACAACCTTTGACCTCAATCAGGCAAAGGATCATGTTTTTGATTAAGAAAATGCCTTTGACTCGGAAAAATTATCGCAGAATTGAACGCAATACGAAAGAAGAGTGTATACGAACCGTTAAGGAAAGTAATCGCGAATATTATTAGTGGTTGCATAGTTTAGTGTAAAGAAAATAATAAAATTCCCGTAAAGGATGACGTTTGGCACGTAGACATAATCTCCTACATATTATTCTGAGCAGGCTTAGATCAAAAATTCAGAGACCTGAAATGGAAACAGTTAAGGATAAGGGTGGGTGAAGAATAATCTGCGATTAGCAGATGATGTTACCTTGCTAAGTAACAGCGATGATGAATTGCAAAAAAAGAAAGAATGCCTTGGCCAGGAAAAACCTAAATGCAGGACTAAAATTCGGTATGCAGAAGACTAGGGTATTGTTTAACAGTACAGGGAAGGATCCGAGGTTTACAATAGGTAGCGAGCACTCGGAGTGGTTGGCGAATATGTCTACATTGGAAGCGTTGTAAATGTCGAACTGGCCTGTTAAAGGAAAATACCAGCGTGAATAACATTGATATTGAGTGCATTTGGCTAGAAGTCGGAAACTTTGACTTGCCGCTTACTGGTATCAGTGAAAAGCAAATATTATAACAGTTACACTTTACTTATACTCATAAATGCAGCTGTATTGTAGAAGCTAACAAAAAGCGTTGTAGTTAAACTGAGGACAATACAGACAGCTATGGAAGGGAAATGGAAGGTGTAGGTTAGGAGATAGAAAGCTTGCAGGTGCTTAAATGAAATATCTCTAGTTAAAAATATCCTAGTGGAAATTTAGGTGAAATAGCATGGGGGGCATGTATTGGGTAGAGAGGATAAATGTTGGTCTCTTAGTTTAACATATTGGTTTCCAATGAAAGAAATGCGTAGCAGGGTGTTGAACAAAGTTAGTTGGGCGAATGATATTAAGTTCACAGGATTTAAGCGGACGAGAAATATAGGAGAGGCCTTTGCTCTGCACTGGGTATAGTCCGAATGATCATAATCAAGTGAGGCACAGAGGAGGGATAACGGTGTTGCATAGCAGAGAGGTGCTAGGGTTAGTTAGTTTGCATCTGGAAAGAAGAAAAACATGACTTGGAAGGGAATAGAGATGGAACAAAAACAGTAAGCACTTGTCACACAAATAAGACGCTGTCAGGAAAAACATTGTCGTCTAGGCTTTCAAGTCGACGAGTGTAAACATGTTCTGAGATTCATATCACCTATTAAAGGGTAGGGATTAAAGTGGTTCATTTGGACGCGGCATCTAATGTCTTTTATTTGCAAAGGCTGGGCGCGGTCCCCACTCCTAGTAACCACATCATTCACGAGCAGGCTACCCGGCCGTCTCCATCTGGAAAGCATTTATGACAGAAAACAGACTGATAGGAGAAAAAACCAAGGCGCACGTGTACTGTGCGATGTGTGTACATGTTATATAACCGCAGGCGGTAAAAATTTTCGTAGCCCTCTGATGTAGCGTCTGTCATAGCCTGACTCTCTTTGGAACGTTTATCCCGTAAACCCAACCAAATCAAAGAAGTCGTTGTTGTCTCGCGACTCTCTTGTGTTCCACGTTGAAAATTCAGGCTTCGCACTATGCATTGAATGCATAACCTCGTAAATATAAATGCTTACTTAATGACCATCGCTGTGAGCAGAACGGGAAGCCTGGGTGTCCCAGGAATATCTTTATTGATGCAGGGTCCTGACAGCCACAGAAAAATAATGCCGATACCTTTCAGTGTGGCCTCGTCGCAGACCTCGCGGATCCCTTCATTTATTTAAACACGTGACCCGTATGTAGCACCGCTTGAACGGCCTGGACAAATTATTTAGAACCAGTGAAAATCGACAGATTTGCCGAAGGACGCGGGGGATATCGTGCTAGAAAAACTGGCCACCCTGTATACGCAGTATCTGGTGTCATCGACGGTACCGGAACCATGGAAGAATGCAAACATTATCCTCATTCACACGAAAGGGGACTCTAAGGACCTTAAAAATTACAGACCAATCAGCTTACTGTCTATAACGTATGAGGTATTTACTAAGGTAATTGCTAATAGAATCAGGACAACCTTAGACTGCAATCAAGCAAAGGATCAAGCAGGGTTTCGGAAACGGTACTCTACTATTGATCATATCCATACCATCAATCAGGTGATAGAAAAATGCTCGGAATATAATCAGCCCTTATACATAGCATTCATTGATTACGAAAAAGCATTTGACTCAGTTGAAACCTCAGCGGCGATGCAGGCGTTGCGAAATCAGGGGGTAGACGAGCCGTACGTGAAAGTGCTGGAAGATATATATAGTGGCTGCACAGCAACCGTAGTTCTGCATAAAGAAAGTAACAAAATTCCCATAAAGAAAGGTGTTAGGCAAGGAGACACAATCTCCCCAGTACTATTCACAGCTTGTTTAGAGGAAGTATTCAGAGACTTGGAATGGGAGCAGTTAGGGATAAGGTTGCTAAGCAACTCGGGGGATGAACTGCAAATAATGATTGATGACCTAGACAGAAAAAGTAGAAAGGTAGGCTTGAAAATGAATATGCAGAAGACTAAGATAATGTTCAACAGCCTCGGGAAGGAACAGCAGTTTACATTAGGTAGCGAAATACTGGAAGTAGTAGGCGAATATTTCTACTTAGGACAGGTAGTAACCGCAGATCCGAACCATGAAAAGGAAATAACAAGAATAATAAGATTGGGACGGAGCGCATTTGGCAAGCACTCGCAGATTATGACTAGCAGCTTACCGGTATCGCTCAAGAGGAAAGTATACAACAGTTGCATGTTGCCTGTACTCACCTATGGGGCTGAAACGTGGAGGCTAACCAAGAGAGTTCTACTTAAGTTGAGCACAACCCAGAGGGCTATGGAACGAAAAATGGTAGGGGTAACATTAAGAGATAGAAAGCGTGCAGAGTGGGTCAGAGAAATAACTCAAGTTACCGACATTCTAGTGGAAATTAAGAAGAAGAAATGGACATGGGCAGGACATGTAGTGCGAAGAGAGGATAACTGATGGTCGCTGAGGGTAACAAACTGGATTCCAAGGGAAGGAAAGCGTAGCAGTGGGCGGCAGAAGGTTAGGTGGGCGGATGAGATTAAGAAGTTCGCAGGGGTCAAGTGGATGCAGCTAGCCCAGAACCGGGTTAAGTGGAGAAATATGGGAGAGGCCTTCGCCCTGCAGTGGGTATAATCAGGCTGGTGATGATGATGATGAAAATCGACTTGCTCTGTAACTCATCTTCACTGATTAAATGAAGTGCAGATTGTGGGGCATCTAATTAGGCACTAGTTGGAGATCTGAGATAGGCAGTCTGACCTAAATAATTACAGACTTGCATGCTAATAGCAGGTCGTTAGTAAAAGGTGTTACTGTGCATGGTTTCATGACAGACCTCGAAGAACAGGTTGAGCTGTCGAAGCCGTTTGTGTAGACTTACATCCGATACCTGTGCTTAGAATGCAGGTGATCACACTACATTTGTTTCAAAGCTGTTAACTATATCAGCTTGCTTCGCAATTCCAGGAATGTAAACGTAAAGAAGAGGTTCGTTTAGGCATGTGAGCGTGAGCACGGTTTTGAAGCTTGGGTGAACTGCGAAGAATGATAGCCTGAATAGGCTTCGGTGTGTTTGGCGAATTCGGTGCGTTCTAACTATTAGAAGATATAGAGTTGAGAGATGACCCGTGTGAGGCGCCGTATATACAATCTTATGGTGCCAATGCTCTTAGCAAAGAGGAATTTTACAACAACAAGATTTGTTTCTTGCCCCGCAAGCAACAGCTGATGTCCATACAGACAGCTAAATGCGGCCGGCAAGCAACAACGCGCAGCCCTTCAAAGCCCATCAAAGCTGTGGTATAGAGGAAACTGATGTGCCCCGGGATGTTTCAGCAAGGAATGAGATAAAATTGAGAATCGGTATTTCTCATGTCGAAGAAAGGTGGTTTTTCGGTTTTTCATGTCGCAAATGGGTTTTTCATGTTTCCACCAGAGATTCCTCTAAAAAAACGCAAAGGAGCGCAAGCTTTTCTCGCATGAAATAATGTTTTCCTATGCAAACGTATGATCAGATATTGACATTGGTTTGCTGGCGTCTCAACTGAGTACTTCATGTAATTTCCTTTCATATCAGTGAAGATCTGCGTAATTCCGTTATTTTCACAAAATTTCGCACAATGGCAAGATAATTGCGAAGAAAGGCAGCGTAAACATCGTTTTCTCCGCACCTTGCAAACTTTCGAAGGCGTGTGCGCTGATGAAAGAGAATAGCAAGCCTCCCTGCATCATCAAACATGAAAGGAAATTCACAGAATGTGTTTCTGGAGTAGCTTACCGCATTCCCCTAAGTTGTGGAAACGTTTACATATGCCAAACTGGCAGATGCTTTAATGAAAGAGCAAGAGAGCACAGGTTGAATGTGGAGAAAAATGAAAGCGGGTTTTTGGCTGAGCACTGTGCTCACTACAAGAAAGAAAACAAACGGGAATGCGTGCCTTACTTTGAGAGGACGAAGTTTCTGGCCAGGTCAAAAGACAAATGGGCGCGCCTAGTAATTAAAACCTTTTTCATTTGCACTACAAGCTTTTGCGTCAGCAAGCCCTCTATTTCGTTGTTGGATAAAGAATTAAGTTTTTGGAAGGTCATGTATAGGCTCTGCTTTGACTTTCTTTCATGTGTCTGCGTTGTGGGTTGCATGTTGGTCGAATGTCATAGCTTCGCGACTTTTCTTTCTTTCTTTTTTGTTGTTTTTTGTTGTGGTTGGTATTAATGTTAGACAATTGGTTTAAGCCTGACTTGGTGCCTTTTTGCACTGTATTTATCGTTTCTGACGAGGCTTGTATAAGCTCCTTGTGTGACCTGGTTTTTTATACCATTTTTCATTGTCGTAGCCTGAAGATGGTGTTGTTATGTACTATGGGTATTTTCTTGCATCACTGTATTGTATTCGTGCGTTACCATTTGATGGTTGTTATGATAATCCGTTAGCCTGTAAGACGTTTTGGTTTTGGTTTACTTAATGTGCCGGCCCTAGTTAAGTTTATCATCTCTGCAGTAGAAATTGCTATATCGTGTTGATTTAGTACACGTCACTTCTTCGCCTGCTGTTTTTTTTTGTGATTAGATGTAGCGAAGATCGCGTATATATGCCTTGGTTTACTTAACGAAATAAAGTTGTTGGTCGGTGTTTGTGTGCGTCCTGCCTTTCCTTCGTCCGTGTCTTATTAGCGCAGCTTTTTTTGCATTGAACTATGACCCAATTAGCTCGACAAATTTTACTGTGCCAGGTCTTGTGTTCAGCGTCGACGCACATGGCGATCATGTTCGCGATCGTTTTGTTCAGGCACTCCGTAAGGCCATTGGTCTGGGGATGATATGTAATTGTTCGTCGATGACTTGTATGACTATATTCCAGGATGGCTTGCGTCAACTCTGTCGTAACGCCATTCCCCTTTCCGTGATGAGCACTTCTGGGGCGCCGTGTCGCAAGAGAATTTGTTCCACAAAACATTTAGCAACTTCTGCCGCGGTACCATTCGGCAGTTCTTTTGCTTCGTCGTAACGGGTAAGGTAGTGGCCACGATGATCCACTTGTTACCATAGACGAAAATGGAAATAGGCCGAAGAGATCCATCCCAATTTATTGAAAGGGCAGGTCTGGGGGCGGTATCGGGTTTAGTAGTCCCGCTGGTCTGATCGGCGGCCTCTTGCGTCTTTGGCACTCACGATATGTATTCACGTAGTGGGCAACTTCGACAGGCAGTCGCGGCCAGTAGTACTTCTGGATTCGATGCAACGTAGGCGCAAACCCAAGATGGCCTGCTATGGGCTCATCTTGCAACGCCTGCTGAATTTCCTGATGGAGGTTTAAGGCATAACAAGAAGCTGTGCGGTCCTTTTGGGTACGAAGTTCTTCACGAGGAGGCTATTGCTTAACGCGAACGATGATAAATGTCGCCTGAACACAGCAAGAGGGGAAGCGGTCTTTTCTTTTAAGTAATCGATTAGCGCGTTCAGCTCAGGGTCTGATCGCTGTTGATCTGCGAAAGTGCTGGCGCTTACCGGTCCCAAAAAGGCGTTTTCGTCATCTTCATTCGCCGGCGCATCAACGGGGCTCGTGACAAGCAGTCTGCATCGGCGTGCTTGCGACCTGAGTTGTAGACGAGACAGTGATATCGAATTATTGAAGACGTAGGTTCCATCGGGCAAGGCGGCCGGAGGGGTCTCTCAAATTTGCCAGCCAGCAGAGCGCATGGCGATCGCTTACCACCTTGAATGGTCGGCCGTATAAGTACGGACGGAACTTTGAAGTGACCCAGATGATCGAAAGGCACTCGGTGGTCGAGGAATTGGCTTCGGCTTTCGGTAGCGACCTGCTAGCGTAGGCGATTACTTTCTCATGTTCGGCATTCTTCTGAATGATAACGGCGCCTAGGCCCAGACTGCTCGCGTCGGTACGTATCTCAGTCTCGGCGTTCTCATCATAGTGGCGCAGCATAGGAGCGGACTGAAGGCGGCGCTTAAGTTCATCGAAGGCTTCCGCTTGTGGTGCTTCCCGTTGAAATGACATGTCTGCCTTTGTAAGCTGCGTCAAAGGTTTGGCGAGGCGCGAAAAGTTCTTGACGAATCGTCGGTAATGTGCGCACAGTCTGAGGAATCGGCGCAAAGCTTTTTTGTCACTTTGCTGTGGAAACTGTGCGATCGCAGCTGTTTTCTGTGGGTCGGGGCAAACTCCCTCCTTGCTGACGATATGAGCAAGAAACAACATCTCGTTGAAGGCGAAGGGACATTTCTCTGCTTTCAACGTGGAACCTGAGGACTCGATTGCGTCAAGTACTGCTTGAAGCCTTCCCAGATGGTGTTCAAAGTTTGACGAGAACACAACGACGTCGTCCAAGTATAGTGAAACGCGGCTGGTGCGGTGCACAAACCAAATGGCCTTACCTTGAATTCGGAGCAGCCATCCGGTGTATGAACGCCGTCTTCTCGCGGTCTCTTTCGTCGACCTCAATTTGCCAGTAGCTGCTCTTCACGTCCATCAACAAGAAGTACTTAACGTTATAGAGCCAGCCCAGAGTGTCGCCGATGCGGGGAAGCAGGTAGACATCCTTCATAGTTATGCCATTCAAGCGGCGGTAATCAACGCAGAAGCGAAGTGTGCTGTCTTTATTCTTCGTCAAAATGACTGGTGCCGACCAGGTGCTGCTGGAAGGCTGCATCACGTCATCACGCAGCATTTCCTCGACTTGATCGCTTATGGCCTGGCGTTCTCGCGACGATACACGGTAGGGGCTTTGACGTAGCGGTCGAGCGTTTTCATCGGTGATGATGCGATGCGTTGACAACGGAGTATGCCGCACCTTCGAAACTGAAGAAAAGCACTTGCTGTAGCCTAAGAGTGCAAATCCGGCCTTGTCTGTCTCTGGGGAGCGCTGGGTTAATGTCGAAATTGGGCTGTTTGGCTCGGTTGGGTGCACCGTCTTCATGTTGGCTGGGGAGGGCGAAGACTTAACGGGTGTTCGCTAGCTCGCCAAGAAAAGGAATCGTCGTGCCCTTGTTCAGGTGCCGGTATTCGTCGGTGAAGTTCGTGGCGAGTACATCAGCTTGTCCATGACGGTAACGGACGATGCCTCTTGCGATAGCAAGTGCTCTATCCAGTAACAACTGAGTATTTCCTCCGACAACCCCTTCAGTAATTTTGACTTCTTTCGTAACCGCAGGAACGATGACGCTTGATCGGGGCGGTACAGTCAATTTTCCGTCGAGGACGTTGAGAGCGGCTTGATGCATCGATGTTCCCGTAGCAGGTATGGCTTTGTCGGCCGAGAGCTTGATGAGTTTGGATTTGAGGCCGATGACCGCTCGATTCTCGCTCAGGAAATTATTGCCTAAAATCACATTACGGGAACAGTGCTCTAGGACGACGAAGCTAGTAGGGTACCCTATTGCAAAAACCAGCGTCTCGAGTGCGAAACCAGTAAGATTTTCGCGCTGGCTTTGCACTGGATCTGCTGGGCACGCTGGAGGTCTGCGATATTCACTGGAGCAGTAACGGCAAGACACTGGCTGCACTGGTGCGATGGGAGAAAAACGCTGGGATTAGACGTTTGACGCTGGGTGTGTCGCTGGCATCCGCGATGCACTGGGAGAAGCGCTGTATGTGCGCTGGGCCGCACTGGTCCCAGTGCCCCAGTATAGCCGGTGCGGCCTGCGGCGTCAGCCGGAGTAGCATCCCTCAGGGGCCAACAGGGCAACAGCGTACTTTCAATCGACCATCGGGGGGCATATGAAAAATATGGTTCAAGCAAGCGTTTTTTGCTGCGAAGTCGTTGCGCATTTGTAAGAAAACAAAGGCAGTATCTTTTTTCTAGAGTTTCCATGTTTCGATAGGTCGTTTCGAGCGTTTCGAGAGCGACAACGATCGCCGCGCCTCGATCTCATGACAGACTGACGATTAACGCACTACTAAAGCTGCAATTGAATAATGTGGGCTACCATGCATAACCAGCTTCACAGCTGATCTTAAGGGCACTCTAATACAATGACTACTGCCAAAATGTTCAATGCGGGCTCAATCGTAGGCGAGCGTAGCCTGCACCACGGCCCAGTATCAACAGCAGAAAGAAAAACTAAAACGAGGAAGAGAGTAGTTTGCCGAGCGATGGGTCCATGAGAGAAAAAGCAACAACATACAGCGCGTGTAGTACGTAATATTTGGTGTGTTTCTCAAGCTTTTGCGCTCCTTCTTCCTCTGCGCACAAGCAGCCGAGCACTCGGTCATCGCAACGCTTCCCGCAATGTTTACATACAAGTAAGGTTTAGTTACACGCAATTAGGGTCATCGCTGCGGCGCTTGCCGGTATTGAAGCTTGGTTGCACGTTTTTCCTTGAAGGCTTCTACTAAAGCTCCGTGTTCAGCGAAAATTACGCCCACGGTAGCAGAGCACCACCCAAAAGCCAGCGTTGGTAAATTTGCCAGCGATGTCCAACTCCACATGTTAAAATGATTCCAGTGCACAAAATAGCACGCATAGGCACCCAGAACATTAGTTGCAAGTCGTGAGAGCAGACAGCAATCTAAAATGATCATGAAGTTGCAATTGTTAGAGCGGTAGCAATGGCCTGTAGACTGCGAAACATGAAGTCCCAACCTTATAAATGCGGGTCCTGACATAAAATGCAGAAATGTTTTCAGAAAATCCAGTTCTCGGCGTGGCCGAGTGGTTAGCGTGCTGAGCTAGTGATTGGAATGTACATACGGACTTAGTTAGAGGCACGCTTGGTGAACTGTTTTTTTTTCTTTTTTTTTACTTTTTTAAGGTTTTTTTATGTACCTAACTTGTTTCGTTACTTTTTAATTTTTATCCCACGCCTTTTTTTTTCCGGGCGAACAGTGCCGCCAGCGCGGAGCGTCCCAGTATGCCGCGTCCCAGCGCGCCCAGTGTCCAGCGTCATACTGGGACCATAATCAGGTATGGCGCTGGGGCGCTGGCTCCCAGTGGCACTGGTTTTTGCAATAGGGTAGGTACGTTCATTTAACCTTAAACCTTACGGTGCATCGTCCCGACGGCGTAATAAGGTTACCATCACCGATGCCAGTGGTGTCGGCCTCGGCGCCGTCCTCGCCCAGCGCAAGCCTGGCTTCTCCGAATACGTTGTCGCTTACGCAAGCCGTGCTCTTACCAAAGCCGAATCCAACTACTCCGTTACCGAAAAGGAGTGCTTAGCAATCGTGTGGGCTATAACGAAGTTCCGCCCTTACTTATACGGCCACTCCGAGGTAGTTACAGATCATCACGCTCTCTGCTGGCTCGCGTCTCTCAAGGATCCGTCTGGCCGACTCGGGCGCTGGGCTCTCAGGCTTCAGGAATACGACATCCGTGTAGTGTACCGCTCTGGCCGCAAGCACTCTGACGCCGACGCTCTTTCTCGGTCACCGGTGCACTCGCCTAACTCATCGTCCCCTCCTCAAGCATCCTTGTCAGCACTCACCATTGAGGATATGCCTTTCAAGCAACGACAAGATCCTTGGGTCTCTAACCTGCTAGATATCCTTGGCACTACTTCCGCGGCTACGCATCCTCGGGCACTCCGCCGACAGGCCTCCCATTTCACCATTCGGGACGGCCTTCTCTGCCGAAGGAGCTACAACTCAGACGGCAGAACGTGGCTTCTTGTCATTCCGCGCCACCTACGCTCCGAGGTTTGTGCCCACCATCACACTGACCCGCAAAGCGCTCATGCCGGCGTGCTGAAAACCTATGATCGAATTCGTCAGAGGTACTACTGGCGGGGAATGTACAATTTCGTACGGCGCTACATTCGTTCTTGTACCGCCTGTCAACAACGCAAGATTTTTCGCCACCCCGCTGGCCCTCTCCAGCCTTTACCGTGTCCAGCTCGCCCGTTTGATCGCGTGGGAATCGACCTTTTTGGTCCGCTACCATGCAGTGCCGCTGGTAGTCGATGGGTGATCGTCGCCGTCGATCATCTAACCCGTTACGCCGAGACTGCTGCACTTCCCGCGGCGACAGCCCGAGAGGTAGCCCATTTTCTTTTGCACCACTTCATTCTTCGACACGGCGCCCCTCGCGAGCTACTCAGTGATAGAGGTCGTGTCTTTCTTTCCGAAGTAGTTCAAGAGCTCCTGTCGTCTTGTAAATCGATACATCGGGCTACAACTCCGTACCACCCACAAACAAACGGCCTCACGGAGCGCTTCAACCGTACGCTTGGGGACATGCTCGCAATGTATGTTACATCTGAATCGGGAAGCTCCAACTGGGACCAGGTACTGCCATTCGTAACGTTCGCGTACAACACTGCCACCCAAGCAACAACTGGGTTTTCGCCCTTCTTTCTCTTATATGGCCGTGAACCATCTTGTACTCTGGACACAATTTTGCCATACCATCCAGATGCCTCTGAGTACAGTGCTTTGTCAGATATTGCACAGAATGCCGAGGAATGCCGTCAGCTAGCTCGCACGTTTACCTGCAACACTCAAGGCTATCGCAAAGATCAGCATGATACCGATACCCCTGCTCCCACGTTCCTGGCCGACAGCTTCGCTTGGCTATGCGTTCCTGCCACCAAAAAACTAGACACCAAATACCATGGACCTTATCGCGTCTTGGAACGCACATCCCCTGTGAACTACGTCATCGAGCCAGTCACCCCTTCTTCCGACCACCGCCGTCGCGGCCGCGAGGTTGTCCACGTTAGCCGCCTCAAGCCATATTAGCCGCCTCAAGCCACCCTCTGGTCGTCTCTTCTCCCTGAGTCGCCAGGATGGCGACTTCTTCACGCGGTGGAAATGTAAAGAAGAGAAAGAACTGAAAACGCTGCGGCATTGCCATCACCATCGCTGGGCTCCGGCGCCCATCTCGCTCGCGCTGAAGCTGCGCCCTGCGGCTGGTATCCCGATCCTGCTGTGCCCGATTTACTGCCAGCGCTAGACCTTCAAACCATCTATTAAATCCACATTTCAAGTTGAACAATAGTAGAGTAGAACGTTGAGCTAGTTAGTGTAACATCTAGGACAAAGGCAGCAGAGCAGGGGAACAAAACCGAAGAAGCGCACACAGACACAAAGACAACGCTGCACTGACAACTATATTGATCTTAACCCGCGCATCTTTTCTCCCTTCACTTTACCTCTGCAGCTAACTTATTCCTTATCTTTAACATCCTGCCAACAAGCGTAATCTAATTCCTTTTTTAACAGTACCACTGAAGGCGTGGTAACACATTCGTCTTCCGAGTTCCTGATTGCACGTGCTTCGAAAATTTCATTTGTTAACCTGTCCTTATTCCTTCTCAAAACCTTCACATTGTGAAGGCCAGCTGGACATTTTTGGTCTTTGCAAATACAAATAAAGCAGCCTTTGCAGTGCACTGCGAGGTTGGTGTCTGACTTCTCCGATATTGCTGCAGCGTGCTCTCTAATTTTGTCATTAATGAATCTTACTGTTTGTCCAAGTATTGGTTCCCACAAAGTAAGGGAATCTGGTAGACAATCCCCTGGATACAATCGGAGTACCTTGTCCGGTGCGCAGTTTGGCACCTAGACTTAAACTCCTGGTTATTCACTCGAGCAAACATGCCTTTGGCTCTGTTTTATGTCGCAGGGAACTATTCGGATGCCATGTCTGTGTCCAATCTTCATCAAATCATGGGTCAATCCATGATCATATGGTACCACTGACCACTTATTTCTTTGTGTAAAGAAATAATGTAAAGGGCATCCTCGGAAAGAGGAGCCCTCCAAGCTTACTTTGCATGCGCTTTTACTGCTGATTCTGATCACATGTCGGTGACAGCACTTTGCAAAGTGTGGAGGCCACGCGCTCCTGTGTTCTCTCTTATACTGCTTCTAGCTGTACTATGTCGTATACGTACATGCCAAAGTTATTGGCACGAGCACAAGACTGCCCGTCTTAATTGCGTGATAGAAAACGTTATGCGCTCACATAACCTTTACTGTGTTGAAGAGCTGGAAAAGAGCAGACATTTTCTGCCAGTAAAATAGTCTGTCTCATAATCATTATCATCATCATTTTCTATCCCTTAAAGGCCCCAAGTGGGGTATTACATTCGGGGGGGGGGGGATCGATAATATATGTATCAGTGGTCAGTAAATGAAAAACGGAACAGGCACTACAATGCAGTAATACAACAGCAATACAAGAATACCATAAATTGTACCTGAGCACAATTCAAAAACTCCTAAAACAGACTATGGGCAGTATAAGAGCAAAAACAAATGCAACATAGACCGCAATCACATAAACTCGAAAGAATAAAAATTGCACAGAAAGGAAACCATTGTAGTTCTTCGTTTAGATGGGCAGCGAGTATAGTCGTAAATTTAAATGTCGTGCTTGGAGGCAATTGATTCGGGTAATTTATTCCATGCTGCAATTGGTCTAGGAAAAAGGACCTGTTGAAAGCACCAGTCTGACCATGAAGACGCTGAATGCTCATTGAATTATAATGGCAACGAGAAGTGCGTAGTGGCGACTCTAAGAGCAAGTTTGGTCAATGAGGACAAAGTTGTGCAATTTTCCGTCGGAATTTCCAGTGGGTGAAGGTCAAGGGAGGCTTTGATACCAGTTATGTAATCCAAATAATGTGCGCTAATATGTTGTTATCTGAGCACTGTTGCGATACAGTGCTTGTCGTTCAGACTTAGCACTGTATGCCACTGCTTTTTTAGAGTACAAACATTTTCGTTGAATTGGGAACCAGAAATCTTGCATCTAGAAAGAAAAGTGCAAATTTTCTTAGGCTCACTCATTCAGAATGCACCTTGAATATTTTAATCTGAGCGCTCGCTTTAGCTGTTTCATCTGAGGCAGTTGAGACCATTGCGCATTATTTTGAGCAAGTGAGTCCATTTAACCGAGCAGCTGGCGGGTATGTATGTAGGCACACCTTCTTCCTGTAGGTATTGCTCTATGTGCACTGGAATATGGACACTGCCTCCTTGCATTCCAATCTTATAGTTGGTGCTGTGCAGTGGTAGCTCATATGTCTGTTGGTTGTACAATACATAGCTGCCTCTTGTGGTGCCACCTCAAGGACGATTTCTAAACTCTGTGATACCTTTTTGATTATGTCTGCAGACCTTGTGCAGGAGCAAATGGAAAAAAAGGTTATTTTCTAAGGCCCTGACAAAGGCAAATAGGTTTTACTCAGTAGCATTGTTGGTTGCTGCACGACATAGTGCAAGTGATTTCTAGCTGAGTAGCATCTTTGTGTTGCTCTGTGCTGTCGGTTGCTAAATAAGTTTGGGAAATTTAAACTTCACCCATCTGAAGCTCGGATGCGCAGTGTTGCTCATGTTTTCTTTGTGTAATGTTCTGTTGTTTTATAGAGTTGCCAGAACTTGTTGACGTCTTCAATACTTCTGGGATGGCTGCTGCAGTAGCAGGAAATACTGGAGGTGCTGAGTGTTTTATCCGTCCTGTAAGTGTTGATCAACTGTTGCAATGAAAATTAAGTTAACCTGTAGCCCTTTATAAGAGGCACCTATTCTACTTTATTTTTTTATACCTGTTGCTAAGAATGATTCTCTCAGAAAGTACTGTGTGTCAAGTTAGGCAGTGTAAATGCCTCATTGGGGGTCTGAAAATTGACCTGACAGAGCTGCACAGTCTAAGCAGTAAAAAATCTAATCATCCCAGATACACCTTGAGTTTTACTATGAACAGAGGAGTTTAACATCAAGTCTAAACAAAGTTTGTTGTGCTGTTGGGACCATGAAGGTGGCACATCTATTAGATCAAAGTGGGGAATTTGCTTGTACGGTGAAAGAGCACTGAACAAGTGTGAGGGGGAGCCTCAGTTAGCAAGCCGAGCCAACATTTCGACAAAGGGACTTGTCTTTATCTGGGCAGCACAATTATTGGTGGAGGTTTTAAATACGCTTTTGCTTCCGAAGAAGGAAAAACTAGGAGGGGGGGGGGAGGAGAAAGAAGCAGGGCTAGAAGTGAAAGAATGTTTCCTTGGGTATGAATTTCTATGAGCATGGAACCAGTGCTTCCATCATCGCATGAAAAAAAAAAGAAAAGCAGCAGCAACAAGAAAATCTAATATGCGAAGTAGATGATTGTCAGCACCTAAAGCAGGTTCGATGCTGACACGTGTATCTTGAAAGGGGACAGGTAGAACGAAAGGAAGAAGATGGTTTACCCGGTATGAAGGAGTACTGAACAAGGGGGTAAAAGGGGTACGCCTCAGTTCACAGGTCGAGCCAACGTTTCGACAAGTGGACTCGTTTTCGTCTGGGCAAAGTGATCATCACTGGCAGGGGTTTAAATACGCTTTTGCTTCCGAAGAAGAAAAGTTTAGGAGGGGAAAGTGGGTGAGAAGAAAGTAGGTGAAGGAGTGTGGAGGGGAGGATGGGTGAGAAGGAAGTAGGTCATGAAGTGAAAAAATAAATAAATCTTGAGTACATATTTCTCAGCCTGGAACCAGGCCTCTTGTGGCCTGAAAAGAAGTAAAAGCAGCATACCAGGAAAAACTACAATACCGGGTAGATGATTAGTCACCACATAAGAGGGTTTGGTGCAGATACACCTTACAAAGGGACAGGCTTTGCAAAGGGTTCTGATAATGAATATATCTAAGGGGGCCAATTCTTAAAACTTTCTGCAAAGCTGATGGTGGTGGGGGGGGAAGAGGGGGAGGTGAGTACAAAGTCACAGGATAATAACCGCACAGTGAACCACAAATGACATGCAAAAAAAACTCAAGCACCAAGTGATAAGGGGGAAATGTGTTTGGAGAAACATGTACAGCTTATGCTATTGCAGAAGGGAATTAGTGTACATGCGTTGTGAATACGGGCGGCGCTGCATGCAGCGACGGCCACGCGCTCCGAGTGTTGTTTCCCCGAATAGTTATGTTGCATAGGGAATATAATTAAGGGATTCTCTTAAGTGGTGACTGATCATCTACCCGCTATTGTAGTTTTTCCTGGTATGCTGCTTTTACTTATATTCATGTACATATTTACCATTATTGCCATCAGCGCTTGCAATAAGTTAGCGAGCACTGGCGGATGCAGGCATGTACAGTGTTTTCGTCTTTTCAAAGAAAGTGTCTGAGATTGGCATTCTGCGTAGTCGGTCTGGATGTACACGTTTTTTAATGGCAGGTGCATTTGCTATGAAATGCCTAGACATTTTTGATATGCGAAATATTCAGCTCCAATTTGTACTTCTCGGTTAAGTTTGTCATTCAAGTTTCACGCCCCAAAGCGACTCAGGGCTTGAGAGACGATGCTCTGGAGGGTTCGGGCCAACTGGGATTTTTTAGGTTGCAGTAAAATCACAGTAGACACGGGCACCTCGATTTCCCCGTTGGAACGCAGCCACTGCGGCTACGATTGATCCCGCCTCCTCGGGGGCACAAGACGAACGCCCTAAACAGCAGTCGAATGCCGCAGCAGTGAATTTGTACCTTTAGGTGACTAACTTCATTATCAGATGCCAGATGTCATAACATTTCTTAATAACGTCGATGCGAAGGTTTCCAGCTTGTCGTCCTATCAGAACAATAAAGCATCAGAGACACTATTTTTGGTAGCGCCAACAATTCGTTCGATTATTACATTATTATAGAAAAAACATATGGTGAGTCGTCATCGCATACAGCAAGAAACCTAGCCAGGGCGGTCTCCTGGAAAACGAACTTAAGAAGAAGTATAGAGCATCGAGGCAGAGGGTCGCAGCTTGGCAGGGATTTTCACAGATTGAGAATGGTAGTGTGGTATCCCAGGAGTAGTGTGGTGGTGTGGCATACAATAGGAAGAATGGGTGTACTCAGTCGTCTCACGCAGTTTAGTCTCCCAATTCTTATGCCCTGCGTCCACGTACATGGCTAGCATGTTGATAAGGGTACTGCTAACACGGACAGCAAAACCATTTGTCTAGAGCTGGTATCACGTGGAGTGTCGGGAAGTTACAGCGCACAAACGAATGAGCTCTAAATTAGCGCAGAATTGGCGGCGCCGATTAGTGATGATAGTTAGTGGTGACCTGTGTATAAAGATCACAGCGTTTATGAGAAAAGGCGACGCGTAATGTCCTTACAAAATGGAATAGCGGCGATTTGGCAGTAGCATGTGAGGTATTCGGCGCAGATTATAATCCAGCTATTGCCATTCAAGGACTTCGGAAACGTACCTACGAGGTGAATGCCCACTTGATCGAATGAAACTTACGGGACCAACACTGAAGGCAGGAAGCCAGATGGAATGGTGGTGAGATGTTTGCGATGTTAACACTTGTTGAAAATGGGTTCGCATTGTTCAATCCTTTTGCGCATTCTGGACCACTAGCAATTTCCTTGATCATGGTGGGATGTTCGAACTGTTTCCAGATGCCGAGAAGTCGGATTAGCGGGCATACACGTAATATGCCAATGCAACATGTCTTGGGAACCCCGAGTATTATGGCTGGCGGACATGGGATTCTCTTTTACGTAGGAGGTCATGACACGCACAAAATCAGCTTTTAGCTTCGCTGGCATCGGCGGTGCCAAATAGATGCTGCAGAATCTTGTCCTATTGCTGCTTTTTTTTTCTTGAAATCTTTCGGTTGGGGAAAGCCTGCTCAAGGGCCGAAAATTTGTTTCAAAATTGTAGCTGTGGGATCGAGTCGTGGCCACTGGCATTGTAGAAATGTATTTTGCGTCTGCATGACGCCTCCCGCTTTCTTAACCCCTGGCGAACTCATATTACGGTAGCCGGCGGGCTCTGCCAGCGAATTGACCATATGGGGCTGGAAGGTTCTGCAGCCAACAAATGAATAATAATCAATTACGACACTGAAAGACGGTAAACTATGCAGCGCGGAAATGACAACCAGGCATTGCTGTTCGGTAACTAATTTAGCTCTGGCTTGGTCATGGTACGACTTGCGTAAGAAATAATAAGTTTTTCTTCCTCGTTGTGCTGGACAAGAAGTGCACCGAAACTGATTCCTCTATAGCGTCCGTGTGAACTTCTGTTGATGTAGCAGGATCGAAGTGGCTTAGAATTGGCTTGGATAGTAAAAGAAAGACAAACTGACGGAATTACGGGTCTCACTATGGTGGCCAATTCTAAAGTGACGTTTTTGTTGAGAACGCACTTCAGAGCGCAGGCCACGTCACAAATGTGATACGAAGACAACCCTAGAAAACTGTAGAGCTTCTTGAGTGTCTACGGCGAAATAAATTGAATCAACAGGGGTGCTTTTTTGAGCCAGTGAGTCAGCGCTTGTGAGTCAGTGATTGCGTGAATCTCTCGGTTGGTTGCGTCTCCGTAGGTGATAACCCACACGATCGCCGCAACTTCCGCTTCCGTGATATACAGTGCGGGCTGTATATGCTGTAGACTTTTGTGTGAGTCAACCACTACGGCTGCTGCTGCGGGCGATTTATGCTCGTCATCATCATCATCATCATCATCAGCAGCAGCAGCAGCAGCAGCAGCCTGAATATACCCACTGCAGGGCGAAAGCCTCTCCCATATTTCTCCACTTAACCCGGTTCTGTGCTAGCTGCATCCACTTGACCCCTGCGAACTTCTTAATCTCATCCGCCCACCTAACGTTCTGCCGCCCCGTGCTACGCTTTCCTTCCCTTGGAATCCAGTTTGCTACCCTCAGCGACCATCGGTTATCCTCTCTTCGCACTACATGTCCTGCCCATGTTCATTTCTTCTTAATTTCTACTAGAATGTCGGTAACTTGAGTTATTTCTCTGACCCACTCTGCACGCTTTCTATCTCTTAATGTTACCCCTACCATTTTTCGTTCCATAGCCCTCTCGGTTGTCCTCAACTTAAGTAGAACTCTCTTCGTTCGCCTCCACGTTTCAGCCCCATATGTGAGTACAGGCAAGATGCAACTGTTGTATACTTTCCTCTTGAGCGCTACCGATAAGGTGCTAGTCATAGTCTGCGAGTGCTTGCCAAATGCGCTCCATCTCAATCTTATTCTTCTTGTTATTTCTGTATGCTCGTGTAGAGTGGCATCTGCATATAGAATTTTCGGACTCCGTTCCACTTAGCGCCTAATGTAATTCACTCTTGTTTTTCTTCTGCCTTGGTTGTGGACTGAAGACATGTTCTTTGGGAGTGGTGCCACATGTACTGTCTCCCGGTATGAAATAGGAATGCTATGTTTTGACTGGATGGCTTGCAGGTCCTCATTCATAGTGAAGACTAAATGAAGTCGTCACGGTGCATCTTTGAGCTGGAGGTTGATGCCCGCGTGCTCGGTTAGAGACGCTCCGTATAAAATTCATTGTCGCTCATAATGATGCGGTGCTTGCATAAGTGTGGCACGTTAATAAGCTAAAACCATTTCAGAAGGTGACCCAGACCTCTTGGGAAAATGGCACGCTTTCTTATGCCGCCCCGTAAGGCGAGTGATTTATGTCGAGCTCTAAATAGTGTCAGGCTTCCACGGCTCGGTCAAAGAAATCTTAAATTGATGAATGGTTCTAATAGCCTATCGCTCATATGCCCAGCATGAGTGCATTGCTTAGGTATTGTGCGAACCGTCAAACTTCGTCAGCGGCATTTTTTTCCAGCGCTCTCCTACATATTTTGAAATTTGGATTTCATAGTTGTTTACGGACCAAGCTGTTCGTAACAAAACTTCATCCAGTGGAAAATAAGGAAAAACAGCTTATACTAAGCCTAAAAATTCACATGGGGTTGTGAGCGCTGTCAGAGCCTGTTACAGTCCTTAAGCCTCTGTTACGAACTGATAATCCAGTGGGTTAACAGCGTCAATGAAGACGATATTGTCAGCATTTGTCCTGACAAATACCCATAAATCTGCAGTTCTCCTTTTAAGCCTAAACATTGGTACCTTCGTTGGTCTTCGACACTGAGGGTACTGATAAGTATTGCACTGCCACGCGTCAGCTGGAGGTGATCACCTCCAGTCACTTCGATAAGGTTACACAAGAGTTTCCACGCGTTATGCCACGTTTTTCTGGAATAGGCAGGAACACTGAAGAAAGGCAGAATGCTACTAATATAATGATTCATAAAGCGCGGTCCTCAGAACGTAAAACTAGACTCTAGTCCTTGCCGCTCTTCTGTGATTTCCGGCATTCAAAACGAAGTAACGAATAGACAGCGCCACCAGCTTATAGTAGACTGTTTATTTTAAAAGGGCATAAGGGCATTCCGTTTGGAGAGAATACAGGTGCTATCTTCGACAGCACATGCCCTCGGAAAACCAGAGCAGAAGCTTGGCCGGAATACACGATTTAGGAGATGGACTCCTACATAGTGTCAACATGGTCGACTCTTGCTTCGGATTCAGGGGAGCTCCGCTCCTCGCCCCAGTACGATGCACCGACAAGTGACTGCAGCAGAACCGCTGGAACAGCAGAAAGCAAATCCGTTTTTTTTTTTGGCGCACTACTGCATTGTGTTTGTAATGCACTTGATACTCTGTACTACATATCGTGTGTGAAGTTGCTTCACTTACACAGAGTGCAGCTGTCAGAGAATATTTTGCATTTTGATATCAACCGGCCCTCATAAAACACCCAGCAGGAGAGAACAATTATATTACGAATTTACAGTGGTCAACGTGCGTCATGACTAACTTGCACAAATCAGAGACTTAGCAATTTTGTAATAAATTACGTTGCACTATCAATTAACTAGTACCATATAACGAGTGTTCGGAATATTCAAATGAACTCCAGAGATACCTTCTCGAATAAACGTTCTAATCAAGAGAAATCCGTTTGGAAAAAAAATGCACGTTGCTGAACATATCAAAACAAATGAGTTGACTGCATGTTGTTCTTAACTTGTTTTAGACTGCACCTAACTGTCGCTCTTTTCTTCATTGACAGCAGAATTTTCTTCGTTAATGCGGGAAGCAGCAGTTCGTTGTTCTTCATATTGAGAAATATTTGTGCCGAATGTTATGTAGTAGACTTAACGCGCCTTAATTTACGTGATATTCCGTGACAATCTTACTAGGATCACAAACGGTTTTACAATAATAGTACACATACGCGAAAAGCTGCGCATTGCGTGCTTTGCCAATAAGCGCTGCGGCTGCCGCCAAATAGCGTACGCAGCATGCGCCTGAAATTTGTGTATACTCTGTGATTTTTTTTTAAATTTTCTGATATCAGACAGACAGAGAAGTTCAAACTTATTTGGCATGGGTAATTGTGTCCTTTGAAGGAGTTCGTACATTTCGTCGTTGCGTGTTAGGAAAGAACCATGCTCCACGACTAGCACTTTTCATGCGATTTAGGTTGGAGAAGGAGGAATTTTCGAACAGCTTCTTTTCCAGCAAGCCCCTTTTGCGGCCCAGCTGTAGGTTTCTCTGTTGTTTCTGGTTTTATTGTCGCGTATTCTTGGATAATTAACAATATTAGTTTAAACACAAAGTATATCAGACGCATACCTGAGAGCAAAGCCCCCATAAATATGTATCTTGAAAGACCAGCCATGGCAATGAGTCCTGCAAGAAAAAAGAACATAACATAAATTTGTAAACGTTTTCAACCCTGTGTGTTTAGTTATCTATAGAAGTACCATCATGATGTAGATTGTTATCTGAACTGATTATGAAGGACAGTGCTTCCGGCCAAAACTTCAAATTGCCACGTATCTGTTGCTATGCAGAAAAATTTTATTCTAAAATACAAGGCGATTTTTATATCCGTGTATTAGTTACTACGGCAACTGTGAATTATTGTCGTTAAATATGAAAGCAGGGAAATTGACCTTTATTGAACAGAACACAGACAATGCAAGAGATTATATGGGATATGCTTTGAAAGGGTGATATGTAAATTCGTCAAGTTAGACTTTGCCTCCTAATCTTCTCCAGGGTGAGGTGAAAAGATGGCCGCTTTTTGTATTGTACTATGATATCTGGAAATATTTGAAATTTACCTCCTGTGAAATTGGCTATTCATCTCTAAGTACATGATAAAAAAAATGGACTGCTACATTTCTTACGACATTCTTCTATTCCTTGCTGATGGCAAAAATGAGTAACCATAAGTTAAAGTTTATGATGGGCGAAACGTTTCAGCGAGACAGATGATTTTTAGATAAAACACTGCTACAGCTAAGCATAGTGGCTTATCGCATCATTCGTTGTGAGTTGACAGAGAGTCAAGTATACAGCTCGTCCGCCCAACCAGGCTGTTAAGGAAACGACCCGCGGTCAACGCTGTAGGTCCGGTTCCGAGAAATCTTTCAGGAAACCTGTGCCATGACAAATGGCGGTGATGGCGAAGGGAATGCGACGCTGACATCAGTATTCGGTAAGTATGCTTGGTCTTATCTGCCAATTGGCGGTATTGCTCTTTAACGAGGGAGCGAAAACCACTAAACGCACGTAGCGCAGCATCCGGTTATCGGTCGGGCCCACATCAAAAGACTGGCGGATCATTGTTGTGAGCGGGAGGAAGGTCGGCAGGAACACCTTTAAGGTTGGATTGTTTACGGAACGGAAGGGATAAGCTGGCCCGCATGTCGACACGGCTAATTCTAAACTGCTGTAGCGAGAAGCATTGCAATGATACACCTATATAGGTGTCTGGATTCGTGCGTTGTGGAGCACTCACATTCTCGCGCAGCAACGGCTTCTGCTTTACTGGTTGTTCTGGAATGTCCATTAAATCTGAAGAAATGCATTTTTACACAGCAAAATATCGCCCGGTTGGAATCAATCATCAATATCAAGGAGCCGGCTACAGCAGCAACGATTTCTCTCAGCGGGGCGTCCTTGCTAAATAGGTTCGGTAAAATTTATAGATGGAAACGCTTCCGATCGAAAAAAGATTATACGCAGTAGTAAGACTTACCCAAGGGTTGTAGCGTTGCTATATGACTTCACACAAGAGCTGTGTACTGAACTGCTGCCTGTGCAGCTAATTTTATATATCCCAAAAACCTGGGCTCAGTCATGATTGGAATGAAAAAGAAAAATTAATTAAAGTTTACTGACACCGCAAGTCATGATTGCATTCGTGTAAGTAAAAAGAGGCGGGCAGATTAAAAATAGGGCATTGTGAAAGCTATTTTGATATACTGCTGCTTCAGACAATCGAAAATCTGATGTCATTAATTTAAACGAAATTGTTTCGTAGAAGCAGCTTCCAGTCCACTTGCGTCCGCTACAAATGAGAGTGGTTAATTGTTTTAATTCAGCAGGGCAAGGACGGAGGTATTTTTTTTGCAAATCATTTTATAACATTGGACACAATTTACGCAATTGTGGTTGCGACTGAGCATACCGGTTAATGAATGCTCACCTCACTGCACTTTCCTTCAGAAATGGGTGGCAATTTAAATCTTCTTGAATATCCTCTTTTACAATAATATGTTTTCGAAGCAGCCACAAGGGGAATTGAAACTTTGAATCATGAAAAAGTTATTTGGCTTGAAAAATGTAATTCACAATGTTTCGCAGTGACAGCGTTGACACCGATAAGAAATCCCTAGAGACTGCCCTAAAGTTAGGTAAAGGAAGGAGTGATGGCTAGTATAAAATACTAGATAGTAGTCTCTTTAACATCTCTGATATCTGCGAAAATACATTATCTGCAATTTTACTATTTTGTAAAGGCGACATCTGCTTGAAAAGGAGCGTGCAACAAATATCCCTCGCTGAAATGAACCGGGTTTCTGTTGAGAGATCACGGGACCGAAGTAGACGCTCAGAGGTTGAGTCGTAAAACACGCAACTACCTAAACTGTCATTTGATGTGTTTTGAATGCTATACGTGTTAATATTATGGTAAACCTGCTATTCTGAAAAAACGTTAAATGATATTTTAAAACCTGGATGGTGTACAATCCGAGCAACACAATGCTTTTCACAGCTTATAATGGCGTTGTTTAGATCATTTTCTGATACTTGAATGGCTGCTCAAAAATATCTTTCATATCTAGCTGCACCCCGCTGGCGTGAAGCAGTGGTTACGGTGCTCGACTACTGTTCCCAAGGGCGCGGGATCTAATCCCGGCCTCGGAGGCAGCTTTTCGATGGCACGCGCCCATGTGCTATGCGATGTCAGTGCATGTTAAGGAACCTCAGGTTGTCGAAATTTCGGGAGTCCTCCACTGTGGCATCTCTCATAGTCTGAATTCCTTTGGGATGTTAAACCCCACAAAACAAAACAAACCATATCTAACTGCTTTTACTCCCAAGCAAACATTGAAAATTGTTTTGTGATGAATCCTGAAAAAAGTGTCTCATGAGTTTCCCGCTACCATTTGCATCTTTCCCATGCAGACCGGTTTCGGTGCCGTAGAGAAAACCCTGATGGTAACGGGAAACGCATGGGATGCTTCATTGAGGTATCGTAACAGGCCTCCTTAAAAATGTCTCCATAAAGTGTGACAGAACAAAAATAATCACAAAGTTTGTTTCTAGACTTCGGGCTATTAAATATTGATTCCGTTTTCATGATCAGCGGAATATAAATCTAGCCATTATATGATGCAGCTTCCACATCCGATTGGCCTGGAATGTTAACCAATGCGATAAGCTCAAACGAGCCCACGCCACGTGGAGACGGTCCACTCTCGTCAGCTTGCGGGAATTCCCACCACTTGGAGTATTCAGTTCCCGTTTTCTGGCCGACACCCTGAGCGTCACGAACATGCGTGATATCATCCGCGAAGTCACAAGGGATGAGATTCGGCAGCTGCTCCAGTCTACTATCCATACGGCTTCCTGAGCCTTATTGGAGGCTGTCAGCTAGAAAGTAAAACGTGCCCTTTATGCAAAGTGCTGTATGTTTTCTTCGCTTTTACAGCCCGTACATGCTTACAAGTCCTTTGCTCGTCGCTCGCCGCCATAGCAGCCCTACTCACAGCCTTTTCGCCGGTATTACTCGCCTGCAGAGCCACATAGTGCGGAGTAGGCATTTCAGCCGCAGCAGTGCAGGGTGTGATAGGCCGACTTATGCACGATAACCGACTGCCGCCCGCTGTGCTTCCACAGCCGAGAATGCGACCACGTCAAAAGTGATGGCTCTTACCGTGACCTTGGCATAAGTGGCTTCTTGGGGAATGCCCCTCTCTTGGAGTTCGCCGTGCAGCCCCATGACACAGCAGATTATCTGGGCAATTCACCACTACCCTAGGGGCTAGCCATCTTGAACTTCACTCATTATCGCCTCTTCTATACGATTCCCTCTTCGCTGCAATTTGCGGGAAAGACTCTTTCGGTCCGAAAGCTATATAAGATGACCTTCCCGATAATTCTCCCGCCGATCCTTTGATGGCTCTTCCTATGAACATCCAGGCAGAGTGAGCCACAATCTTGGTAATATTATTGAAGGATGCTATAGGACGGCACCCGTAGATTTCCTGAGAGTGTACAGCTGTAATTGACCTCGCCGACCGGGTCCGCTTGGTTGCAGATGGACATCACGTCTTCCACGTACATTGCTACTTCTTCATTTAGGAGCTCAAAGCAAGTGGTCAATTCACGCTCGCACGCATTCACGGCAGTCGCCGCTGGTGTCAGTCTCCAATTGCTTACAACGAAAGTACTCCTACGTCGGAAGACTCGCCTCGCTGTTTTCATACCAGGTCCGAGCGGCATCTTCTAAGCTGAAGTAGCCGTACCGGATCCAACATTGTCGTCACAGCCGTTGATACGCGCCGTGCTCGAACTGATCCAGCCAGCCTGTAGCGCCCTACGAGTAACCTCCGTGAAAGGGTTTGCGGGTCCGGGGATTTCGCAGACTCACACAAGAAGCAGGAACGCAGGGGGTGGCGTCTTACAGCTGTCGTGGACGCAGACATGGGTGCGCTCCGTCGAGGCAGGACCTCAATTCCGGGTCTGCGGCTGACAGAATGAACGGCGGTTCTCACAACAGGCACCGATCATGTACTTCGCCTCTCCGAAGAACGATGCAGCATCAGCCGATAATACCCAACGACCTAATATCACAGGCCAGACGAAGCCCAGTCGTAGACGTCGAGAGGGACAGTATAGGTTTTATCATCCAGACAAGAACCAGCTCAAGCTCATCCTCATCCGAGCTCGCCCACAAGGTCTAAGTGAGCCTTTTGCTCGAGCGGTGCCTGTGACAACATTTCAAGGAAAATATTTTTCACGTAAAAGTGTGAAATGAAAAAAGGTTTTTATCTCTAAAAGCCTAATTATTATATAACGTTTGGACTCAGACTGCCATATTGCATTGGGAAACTGAATGCATATATAACTCAAGATAAATCCAGTTTTTGAAAAGTTTATCTGGCACGTGGGTGAAATATCGAAAACGAAATGTAAGCTTTTCAATCGAAGATAAGTTGTCTTTGCAGTACACGTTTTTCGGTATTCCGTCAGGGACAAGGTAAGGGTGTGAAAAAATTGTTAGATAATAAAAGGCAACCGTATTTTGGGCAGCTAGTCAATGCTATCGATAATGCAAAAGTCAAATTAAAGAAGATATAGAGCATTTTTTTTTAATTTCGGATGCCGTCAACCATGGTGCCTATTCGCATAATTAGATACTAGGGTGAAGTTATTATACCTGAAAGAGTGTGTCTGAATTTGGTCCTGTTTTTAACGCGAATTATGATTTGTTTCTTAAATTGGATCAAAAAGCCCTTTTATATGGAACTCTGTCATTCAAATATTGCTCATTTGGCTTGCTATCAAGATGCATCACTAGATTGAAATTCCCTATGCTGCATTTAACTGTTGAAGAAACATGAACAAGAACAGATCTTGCAAGGTTTATTGAGAACTTTGTTTGAAACTGCAGGGCCCAAATACCTCCGAAAGAAAATATACAGAACTTTAGGTATTGATATGCACGTTTTAAACAAACATAGGTGTTGTGGGTCATGGCATGTTGCACTACAAAAATATTTTATTGATATTTTTTGAGAAAAGAAGAACAATTTTGGAAAAGCAGAATAATGTAGAAAACGGTAATGAAACGTTACTTACAAAACGTTACACAGAGCCATATTTCATTTCACGGAAACATGTCATGCTATGTCCAAATTTATTTTTAGTTTTACCTCTAGGAGGACTTTAAGATATGACGGCTGACTTAAAAAGTTCTCAAGAGATAATCTAAGGGCATATTTCTCACAATTTATTTAAGCTGTCAAGTACAGGAGTATAATTTAGACTATCGTTTCATACTTATTATATGGTGTTTACGAATAGCATGAAACGAATAAACAATATACTTTTGCGGACTTCTTGAATGAACCAAATATTTTTAACAAGCCCACCGATATAAAAGGTACCTGTGCTCTGAATATATGCAGAGTAAAAATAATTGCATATAATACATTCTAATAAATTTGAATATTAGACTATCGCATCCTAATATTTCTTTTTTATCGCGGTTTCAAAAGCACTAGTCACCTGTAAGTGAGCCTGATAAGAAAACTAATTGCACAAGTTATTATTTGAAAATTCTTACTTTGAACTGAATTTATGAGGACTAACAGTATGTTAGTCGGGACCGAATTACATTACCGAAGATTGCTAATTGTATGTTTATTTTGCTGCGCAGATAAGCCTTATAATTTTCCAAACGTTATCCGCCTGCAGCAATATTCGAATGTATTTAAAGTTGCAAGGACTGTTCGTGGGACGGCTGGGCGTTGAAGATCTGCGCTCTGCCCGGTGGAACCAGGTTTCGAAACCCAGACCGATTTGTCATTTTAGACTGCAGAAAGTATTTCCTCTCTTGCTGTATGGCTGAGCGACAATCAGTGCGGAAAATTGAAAACTGCCATTTTGGAAATATACCCCACCATGAGTTATGCTCCTGACCTCATCTACAAATTACAGCCGCTTTCACAATTATATTGGGCAGACTGTTCATTATTATTTTATTATGATTTTGAAATCCAAAGTCGGCATCCAATTGTTTTGTTGATGATGCCTTCATATGTCTACAGGAATGGGATATGTCATTCGGATCATATCACTGTTAATTATTTTTTAACTGATGGAGACCTTTCTATATTTTCGGTTCGTCCTCCTACCATCCCAAAGCGGCAATAAAGTATTTCTATGTGTGTTCTGCACACGAACACTCTTTTCTCATTTAGATGGTGCGTAGACTCTTTGACAAAAGTTCCCGGGGGCTGGGCTTCTGAGCCACTAGCTTCGTGAGTTCTGTAATTTAATTACAGTGTTCGGAATCTCATGATAGCAGGAAAATGGTTGGTCCTAGCCTCTCCATTGGGAAGGACCTCCACCAATGCTAAATCAGAGACACTATGCGGCTAAGAAGCACACACCTGGGCTCTACACTCTTAACAAAGGCTGTACGTTATCGGACACGGAAGTGCTATGTACATCACTGTTTTTCCTCTCGGGAATATTTCGATACCATAAATGCATAATGTCAAATACAGTTACTACGAGATGGGGCCCAAAGTGCAGAGGCACATTTCACTTTTAGTTCGGTGCGATAATGAGACGAAAGCTCAATAATAGTGGAAATACCTTGCCCACATGTTAGAATGATGCACTCTTGATCTTGAGGACGAAAAACTGAGATGATACTGTATTGGTGTAGCACTAGAGAGCTGTAGCTGTCGATCACTCTGTAAACCTGAGATAATAATTGGGCCTCGGGAAATGAATAAGCCCGAAGAGCAATGGTGATACAATGTGCTGGCGCAATGTAACGAGCCTGTCGGCGTGAAAAAATAGATGAATATATATAACACCACGTTTACACTAAAATGCTGCGACGCTTCAAAAACTAGCTGGTTTTTTAATAGGTTCATTTGAAGATAGCATCCCCTTTCTTAATTCACACCAAAAGAGAAAGCAAATGGACTTCAAACTTTATAGACTAATTAGCCTAGTAACAGTTACGTACAAAGTAGTTATTAAGTAATAGCTGGAAGAATCGGGACAACCTTTGACCTCAATCAGGCAAAGGATCATGTTTTTGATTAAGAAAATGCCTTTGACTCGGAAAAATTATCGCAGAATTGAACGCAATACGAAAGAAGAGTGTATACGAACCGTTAAGGAAAGTAATCGCGAATATCATTAGTGGTTGCATAGTTTAGTGTAAAGAAAATAATAAAATTCCCGTAAAGGATGACGTTTGGCACGTAGACATAATCTCCTACATATTATTCTGAGCAGGCTTAGATCAAAAATTCAGAGACCTGAAATGGAAACAGTTAAGGATAAGGGTGGGTGAAGAATAATCTGCGATTAGCAGATGATGTTACCTTGCTAAGTAACAGCGATGATGAATTGCAAAAAAAGAAAGAATGCCTTGGCCAGGAAAAACCTAAATGCAGGACTAAAATTCGGTATGCAGAAGACTAGGGTATTGTTTAACAGTACAGGGAAGGATCCGAGGTTTACAATAGGTAGCGAGCACTCGGAGTGGTTGGCGAATATGTCTACATTGGAAGCGTTGTAAATGTCGAACTGGCCTGTTAAAGGAAAATACCAGCGTGAATAACATTGATATTGAGTGCATTTGGCTAGAAGTCGGAAACTTTGACTTGCCGCTTACTGGTATCAGTGAAAAGCAAATATTATAACAGTTACACTTTACTTATACTCATAAATGCAGCTGTATTGTAGAAGCTAACAAAAAGCGTTGTAGTTAAGCTGAGGACAATACAGACAGCTATGGAAGGGAAATGGAAGGTGTAGGTTAGGAGATAGAAAGCTTGCAGGTGCGTAAATGAAATATCTCTAGTTAAAAATATCCTAGTGGAAATTTAGGTGAAATAGCATGGGGGGCATGTATTGGGTAGAGAGGATAAATGTTGGTCTCTTAGTTTAACATATTGGTTTGCAATGAAAGAAATGCGTAGCAGGGTGTTGAACAAAGTTAGTTGGGCGAATGATATTAAGTTCACAGGATTTAAGCGGACGAGAAATATAGGAGAGGCCTTTGCTCTGCACTGGGTATAGTCCGAATGATCATAATCAAGTGAGGCACAGAGGAGGGATAACGGTGTTGCATAGCAGAGAGGTGCTAGGGTTAGTTAGTTTGCATCTGGAAAGACGAAAAACATGACTTGGAAGGGAATAGAGATGGAACAAAAACAGTAAGCACTTGTCACACAAATAAGACGCTGTCAGGAAAAACATTGTCGTCTAGGCTTTCAAGTCGACGAGTGTAAACATGTTCTGAGATTCATATCACCTATTAAAGGGTAGGGATTAAAGTGGTTCATTTGGACGCGGCATCTAATGTCTTTTATTTGCAAAGGCTGGGCGCGGTCCCCACTCCTAGTAACCACATCATTCACGAGCAGGCTACCCGGCCGTCTCCATCTGGAAAGCATTTATGACAGAAAACAGACTGATAGGAGAAAAAACCAAGGCGCACGTGTACTGTGCGATGTGTGTACATGTTATATAACCGCAGGCGGTCAAAACTTTCGTAGCCCTCTGATGTAGCGTCTGTCATAGCCTGACTCTCTTTGGAACGTTTATCCCGTAAACCCAACCAAATCAAAGAAGTCGTTGTTGTCTCGCGACTCTCTTGTGTTCCACGTTGAAAATTCAGGCTTCGCACTATGCATTGAATGCATAACCTCGTAAATATAAATGCTTACTTAATGACCATCGCTGTGAGCAGAACGGGAAGCCTGGGTGTCCCAGGAATATCTTTATTGATGCAGGGTCCTGACAGCCACAGAAAAATAATGCCGATACCTTTCAGTGTGGCCTCGTCGCAGACCTCGCGGATCCCTTCATTTATTTAAACACGTGACCCGTATGTAGCACCGCTTGAACGGCCTGGACAAATTATTTAGAACCAGTGAAAATCGACAGATTTGCCGAAGGACGCGGGGGATATCGTGCTAGAAAAACTGGCCACCCTGTATACGCAGTATCTGGTGTCATCGACGGTACCGGAACCATGGAAGAATGCAAACATTATCCTCATTCACACGAAAGGGGACTCTAAGGACCTTAAAAATTACAGACCAATCAGCTTACTGTCTATAACGTATGAGGTATTTACTAAGGTAATTGCTAATAGAATCAGGACAACCTTAGACTGCAATCAAGCAAAGGATCAAGCAGGGTTTCGGAAACGGTACTCTACTATTGATCATATCCATACCATCAATCAGGTGATAGAAAAATGCTCGGAATATAATCAGCCCTTATACATAGCATTCATTGATTACGAAAAAGCATTTGACTCAGTTGAAACCTCAGCGGCGATGCAGGCGTTGCGAAATCAGGGGGTAGACGAGCCGTACGTGAAAGTGCTGGAAGATATATATAGTGGCTGCACAGCAACCGTAGTTCTGCATAAAGAAAGTAACAAAATTCCCATAAAGAAAGGTGTTAGGCAAGGAGACACAATCTCCCCAGTACTATTCACAGCTTGTTTAGAGGAAGTATTCAGAGACTTGGAATGGGAGCAGTTAGGGATAAGGTTGCTAAGCAACTCGGGGGATGAACTGCAAATAATGATTGATGACCTAGACAGAAAAAGTAGAAAGGTAGGCTTGAAAATGAATATGCAGAAGACTAAGATAATGTTCAACAGCCTCGGGAAGGAACAGCAGTTTACATTAGGTAGCGAAATACTGGAAGTAGTAGGCGAATATTTCTACTTAGGACAGGTAGTAACCGCAGATCCGAACCATGAAAAGAAAATAACAAGAATAATAAGATTGGGACGGAGCGCATTTGGCAAGCACTCGCAGATTATGACTAGCAGCTTACCGGTATCGCTCAAGAGGAAAGTATACAACAGTTGCATCTTGCCTGTACTCACCTATGGGGCTGAAACGTGGAGGCTAACCAAGAGAGTTCTACCTAAGTTGAGCACAACCCAGAGGGCTATGGAACGAAAAATGGTAGGGGTAACATTAAGAGATAGAAAGCGTGCAGAGTGGGTCAGAGAAATAACTCAAGTTACCGACATTCTAGTGGAAATTAAGAAGAAGAAATGGACATGGGCAGGACATGTAGTGCGAAGAGAGGATAACTGATGGTCGCTGAGGGTAACAAACTGGATTCCAAGGGAAGGAAAGCGTAGCAGTGGGCGGCAGAAAGTTAGGTGGGCGGATGAGATTAAGAAGTTCGCAGGGGTCAAGTGGATGCAGCTAGCCCAGAACCGGGTTAAGTGGAGAAATATGGGAGAGGCCTTCGCCCTGCAGTGGGTATAATCAGGCTGGTGATGATGATGATGAAAATCGACTTGCTCTGTAACTCATCTTCACTGATTAAATGAAGTGCAGATTGTGGGGCATCTAATTAGGCACTAGTTGGAGATCTGAGATAGGCAGTCTGACTTAAATAATTACAGACTTGCATGCTAATAGCAGGTCGTTAGTAAAAGGTGTTACTGTGCATGGTTTCATGACAGACCTCGAAGAACAGGTTGAGCTGTCGAAGCCGTTTGTGTAGACTTACATCCGATACCTATGCTTAGAATGCAGGTGATCACACTACATTTGTTTCAAAGCTGTTAACTATATCAGCTTGCTTCGCAATTCCAGGAATGTAAACGTAAATAAGAGGTTCGTTTAGGCATGTGAGCGTGAGCACGGTTTTGAAGCTTGGGTGAACTGCGAAGAATGATAGCCTGAATAGGCTTCGGTGTGTTTGGCGAATTCGGTGCGTTCTAACTATTAGAAGATATAGAGTTGAGAGATGACCCTTGTGAGGCGCCGTATATACAATCTTATGGTGCCAATGCTCTTAGCAAAGAGGAATTTTACAACAACAAGATTTGTTTCTTGCCCCGCAAGCAACAGCTGATGTCCATACAGACAGCTAAATGCGGCCGGCAAGCAACAACGCGCAGCCCTTCAAAGCCCATCAAAGCTGTGGTATAGAGGAAACTGATGTGCCCCGGGATGTTTCAGCAAGGAATGAGATAAAATTGAGAATCGGTATTTCTCATGTCAAAGAAAGGTGGTTTTTCGGTTTTTCATGTCGCAAATGGGTTTTTCATGTTTCCACCAGAGATTCCTCTAAAAAAACGCAAAGGAGCGCAAGCTTTTCTCGCATGAAATAATGTTTTCCTATGCAAACGTATGATCAGATATTGACATTGGTTTGCTGGCGTCTCAACTGAGTACTTCATGTAATTTCCTTTCATATCAGTGAAGATCTGCGTAATTCCGTTATTTTCACAAAATTTCGCACAATGGCAAGATAATTGCGAAGAAAGGCAGCGTAAACATCGTTTTCTCCGCACCTTGCAAACTTTCGAAGGCGTGTGCGCTGATGAAAGAGAATAGCAAGCCTCCCTGCATCATCAAACATGAAAGGAAATTCACAGAATGTGTTTCTGGAGTAGCTTACCGCATTCCCCTAAGTTGTGGAAACGTTTACATATGCCAAACTGGCAGATGCTTTAATGAAAGAGCAAGAGAGCACAGGTTGAATGTGGAGAAAAATGAAAGCGGGTTTTTGGCTGAGCACTGTGCTCACTACAAGAAAGAAAACAAACGGGAATGCGTGCCTTACTTTGAGAGGACGAAGTTTCTGGCCAGGTCAAAAGACAAATGGGCGCGCCTAGTAATTAAAACCTTTTTCATTTGCACTACAAGCTTTTGCGTCAGCAAGCCCTCTATTTCGTTGTTGGATAAAGAATTAAGTTTTTGGAAGGTCATGTATAGGCTCTGCTTTGACTTTCTTTCATGTGTCTGCGTTGTGGGTTGCATGTTGGTCGAATGTCATAGCTTCGCGACTTTTCTTTCTTTCTTTTTTGTTGTTTTTTGTTGTGGTTGGTATTAATGTTAGACAATTGGTTTAAGCCTGACTTGGTGCCTTTTTGCACTGTATTTATCGTTTCTGACGAGCTTGTATAAGCTCCTTGTGTGACCTGGTTTTTTATACCATTTTTCATTGTCGTAGCCTGAAGATGGTGTTGTTATGTACTATGGGTATTTTCTTGCATCACTGTATTGTATTCGTGCGTTACCATTTGATGGTTGTTATGATAATCCGTTAGCCTGTAAGACGTTTTGGTTTTGGTTTACTTAATGTGCCGGCCCTAGTTAAGTTTATCATCTCTGCAGTAGAAATTGCTATATCGTGTTGATTTAGTACACGTCACTTCTTCGCCTGCTGTTTTTTTTGTGATTAGATGTAGCGAAGATCGCGTATATATGCCTTGGTTTACTTAACGAAATAAAGTTGTTGGTCGGTGTTTGTGTGCGTCCTGCCTTTCCTTCGTCCGTGTCTTATTAGCGCAGCTTTTTTTGCATTGAACTATCACCCAATTAGCTCGACAAATTTTACTGTGCCAGGTCTTGTGTTCAGCGTCGACGCACATGGCGATCATGTTCGCGATCGTTTTGTTCAGGCACTCCGTAAGGCCATTGGTCTGGGGATGATATGTAATTGTTCGTCGATGACTTGTATGACTATATTCCAGGATGGCTTGCGTCAACTCTGTCGTAACGCCGTTCCCCTTTCCGTGATGAGCACTTCTGGGGCGCCGTGTCGCAAGAGAATTTGTTCCACAAAACATTTAGCAACTTCTGCCGCAGTACCATTCGGCAGTTCTTTTGCTTCGTCGTAACGGGTAAGGTAGTGGCCACGATGATCCACTTGTTACCATAGACGAAAATGGAAATAGGCCGAAGAGATCCATCCCAATTTATTGAAAGGGCAGGTCTGGGGGCGGTATCGGGTTTAGTAGTCCCGCTGGTCTGATCGGCGGCCTCTTGCGTCTTTGGCACTCACGATATGTATTCACGTAGTGGGCAACTTCGACAGGCAGTCGCGGCCAGTAGTACTTCTGGATTCGATGCAACGTAGGCGCAAACCCAAGATGGCCTGCTGTGGGCTCATCTTGCAACGCCTGCTGAATTTCCTGATGGAGGTTTAAGGCATAACAAGAAGCTGTGCGGTCCTTTTGGGTACGAAGTTCTTCACGAGGAGGCTATTGCTTAACGCGAACGATGATAAATGTCGCCTGAACACAGCAAGAGGGGAAGCGGTCTTTTCTTTTAAGTAATCGATTAGCGCGTTCAGCTCAGGGTCTGATCGCTGTTGATCTGCGAAAGTGCTGGCGCTTACCGGTCCCAAAAAGGCGTTTTCGTCATCTTCATTCGCCGGCGCATCAACGGGGCTCGTGACAAGCAGTCTGCATCGGCGTGCTTGCGACCTGAGTTGTAGACGAGACAGTGATATCGAATTATTGAAGACGTAGGTTCCATCGGGCAAGGCGGCCGGAGGGGTCTCTCAAATTTGCCAGCCAGCAGAGCGCATGGCGATCGCTTACCACCTTGAATGGTCGGCCGTATAAGTACGGACGGAACTTTGAAGTGACCCAGATGATCGAAAGGCACTCGGTGGTCGAGGAATTGGCCTCGGCTTTCGGTAGCGACCTGCTAGCGTAGGCGATTACTTTCTCATGTTCGGCATTCTTCTGAATGATAACGGCGCCTAGGCCCAGACTGCTCGCGTCGGTACGTATCTCAGTCTCGGCGTTATCATCATAGTGGCGCAGCATAGGAGGGGACTGAAGGCGGCGCTTAAGTTCATCGAAGGCTTCCGCTTGTGGTGCTTCCCGTTGAAATGACATGTCTGCCTTTGTAAGCTGCGTCAAAGGTTTGGCGAGGCGCGAAAAGTTCTTGACGAATCGTCGGTAATGTGCGCACAGTCTGAGGAATCGGCGCAAAGCTTTTTTGTCACTTTGCTGTGGAAACTGTGCGATCGCAGCTGTTTTCTGTGGGTCGGGGCAAACTCCCTCCTTGCTGACGATATGAGCAAGAAACAACATCTCGTTGAAGGCGAAGGGACATTTCTCTGCTTTCAACGTGGAACCTGAGGACTCGATTGCGTCAAGTACTGCTTGAAGCCTTCCCAGATGGTGTTCAAAGTTTGACGAGAACACAACGACGTCGTCCAAGTATAGTGAAACGCGGCTGGTGCGGTGCACAAACCAAATGGCCTTACCTTGAATTCGGAGCAGCCATCCGGTGTATGAACGCCGTCTTCTCGCGGTCTCTTTCGTCGACCTCAATTTGCCAGTAGCTGCTCTTCACGTCCATCAACAAGAAGTACTTAACGTTATAGAGCCAGCCCAGAGTGTCGCCGATGCGGGGAAGCAGGTAGACATCCTTCATAGTTATGCCATTCAAGCGGCGGTAATCAACGCAGAAGCGAAGTGTGCTGTCTTTATTCTTCGTCAAAATGACTGGTGCCGACCAGGTGCTGCTGGAAGGCTGCATCACGTCATCACGCAGCATTTCCTCGACTTGATCGCTTATGGCCTGGCGTTCTCGCGACGATACACGGTAGGGGCTTTGACGTAGCGGTCGAGCGTTTTCATCGGTGATGATGCGATGCGTTGACAACGGAGTATGCCGCACCTTCGAAACTGAAGAAAAGCACTTGCTGTAGCCTAAGAGTGCAAATCCGGCCTTGTCTGTCTCTGGGGAGCGCTGGGTTAATGTCGAAATTGGGCTGTTTGGCTCGGTTGGGTGCACCGTCTTCATGTTGGCTGGGGAGGGCGAAGACTTAACGGGTGTTCGCTAGCTCGCCAAGAAAAGGAATCGTCGTGCCCTTGTTCAGGTGCCGGTATTCGTCGGTGAAGTTCGTGGCGAGTACATCAGCTTGTCCATGACGGTAACGGACGATGCCTCTTGCGATAGCAAGTGCTCTATCCAGTAACAACTGAGTATTTCCTCCGACAACCCCTTCAGTAATTTTGACTTCTTTCGTAACCGCAGGAACGATGACGCTTGATCGGGGCGGTACAGTCAATTTTCCGTCGAGGACGTTGAGAGCGGCTTGATGCATCGATGTTCCCGTAGCAGGTATGGCTTTGTCGGCCGAGAGCTTGATGAGTTTGGATTTGAGGCCGATGACCGCTCGATTCTCGCTCAGGAAATTATTGCCTAAAATCACATTACGGGAACAGTGCTCTAGGACGACGAAGCTAGTAGGGTACCCTATTGCAAAAACCAGCGTCTCGAGTGCGAAACCAGTAAGATTTTCGCGCTGGCTTTGCACTGGATCTGCTGGGCACGCTGGAGGTCTGCGATATTCACTGGAGCAGTAACGGCAAGACACTGGCTGCACTGGTGCGATGGGAGAAAAACGCTGGGATTAGACGTTTGACGCTGGGTGTGTCGCTGGCATCCGCGATGCACTGGGAGAAGCGCTGTATGTGCGCTGGGCCGCACTGGTCCCAGTGCCCCAGTATAGCCGGTGCGGCCTGCGGCGTCAGCCGGAGTAGCATCCCTCAGGGGCCAACAGGGCAACAGCGTACTTTCAATCGACCATCGGGGGGCATATGAAAAATATGGTTCAAGCAAGCGTTTTTTGCTGCGAAGTCGTTGCGCATTTGTAAGAAAACAAAGGCAGTATCTTTTTTCTAGAGTTTCCATGTTTCGATAGGTCGTTTCGAGCGTTTCGAGAGCGACAACGATCGCCGCGCCTCGATCTCATGACAGACTGACGATTAACGCACTACTAAAGCTGCAATTGAATAATGTGGGCTACCATGCATAACCAGCTTCACAGCTGATCTTAAGGGCACTCTAACACAATGACTACTGCCAAAATGTTCAATGCGGGCTCAATCGTAGGCGAGCGTAGCCTGCACCACGGCCCAGTATCAACAGCAGAAAGAAAAACTAAAACGAGGAAGAGAGTAGTTTGCCGAGCGATGGGTCCATGAGAGAAAAAGCAACAACATACAGCGCGTGTAGTACGTAATATTTGGCGTGTTTCTCAAGCTTTTGCGCTCCTTCTTCCTCTGCGCACAAGCAGCCGAGCACTCGGTCATCGCAACGCTTCCCGCAATGTTTACATACAAGTAAGGTTTAGTTACACGCAATTAGGGTCATCGCTGCGGCGCTTGCCGGTATTGACGCTTGGTTGCACGTTTTTCCTTGAAGGCTTCTACTAAAGCTCCGTGTTCAGCGAAAATTACGCCCACGGTAGCAGAGCACCACCCAAAAGCCAGCGTTGGTAAATTTGCCAGCGATGTCCAACTCCACATGTTAAAATGATTCCAGTGCACAAAATAGCACGCATAGGCACCCAGAACATTAGTTGCAAGTCGTGAGAGCAGACAGCAATCTAAAATGATCATGAAGTTGCAATTGTTAGAGCGGTAGCAATGGCCTGTAGACTGCGAAACATGAAGTCCCAACCTTATAAATGCGGGTCCTGACATAAAATGCAGAAATGTTTTCAGAAAATCCAGTTCTCGGCGTGGCCGAGTGGTTAGCGTGCTGAGCTAGTGATTGGAATGTACATACGGACTTAGTTAGAGGCACGCTTGGTGAACTGTTTTTTTTTCTTTTTTTTTACTTTTTTAAGGTTTTTTTATGTACCTAACTTGTTTCGTTACTTTTTAATTTTTATCCCACGCCTTTTTTTTTCCGGGCGAACAGTGCCGCCAGCGCGGAGCGTCCCAGTATGCCGCGTCCCAGCGCGCCCAGTGTCCAGCGTCATACTGGGACCATAATCAGGCATGGCGCTGGGGCGCTGGCTCCCAGTGGCACTGGTTTTTGCAATAGGGTAGGTACGTTCATTTAACCTTAAACCTTACGGTGCATCGTCCCGACGGCGTAATAAGGTTACCATCACCGATGCCAGTGGTGTCGGCCTCGGCGCCGTCCTCGCCCAGCGCAAGCCTGGCTTCTCCGAATACGTTGTCGCTTACGCAAGCCGTGCTCTTACCAAAGCCGAATCCAACTACTCCGTTACCGAAAAGGAGTGCTTAGCAATCGTGTGGGCTATAACGAAGTTCCGCCCTTACTTATACGGCCACTCCGAGGTAGTTACAGATCATCACGCTCTCTGCTGGCTCGCGTCTCTCAAGGATCCGTCTGGCCGACTCGGGCGCTGGGCTCTCAGGCTTCAGGAATACGACATCCGTGTAGTGTACCGCTCTGGCCGCAAGCACTCTGACGCCGACGCTCTTTCTCGGTCACCGGTGCACTCGCCTAACTCATCGTCCCCTCCTCAAGCATCCTTGTCAGCACTCACCATTGAGGATATGCCTTTCAAGCAACGACAAGATCCTTGGGTCTCTAACCTGCTAGATATCCTTGGCACTACTTCCGCGGCTACGCATCCTCGGGCACTCCGCCGACAGGCCTCCCATTTCACCATTCGGGACGGCCTTCTCTGCCGAAGGAGCTACAACTCAGACGGCAGAACGTGGCTTCTTGTCATTCCGCGCCACCTACGCTCCGAGGTTTGTGCCCACCATCACACTGACCCGCAAAGCGCTCATGCCGGCGTGCTGAAAACCTATGATCGAATTCGTCAGAGGTACTACTGGCGGGGAATGTACAATTTCGTACGGCGCTACATTCGTTCTTGTACCGCCTGTCAACAACGCAAGACTTTTCGCCACCCCGCTGGCCCTCTCCAGCCTTTACCGTGTCCAGCTCGCCCGTTTGATCGCGTGGGAATCGACCTTTTTGGTCCGCTACCATGCAGTGCCGCTGGTAGTCGATGGGTGATCGTCGCCGTCGATCATCTAACCCGTTACGCCGAGACTGCTGCACTTCCCGCGGCGACAGCCCGAGAGGTAGCCCATTTTCTTTTGCACCACTTCATTCTTCGACACGGCGCCCCTCGCGAGCTACTCAGTGATAGAGGTCGTGTCTTTCTTTCCGAAGTAGTTCAAGAGCTCCTGTCGTCTTGTAAATCGATACATCGGGCTACAACTCCGTACCACCCACAAACAAACGGCCTCACGGAGCGCTTCAACCGTACGCTTGGGGACATGCTCGCAATGTATGTTACATCTGAATCGGGAAGCTCCAACTGGGACCAGGTACTGCCATTCGTAACGTTCGCGTACAACACTGCCACCCAAGCAACAACTGGGTTTTCGCCCTTCTTTCTCCTATATGGCCGTGAACCATCTTGTACTCTGGACACAATTTTGCCATACCATCCAGATGCCTCTGAGTACAGTGCTTTGTCAGATATTGCACAGAATGCCGAGGAATGCCGTCAGCTAGCTCGCACGTTTACCTGCAACACTCAAGGCTATCGCAAAGATCAGCATGATACCGATACCCCTGCTCCCACGTTCCTGGCCGACAGCTTCGCTTGGCTATGCGTTCCTGCCACCAAAAAACTAGACACCAAATACCATGGACCTTATCGCGTCTTGGAACGCACATCCCCTGTGAACTACGTCATCGAGCCAGTCACCCCTTCTTCCGACCACCGCCGTCGCGGCCGCGAGGTTGTCCACGTTAGCCGCCTCAAGCCATATTAGCCGCCTCAAGCCACCCTCTGGTCGTCTCTTCTCCCTGAGTCGCCAGGATGGCGACTTCTTCACGCGGGGGAAATGTAAAGAAGAGAAAGAACTGAAAACGCTGCGGCATTGCCATCACCATCGCTGGGCTCCGGCGCCCATCTCGCTCGCGCTGAAGCTGCGCCCTGCGGCTGGTATCCCGATCCTGCTGTGCCCGATTTACTGCCAGCGCTAGACCTTCAAACCATCTATTAAATCCACATTTCAAGTTGAACAATAGTAGAGTAGAACGTTGAGCTAGTTAGTGTAACATCTAGGACAAAGGCAGCAGAGCAGGGGAACAAAACCGAAGAAGCGCACACAGACACAAAGACAACGCTGCACTGACAACTATATTGATCTTAACCCGCGCATCTTTTCTCCCTTCACTTTACCTCTGCAGCTAACTTATTCCTTATCTTTAACATCCTGCCAACAAGCGTAATCTAATTCCTTTTTTAACAGTACCACTGAAGGCGTGGTAACACATTCGTCTTCCGAGTTCCTGATTGCACGTGCTTCGAAAATTTCATTTGTTAACCTGTCCTTATTCCTTCTCAAAACCTTCATATTGTGAAGGCCAGCTGGACATTTTTGGTCTTTGCAAATACAAATAAAGCAGCCTTTGCAGTGCACTGCGAGGTTGGTGTCTGACTTCTCCGATATTGCTGCAGCGTGCTCTCTAATTTTGTCATTAATGAATCTTACTGTTTGTCCAAGTATTGGTTCCCACAATGTAAGGGAATCTGGTAGACAATCCCCTGGATACAATCGGAGTACCTTGTCCGGTGCGCAGTTTGGCACCTAGACTTAAACTCCTGGTTATTCACTCGAGCAAACATGCCTTTGGCTCTGTTTCATGTCGCAGGGAATTATTCGGATGCCATGTCTGTGTCCAATCTTCATCAAATCATGGGTCAATCCATGATCATATGGTACCACTGACCACTTATTTCTTTGTGTAAAGAAATAATGTAAAGGGCATCCTCGGAAAGAGGAGCCCTCCAAGCTTACTTTGCATGCGCTTTTACTGCTGATTCTGATCACATGTCGGTGACAGCACTTTGCAAAGTGTGGAGGCCACGCGCTCCTGTGTTCTCTCTTATACTGCTTCTAGCTGTACTATGTCGTATACGTACATGCCAAAGTTATTGGCACGAGCACAAGACTGCCCGTCTTAATTGCGTGATAGAAAACGTTATGCGCTCACATAACCTTTACTGTGTTGAAGAGCTGGAAAAGAGCAGACATTTTCTGCCAGTAAAATAGTCTGTCTCATAATCATTATCATCATCATTTTCTATCCCTTAAAGGCCCCAAGTGGGGTATTACATTCGGGGGGGGGGGGGGATCGATAATATATGTATCAGTGGTCAGTAAATGAAAAACGGAACAGGCACTACAATGCAGTAATACAACAGCAATACAAGAATACCATAAATTGTACCTGAGCACAATTCAAAAACTCCTAAAACAGACTATGGGCAGTATAAGAGCAAAAACAAATGCAACATAGACCGCAATCACATAAACTCGAAAGAATAAAAATTGCACAGAAAGGAAACCATTGTAGTTCTTCGTTTAGATGGGCAGCGAGTATAGTCGTAAATTTAAATGTCGTGCTTGGAGGCAATTGATTCGGGTAATTTATTCCATGCTGCAATTGGTCTAGGAAAAAGGACCTGTTGAAAGCACCAGTGTGACCATGAAGACGCTGAATGCTCATTGAATTATAATGGCAACGAGAAGTGCGTAGTGGCGACTCTAAGAGCAAGTTTGGTCAATGAGGACAAAGTTGTGCAATTTTCCGTCGGAATTTCCAGTGGGTGAAGGTCAAGGGAGGCTTTGATACCAGTTATGTAATCCAAATAATGTGCGCTAATATGTTGTTATCTGAGCACTGTTGCGATACAGTGCTTGTCGTTCAGACTTAGCACTGTATGCCACTGCTTTTTTAGAGTACAAACATTTTCGTTGAATTGGGAACCAGAAATCTTGCATCTAGAAAGAAAAGTGCAAATTTTCTTAGGCTCACTCATTCAGAATGCACCTTGAATATTTTAATCTGAGCGCTCGCTTTAGCTGTTTCATCTGAGGCAGTTGAGACCATTGCGCATTATTTTGAGCAAGTGAGTCCATTTAACCGAGCAGCTGGCGGGTATGTATGTAGGCACACCTTCTTCCTGTAGGTATTGCTTTATGTGCACTGGAATATGGACACTGCCTCCTTGCATTCCAATCTTATAGTTGGTGCTGTGCAGTGGTAGCTCATATGTCTGTTGGTTGTACAATACATAGCTGCCTCTTGTGGTGCCACCTCAAGGACGATTTCTAAACTCTGTGATACCTTTTTGATTATGTCTGCAGACCTTGTGCAGGAGCAAATGGAAAAAAAGGTTATTTTCTAAGGCCCTGACAAAGGCAAATAGGTTTTACTCAGTAGCATTGTTGGTTGCTGCACGACATAGTGCAAGTGATTTCTAGCTGAGTAGCATCTTTGTGTTGCTCTGTGCTGTCGGTTGCTAAATAAGTTTGGGAAATTTAAACTTCACCCATCTGAAGCTCGGATGCGCAGTGTTGCTCATGTTTTCTTTGTGTAATGTTCTGTTGTTTTATAGAGTTGCCAGAACTTGTTGACGTCTTCAATACTTCTGGGATGGCTGCTGCAGTAGCAGGAAATACTGGAGGTGCTGAGTGTTTTATCCGTCCTGTAAGTGTTGATCAACTGTTGCAATGAAAATTAAGTTAACCTGTAGCCCTTTATAAGAGGCACCTATTCTACTTTATTTTTTTATACCTGTTGCTAAGAATGATTCTCTCAGAAAGTACTGTGTGTCAAGTTAGGCAGTGTAAATGCCTCATTGGGGGACTGAAAATTGACCTGACAGGGCTGCACAGTCTAAGCAGTAAAAAATCTAATCATCCCAGATACACCTTGAGTTTTACTATGAACAGAGGAGTTTAACATCAAGTCTAAACAAAGTTTGTTGTGCTGTTGGGACCATGAAGGTGGCACATCTATTAGATCAAAGTGGGGAATTTGCTTGTACGGTGAAAGAGCACTGAACAAGTGTGAGGGGGAGCCTCAGTTAGCAAGCCGAGCCAACATTTCGACAAAGGGACTTGTCTTTATCTGGGCAGCACAATTATTGGTGGAGGTTTTAAATACGCTTTTGCTTCCGAAGAAGAAAAACTAGGAGGGGGGGGGGGGGAGGAGAAAGAAGCAGGGCTAGAAGTGAAAGAATGTTTCCTTGGGTATGAATTTCTATGAGCATGGAACCAGTGCTTCCATCATCGCATGAAAAAAAAAAGAAAAGCAGCAGCAACAAGAAAATCTAATATGCGAAGTAGATGATTGTCAGCACCTAAAGCAGGTTCGATGCTGACACGTGTATCTTGAAAGGGGACAGGTAGAACGAAAGGAAGAAGATGGTTTACCCGGTATGAAGGAGTACTGAACAAGGGGGTAAAAGGGGTACGCCTCAGTTCACAGGTCGAGCCAACGTTTCGACAAGTGGACTCGTTTTCGTCTGGGCAAAGTGATCATCACTGGCAGGGGTTTAAATACGCTTTTGCTTCCGAAGAAGAAAAGTTTAGGAGGGGAAAGTGGGTGAGAAGAAAGTAGGTGAAGGAGTGTGGAGGGGAGGATGGGTGAGAAGGAAGTAGGTCATGAAGTGAAAAAATAAATAAATCTTGAGTACATATTTCTCAGCCTGGAACCAGGCCTCTTGTGGCCTGCAAAAGAAGTAAAAGCAGCATACCAGGAAAAACTACAATACCGGGTAGATGATTAGTCACCACATAAGAGGGTTTGGTGCAGATACACCTTACAAAGGGACAGGCTTTGCAAAGGGTTCTGATAATGAATATATCTAAGGGGGTCAATTCTTAAAACTTTCTGCAAAGCTGATGGTGGTGGGGGGGGAAGAGGGGGAGGTGAGTACAAAGTCACAGGATAATAACCGCACAGTGAACCACAAATGACATGCAAAAAAAACGTTTGAGGACAAACTCAAGCACCAAGTGATAAGGGGGAAATGTGTTTGGAGAAACATGTACAGCTTATGCTATTGCAGAAGGGAATTAGTGTACATGCGTTGTGAATACGGGCGGCGCTGCATGCAGCGACGGCCACGCGCTCCGAGTGTTTATGTTGCATAGGGAATATAATTAAGGGATTCTCTTAAGTGGTGACTGATCATCTACCCGCTATTGTAGTTTTTCCTGGTATGCTGCTTTTACTTATATTCATGTACTTATTTACCATTATTGCCATCAGCGCTTGCAATAAGTTAGCGAGCACTGGCGGATGCAGGCATGTACAGTGTTTTCGTCTTTTCAAAGAAAGTGTCTGAGATTGGCATTCTGCGTAGTCGGTCTGGATGTACACGTTTTTTAATGGCAGGTGCATTTGCTATGAAATGCCTAGACATTTTTGATATGCGAAATATTCAGCTCCAATTTGTACTTCTCGGTTAAGTTTGTCATTCAAGTTTCACGCCCCAAAGCGACTCAGGGCTTGAGAGACGATGCTCTGGAGGGTTCGGGCCAACTGGGATTTTTTAGGTTGCAGTAAAATCACAGTAGACACGGGCACCTCGATTTCCCCGTTGGAACGCAGCCACTGCGGTTACGATTGATCCCGCCTCCTCGGGGGCACAAGACGAACGCCCTAAACAGCAGTCGAATGCCGCAGCAGTGAATTTGTACCTTTAGGTGACTAACTTCATTATCAGATGCCAGATGTCATAACATTTCTTAATAACGTCGATGCGAAGGTTTCCAGCTTGTCGTCCTATCAGAACAATAAAGCATCAGAGACACTATTTTTGGTAGCGCCAACAATTCGTTCTATTATTACATTATTATAGAAAAAAACATATGGTGAGTCGTCATCGCATACAGCAAGAAACCTAGCCAGGGCGGTCTCCTGGAAAACGAACTTAAGAAGTATAGAGCATCGAGGCAGAGGGTCGCAGCTTGGCAGGGATTTTCACAGATTGAGAATGGTAGTGTGGTATCCCAGGAGTAGTGTGGTGGTGTGGCATACAATAGGAAGAATGGGTGTACTCAGTCGTCTTATGCAGTTTAGTCTCCCAATTCTTATGCCCTGCGTCCACGTACATGGCTAGCATGTTGATAAGGGTACTGCTAACACGGACAGTAAAACCATTTGTCTAGAGCTGGTATCACGTGGAGTGTCGGGAAGTTACAGCGCACAAACGAATGAGCTCTAAATTAGCGCAGAATTGGCGGCGCCGATTAGTGATGATAGTTAGTGGCGACCTGTGTATAAAGATCACAGCGTTTATGAGAAAAGGCGACGCGTAATGTCCTTACAAAATGGAATAGCGGCGATTTGGCAGTAGCATGTGAGGTATTCGGCGCAGATTATAATCCAGCTATTGCCATTCAAGGACTTCGGAAACGTACCTACGAGGTGAATGCCCACTTGATCGAATGAAACTTACGGGACCAACACTGAAGGCAGGAAGCCAGATGGAATGGTGGTGAGATGTTTGCGATGTTAACACTTGTTGAAAATGGGTTCGCATTGTTCAATCCTTTTGCGCATTCTGGACCACTAGCAATTTCCTTGATCATGGTGGGATGTTCGAACTGTTTCCAGATGCCGAGAAGTCGGATTAGCGGGCATACACGTAATATGCCAATGCAACATGTCTTGGGAACCCCGAGTATTATGGCTGGCGGACATGGGATTCTCTTTTACGTAGGAGGTCATGACACGCACAAAATCAGCTTTTAGCTTCGCTGGCATCGGCGGTGCCAAATAGATGCTGCAGAATCTTGTCCTATTGCTGCTTTTTTTTTCTTGAAATCTTTCGGTTGGGGAAAGCCTGCTCAAGGGCCGAAAATTTGTTTCAAAATTGTAGCTGTGGGATCGAGTCGTGGCCACTGGCATTGTAGAAATGTATTTTGCGTCTGCATGACGCCTCCCGCTTTCTTAACCCCTGGCGAACTCATATTACGGTAGCCGGCGGGCTCTGCCAGCGAATTGACCATATGGGGCTGGAAGGTTCTGCAGCCAACAAATGAATAATAATCAATTACGACACTGAAAGACGGTAAACTATGCAGCGCGGAAATGACAACCAGGCATTGCTGTTCGGTAACTAATTTAGCTCTGGCTTGGTCATGGTACGACTTGCGTAAGAAATAATAAGTTTTTCTTCCTCGTTGTGCTGGACAAGAAGTGCACCGAAACTGATTCCTCTATAGCGTCCGTGTGAACTTCTGTTGATGTAGCAGGATCGAAGTGGCTTAGAATTGGCTTGGATAGTAAAAGAAAGACAAACTGACGGAATTACGCGTCTCACTATGGTGGCCAATTCTAAAGTGACGTTTTTGTTGAGAACGCACTTCAGAGCGCAGGCCACGTCACAAATGTGATACGAAGACAACCCTAGAAAACTGTAGAGCTTCTTGAGTGTCTACGGCGAAATAAATTGAATCAACAGGGGTGCTTTTTTGAGCCAGTGAGTCAGCGCTGGTGAGTCAGTGATTGCGTGAATCTCTCGGTTGGTTGCGTCTCCGTAGGTGATAACCCACACGATCGCCGCAACTTCCGCTTCCGTGATATACAGTGCGGGCTGTATATGCTGTAGACTTTTGTGTGAGTCAACCACTACGGCTGCTGCTGCGGGCGATTTATGCTCGTCATCATCATCATCAGCAGCAGCAGCAGCAGCAGCAGCCTGAATATACCCACTGCAGGGCGAAAGCCTCTCCCATATTTCTCCACTTAACCCGGTTCTGTGCTAGCTGCATCCACTTGACCCCTGCGAACTTCTTAATCTCATCCGCCCACCTAACGTTCTGCCGCCCCGTGCTACGCTTTCCTTCCCTTGGAATCCAGTTTGCTACCCTCAGCGACCATCGGTTATCCTCTCTTCGCACTACATGTCCTGCCCATGTTCATTTCTTCTTAATTTCTACTAGAATGTCGGTAACTTGAGTTATTTCTCTGACCCACTCTGCACGCTTTCTATCTCTTAATGTTACCCCTACCATTTTTCGTTCCATAGCCCTCTCGGTTGTCCTCAACTTAAGTAGAACTCTCTTCGTTCGCCTCCACGTTTCAGCCCCATATGTGAGTACAGGCAAGATGCAACTGTTGTATACTTTCCTCTTGAGCGCTACCGATAAGGTGCTAGTCATAGTCTGCGAGTGCTTGCCAAATGCGCTCCATCTCAATCTTATTCTTCTTGTTATTTCTGTATGCTCGTGTAGAGTGGCATCTGCATATAGAATTTTCGGACTCCGTTCCACTTAGCGCCTAATGTAATTCACTCTTGTTTTTCTTCTGCCTTGGTTGTGGACTGAAGACATGTTCTTTGGGAGTGGTGCCACATGTACTGTCTCCCGGTATGAAATAGGAATGCTATGTTTTGACTGGATGGCTTGCAGGTCCTCATTCATAGTGAAGACTAAATGAAGTCGTCACGGTGCATCTTTGAGCTGGAGGTTGATGCCCGCGTGCTCGGTTAGAGACGCTCCGTATAAAATTCATTGTCGCTCATAATGATGCGGTGCTTGCATAAGTGTGGCACGTTAATAAGCTAAAACCATTTCAGAAGGTGACCCAGACCTCTTGGGAAAATGGCACGCTTTCTTATGCCGCCCCGTAAGGCGAGTGATTTATGTCGAGCTCTAAATAGTGACAGGCTTCCACGGCTCGGTCAAAGAAATCTTAAATTGATGAATGGTTCTAATAGCCTATCGCTCATATGCCCAGCATGAGTGCATTGCTTAGGTATTGTGCGAACCGTCAAACTTCGTCAGCGGCATTTTTTTCCAGCGCTCTCCTACATATTTTGAAATTTGGATTTCATAGTTGTTTACGGACCAAGCTGTTCGTAACAAAACTTCATCCAGTGGAAAATAAGGAAAAACAGCTTATACTAAGCCTAAAAATTCACATGGGGTTGTGAGCGCTGTCAGAGCCTGTTACAGTCCTTAAGCCTCTGTTACGAACTGATAATCCAGTGGGTTAACAGCGTCAATGAAGACGATATTGTCAGCATTTGTCCTGACAAATACCCATAAATCTGCAGTTCTCCTTTTAAGCCTAAACTTTGGTACCTTCGTTGGTCTTCGACACTGAGGGTACTGATAAGTATTGCACTGCCACGCGTCAGCTGGAGGTGATCACCTCCAGTCACTTCGATAAGGTTACACAAGAGTTTCCACGCGTTATGCCACGTTTTTCTGGAATAGGCAGGAACACTGAAGAAAGGCAGAATGCTACTAATATAATGATTCATAAAGCGCGGTCCTCAGAACGTAAAACTAGACTCTAGTCCTTGCCGCTCTTCTGTGATTTCCGGCATTCAAAACGAAGTAACGAATAGACAGCGCCACCAGCTTATAGTAGACTGTTTATTTTAAAAGGGCATAAGGGCATTCCGTTTGGAGAGAATACAGGTGCTATCTTCGACAGCACATGCCCTCGGAAAACCAGAGCAGAAGCTTGGCCGGAATACACGATTTAGGAGATGGACTCCTACATAGTGTCAACATGGTCGACTCTTGCTTCGGATTCAGGGGAGCTCCGCTCCTCGCCCCAGTACGATGCACCGACAAGTGACTGCATCAGAACCGCTGGAACAGCAGAAAGCAAATCCGTTTTTTTTTTTTTGGCGCACCACTGCATTGTGTTTGTAATGCACTTGATACTCTGTACTACATATCGTGTGTGAAGTTGCTTCACTTACACAGAGTGCAGCTGTCAGAGAATATTTTGCATTTTGATATCAACCGGCCCTCATAAAACACCCAGCAGGAGAGAACAATTATATTACGAATTTACAGTGGTCAACGTGCGTCATGACTAACTTGCACAAATCAGAGACTTAGCAATTTTGTAATAAATTACGTTGCACTATCAATTAACTAGTACCATATAACGAGTGTTCGGAATATTCAAATGAACTCCAGAGATACCTTCTCGAATAAACGTTCTAATCAAGAGAAATCCGTTTGGAAAAAAAATGCACGTTGCTGAACATATCAAAACAAATGAGTTGACTGCATGTTGTTCTTAACTTGTTTTAGACTGCACCTAACTGTCGCTCTTTTCTTCATTGACAGCAGAATTTTCTTCGTTAATGCGGGAAGCAGCAGTTCGTTGTTCTTCATATTGAGAAATATTTGTGCCGAATGTTATGTAGTAGACTTAACGCGCCTTAATTTACGTGATATTCCGTGACAATCTTACTAGGATCACAAACGGTTTTACAATAATAGTACACATACGCGAAAAGCTGCGCATTGCGTGCTTTGCCAATAAGCGCTGCGGCTGCCGCCAAATAGCGTACGCAGCATGCGCCTGAAATTTGTGTATACTCTGTGATTTTTTTTTAAATTTTCTGATATCAGACAGACAGAAAAGTTCAAACTTATTTGGCATGGGTAATTGTGTCCTTTGAAGGAGTTCGTACATTTCGTCGTTGCGTGTTAGGAAAGAACCATGCTCCACGACTAGCACTTTTCATGCGATTTAGGTTGGAGAAGGAGGAATTTTCGAACAGCTTCTTTTCCAGCAAGCCCCTTTTGCGGCCCAGCTGTAGGTTTCTCTGTTGTTTCTGGTTTTATTGTCGCGTATTCTTGGATAATTAACAATATTAGTTTAAACACAAAGTATCTCAGACGCATACCTGAGAGCAAAGCCCCCATAAATATGTATCTTGAAAGACCAGCCATGGCAATGAGTCCTGCAAGAAAAAAGAACATAACATAAATTTGTAAACGTTTTCAACCCTGTGTGTTTAGTTATCTATAGAAGTACCATCATGATGTAGATTGTTATCTGAACTGATTATGAAGGACAGTGCTTCCGGCCAAGACTTCAAATTGCCACGTATCTGTTGCTATGCAGAAAAATTTTATTCTAAAATACAAGGCGATTTTTATATCCGTGTATTAGTTACTACGGCAACTGTGAATTATTGTCGTTAAATATGAAAGCAGGAAAATTGACCTTTATTGAACAGAACACAGACAATGCAAGAGATTATATGGGATCTGGTTTGAAAGGGTGATATGTAAATTCGTCAAGTTAGACTTTGCCTCCTAATCTTCTCCAGGGTGAGGTGAAAAGATGGCCGCTTTTTGTATTGTACTATGATATCTGGAAATATTTGAAATTTACCTCCTGTGAAATTGGCTATTCATCTCTAAGTACATGATAAAAAAAATGGACTGCTATATTTCTTACGACATTCTTCTATTCCTTGCTGATGGCAAAAATGAGTAACCATAAGTTAAAGTTTATGATGGGCGAAACGTTTCAGCGAGACAGATGATTTTTAGATAAAACACTGCTACAGCTAAGCATAGTGGCTTATCGCATCATTCGTTGTGAGTTGACAGAGAGTCAAGTATACAGCTCGTCCGCCCAACCAGGCTGTTAAGGAAACGACCCGCGGTCAACGCTGTAGGTCCGGTTCCGAGAAATCTTTCAGGAAACCTGTGCCATGACAAATGGCGGTGATGGCGAAGGGAATGCGACGCTGACATCAGTATTCGGTAAGTATGCTTGGTCTTATCTGCCAATTGGCGGTATTGCTCTTTAACGAGGAAGCGAAAACCACTAAACGCACGTAGCGCAGCATCCGGTTATCGGTCGGGCCCACATCAAAAGACTGGCGGATCATTGTTGTGAGCGGGAGGAAGGTCGGCAGGAACACCTTTAAGGTTGGATTGTTTACGGAACGGAAGGGATAAGCTGGCCCGCATGTCGACACGGCTAATTCTAAACTGCTGTAGCGAGAAGCATTGCAATGATACACCTATATAGGTGCCTGGATTCGTGCGTTGTGGAGCACTCACATTCTCGCGCAGCAACGGCTTCTGCTTTACTGGTTGTTCTGGAATGTCCATTAAATCTGAAGAAATGCATTTTTACACAGCAAAATATCGCCCGGTTGGAATCAATCATCAATATCAAGGAGCCGGCTACAGCAGCAACGATTTCTCTCAGCGGGGCGTCCTTGCTAAATAGGTTCGGTAAAATTTATAGATGGAAACGCTTCCGATCGAAAAAAGATTATACGCAGTAGTAAGACTTACCCAAGGGTTGTAGCGTTGCTATATGACTTCACACAAGAGCTGTGTACTGAACTGCTGCCAGTGCAGCTAAGTTTATATATCCCAAAAACCTGGGCTCAGTCATGATTGGAATGAAAAAGAAAAATTAATTAAAGTTTACTGACACCGCAAGTCATGATTGCATTCGTGTAAGTAAAAAGAGGCGGGCAGATTGAAAATAGGGCATTGTGAAAGCTATTTTGATATACTGCTGCTTCAGACAATCGAAAATCTGATGTCATTAATTTAAACGAAATTGTTTCGTAGAAGCAGCTTCCAGTCCACTTGCGTCCGCTACAAATGAGAGTGGTTAATTGTTTTAATTCAGCAGGGCAAGGACGGAGGTATTTTTTTTGCAAATCATTTTATAACATTGGACACAATTTACGCAATTGTGGTTGCGACTGAGCATACCGGTTAATGAATGCTCACCTCACTGCACTTTCCTTCAGAAATGGGTGGCAATTTAAATCTTCTCGAATATCCTCTTTTACAATAATATGTTTTCGAAGCAGCCACAAGGGGAATTGAAACTTTGAATCATGAAAAAGTTATTTGGCTTGAAAAATGTAATTCACAATGTTTCGCAGTGACAGCGTTGACACCGATAAGAAATCCCTAGAGACTGCCCTAAAGTTAGGTAAAGGAAGGAGTGATGGCTAGTATAAAATACTAGATAGTAGTCTCTTTAACATTTCTGATATCTGCGAAAATACATTATCTGCAATTTTACTATTTTGTAAAGGCGACATCTGCTTGAAAAGGAGCGTGCAACAAATATCCCTCGCTGAAATGAACCGGGTTTCTGTTGAGAGATCACGGGACCGAAGTAGACGCTCAGAGGTTGAGTCGTAAAACACGCAACTACCTAAACTGTCATTTGATGTGTTTTGAATGCTATACGTGTTAATATTATGGTAAACCTGCTATTCTGAAAAAAACGTTAAATGATATTTTAAACCCTGGATGGTGTACAATCCGAGCAACACAATGCTTTTCACAGCTTATAATGGCGTTGTTTAGATCATTTTCTGATACTTGAATGGCTGCTCAAAAATATCTTTCATATCTAGCTGCACCCCGCTGGCGTGAAGCAGTGGTTACGGTGCTCGACTACTGTTCCCAAGGGCGCGGGATCTAATCCCGGCCTCGGAGGCAGCTTTTCGATGGCACGCGCCCATGTGCTGTGCGATGTCAGTGCATGTTAAGGAACCTCAGGTTGTCGAAATTTCGGGAGTCCTCCACTGTGGCATCTCTCATAGTCTGAATTCCTTTGGGATGTTAAACCCCACAAAACAAAACAAACCATATCTAGCTGCTTTTACTCCCAAGCAAACATTGAAAATTGTTTTGTGATGAATCCTGAAAAAAGTGTCTCATGAGTTTCCCGCTACCATTTGCATCTTTCCCATGCAGACCGGTTTCGGTGCCGTAGAGAAAACCCTGATGGTAACGGGAAACGCATGGGATGCTTCATTGAGGTATCGTAACAGGCCTCCTTAAAAATGTCTCCATAAAGTGTGACAGAACAAAAATAATCACAAAGTTTGTTTCTATACTTCGGGCTATTAAATATTGATTCCGTTTTCATGATCAGCGGAATATAAATCTAGCCATTATATGATGCAGCTTCCACATCCGATTGGCCTGGAATGTTAACCAATGCGATAAGCTCAAACGAGCCCACGCCACGTGGAGACGGTCCACTCTCGTCAGCTTGCGGGAATTCCCACCACTTGGAGTATTCAGTTCCCGTTTTCTGGCCGACACCCTGAGCGTCACGAACATGCGTGATATCATCCGCGAAGTCACAAGGGATGAGATTCGGCAGCTGCTCCAGTCTACTGTCCGTACGGCTTCCTGAGCCTTATTGGAGGCTGTCAGCGAGAAAGTAAAACGTGCCCTTTATGCAAAGTGCTGTATGTTTTCTTCGCTTTTACAGCCCGTACATGCTTACAAGTCCTTTGCTCGTCGCTCGCCGCCATAGCAGCCCTACTCACAGCCTTTTCGCCGGTATTACTCGCCTGCAGAGCCACATAGTGCGGAGTAGGCACTTCAGCCGCAGCAGTGCAGGGTGTGATAGGCCGACTTATGCACGATAACCGACTGCCGCCCGCTGTGCTTCCACAGCCGAGAATGCGACCACGTCAAAAGTGATGGCTCTTACCGTGACCTTGGCATAAGTGGCTTCTTGCGGAATGCCCCTCTCTTGGAGTTCGCCGTGCAGCCCCATGACACAGCAGATTATCTGGGCAATTCACCACTACCCTAGGGGCTAGCCATCTTGAACTTCACTCATTATCGCCTCTTCTATACGATTCCCTCTTCGCTGCAATTTGCGGGAAAGACTCTTTCGGTCCGAAAGCTATATAAGATGACCTTCCCGATAATTCTCCCGCCGATCCTTTGATGGCTCTTCCTATGAACATCCAGGCAGAGTGAGCCACAATCTTGGTAATATTATTGAAGGATGCTATAGGACGGCACCCGTAGATTTCCTGAGAGTGTACAGCTGTAATTGACCTCGCCGACCGGGTCCGCTTGGTTGCAGATGGACATCACGTCTTCCACGTACATTGCTACTTCTTCATTTAGGAGCTCAAAGCAAGTGGTCAATTCACGCTCGCACGCATTCACGGCAGTCGCTGCTGGTGTCAGTCTCCAATTGCTTACAACGAAAGTACTCCTACGTCGGAAGACTCGCCTCGCTGTTTTCATACCAGGTCCGAGCGGCATCTTCTAAGCTGAAGTAGCCGTACCGGATCCAACATTGTCGTCACAGCCGTTGATACGCGCCGTGCTCGAACTGATCCAGCCAGCCTGTAGCGCCCTACGAGTAACCTCCGTGAAAGGGTTTGCGGGTCCGGGGATTTCGCAGACTCACACAAGAAGCAGGAACGCAGGGGGTGGCGTCTTACAGCTGTCGTGGACGCAGACATGGGTGCGCTCCGTCGAGGCAGGACCTCAATTCCGGGTCTGCGGCTGACAGAATGAACGGCGGTTCTCACAACAGGCACCGATCATGTACTTCGCCTCTCCGAAGAACGATGCAGCATCAGCCGATAATACCCAACGACCTAACATCACAGGCCAGACGAAGCCCAGTCGTAGACGTCGAGAGGGACAGTATAGGTTTTATCATCCAGACAAGAACCAGCTCGAGCTCGCCCTCATCCGAGCTCGCCCACAAGGTCTAAGTGAGCCTTTTGCTCGAGCGGTGCCTGTGACAACATTTCAAGGAAAATATTTTTCACGTAAAAGTGTGAAATGAAAAAAGGTTTTTATCTCTAAAAGCCTAATTATTATATAACGTTTGGACTCAGACTGCCATATTGCATTGGGAAACTGAATGCATATATAACTCAAGATAAATCCAGTTTTTGAAAAGTTTATCTGGCACGTGGGTGAAATATCGAAAACGAAATGTAAGCTTTTCAATCGAAGATAAGTTGTCTTTGCAGTACACGTTTTTCGGTATTCCGTCAGGGACAAGGTAAGGGTGTGAAAAAATTGTTAGATAATAAAAGGCAACCGTATTTTGGGCAGCTAGTCAATGCTATCGATAATGTAAAAGTCAAATTAAAGAAGATATAGAGCATTTTTTTTTTAATTTTGGATGCCGTCAACCATGGTGCCTATTCGCATAATTAGATACTAGGGTGAAGTTATTATACCTGAAAGAGTGTGTCTGAATTTGGTCCTGTTTTTAACGCGAATTATGATTTGTTTCTTAAATTGCATCAAAAAGCCCTTTTATATGGAACTCTGTCATTCAAATATTGCTCATTTGGCTTGCTATCAAGATGCATCACTAGATTGAAATTCCCTATGCTGCATTTAACTGTTGAAGAAACATGAACAAGAACAGATCTTGCAAGGTTTATTGAGAACTTTGTTTGAAACTGCAGGGCCCAAATACCTCCGAAAGAAAATATACAGAACTTTAGGTATTGATATGCACGTTTTAAACAAACATAGGTGTTGTGGGTCATGGCATGTTGCACTACAAAAATATTTTATTGATATTTTTTGAGAAAAGAAGAACAATTTTGGAAAAGCAGAATAATGTAGAAAACGGTAATGAAACGTTACTTACAAAACGTTACACAGAGCCATATTTCATTTCACGGAAACATGTCATGCTATGTCCAAATTTATTTTTAGTTTTACCTCTAGGAGGACTTTAAGATATGACGGCTGACTTAAAAAGTTCTCAAGAGATAATCTAAGGGCATATTTCTCACAATTTATTTAAGCTGTTAAGTACAGGAGTATAATTTAGACTATCGTTTCATACTTATTATATGGTGTTTACGAATAGCATGAAACGAATAAACAATATACTTTTGCGGACTTCTTGAATGAACCAAATATTTTTAACAAGCCCACCGATATAAAAGGTACCTGTGCTCTGAATATATGCAGAGTAAAAATAATTGCATATAATACATTCTAATAAATTTCAATATTAGACTATCGCATCCTAGTATTTCTTTTTTATCGCGGTTTCAAAAGCACTAGTCACCTGTAAGTGAGCCTGATAAGAAAACTAATTGCACAAGTTATTATTTGAAAATTCTTACTTTGAACTGAATTTATGAGGACTAACAGTGTGTTAGTCGGGACCGAATTACATTACCGAAGATTGCTAATTGTATGTTTATTTTGCTGCGCAGATAAGCCTTATAATTTTCCAAACGTTATCCGCCTGCAGCAATATTCGAATGTATTTAAAGTTGCAAGGACTGTTCGTGGGACGGCTGGGCGTTGAAGATCTGCGCTCTGCCCGGTGGAACCAGGTTTCGAAACCCAGACCGATTTGTCATTTTAGACTGCAGAAAGTATTTCCTCTCTTGCTGTATGGCTGAGCGACAATCAGTGCGGAAAATTGAAAACTGCCATTTTGGAAATATACCCCACCATGAGCTATGCTCCTGACCTCATCTACAAATTACAGCCGCTTTCACAATTATATTGGGCAGACTGTTCATTATTATTTTATTATGATTTTGAAATCCAAAGTCGGCATCCAATTGTTTTGTTGATGATGCCTTCATATGTCTACAGGAATGGGATATGTCATTCGGATCATATCACTGTTAATTATTTTTTAACTGATGGAGACCTTTCTATATTTTCGGTTCGTCCTCCTACCATCCCAAAACGGCAATAAAGTATTTCTATGTGTGTTCTGCACACGAACACTCTTTTCTCATTTAGATGGTGCGTAGACTCTTTGACAAAAGTTCCCGGGGGCTGGGCTTCTGAGCCACTAGCTTCGTGAGTTCTGTAATTTAATTACAGTGTTCGGAATCTCATGATAGCAGGAAAATGGTTGGTCCTAGCCTCTCCATTGGGAAGGACCTCCACCAATGCTAAATCAGAGACACTATGCGGCTAAGAAGCACACACCTGGGCTCTACACTCTTAACAAAGGCTGTACGTTATCGGACACGGAAGTGCTATGTACATCACTGTTTTTCCTCTCGGGAATATTTCGATACCATAAATGCATAATGTCAAATACAGTTACTACGAGATGGGGCCCAAAGTGCAGAGGCACATTTCACTTTTAGTTCGGTGCGATAATGAGACGAAAGCTCAATAATAGTGGAAATACCTTGCCCACATGTTAGAATGATGCACTCTTGATCTTGAGGACGAAAAACTGAGATGATACTGTATTGGTGTAGCACTAGAGAGCTGTAGCTGTCGATCACTCTGTAAACCTGAGATAATAATTGGGCCTCGGGAAATGAATAAGCCCGAAGAGCAATGGTGATACAATGTGCTGGCGCAATGTAACGAGCCTGTCGGCGTGAAAAAATAGATGAATATATATAACACCACGTTTACACTAAAATGCTGCGACGCTTCAAAAACTAGCTGGTTTTTTAATAGGTTCATTTGAAGATAGCATCCCCTTTCTTAATTCACACCAAAAGAGAAAGCAAATGGACTTCAAACTTTATAGACTAATTAGCCTAGTAACAGTTACGTACAAAGTAGTTATTAAGTAATAGCTGGAAGAATCGGGACAACCTTTGACCTCAATCAGGCAAAGGATCATGTTTTTGATTAAGAAAATGCCTTTGACTCGGAAAAATTATCGCAGAATTGAACGCAATACGAAAGAAGAGTGTATACGAACCGTTAAGGAAAGTAATCGCGAATATCATTAGTGGTTGCATAGTTTAGTGTAAAGAAAATAATAAAATTCCCATAAAGGATGACGTTTGGCACGTAGACATAATCTCCTACATATTATTCTGAGCAGGCTTAGATCAAAAATTCAGAGACCTGAAATGGAAACAGTTAAGGATAAGGGTGGGTGAAGAATAATCTGCGATTAGCAGATGATGTTACCTTGCTAAGTAACAGCGATGATGAATTGCAAAAAAAGAAAGAATGCCTTGGCCAGGAAAAACCTAAATGCAGGACTAAAAGTCGGTATGCAGAAGACTAGGGTATTGTTTAACAGTACAGGGAAGGATCCGAGGTTTACAATAGGTAGCGAGCACTCGGAGTGGTTGGCGAATATGTCTACATTGGAAGCGTTGTAAATGTCGAACTGGCCTGTTAAAGGAAAATACCAGCGTGAATAACATTGATATTGAGTGCATTTGGCTAGAAGTCGGAAACTTTGACTTGCCGCTTACTGGTATCAGTGAAAAGCAAATATTATAACAGTTACACTTTACTTATACTCATAAATGCAGCTGTATTGTAGAAGCTAACAAAAAGCGTTGTAGTTAAACTGAGGACAATACAGACAGCTATGGAAGGGAAATGGTAGGTGTAGGTAAGGAGATAGAAAGCTTGCAGGTGCGTAAATGAAATATCTCTAGTTAAAAATATCCTAGTGGAAATTTAGGTGAAATAGCATGGGGGGCATGTATTGGGTAGAGAGGATAAATGTTGGTCTCTTAGTTTAACATATTGGTTTGCAATGAAAGAAATGCGTAGCAGGGTGTTGAACAAAGTTAGTTGGGCGAATGATATTAAGTTCACAGGATTTAAGCGGACGAGAAATATAGGAGAGGCCTTTGCTCTGCACTGGGTATAGTCCGAATGATCATAATCAAGTCAGGCACAGAGGAGGGATAACGGTGTTGCATAGCAGAGAGGTGCTAGGGTTAGTTAGTTTGCATCTGGAAAGAAGAAAAACATGACTTGGAAGGGAATAGAGATGGAACAAAAACAGTAAGCACTTGTCACACAAATAAGACGCTGTCAGGAAAAACATTGTCGTCTAGGCTTTCAAGTCGACGAGTGTAAACATGTTCTGAGATTCATATCACCTATTAAAGGGTAGGGATTAAAGTGGTTCATTTGGACGCGGCATCTAATGTCTTTTATTTGCAAAGGCTGGGCGCGGTCCCCACTCCTAGTAACCACATCATTCACGAGCAGGCTACCCGGCCGTCTCCATCTGGAAAGCATTTATGACAGAAAACAGACTGATAGGAGAAAAAACCAAGGCGCACGTGTACTGTGCGATGTGTGTACATGTTATATAACCGCAGGCGGTAAAAATTTTCGTAGCCCTCTGATGTAGCGTCTGTCATAGCCTGACTCTCTTTGGAACGTTTATCCCGTTAACCCAACCAAATCAAAGAAGTCGTTGTTGTCTCGCGACTCTCTTGTGTTCCACGTTGAAAATTCAGGCTTCGCACTATGCATTGAATGCATAACCTCGTAAATATAAATGCTTACTTAATGACCATCGCTGTGAGCAGAACGGGAAGCCTGGGTGTCCCAGGAATATCTTTATTGATGCAGGGTCCTGACAGCCACAGAAAAATAATGCCGATACCTTTCAGTGTGGCCTCGTCGCAGACCTCGCGGATCCCTTCATTTATTTAAACACGTGACCCGTATGTAGCACCGCTTGAACGGCCTGGACAAATTATTTAGAACCAGTGAAAATCGACAGATTTGCCGAAGGACGCGGGGGATATCGTGCTAGAAAAACTGGCCACCCTGTATACGCAGTATCTGGTGTCATCGACGGTACCGGAACCATGGAAGAATGCAAACATTATCCTCATTCACACGAAAGGGGACTCTAAGGACCTTAAAAATTACAGACCAATCAGCTTACTGTCTATAACGTATGAGGTATTTACTAAGGTAATTGCTAATAGAATCAGGACAACCTTAGACTGCAATCAAGCAAAGGATCAAGCAGGGTTTCGGAAACGGTACTCTACTATTGATCATATCCATACCATCAATCAGGTGATAGAAAAATGCTCGGAATATAATCAGCCCTTATACATAGCATTCATTGATTACGAAAAAGCATTTGACTCAGTTGAAACCTCAGCGGCGATGCAGGCGTTGCGAAATCAGGGGGTAGACGAGCCGTACGTGAAAGTGCTGGAAGATATATATAGTGGCTGCACAGCAACCGTAGTTCTGCATAAAGAAAGTAACAAAATTCCCATAAAGAAAGGTGTTAGGCAAGGAGACACAATCTCCCCAGTACTATTCACAGCTTGTTTAGAGGAAGTATTCAGAGACTTGGAATGGGAGCAGTTAGGGATAAGGTTGCTAAGCAACTCGGGGGATGAACTGCAAATAATGATTGATGACCTAGACAGAAAAAGTAGAAAGGTAGGCTTGAAAATGAATATGCAGAAGACTAAGATAATGTTCAACAGCCTCGGGAAGGAACAGCAGTTTACATTAGGTAGCGAAATACTGGAAGTAGTAGGCGAATATTTCTACTTAGGACAGGTAGTAACCGCAGATCCGAACCATGAAAAGAAAATAACAAGAATAATAAGATTGGGACGGAGCGCATTTGGCAAGCACTCGCAGATTATGACTAGCAGCTTACCGGTATCGCTCAAGAGGAAAGTATACAACAGTTGCATCTTGCCTGTACTCACCTATGGGGCTGAAACGTGGAGGCTAACCAAGAGAGTTCTACTTAAGTTGAGCACAACCCAGAGGGCTATGGAACGAAAAATGGTAGGGGTAACATTAAGAGATAGAAAGCGTGCAGAGTGGGTCAGAGAAATAACTCAAGTTACCGACATTCTAGTGGAAATTAAGAAGAAGAAATGGACATGGGCAGGACATGTAGTGCGAAGAGAGGATAACTGATGGTCGCTGAGGGTAACAAACTGGATTCCAAGGGAAGGAAAGCGTAGCAGTGGGCGGCAGAAGGTTAGGTGGGCGGATGAGATTAAGAAGTTCGCAGGGGTCAAGTGGATGCAGCTAGCCCAGAACCGGGTTAAGTGGAGAAATATGGGAGAGGCCTTCGCCCTGCAGTGGGTATAATCAGGCTGGTGATGATGATGATGAAAATCGACTTGCTCTGTAACTCATCTTCACTGATTAAATGAAGTGCAGATTGTGGGGCATCTAATTAGGCACTAGTTGGAGATCTGAGATAGGCAGTCTGACCTAAATAATTACAGACTTGCATGCTAATAGCAGGTCGTTAGTAAAAGGTGTTACTGTGCATGGTTTCATGACAGACCTCGAAGAACAGGTTGAGCTGTCGAAGCCGTTTGTGTAGACTTACATCCGATACCTGTGCGTAGAATGCAGGTGATCACACTACATTTGTTTCAAAGCTGTTAACTATATCAGCTTGCTTCGCAATTCCAGGAATGTAAACGTAAACAAGAGGTTCGTTTAGGCATGTGAGCGTGAGCACGGTTTTGAAGCTTGGGTGAACTGCGAAGAATGATAGCCTGAATAGGCTTCGGTGTGTTTGGCGAATTCGGTGCGTTCTAACTATTAGAAGATATAGAGTTGAGAGATGACCCGTGTGAGGCGCCGTATATACAATCTTATGGTGCCAATGCTCTTAGCAAAGAGGAATTTTACAACAACAAGATTTGTTTCTTGCCCCGCAAGCAACAGCTGATGTCCATACAGACAGCTAAATGCGGCCGGCAAGCAACAACGCGCAGCCCTTCAAAGCCCATCAAAGCTGTGGTATAGAGGAAACTGATGTGCCCCGGGATGTTTCAGCAAGGAATGAGATAAAATTGAGAATCGGTATTTCTCATGTCGAAGAAAGGTGGTTTTTCGGTTTTTCATGTCGCAAATGGGTTTTTCATGTTTCCACCAGAGATTCCTCTAAAAAAACGCAAAGGAGCGCAAGCTTTTCTCGCATGAAATAATGTTTTCCTATGCAAACGTATGATCAGATATTGACATTGGTTTGCTGGCGTCTCAACTGAGTACTTCATGTAATTTCCTTTCATATCAGTGAAGATCTGCGTAATTCCGTTATTTTCACAAAATTTCGCACAATGGCAAGATAATTGCGAAGAAAGGCAGCGTAAACATCGTTTTCTCCGCACCTTGCAAACTTTCGAAGGCGTGTGCGCTGATGAAAGAGAATAGCAAGCCTCCCTGCATCATCAAACATGAAAGGAAATTCACAGAATGTGTTTCTGGAGTAGCTTACCGCATTCCCCTAAGTTGTGGAAACGTTTACATATGCCAAACTGGCAGATGCTTTAATGAAAGAGCAAGAGAGCACAGGTTGAATGTGGAGAAAAATGAAAGCGGGTTTTTGGCTGAGCACTGTGCTCACTACAAGAAAGAAAACAAACGGGAATGCGTGCCTTACTTTGAGAGGACGAAGTTTCTGGCCAGGTCAAAAGACAAATGGGCGCGCCTAGTAATTAAAACCTTTTTCATTTGCACTACAAGCTTTTGCGTCAGCAAGCCCTCTATTTCGTTGTTGGATAAAGAATTAAGTTTTTGGAAGGTCATGTATAGGCTCTGCTTTGACTTTCTTTCATGTGTCTGCGTTGTGGGTTGCATGTTGGTCGAATGTCATAGCTTCGCGACTTTTCTTTCTTTCTTTTTTGTTGTTTTTTGTTGTGGTTGGTATTAATGTTAGACAATTGGTTTAAGCCTGACTTGGTGCCTTTTTGCACTGTATTTATCGTTTCTGACGAGGCTTGTATAAGCTCCTTGTGTGACCTGGTTTTTTATACCATTTTTCATTGTCGTAGCCTGAAGATGGTGTTGTTATGTACTATGGGTATTTTCTTGCATCACTGTATTGTATTCGTGCGTTACCATTTGATGGTTGTTATGATAATCCGTTAGCCTGTAAGACGTTTTGGTTTTGGTTTACTTAATGTGCCGGCCCTAGTTAAGTTTATCATCTCTGCAGTAGAAATTGCTATATCGTGTTGATTTAGTACACGTCACTTCTTCGCCTGCTGTTTTTTTTTTGTGATTAGATGTAGCGAAGATCGCGTATATATGCCTTGGTTTACTTAACGAAATAAAGTTGTTGGTCGGTGTTTGTGTGCGTCCTGCCTTTCCTTCGTCCGTGTCTTATTAGCGCAGCTTTTTTTGCATTGAACTATGACCCAATTAGCTCGACAAATTTTACTGTGCCAGGTCTTGTGTTCAGCGTCGACGCACATGGCGATCATGTTCGCGATCGTTTTGTTCAGGCACTCCGTAAGGCCATTGGTCTGGGGATGATATGTAATTGTTCGTCGATGACTTGTATGACTATATTCCAGGATGGCTTGCGTCAACTCTGTCGTAACGCCGTTCCCCTTTCCGTGATGAGCACTTCTGGGGCGCCGTGTCGCAAGAGAATTTGTTCCACAAAACATTTAGCAACTTCTGCCGCGGTACCATTCGGCAGTTCTTTTGCTTCGTCGTAACGGGTAAGGTAGTGGCCACGATGATCCACTTGTTACCATAGACGAAAATGGAAATAGGCCGAAGAGATCCATCCCAATTTATTGAAAGGGCAGGTCTGGGGGCGGTATCGGGTTTAGTAGTCCCGCTGGTCTGATCGGCGGCCTCTTGCGTCTTTGGCACTCACGATATGTATTCACGTAGTGGGCAACTTCGACAGGCAGTCGCGGCCAGTAGTACTTCTGGATTCGATGCAACGTAGGCGCAAACCCAAGATGGCCTGCTGTGGGCTCATCTTGCAACGCCTGCTGAATTTCCTGATGGAGGTTTAAGGCATAACAAGAAGCTGTGCGGTCCTTTTGGGTACGAAGTTCTTCACGAGGAGGCTATTGCTTAACGCGAACGATGATAAATGTCGCCTGAACACAGCAAGAGGGGAAGCGGTCTTTTCTTTTAAGTAATCGATTAGCGCGTTCAGCTCAGGGTCTGATCGCTGTTGATCTGCGAAAGTGCTGGCGCTTACCGGTCCCAAAAAGGCGTTTTCGTCATCTTCATTCGCCGGCGCATCAACGGGGCTCGTGACAAGCAGTCTGCATCGGCGTGCTTGCGACCTGAGTTGTAGACGAGACAGTGATATCGAATTATTGAAGACGTAGGTTCCATCGGGCAAGGCGGCCGGAGGGGTCTCTCAAATTTGCCAGCCAGCAGAGCGCATGGCGATCGCTTACCACCTTGAATGGTCGGCCGTATAAGTACGGACGGAACTTTGAAGTGACCCAGATGATCGAAAGGCACTCGGTGGTCGAGGAATTGGCTTCGGCTTTCGGTAGCGACCTGCTAGCGTAGGCGATTACTTTCTCATGTTCGGCATTCTTCTGAATGATAACGGCGCCTAGGCCCAGACTGCTCGCGTCGGTACGTATCTCAGTCTCGGCGTTCTCATCATAGTGGCGCAGCATAGGAGGGGACTGAAGGCGGCGCTTAAGTTCATCGAAGGCTTCCGCTTGTGGTGCTTCCCGTTGAAATGACATGTCTGCCTTTGTAAGCTGCGTCAAAGGTTTGGCGAGGCGCGAAAAGTTCTTGACGAATCGTCGGTAATGTGCGCACAGTCTGAGGAATCGGCGCAAAGCTTTTTTGTCACTTTGCTGTGGAAACTGTGCGATCGCAGCTGTTTTCTGTGGGTCGGGGCAAACTCCCTCCTTGCTGACGATATGAGCAAGAAACAACATCTCGTTGAAGGCGAAGGGACATTTCTCTGCTTTCAACGTGGAACCTGAGGACTCGATTGCGTCAAGTACTGCTTGAAGCCTTCCCAGATGGTGTTCAAAGTTTGACGAGAACACAACGACGTCGTCCAAGTATAGTGAAACGCGGCTGGTGCGGTGCACAAACCAAATGGCCTTACCTTGAATTCGGAGCAGCCATCCGGTGTATGAACGCCGTCTTCTCGCGGTCTCTTTCGTCGACCTCAATTTGCCAGTAGCTGCTCTTCACGTCCATCAACAAGAAGTACTTAACGTTATAGAGCCAGCCCAGAGTGTCGCCGATGCGGGGAAGCAGGTAGACATCCTTCATAGTTATGCCATTCAAGCGGCGGTAATCAACGCAGAAGCGAAGTGTGCTGTCTTTATTCTTCGTCAAAATGACTGGTGCCGACCAGGTGCTGCTGGAAGGCTGCATCACGTCATCACGCAGCATTTCCTCGACTTGATCGCTTATGGCCTGGCGTTCTCGCGACGATACACGGTAGGGGCTTTGACGTAGCGGTCGAGCGTTTTCATCGGTGATGATGCGATGCGTTGACAACGGAGTATGCCGCACCTTCGAAACTGAAGAAAAGCACTTGCTGTAGCCTAAGAGTGCAAATCCGGCCTTGTCTGTCTCTGGGGAGCGCTGGGTTAATGTCGAAATTGGGCTGTTTGGCTCGGTTGGGTGCACCGTCTTCATGTTGGCTGGGGAGGGCGAAGACTTAACGGGTGTTCGCTAGCTCGCCAAGAAAAGGAATCGTCGTGCCCTTGTTCAGGTGCCGGTATTCGTCGGTGAAGTTCGTGGCGAGTACATCAGCTTGTCCATGACGGTAACGGACGATGCCTCTTGCGATAGCAAGTGCTCTATCCAGTAACAACTGAGTATTTCCTCCGACAACCCCTTCAGTAATTTTGACTTCTTTCGTAACCGCAGGAACGATGACGCTTGATCGGGGCGGTACAGTCAATTTTCCGTCGAGGACGTTGAGAGCGGCTTGATGCATCGATGTTCCCGTAGCAGGTATGGCTTTGTCGGCCGAGAGCTTGATGAGTTTGGATTTGAGGCCGATGACCGCTCGATTCTCGCTCAGGAAATTATTGCCTAAAATCACATTACGGGAACAGTGCTCTAGGACGACGAAGCTAGTAGGGTACCCTATTGCAAAAACCAGCGTCTCGAGTGCGAAACCAGTAAGATTTTCGCGCTGGCTTTGCACTGGATCTGCTGGGCACGCTGGAGGTCTGCGATATTCACTGGAGCAGTAACGGCAAGACACTGGCTGCACTGGTGCGATGGGAGAAAAACGCTGGGATTAGACGTTTGACGCTGGGTGTGTCGCTGGCATCCGCGATGCACTGGGAGAAGCGCTGTATGTGCGCTGGGCCGCACTGGTCCCAGTGCCCCAGTATAGCCGGTGCGGCCTGCGGCGTCAGCCGGAGTAGCATCCCTCAGGGGCCAACAGGGCAACAGCGTACTTTCAATCGACCATCGGGGGGCATATGAAAAATATGGTTCAAGCAAGCGTTTTTTGCTGCGAAGTCGTTGCGCATTTGTAAGAAAACAAAGGCAGTATCTTTTTTCTAGAGTTTCCATGTTTCGATAGGTCGTTTCGAGCGTTTCGAGAGCGACAACGATCGCCGCGCCTCGATCTCATGACAGACTGACGATTAACGCACTACTAAAGCTGCAATTGAATAATGTGGGCTACCATGCATAACCAGCTTCACAGCTGATCTTAAGGGCACTCTAATACAATGACTACTGCCAAAATGTTCAATGCGGGCTCAATCGTAGGCGAGCGTAGCCTGCACCACGGCCCAGTATCAACAGCAGAAAGAAAAACTAAAACGAGGAAGAGAGTAGTTTGCCGAGCGATGGGTCCATGAGAGAAAAAGCAACAACATACAGCGCGTGTAGTACGTAATATTTGGTGTGTTTCTCAAGCTTTTGCGCTCCTTCTTCCTCTGCGCACAAGCAGCCGAGCACTCGGTCATCGCAACGCTTCCCGCAATGTTTACATACAAGTAAGGTTTAGTTACACGCAATTAGGGTCATCGCTGCGGCGCTTGCCGGTATTGAAGCTTGGTTGCACGTTTTTCCTTGAAGGCTTCTACTAAAGCTCCGTGTTCAGCGAAAATTACGCCCACGGTAGCAGAGCACCACCCAAAAGCCAGCGTTGGTAAATTTGCCAGCGATGTCCAACTCCACATGTTAAAATGATTCCAGTGCACAAAATAGCACGCATAGGCACCCAGAACATTAGTTGCAAGTCGTGAGAGCAGACAGCAATCTAAAATGATCATGAAGTTGCAATTGTTAGAGCGGTAGCAATGGCCTGTAGACTGCGAAACATGAAGTCCCAACCTTATAAATGCGGGTCCTGACATAAAATGCAGAAATGTTTTCAGAAAATCCAGTTCTCGGCGTGGCCGAGTGGTTAGCGTGCTGAGCTAGTCATTGGAATGTACATACGGACTTAGTTAGAGGCACGCTTGGTGAACTGTTTTTTTTTCTTTTTTTTACTTTTTTAAGGTTTTTTTATGTACCTAACTTGTTTCGTTACTTTTTAATTTTTATCCCACGCCTTTTTTTTCCGGGCGAACAGTGCCGCCAGCGCGGAGCGTCCCAGTATGCCGCGTCCCAGCGCGCCCAGTGTCCAGCGTCATACTGGGACCATAATCAGGTATGGCGCTGGGGCGCTGGCTCCCAGTGGCACTGGTTTTTGCAATAGGGTAGGTACGTTCATTTAACCTTAAACCTTACGGTGCATCGTCCCGACGGCGTAATAAGGTTACCATCACCGATGCCAGTGGTGTCGGCCTCGGCGCCGTCCTCGCCCAGCGCAAGCCTGGCTTCTCCGAATACGTTGTCGCTTACGCAAGCCGTGCTCTTACCAAAGCCGAATCCAACTACTCCGTTACCGAAAAGGAGTGCTTAGCAATCGTGTGGGCTATAACGAAGTTCCGCCCTTACTTATACGGCCACTCCGAGGTAGTTACAGATCATCACGCTCTCTGCTGGCTCGCGTCTCTCAAGGATCCGTCTGGCCGACTCGGGCGCTGGGCTCTCAGGCTTCAGGAATACGACATCCGTGTAGTGTACCGCTCTGGCCGCAAGCACTCTGACGCCGACGCTCTTTCTCGGTCACCGGTGCACTCGCCTAACTCATCGTCCCCTCCTCAAGCATCCTTGTCAGCACTCACCATTGAGGATATGCCTTTCAAGCAACGACAAGATCCTTGGGTCTCTAACCTGCTAGATATCCTTGGCACTACTTCCGCGGCTACGCATCCTCGGGCACTCCGCCGACAGGCCTCCCATTTCACCATTCGGGACGGCCTTCTCTGCCGAAGGAGCTACAACTCAGACGGCAGAACGTGGCTTCTTGTCATTCCGCGCCACCTACGCTCCGAGGTTTGTGCCCACCATCACACTGACCCGCAAAGCGCTCATGCCGGCGTGCTGAAAACCTATGATCGAATTCGTCAGAGGTACTACTGGCGGGGAATGTACAATTTCGTACGGCGCTACATTCGTTCTTGTACCGCCTGTCAACAACGCAAGACTTTTCGCCACCCCGCTGGCCCTCTCCAGCCTTTACCGTGTCCAGCTCGCCCGTTTGATCGCGTGGGAATCGACCTTTTTGGTCCGCTACCATGCAGTGCCGCTGGTAGTCGATGGGTGATCGTCGCCGTCGATCATCTAACCCGTTACGCCGAGACTGCTGCACTTCCCGCGGCGACAGCCCGAGAGGTAGCCCATTTTCTTTTGCACCACTTCATTCTTCGACACGGCGCCCCTCGCGAGCTACTCAGTGATAGAGGTCGTGTCTTTCTTTCCGAAGTAGTTCAAGAGCTCCTGTCGTCTTGTAAATCGATACATCGGGCTACAACTCCGTACCACCCACAAACAAACGGCCTCACGGAGCGCTTCAACCGTACGCTTGGGGACATGCTCGCAATGTATGTTACATCTGAATCGGGAAGCTCCAACTGGGACCAGGTACTGCCATTCGTAACGTTCGCGTACAACACTGCCACCCAAGCAACAACTGGGTTTTCGCCCTTCTTTCTCTTATATGGCCGTGAACCATCTTGTACTCTGGACACAATTTTGCCATACCATCCAGATGCCTCTGAGTACAGTGCTTTGTCAGATATTGCACAGAATGCCGAGGAATGCCGTCAGCTAGCTCGCACGTTTACCTGCAACACTCAAGGCTATCGCAAAGATCAGCATGATACCGATACCCCTGCTCCCACGTTCCTGGCCGACAGCTTCGCTTGGCTATGCGTTCCTGCCACCAAAAAACTAGACACCAAATACCATGGACCTTATCGCGTCTTGGAACGCACATCCCCTGTGAACTACGTCATCGAGCCAGTCACCCCTTCTTCCGACCACCGCCGTCGCGGCCGCGAGGTTGTCCACGTTAGCCGCCTCAAGCCATATTAGCCGCCTCAAGCCACCCTCTGGTCGTCTCTTCTCCCTGAGTCGCCAGGATGGCGACTTCTTCACGCGGGGGAAATGTAAAGAAGAGAAAGAACTGAAAACGCTGCGGCATTGCCATCACCATCGCTGGGCTCCGGCGCCCATCTCGCTCGCGCTGAAGCTGCGCCCTGCGGCTGGTATCCCGATCCTGCTGTGCCCGATTTACTGCCAGCGCTAGACCTTCAAACCATCTATTAAATCCACATTTCAAGTTGAACAATAGTAGAGTAGAACGTTGAGCTAGTTAGTGTAACATCTAGGCCAAAGGCAGCAGAGCAGGGGAACAAAACCGAAGAAGCGCACACAGACACAAAGACAACGCTGCACTGACAACTATATTGATCTTAACCCGCGCATCTTTTCTCCCTTCACTTTACCTCTGCAGCTAACTTATTCCTTATCTTTAACATCCTGCCAACAAGCGTAATCTAATTCCTTTTTTAACAGTACCACTGAAGGCGTGGTAACAAATTCGTCTTCCGAGTTCCTGATTGCACGTGCTTCGAAAATTTCATTTGTTAACCTGTCCTTATTCCTTCTCAAAACCTTCACATTGTGAAGGCCAGCTGGACATTTTTGGTCTTTGCAAATACAAATAAAGCAGCCTTTGCAGTGCACTGCGAGGTTGGTGTCTGACTTCTCCGATATTGCTGCAGCGTGCTCTCTAATTTTGTCATTAATGAATCTTACTGTTTGTCCAAGTATTGGTTCCCACAATGTAAGGGAATCTGGTAGACAATCCCCTGGATACAATCGGAGTACCTTGTCCGGTGCGCAGTTTGGCACCTAGACTTAAACTCCTGGTTATTCACTCGAGCAAACATGCCTTTGGCTCTGTTTTATGTCGCAGGGAACTATTCGGATGCCATGTCTGTGTCCAATCTTCATCAAATCATGGGTCAATCCATGATCATATGGTACCACTGACCACTTATTTCTTTGTGTAAAGAAATAATGTAAAGGGCATCCTCGGAAAGAGGAGCCCTCCAAGCTTACTTTGCATGCGCTTTTACTGCTGATTCTGATCACATGTCGGTGACAGCACTTTGCAAAGTGTGGAGGCCACGCGCTCCTGTGTTCTCTCTTATACTGCTTCTAGCTGTACTATGTCGTATACGTACATGCCAAAGTTATTGGCACGAGCACAAGACTGCCCGTCTTAATTGCGTGATAGAAAACGTTATGCGCTCACATAACCTTTACTGTGTTGAAGAGCTGGAAAAGAGCAGACATTTTCTGCCAGTAAAATAGTCTGTCTCATAATCATTATCATCATCATTTTCTATCCCTTAAAGGCCCCAAGTGGGGTATTACATTCGGGGGGGGGGGGGGGGATCGATAATATATGTATCAGTGGTCAGTAAATGAAAAACGGAACAGGCACTACAATGCAGTAATACAACAGCAATACAAGAATACCATAAATTGTACCTGAGCACAATTCAAAAACTCCTAAAACAGACTATGGGCAGTATAAGAGCAAAAACAAATGCAACATAGACCGCAATCAGATAAACTCGAAAGAATAAAAATTGCACAGAAAGGAAACCATTGTAGTTCTTCGTTTAGATGGGCAGCGAGTATAGTCGTAAATTTAAATGTCGTGCTTGGAGGCAATTGATTCGGGTAATTTATTCCATGCTGCAATTGGTCTAGGAAAAAGGACCTGTTGAAAGCACCAGTGTGACCATGAAGACGCTGAATGCTCATTGAATTATAATGGCAACGAGAAGTGCGTAGTGGCGACTCTAAGAGCAAGTTTGGTCAATGAGGACAAAGTTGTGCAATTTTCCGTCGGAATTTCCAGTGGGTGAAGGTCAAGGGAGGCTTTGATACCAGTTATGTAATCCAAATAATGTGCGCTAATATGTTGTTATCTGAGCACTGTTGCGATACAGTGCTTGTCGTTCAGACTTAGCACTGTATGCCACTGCTTTTTTAGAGTACAAACATTTTCGTTGAATTGGGAACCAGAAATCTTGCATCTAGAAAGAAAAGTGCAAATTTTCTTAGGCTCACTCATTCAGAATGCACCTTGAATATTTTAATCTGAGCGCTCGCTTTAGCTGTTTCATCTGAGGCAGTTGAGACCATTGCGCATTATTTTGAGCAAGTGAGTCCATTTAACCGAGCAGCTGGCGGGTATGTATGTAGGCACACCTTCTTCCTGTAGGTATTGCTCTATGTGCACTGGAATATGGACACTGCCTCCTTGCATTCCAATCTTATAGTTGGTGCTGTGCAGTGGTAGCTCATATGTCTGTTGGTTGTACAATACATAGCTGCCTCTTGTGGTGCCACCTCAAGGACGATTTCTAAACTCTGTGATACCTTTTTGATTATGTCTGCAGACCTTGTGCAGGAGCAAATGGAAAAAAAGGTTATTTTCTAAGGCCCTGACAAAGGCAAATAGGTTTTACTCAGTAGCATTGTTGGTTGCTGCACGACATAGTGCAAGTGATTTCTAGCTGAGTAGCATCTTTGTGTTGCTCTGTGCTGTCGGTTGCTAAATAAGTTTGGGAAATTTAAACTTCACCCATCTGAAGCTCGGATGCGCAGTGTTGCTCATGTTTTCTTTGTGTAATGTTCTGTTGTTTTATAGAGTTGCCAGAACTTGTTGACGTCTTCAATACTTCTGGGATGGCTGCTGCAGTAGCAGGAAATACTGGAGGTGCTGAGTGTTTTATCCGTCCTGTAAGTGTTGATCAACTGTTGCAATGAAAATTAAGTTAACCTGTAGCCCTTTATAAGAGGCACCTATTCTACTTTATTTTTTTATACCTGTTGCTAAGAATGATTCTCTCAGAAAGTACTGTGTGTCAAGTTAGGCAGTGTAAATGCCTCATTGGGGGACTGAAAATTGACCTGACAGAGCTGCACAGTCTAAGCAGTAAAAAATCTAATCATCCCAGATACACCTTGAGTTTTACTATGAACAGAGGAGTTTAACATCAAGTCTAAACAAAGTTTGTTGTGCTGTTGGGACCATGAAGGTGGCACATCTATTAGATCAAAGTGGGGAATTTGCTTGTACGGTGAAAGAGCACTGAACAAGTGTGAGGGGGAGCCTCAGTTAGCAAGCCGAGCCAACATTTCGACAAAGGGACTTGTCTTTATCTGGGCAGCACAATTATTGGTGGAGGTTTTAAATACGCTTTTGCTTCCGAAGAAGAAAAACTAGGAGGGGGGGGGGGGAGGAGAAAGAAGCAGGGCTAGAAGTGAAAGAATGTTTCCTTGGGTATGAATTTCTATGAGCATGGAACCAGTGCTTCCATCATCGCATGAAAAAAAAAAGAAAAGCAGCAGCAACAAGAAAATCTAATATGCGAAGTAGATGATTGTCAGCACCTAAAGCAGGTTCGATGCTGACACGTGTATCTTGAAAGGGGACAGGTAGAACGAAAGGAAGAAGATGGTTTACCCGGTATGAAGGAGTACTGAACAAGGGGGTAAAAGGGGTACGCCTCAGTTCACAGGTCGAGCCAACGTTTCGACAAGTGGACTCGTTTTCGTCTGGGCAAAGTGATCATCACTGGCAGGGGTTTAAATACGCTTTTGCTTCCGAAGAAGAAAAGTTTAGGAGGGGAAAGTGGGTGAGAAGAAAGTAGGTGAAGGAGTGTGGAGGGGAGGATGGGTGAGAAGGAAGTAGGTCATGAAGTGAAAAAATAAATAAATCTTGAGTACATATTTCTCAGCCTGGAACCAGGCCTCTTGTGGCCTGCAAAAGAAGTAAAAGCAGCATACCAGGAAAAACTACAATACCGGGTAGACGATTAGTCACCACATAAGAGGGTTTGGTGCAGATACACCTTACAAAGGGACAGGCTTTGCAAAGGGTTCTGATAATGAATATATCTAAGGGGGCCAATTCTTAAAACTTTCTGCAAAGCTGATGGTGGTGGGGGGGGGAAGAGGGGGAGGTGAGTACAAAGTCACAGGATAATAACCGCACAGTGAACCACAAATGACATGCAAAAAAAACTTTTGAGGACAAACTCAAGCACCAAGTGATAAGGGGGAAATGTGTTTGGAGAAACATGTACAGCTTATGCTATTGCAGAAGGGAATTAGTGTACATGCGTTGTGAATACGGGCGGCGCTGCATGCAGCGACGGCCACGCGCTCCGAGTGTTGTTTCCCCGAATAGTTATGTTGCATAGGGAATATAATTAAGGGATTCTCTTAAGTGGTGACTGATCATCTACCCGCTATTGTAGTTTTTCCTGGTATGCTGCTTTTACTTATATTCATGTACTTATTTACCATTATTGCCATCAGCGCTTGCAATAAGTTAGCGAGCACTGGCGGATGCAGGCATGTACAGTGTTTTCGTCTTTTCAAAGAAAGTGTCTGAGATTGGCATTCTGCGTAGTCGGTCTGGATGTACACGTTTTTTAATGGCAGGTGCATTTGCTATGAAATGCCTAGACATTTTTGATATGCGAAATATTCAGCTCCAATTTGTACTTCTCGGTTAAGTTTGTCATTCAAGTTTCACGCCCCAAAGCGACTCAGGGCTTGAGAGACGATGCTCTGGAGGGTTCGGGCCAACTGGGATTTTTTAGGTTGCAGTAAAATCACAGTAGACACGGGCACCTCGATTTCCCCGTTGGAACGCAGCCACTGCGGCTACGATTGATCCCGCCTCCTCGGGGGCACAAGACGAACGCCCTAAACAGCAGTCGAATGCCGCAGCAGTGAATTTGTACCTTTAGGTGACTAACTTCATTATCAGATGCCAGATGTCATAACATTTCTTAATAACGTCGATGCGAAGGTTTCCAGCTTGTCGTCCTATCAGAACAATAAAGCATCAGAGACACTATTTTTGGTAGCGCCAACAATTCGTTCGATTATTACATTATTATAGAAAAAACATATGGTGAGTCGTCATCGCATACAGCAAGAAACCTAGCCAGGGCGGTCTCCTGGAAAACGAACTTAAGAAGAAGTATAGAGCATCGAGGCAGAGGGTCGCAGCTTGGCAGGGATTTTCACAGATTGAGAATGGTAGTGTGGTATCCCAGGAGTAGTGTGGTGGTGTGGCATACAATAGGAAGAATGGGTGTACTCAGTCGTCTCACGCAGTTTAGTCTCCCAATTCTTATGCCCTGCGTCCACGTACATGGCTAGCATGTTGATAAGGGTACTGCTAACACGGACAGCAAAACCATTTGTCTAGAGCTGGTATCACGTGGAGTGTCGGGAAGTTACAGCGCACAAACGAATGAGCTCTAAATTAGCGCAGAATTGGCGGCGCCGATTAGTGATGATAGTTAGTGGCGACCTGTGTATAAAGATCACAGCGTTTATGAGAAAAGGCGACGCGTAATGTCCTTACAAAATGGAATAGCGGCGATTTGGCAGTAGCATGTGAGGTATTCGGCGCAGATTATAATCCAGCTATTGTCATTCAAGGACTTCGGAAACGTACCTACGAGGTGAATGCCCACTTGATCGAATGAAACTTACGGGACCAACACTGAAGGCAGGAAGCCAGATGGAATGGTGGTGAGATGTTTGCGATGTTAACACTTGTTGAAAATGGGTTCGCATTGTTCAATCCTTTTGCGCATTCTGGACCACTAGCAATTTCCTTGATCATGGTGGGATGTTCGAACTGTTTCCAGATGCCGAGAAGTCGGATTAGCGGGCATACACGTAATATGCCAATGCAACATGTCTTGGGAACCCCGAGTATTATGGCTGGCGGACATGGGATTCTCTTTTACGTAGGAGGTCATGACACGCACAAAATCAGCTTTTAGCTTCGCTGGCATCGGCGGTGCCAAATAGATGCTGCAGAATCTTGTCCTATTGCTGCTTTTTTTTTCTTGAAATCTTTCGGTTGGGGAAAGCCTGCTCAAGGGCCGAAAATTTGTTTCAAAATTGTAGCTGTGGGATCGAGTCGTGGCCACTGGCATTGTAGAAATGTATTTTGCGTCTGCATGACGCCTCCCGCTTTCTTAACCCCTGGCGAACTCATATTACGGTAGCCGGCGGGCTCTGCCAGCGAATTGACCATATGGGGCTGGAAGGTTCTGCAGCCAACAAATGAATAATAATCAATTACGACACTGAAAGACGGTAAACTATGCAGCGCGGAAATGACAACCAGGCATTGCTGTTCGGTAACTAATTTAGCTCTGGCTTGGTCATGGTACGACTTGCGTAAGAAATAATAAGTTTTTCTTCCTCGTTGTGCTGGACAAGAAGTGCACCGAAACTGATTCCTCTATAGCGTCCGTGTGAACTTCTGTTGATGTAGCAGGATCGAAGTGGCTTAGAATTGGCTTGGATAGTAAAAGAAAGACAAACTGACGGAATTACGCGTCTCACTATGGTGGCCAATTCTAAAGTGACGTTTTTGTTGAGAACGCACTTCAGAGCGCAGGCCACGTCACAAATGTGATACGAAGACAACCCTAGAAAACTGTAGAGCTTCTTGAGTGTCTACGGCGAAATAAATTGAATCAACAGGGGTGCTTTTTTGAGCCAGTGAGTCAGCGCTTGTGAGTCAGTGATTGCGTGAATCTCTCGGTTGGTTGCGTCTCCGTAGGTGATAACCCACACGATCGCCGCAACTTCCGCTTCCGTGATATACAGTGCGGGCTGTATATTCTGTAGACTTTTGTGTGAGTCAACCACTACGGCTGCTGCTGCGGGCGATTTATGCTCGTCATCATTATCATCATCATCAGCAGCAGCAGCAGCAGCAGCAGCAGCCTGAATATACCCACTGCAGGGCGAAAGCCTCTCCCATATTTCTCCACTTAACCCGGTTCTGTGCTAGCTGCATCCACTTGACCCCTGCGAACTTCTTAATCTCATCCGCCCACCTAACGTTCTGCCGCCCCGTGCTACGCTTTCCTTCCCTTGGAATCCAGTTTGCTACCCTCAGCGACCATCGGTTATCCTCTCTTCGCACTACATGTCCTGCCCATGTTCATTTCTTCTTAATTTCTACTAGAATGTCGGTAACTTGAGTTATTTCTCTGACCCACTCTGCACGCTTTCTATCTCCTAATGTTACCCCTACCATTTTTCGTTCCATAGCCCTCTCGGTTGTCCTCAACTTAAGTAGAACTCTCTTCGTTCGCCTCCACGTTTCAGCCCCATATGTGAGTACAGGCAAGATGCAACTGTTGTATACTTTCCTCTTGAGCGCTACCGATAAGGTGCTAGTCATAGTCTGCGAGTGCTTGCCAAATGCGCTCCATCTCAATCTTATTCTTCTTGTTATTTCTGTATGCTCGTGTAGAGTGGCATCTGCATATAGAATTTTCGGACTCCGTTCCACTTAGCGCCTAATGTAATTCACTCTTGTTTTTCTTCTGCCTTGGTTGTGGACTGAAGACATGTTCTTTGGGAGTGGTGCCACATGTACTGTCTCCCGGTATGAAATAGGAATGCTATGTTTTGACTGGATGGCTTGCAGGTCCTCATTCATAGTGAAGACTAAATGAAGTCGTCACGGTGCATCTTTGAGCTGGAGGTTGATGCCCGCGTGCTCGGTTAGAGACGCTCCGTATAAAATTCATTGTCGCTCATAATGATGCGGTGCTTGCATAAGTGTGGCACGTTAATAAGCTAAAACCATTTCAGAAGGTGACCCAGACCTCTTGGGAAAATGGCACGCTTTCTTATGCCGCCCCGTAAGGCGAGTGATTTATGTCGAGCTCTAAATAGTGTCAGGCTTCCACGGCTCGGTCAAAGAAATCTTAAATTGATGAATGGTTCTAATAGCCTATCGCTCATATGCCCAGCATGAGTGCATTGCTTAGGTATTGTGCGAACCGTCAAACTTCGTCAGCGGCATTTTTTTCCAGCGCTCTCCTACATATTTTGAAATTTGGATTTCATAGTTGTTTACGGACCAAGCTGTTCGTAACAAAACTTCATCCAGTGGAAAATAAGGAAAAACAGCTTATACTAAGCCTAAAAATTCACATGGGGTTGTGAGCGCTGTCAGAGCCTGTTACAGTCCTTAAGCCTCTGTTACGAACTGATAATCCAGTGGGTTAACAGCGTCAATGAAGACGATATTGTCAGCATTTGTCCTGACAAATACCCATAAATCTGCAGTTCTCCTTTTAAGCCTAAACTTTGGTACCTTCGTTGGTCTTCGACACTGAGGGTACTGATAAGTATTGCACTGCCACGCGTCAGCTGGAGGTGATCACCTCCAGTCACTTCGATAAGGTTACACAAGAGTTTCCACGCGTTATGCCACGTTTTTCTGGAATAGGCAGGAACACTGAAGAAAGGCAGAATGCTACTAATATAATGATTCATAAAGCGCGGTCCTCAGAACGTAAAACTAGACTCTAGTCCTTGCCGCTCTTCTGTGATTTCCGGCATTCAAAACGAAGTAACGAATAGACAGCGCCACCAGCTTATAGTAGACTGTTTATTTTAAAAGGGCATAAGGGCATTCCGTTTGGAGAGAATACAGGTGCTATCTTCGACAGCACATGCCCTCGGAAAACCAGAGCAGAAGCTTGGCCGGAATACACGATTTAGGAGATGGACTCCTACATAGTGTCAACATGGTCGACTCTTGCTTCGGATTCAGGGGAGCTCCGCTCCTCGCCCCAGTACGATGCACCGACAAGTGACTGCAGCAGAACCGCTGGAACAGCAGAAAGCAAATCCGTTTTTTTTTTTTGGCGCACCACTGCATTGTGTTTGTAATGCACTTGATACTCTGTACTACATATCGTGTGTGAAGTTGCTTCACTTACACAGAGTGCAGCTGTCAGAGAATATTTTGCATTTTGATATCAACCGGCCCTCATAAAACACCCAGCAGGAGAGAACAATTATATTACGAATTTACAGTGGTCAACGTGCGTCATGACTAACTTGCACAAATCAGACTTAGCAATTTTGTAATAAATTACGTTGCACTATCAATTAACTAGTACCATATAACGAGTGTTCGGAATATTCAAATGAACTCCAGAGATACCTTCTCGAATAAACGTTCTAATCAAGAGAAATCCGTTTGGAAAAAAAATGCACGTTGCTGAACATATCAAAACAAATGAGTTGACTGCATGTTGTTCTTAACTTGTTTTAGACTGCACCTAACTGTCGCTCTTTTCTTCATTGACAGCAGAATTTTCTTCGTTAATGCGGGAAGCAGCAGTTCGTTGTTCTTCATATTGAGAAATATTTGTGCCGAATGTTATGTAGTAGACTTAACGCGCCTTAATTTACGTGATATTCCGTGACAATCTTACTAGGATCACAAACGGTTTTACAATAATAGTACACATACGCGAAAAGCTGCGCATTGCGTGCTTTGCCAATAAGCGCTGCGGCTGCCGCCAAATAGCGTACGCAGCATGCGCCTGAAATTTGTGTATACTCTGTGATTTTTTTTTTAAATTTTCTGATATCAGACAGACAGAGAAGTTCAAACTTATTTGGCATGGGTAATTGTGTCCTTTGAAGGAGTTCGTACATTTCGTCGTTGCGTGTTAGGAAAGAACCATGCTCCACGACTAGCACTTTTCATGCGATTTAGGTTGGAGAAGGAGGAATTTTCGAACAGCTTCTTTTCCAGCAAGCCCCTTTTGCGGCCCAGCTGTAGGTTTCTCTGTTGTTTCTGGTTTTATTGTCGCGTATTCTTGGATAATTAACAATATTAGTTTAAACACAAAGTATATCAGACGCATACCTGAGAGCAAAGCCCCCATAAATATGTATCTTGAAAGACCAGCCATGGCAATGAGTCCTGCAAGAAAAAAGAACATAACATAAATTTGTAAACGTTTTCAACCCTGTGTGTTTAGTTATCTATAGAAGTACCATCATGATGTAGATTGTTATCTGAACTGATTATGAAGGACAGTGCTTCCGGCCAAAACTTCAAATTGCCACGTATCTGTTGCTATGCAGAAAAATTTTATTCTAAAATACAAGGCGATTTTTATATCCGTGTATTAGTTACTACGGCAACTGTGAATTATTGTCGTTAAATATGAAAGCAGGGAAATTGACCTTTATTGAACAGAACACAGACAATGCAAGAGATTATATGGGATCTGCTTTGAAAGGGTGATATGTAAATTCGTCAAGTTAGACTTTGCCTCCTAATCTTCTCCAGGGTGAGGTGAAAAGATGGCCGCTTTTTGTATTGTACTATGATATCTGGAAATATTTGAAATTTACCTCCTGTGAAATTGGCTATTCATCTCTAAGTACATGATAAAAAAAATGGACTGCTACATTTCTTACGACATTCTTCTATTCCTTGCTGATGGCAAAAATGAGTAACCATAAGTTAAAGTTTATGATGGGCGAAACGTTTCAGCGAGACAGATGATTTTTAGATAAAACGCTGCTACAGCTAAGCATAGTGGCTTATCGCATCATTCGTTGTGAGTTGACAGAGAGTCAAGTATACAGCTCGTCCGCCCAACCAGGCTGTTAAGGAAACGACCCGCGGTCAACGCTGTAGGTCCGGTTCCGAGAAATCTTTCAGGAAACCTGTGCCATGACAAATGGCGGTGATGGCGAAGGGAATGCGACGCTGACATCAGTATTCGGTAAGTATGCTTGGTCTTATCTGCCAATTGGCGGTATTGCTCTTTAACGAGGGAGCGAAAACCACTAAACGCACGTAGCGCAGCATCCGGTTATCGGTCGGGCCCACATCAAAAGACTGGCGGATCATTGTTGTGAGCGGGAGGAAGGTCGGCAGGAACACCTTTAAGGTTGGATTGTTTACGGAACGGAAGGGATAAGCTGGCCCGCATGTCGACACGGCTAATTCTAAACTGCTGTAGCGAGAAGCATTGCAATGATACACCTATATAGGTGTCTGGATTCGTGCGTTGTGGAGCACTCACATTCTCGCGCAGCAACGGCTTCTGCTTTACTGGTTGTTCTGGAATGTCCATTAAATCTGAAGAAATGCATTTTTACACAGCAAAATATCGCCCGGTTGGAATCAATCATCAATATCAAGGAGCCGGCTACAGCAGCAACGATTTCTCTCAGCGGGGCGTCCTTGCTAAATAGGTTCGGTAAAATTTATAGATGGAAACGCTTCCGATCGAAAAAAGATTATACGCAGTAGTAAGACTTACCCAAGGGTTGTAGCGTTGCTATATGACTTCACACAAGAGCTGTGTACTGAACTGCTGCCTGTGCAGCTAAGTTTATATATCCCAAAAACCTGGGCTCAGTCATGATTGGAATGAAAAAGAAAAATTAATTAAAGTTTACTGACACCGCAAGTCATGATTGCATTCGTGTAAGTAAAAAGAGGCGGGCAGATTGAAAATAGGGCATTGTGAAAGCTATTTTGATATACTGCTGCTTCAGACAATCGAAAATCTGATGTCATTAATTTAAACGAAATTGTTTCGTAGAAGCAGCTTCCAGTCCACTTGCGTCCGCTACAAATGAGAGTGGTTAATTGTTTTAATTCAGCAGGGCAAGGACGGAGGTATTTTTTTTGCAAATCATTTTATAACATTGGACACAATTTACGCAATTGTGGTTGCGACTGAGCATACCGGTTAATGAATGCTCACCTCACTGCACTTTCCTTCAGAAATGGGTGGCAATTTAAATCTTCTTGAATATCCTCTTTTACAATAATATGTTTTCGAAGCAGCCACAAGGGGAATTGAAACTTTGAATCATGAAAAAGTTATTTGGCTTGAAAAATGTAATTCACAATGTTTCGCAGTGACAGCGTTGACACCGATAAGAAATCCCTAGAGACTGCCCTAAAGTTAGGTAAAGGAAGGAGTGATGGCTAGTATAAAATACTAGATAGTAGTCTCTTTAACATTTCTGATATCTGCGAAAATACATTATCTGCAATTTTACTATTTTGTAAAGGCGACATCTGCTTGAAAAGGAGCGTGCAACAAATATCCCTCGCTGAAATGAACCAGGTTTCTGTTGAGAGATCACGGGACCGAAGTAGACGCTCAGAGGTTGAGTCGTAAAACACGCAACTACCTAAACTGTCATTTGATGTGTTTTGAATGCTATACGTGTTAATATTATGGTAAACCTGCTATTCTGAAAAAACGTTAAATGATATTTTAAAACCTGGATGGTGTACAATCCGAGCAACACAATGCTTTTCACAGCTTATAATGGCGTTGTTTAGATCATTTTCTGATACTTGAATGGCTGCTCAAAAATATCTTTCATATCTAGCTGCACCCCGCTGGCGTGAAGCAGTGGTTACGGTGCTCGACTACTGTTCCCAAGGGCGCGGGATCTAATCCCGGCCTCGGAGGCAGCTTTTCGATGGCACGCGCCCATGTGCTGTGCGATGTCAGTGCATGTTAAGGAACCTCAGGTTGTCGAAATTTCGGGAGTCCTCCACTGTGGCATCTCTCATAGTCTGAATTCCTTTGGGATGTTAAACCCCACAAAACAAAACAAACCATATCTAGCTGCTTTTACTCCCAAGCAAACATTGAAAATTGTTTTGTGATGAATCCTCAAAAAAGTGTCTCATGAGTTTCCCGCTACCATTTGCATCTTTCCCATGCAGACCGGTTTCGGTGCCGTAGAGAAAACCCTGATGGTAACGGGAAACGCATGGGATGCTTCATTGAGGTATCGTAACAGGCCTCCTTAAAAATGTCTCCATAAAGTGTGACAGAACAAAAATAATCACAAAGTTTGTTTCTAGACTTCGGGCTATTAAATATTGATTCCGTTTTCATGATCAGCGGAATATAAATCTAGCCATTATATGATGCAGCTTCCACATCCGATTGGCCTGGAATGTTAACCAATGCGATAAGCTCAAACGAGCCCACGCCACGTGGAGACGGTCCACTCTCGTCAGCTTGCGGGAATTCCCACCACTTGGAGTATTCAGTTCCCGTTTTCTGGCCGACACCCTGAGCGTCACGAACATGCGTGATATCATCCGCGAAGTCACAAGGGATGAGATTCGGCAGCTGCTCCAGTCTACTGTCCGTACGGCTTCCTGAGCCTTATTGGAGGCTGTCAGCGAGAAAGTAAAACGTGCCCTTTATGCAAAGTGCTGTATGTTTTCTTCGCTTTTACAGCCCGTACATGCTTACAAGTCCTTTGCTCGTCGCTCGCCGCCATAGCAGCCCTACTCACAGCCTTTTCGCCGGTATTACTCGCCTGCAGAGCCACATAGTGCGGAGTAGGCACTTCAGCCGCAGCAGTGCAGGGTGTGATAGGCCGACTTATGCACGATAACCGACTGCCGCCCGCTGTGCTTCCACAGCCGAGAATGCGACCACGTCAAAAGTGATGGCTCTTACCGTGACCTTGGCATAAGTGGCTTCTTGGGGAATGCCCCTCTCTTGGAGTTCGCCGTGCAGCCCCATGACACAGCAGATTATCTGGGCAATTCACCACTACCCTAGGGGCTAGCCATCTTGAACTTCACTCATTATCGCCTCTTCTATACGATTCCCTCTTCGCTGCAATTTGCGGGAAAGACTCTTTCGGTCCGAAAGCTATATAAGATGACCTTCCCGATAATTCTCCCGCCGATCCTTTGATGGCTCTTCCTATGAACATCCAGGCAGAGTGAGCCACAATCTTGGTAATATTATTGAAGGATGCTATAGGACGGCACCCGTAGATTTCCTGAGAGTGTACAGCTGTAATTGACCTCGCCGACCGGGTCCGCTTGGTTGCAGATGGACATCACGTCTTCCACGTACATTGCTACTTCTTCATTTAGGAGCTCAAAGCAAGTGGTCAATTCACGCTCGCACGCATTCACGGCAGTCGCTGCTGGTGTCAGTCTCCAATTGCTTACAACGAAAGTACTCCTACGTCGGAAGACTCGCCTCGCTGTTTTCATACCAGGTCCGAGCGGCATCTTCTAAGCTGAAGTAGCCGTACCGGATCCAACATTGTCGTCACAGCCGTTGATACGCGCCGTGCTCGAACTGATCCAGCCAGCCTGTAGCGCCCTACGAGTAACCTCCGTGAAAGGGTTTGCGGGTCCGGGGATTTCGCAGACTCACACAAGAAGCAGGAACGCAGGGGGTGGCGTCTTACAGCTGTCGTGGACGCAGACATGGGTGCGCTCCGTCGAGGCAGGACCTCAATTCCGGGTCTGCGGCTGACAGAATGAACGGCGGTTCTCACAACAGGCACCGATCATGTACTTCGCCTCTCCGAAGAACGATGCAGCATCAGCCGATAATACCCAACGACCTAATATCACAGGCCAGACGAAGCCCAGTCGTAGACGTCGAGAGGGACAGTATAGGTTTTATCATCCAGACAAGAACCAGCTCGAGCTCACCCTCATCCGAGCTCGCCCACAAGGTCTAAGTGAGCCTTTTGCTCGAGCGGTGCCTGTGACAACATTTCAAGGAAAATATTTTTCACGTAAAAGTGTGAAATGAAAAAAGGTTTTTATCTCTAAAAGCCTAATTATTATATAACGTTTGGACTCAGACTGCCATATTGCATTGGGAAACTGAATGCATATATAACTCAAGATAAATCCAGTTTTTGAAAAGTTTATCTGGCACGTGGGTGAAATATCGAAAACGAAATGTAAGCTTTTCAATCGAAGATAAGTTGTCTTTGCAGTACACGTTTTTCGGTATTCCGTCAGGGACAAGGTAAGGGTGTGAAAAAATTGTTAGATAATAAAAGGCAACCGTATTTTGGGCAGCTAGTCAATGCTATCGATAATGCAAAAGTCAAATTAAAGAAGATATAGAGCATTTTTTTTTAATTTTGGATGCCGTCAACCATGGTGCCTATTCGCATAATTAGATACTAGGGTGAAGTTATTATACCTGAAAGAGTGTGTCTGAATTTGGTCCTGTTTTTAACGCGAATTATGATTTGTTTCTTAAATTGGATCAAAAAGCCCTTTTATATGGAACTCTGTCATTCAAATATTGCTCATTTGGCTTGCTATCAAGATGCATCACTAGATTGAAATTCCCTATGCTGCATTTAACTGTTGAAGAAACATGAACAAGAACAGATCTTGCAAGGTTTATTGAGAACTTTGTTTGAAACTGCAGGGCCCAAATACCTCCGAAAGAAAATATACAGAACTTTAGGTATTGATATGCACGTTTTAAACAAACATAGGTGTTGTGGGTCATGGCATGTTGCACTACAAAAATATTTTATTGATATTTTTTGAGAAAAGAAGAACAATTTTGGAAAAGCAGAATAATGTAGAAAACGGTAATGAAACGTTACTTACAAAACGTTACACAGAGCCATATTTCATTTCACGGAAACATGTCATGCTATGTCCAAATTTATTTTTAGTTTTACCTCTAGGAGGACTTTAAGATATGACGGCTGACTTAAAAAGTTCTCAAGAGATAATCTAAGGGCATATTTCTCACAATTTATTTAAGCTGTCAAGTACAGGAGTATAATTTAGACTATCGTTTCATACTTATTATATGGCGTTTACGAATAGCATGAAACGAATAAACAATATACTTTTGCGGACTTCTTGAATGAACCAAATATTTTTAACAAGCCCACCGATATAAAAGGTACCTGTGCTCTGAATATATGCAGAGTAAAAATAATTGCATATAATACATTCTAATAAATTTCAATATTAGACTATCGCATCCTAATATTTCTTTTTTATCGCGGTTTCAAAAGCACTAGTCACCTGTAAGTGAGCCTGATAAGAAAACTAATTGCACAAGTTATTATTTGAAAATTCTTACTTTGAACTGAATTTATGAGGACTAACAGTATGTTAGTCGGGACCGAATTACATTACCGAAGATTGCTAATTGTATGTTTATTTTGCTGCGCAGATAAGCCTTATAATTTTCCAAACGTTATCCGCCTGCAGCAATATTCGAATGTATTTAAAGTTGCAAGGACTGTTCGTGGGACGGCTGGGCGTTGAAGATCTGCGCTCTGCCCGGTGGAACCAGGTTTCGAAACCCAGACCGATTTGTCATTTTAGACTGCAGAAAGTATTTCCTCTCTTGCTGTATGGCTGAGCGACAATCAGTGCGGAAAATTGAAAACTGCCATTTTGGAAATATACCCCACCATGAGTTATGCTCCTGACCTCATCTACAAATTACAGCCGCTTTCACAATTATATTGGGCAGACTGTTCATTATTATTTTATTATGATTTTGAAATCCAAAGTCGGCATCCAATTGTTTTGTTGATGATGCCTTCATATGTCTACAGGAATGGGATATGTCATTCGGATCATATCACTGTTAATTATTTTTTAACTGATGGAGACCTTTCTATATTTTCGGTTCGTCCTCCTACCATCCCAAAGCGGCAATAAAGTATTTCTATGTGTGTTCTGCACACGAACACTCTTTTCTCATTTAGATGGTGCGTAGACTCTTTGACAAAAGTTCCCGGGGGCTGGGCTTCTGAGCCACTAGCTTCGTGAGTTCTGTAATTTAATTACAGTGTTCGGAATCTCATGATAGCAGGAAAATGGTTGGTCCTAGCCTCTCCATTGGGAAGGACCTCCACCAATGCTAAATCAGAGACACTATGCGGCTAAGAAGCACACACCTGGGCTCTACACTCTTAACAAAGGCTGTACGTTATCGTACACGGAAGTGCTATGTACATCACTGTTTTTCCTCTCGGGAATATTTCGATACCATAAATGCATAATGTCAAATACAGTTACTACGAGATGGGGCCCAAAGTGCAGAGGCACATTTCACTTTTAGTTCGGTGCGATAATGAGACGAAAGCTCAATAATAGTGGAAATACCTTGCCCACATGTTAGAATGATGCACTCTTGATCTTGAGGACGAAAAACTGAGATGATACTGTATTGGTGTAGCACTAGAGAGCTGTAGCTGTCGATCACTCTGTAAACCTGAGATAATAATTGGGCCTCGGGAAATGAATAAGCCCGAAGAGCAATGGTGATACAATGTGCTGGCGCAATGTAACGAGCCTGTCGGCGTGAAAAAATAGATGAATATATATAACACCACGTTTACACTAAAATGCTGCGACGCTTCAAAAACTAGCTGGTTTTTTAATAGGTTCATTTGAAGATAGCATCCCCTTTCTTAATTCACACCAAAAGAGAAAGCAAATGGACTTCAAACTTTATAGACTAATTAGCCTAGTAACAGTTACGTACAAAGTAGTTATTAAGTAATAGCTGGAAGAATCGGGACAACCTTTGACCTCAATCAGGCAAAGGATCATGTTTTTGATTAAGAAAATGCCTTTGACTCGGAAAAATTATCGCAGAATTGAACGCAATACGAAAGAAGAGTGTATACGAACCGTTAAGGAAAGTAATCGCGAATATCATTAGTGGTTGCATAGTTTAGTGTAAAGAAAATAATAAAATTCCCGTAAAGGATGACGTTTGGCACGTAGACATAATCTCCTACATATTATTCTGAGCAGGCTTAGATCAAAAATTCAGAGACCTGAAATGGAAACAGTTAAGGATAAGGGTGGGTGAAGAATAATCTGCGATTAGCAGATGATGTTACCTTGCTAAGTAACAGCGATGATGAATTGCAAAAAAAGAAAGAATGCCTTGGCCAGGAAAAACCTAAATGCAGGACTAAAATTCGGTATGCAGAAGACTAGGGTATTGTTTAACAGTACAGGGAAGGATCCGAGGTTTACAATAGGTAGCGAGCACTCGGAGTGGTTGGCGAATATGTCTACATTGGAAGCGTTGTAAATGTCGAACTGGCCTGTTAAAGGAAAATACCAGCGTGAATAACATTGATATTGAGTGCATTTGGCTAGAAGTCGGAAACTTTGACTTGCCGCTTACTGGTATCAGTGAAAAGCAAATATTATAACAGTTACACTTTACTTATACTCATAAATGCAGCTGTATTGTAGAAGCTAACAAAAAGCGTTGTAGTTAAACTGAGGACAATACAGACAGCTATGGAAGGGAAATGGAAGGTGTAGGTTAGGAGATAGAAAGCTTGCAGGTGCGTAAATGAAATATCTCTAGTTAAAAATATCCTAGTGGAAATTTAGGTGAAATAGCATGGGGGGCATGTATTGGGTAGAGAGGATAAATGTTGGTCTCTTAGTTTAACATATTGGTTTGCAATGAAAGAAATGCGTAGCAGGGTGTTGAACAAAGTTAGTTGGGCGAATGATATTAAGTTCACAGGATTTAAGCGGACGAGAAATATAGGAGAGGCCTTTGCTCTGCACTGGGTATAGTCCGAATGATCATAATCAAGTGAGGCACAGAGGAGGGATAACGGTGTTGCATAGCAGAGAGGTGCTAGGGTTAGTTAGTTTGCATCTGGAAAGAAGAAAAACATGACTTGGAAGGGAATAGAGATGGAACAAAAACAGTAAGCACTTGTCACACAAATAAGACGCTGTCAGGAAAAACATTGTCGTCTAGGCTTTCAAGTCGACGAGTGTAAACATGTTCTGAGATTCATATCACCTATTAAAGGGTAGGGATTAAAGTGGTTCATTTGGACGCGGCATCTAATGTCTTTTATTTGCAAAGGCTGGGCGCGGTCCCCACTCCTAGTAACCACATCATTCACGAGCAGGCTACCCGGCCGTCTCCATCTGGAAAGCATTTATGACAGAAAACAGACTGATAGGAGAAAAAACCAAGGCGCACGTGTACTGTGCGATGTGTGTACATGTTATATAACCGCAGGCGGTCAAAACTTTCGTAGCCCTCTGATGTAGCGTCTGTCATAGCCTGACTCTCTTTGGAACGTTTATCCCGTAAACCCAACCAAATCAAAGAAGTCGTTGTTGTCTCGCGACTCTCTTGTGTTCCACGTTGAAAATTCAGGCTTCGCACTATGCATTGAATGCATAACCTCGTAAATATAAATGCTTACTTAATGACCATCGCTGTGAGCAGAACGGGAAGCCTGGGTGTCCCAGGAATATCTTTATTGATGCAGGGTCCTGACAGCCACAGAAAAATAATGCCGATACCTTTCAGTGTGGCCTCGTCGCAGACCTCGCGGATCCCTTCATTTATTTAAACACGTGGCCCGTATGTAGCACCGCTTGAACGGCCTGGACAAATTATTTAGAACCAGTGAAAATCGACAGATTTGCCGAAGGACGCGGGGGATATCGTGCTAGAAAAACTGGCCACCCTGTATACGCAGTATCTGGTGTCATCGACGGTACCGGAACCATGGAAGAATGCAAACATTATCCTCATTCACACGAAAGGGGACTCTAAGGACCTTAAAAATTACAGACCAATCAGCTTACTGTCTATAACGTATGAGGTATTTACTAAGGTAATTGCTAATAGAATCAGGACAACCTTAGACTGCAATCAAGCAAAGGATCAAGCAGGGTTTCGGAAACGGTACTCTACTATTGATCATATCCATACCATCAATCAGGTGATAGAAAAATGCTCGGAATATAATCAGCCCTTATACATAGCATTCATTGATTACGAAAAAGCATTTGACTCAGTTGAAACCTCAGCGGCGATGCAGGCGTTGCGAAATCAGGGGGTAGACGAGCCGTACGTGAAAGTGCTGGAAGATATATATAGTGGCTGCACAGCAGCCGTAGTTCTGCATAAAGAAAGTAACAAAATTCCCATAAAGAAAGGTGTTAGGCAAGGAGACACAATCTCCCCAGTACTATTCACAGCTTGTTTAGAGGAAGTATTCAGAGACTTGGAATGGGAGCAGTTAGGGATAAGGTTGCTAAGCAACTCGGGGGATGAACTGCAAATAATGATTGATGACCTAGACAGAAAAAGTAGAAAGGTAGGCTTGAAAATGAATATGCAGAAGACTAAGATAATGTTCAACAGCCTCGGGAAGGAACAGCAGTTTACATTAGGTAGCGAAATACTGGAAGTAGTAGGCGAATATTTCTACTTAGGACAGGTAGTAACCGCAGATCCGAACCATGAAAAGAAAATAACAAGAATAATAAGATTGGGACGGAGCGCATTTGGCAAGCACTCGCAGATTATGACTAGCAGCTTACCGGTATCGCTCAAGAGGAAAGTATACAACAGTTGCATCTTGCCTGTACTCACCTATGGGGCTGAAACGTGGAGGCTAACCAAGAGAGTTCTACTTAAGTTGAGGACAACCCAGAGGGCTATGGAACGAAAAATGGTAGGGGTAACATTAAGAGATAGAAAGCGTGCAGAGTGGGTCAGAGAAATAACTCAAGTTACCGACATTCTAGTGGAAATTAAGAAGAAGAAATGGACATGGGCAGGACATGTAGTGCGAAGAGAGGATAACTGATGGTCGCTGAGGGTAACAAACTGGATTCCAAGGGAAGGAAAGCGTAGCAGTGGGCGGCAGAAGGTTAGGTGGGCGGATGAGATTAAGAAGTTCGCAGGGGTCAAGTGGATGCAGCTAGCCCAGAACCGGGTTAAGTGGAGAAATATGGGAGAGGCCTTCGCCCTGCAGTGGGTATAATCAGGCTGGTGATGATGATGATGAAAATCGACTTGCTCTGTAACTCATCTTCACTGATTAAATGAAGTGCAGATTGTGGGGCATCTAATTAGGCACTAGTTGGAGATCTGAGATAGGCAGTCTGACCTAAATAATTACAGACTTGCATGCTAATAGCAGGTCGTTAGTAAAAGGTGTTACTGTGCATGGTTTCATGACAGACCTCAAAGAACAGGTTGAGCTGTCGAAGCCGTTTGTGTAGACTTACATCCGATACCTGTGCTTAGAATGCAGGTGATCACACTATATTTGTTTCAAAGCTGTTAACTATATCAGCTTGCTTCGCAATTCCAGGAATGTAAACGTAAACAAGAGGTTCGTTTAGGCATGTGAGCGTGAGCACGGTTTTGAAGCTTGGGTGAACTGCGAAGAATGATAGCCTGAATAGGCTTCGGTGTGTTTGGCGAATTCGGTGCGTTCTAACTATTAGAAGATATAGAGTTGAGAGATGACCCGTGTGAGGCGCCGTATATACAATCTTATGGTGCCAATGCTCTTAGCAAAGAGGAATTTTACAACAACAAGATTTGTTTCTTGCCCCGCAAGCAACAGCTGATGTCCATACAGACAGCTAAATGCGGCCGGCAAGCAACAACGCGCAGCCCATCAAAGCCCATCAAAGCTGTGGTATAGAGGAAACTGATGTGCCCCGGGATGTTTCAGCAAGGAATGAGATAAAATTGAGAATCGGTATTTCTCATGTCGAAGAAAGGTGGTTTTTCGGTTTTTCATGTCGCAAATGGGTTTTTCATGTTTCCACCAGAGATTCCTCTAAAAAAACGCAAAGGAGCGCAAGCTTTTCTCGCATGAAATAATGTTTTCCTATGCAAACGTATGATCAGATATTGACATTGGTTTGCTGGCGTCTCAACTGAGTACTTCATGTAATTTCCTTTCATATCAGTGAAGATCTGCGTAATTCCGTTATTTTCACAAAATTTCGCACAATGGCAAGATAATTGCGAAGAAAGGCAGCGTAAACATCGTTTTCTCCGCACCTTGCAAACTTTCGAAGGCGTGTGCGCTGATGAAAGAGAATAGCAAGCCTCCCTGCATCATCAAACATGAAAGGAAATTCACAGAATGTGTTTCTGGAGTAGCTTACCGCATTCCCCTAAGTTGTGGAAACGTTTACATATGCCAAACTGGCAGATGCTTTAATGAAAGAGCAAGAGAGCACAGGTTGAATGTGGAGAAAAATGAAAGCGGGTTTTTGGCTGAGCACTGTGCTCACTACAAGAAAGAAAACAAACGGGAATGCGTGCCTTACTTTGAGAGGACGAAGTTTCTGGCCAGGTCAAAAGACAAATGGGCGCGCCTAGTAATTAAAACCTTTTTCATTTGCACTACAAGCTTTTGCGTCAGCAAGCCCTCTATTTCGTTGTTGGATAAAGAATTAAGTTTTTGGAAGGTCATGTATAGGCTCTGCTTTGACTTTCTTTCATGTGTCTGCGTTGTGGGTTGCATGTTGGTCGAATGTCATAGCTTCGCGACTTTTCTTTCTTTCTTTTTTGTTGTTTTTTGTTGTGGTTGGTATTAATGTTAGACAATTGGTTTAAGCCTGACTTGGTGCCTTTTTGCACTGTATTTATCGTTTCTGACGAGGCTTGTATAAGCTCCTTGTGTGACCTGGTTTTTTATACCATTTTTCATTGTCGTAGCCTGAAGATGGTGTTGTTATGTACTATGGGTATTTTCTTGCATCACTGTATTGTATTCGTGCGTTACCATTTGATGGTTGTTATGATAATCCGTTAGCCTGTAAGACGTTTTGGTTTTGGTTTACTTAATGTGCCGGCCCTAGTTAAGTTTATCATCTCTGCAGTAGAAATTGCTATATCGTGTTGATTTAGTACACGTCACTTCTTCGCCTGCTGTTTTTTTTTTTGTGATTAGATGTAGCGAAGATCGCGTATATATGCCTTGGTTTACTTAACGAAATAAAGTTGTTGGTCGGTGTTTGTGTGCGTCCTGCCTTTCCTTCGTCCGTGTCTTATTAGCGCAGCTTTTTTTGCATTGAACTATGACCCAATTAGCTCGACAAATTTTACTGTGCCAGGTCTTGTGTTCAGCGTCGACGCACATGGCGATCATGTTCGCGATCGTTTTGTTCAGGCACTCCGTAAGGCCATTGGTCTGGGGATGATATGTAATTGTTCGTCGATGACTTGTATGACTATATTCCAGGATGGCTTGCGTCAACTCTGTCGTAACGCCGTTCCCCTTTCCGTGATGAGCACTTCTGGGGCGCCGTGTCGCAAGAGAATTTGTTCCACAAAACATTTAGCAACTTCTGCCGCGGTACCATTCGGCAGTTCTTTTGCTTCGTCGTAACGGGTAAGGTAGTGGCCACGATGACCCACTTGTTACCATAGACGAAAATGGAAATAGGCCGAAGAGATCCATCCCAATTTATTGAAAGGGCAGGTCTGGGGGCGGTATCGGGTTTAGTAGTCCCGCTGGTCTGATCGGCGGCCTCTTGCGTCTTTGGCACTCACGATATGTATTCACGTAGTGGGCAACTTCGACAGGCAGTCGCGGCCAGTAGTACTTCTGGATTCGATGCAACGTAGGCGCAAACCCAAGATGGCCTGCTGTGGGCTCATCTTGCAACGCCTGCTGAATTTCCTGATGGAGGTTTAAGGCATAACAAGAAGCTGTGCGGTCCTTTTGGGTACGAAGTTCTTCACGAGGAGGCTATTGCTTAACGCGAACGATGATAAATGTCGCCTGAACACAGCAAGAGGGGAAGCGGTCTTTTCTTTTAAGTAATCGATTAGCGCGTTCAGCTCAGGGTCTGATCGCTGTTGATCTGCGAAAGTGCTGGCGCTTACCGGTCCCAAAAAGGCGTTTTCGTCATCTTCATTCGCCGGCGCATCAACGGGGCTCGTGACAAGCAGTCTGCATCGGCGTGCTTGCGACCTGAGTTGTAGACGAGACAGTGATATCGAATTATTGAAGACGTAGGTTCCATCGGGCAAGGCGGCCGGAGGGGTCTCTCAAATTTGCCAGCCAGCAGAGCGCATGGCGATCGCTTACCACCTTGAATGGTCGGCCGTATAAGTACGGACGGAACTTTGAAGTGACCCAGATGATCGAAAGGCACTCGGTGGTCGAGGAATTGGCTTCGGCTTTCGGTAGCGACCTGCTAGCGTAGGCGATTACTTTCTCATGTTCGGCATTCTTCTGAATGATAACGGCGCCTAGGCCCAGACTGCTCGCGTCGGTACGTATCTCAGTCTCGGCGTTCTCATCATAGTGGCGCAGCATAGGAGGGGACTGAAGGCGGCGCTTAAGTTCATCGAAGGCTTCCGCTTGTGGTGCTTCCCGTTGAAATGACATGTCTGCCTTTGTAAGCTGCGTCAAAGGTTTGGCGAGGCGCGAAAAGTTCTTGACGAATCGTCGGTAATGTGCGCACAGTCTGAGGAATCGGCGCAAAGCTTTTTTGTCACTTTGCTGTGGAAACTGTGCGATCGCAGCTGTTTTCTGTGGGTCGGGGCAAACTCCCTCCTTGCTGACGATATGAGCAAGAAACAACATCTCGTTGAAGGCGAAGGGACATTTCTCTGCTTTCAACGTGGAACCTGAGGACTCGATTGCGTCAAGTACTGCTTGAAGCCTTCCCAGATGGTGTTCAAAGTTTGACGAGAACACAACGACGTCGTCCAAGTATAGTGAAACGCGGCTGGTGCGGTGCACAAACCAAATGGCCTTACCTTGAATTCGGAGCAGCCATCCGGTGTATGAACGCCGTCTTCTCGCGGTCTCTTTCGTCGACCTCAATTTGCCAGTAGCTGCTCTTCACGTCCATCAACAAGAAGTACTTAACGTTATAGAGCCAGCGCAGAGTGTCGCCGATGCGGGGAAGCAGGTAGACATCCTTCATAGTTATGCCATTCAAGCGGCGGTACTCAACGCAGAAGCGAAGTGTGCTGTCTTTATTCTTCGTCAAAATGACTGGTGCCGACCAGGTGCTGCTGGAAGGCTGCATCACGTCATCACGCAGCATTTCCTCGACTTGATCGCTTATGGCCTGGCGTTCTCGCGACGATACACGGTAGGGGCTTTGACGTAGCGGTCGAGCGTTTTCATCGGTGATGATGCGATGCGTTGACAACGGAGTATGCCGCACCTTCGAAACTGAAGAAAAGCACTTGCTGTAGCCTAAGAGTGCAAATCCGGCCTTGTCTGTCTCTGGGGAGCGCTGGGTTAGTGTCGAAATTGGGCTGTTTGGCTCGGTTGGGTGCACCGTCTTCATGTTGGCTGGGGAGGGCGAAGACTTAACGGGTGTTCGCTAGCTCGCCAAGAAAAGGAATCGTCGTGCCCTTGTTCAGGTGCCGGTATTCGTCGGTGAAGTTCGTGGCGAGTACATCAGCTTGTCCATGACGGTAACGGACGATGCCTCTTGCGATAGCAAGTGCTCTATCCAGTAACAACTGAGTATTTCCTCCGACAACCCCTTCAGTAATTTTGACTTCTTTCGTAACCGCAGGAACGATGACGCTTGATCGGGGCGGTACAGTCAATTTTCCGTCGAGGACGTTGAGAGCGGCTTGATGCATCGATGTTCCCGTAGCAGGTATGGCTTTGTCGGCCGAGAGCTTGATGAGTTTGGATTTGAGGCCGATGACCGCTCGATTCTCGCTCAGGAAATTATTGCCTAAAATCACATTACGGGAACAGTGCTCTAGGACGACGAAGCTAGTAGGGTACCCTATTGCAAAAACCAGCGTCTCGAGTGCGAAACCAGTAAGATTTTCGCGCTGGCTTTGCACTGGATCTGCTGGGCACGCTGGAGGTCTGCGATATTCACTGGAGCAGTAACGGCAAGACACTGGCTGCACTGGTGCGATGGGAGAAAAACGCTGGGATTAGACGTTTGACGCTGGGTGTGTCGCTGGCATCCGCGATGCACTGGGAGAAGCGCTGTATGTGCGCTGGGCCGCACTGGTCCCAGTGCCCCAGTATAGCCGGTGCGGCCTGCGGCGTCAGCCGGAGTAGCATCCCTCAGGGGCCAACAGGGCAACAGCGTACTTTCAATCGACCATCGGGGGGCATATGAAAAATATGGTTCAAGCAAGCGTTTTTTGCTGCGAAGTCGTTGCGCATTTGTAAGAAAACAAAGGCAGTATCTTTTTTCTAGAGTTTCCATGTTTCGATAGGTCGTTTCGAGCGTTTCGAGAGCGACAACGATCGCCGCGCCTTGATCTCATGACAGACTGACGATTAACGCACTACTAAAGCTGCAATTGAATAATGTGGGCTACCATGCATAACCAGCTTCACAGCTGATCTTAAGGGCACTCTAACACAATGACTACTGCCAAAATGTTCAATGCGGGCTCAATCGTAGGCGAGCGTAGCCTGCACCACGGCCCAGTATCAACAGCAGAAAGAAAAACTAAAACGAGGAAGAGAGTAGTTTGCCGAGCGATGGGTCCATGAGAGAAAAAGCAACAACATACAGCGCGTGTAGTACGTAATATTTGGTGTGTTTCTCAAGCTTTTGCGCTCCTTCTTCCTCTGCGCACAAGCAGCCGAGCACTCGGTCATCGCAACGCTTCCCGCAATGTTTACATACAAGTAAGGTTTAGTTACACGCAATTAGGGTCATCGCTGCGGCGCTTGCCGGTATTGAAGCTTGGTTGCACGTTTTTCCTTGAAGGCTTCTACTAAAGCTCCGTGTTCAGCGAAAATTACGCCCACGGTAGCAGAGCACCACCCAAAAGCCAGCGTTGGTAAATTTGCCAGCGATGTCCAACTCCACATGTTAAAATGATTCCAGTGCACAAAATAGCACGCATAGGCACCCAGAACATTAGTTGCAAGTCGTGAGAGCAGACAGCAATCTAAAATGATCATGAAGTTGCAATTGTTAGAGCGGTAACAATGGCCTGTAGACTGCGAAACATGAAGTCCCAACCTTATAAATGCGGGTCCTGACATAAAATGCAGAAATGTTTTCAGAAAATCCAGTTCTCGGCGTGGCCGAGTGGTTAGCGTGCTGAGCTAGTGATTGGAATGTACATACGGACTTAGAGGCACGCTTGGTGAACTGTTTTTTTTCTTTTTTTTTACTTTTTTAAGGTTTTTTTATGTACCTAACTTGTTTCGTTACTTTTTAATTTTTATCCCACGCCTTTTTTTTCCGGGCGAACAGTGCCGCCAGCGCGGAGCGTCCCAGTATGCCGCGTCCCAGCGCGCCCAGTGTCCAGCGTCATACTGCGACCATAATCAGGTATGGCGCTGGGGCGCTGGCTCCCAGTGGCACTGGTTTTTGCAATAGGGTAGGTACGTTCATTTAACCTTAAACCTTACGGTGCATCGTCCCGACGGCGTAATAAGGTTACCATCACCGATGCCAGTGGTGTCGGCCTCGGCGCCGTCCTCGCCCAGCGCAAGCCTGGCTTCTCCGAATACGTTGTCGCTTACGCAAGCCGTGCTCTTACCAAAGCCGAATCCAACTACTCCGTTACCGAAAAGGAGTGCTTAGCAATCGTGTGGGCTATAACGAAGTTCCGCCCTTACTTATACGGCCACTCCGAGGTAGTTACAGATCATCACGCTCTCTGCTGGCTCGCGTCTCTCAAGGATCCGTCTGGCCGACTCGGGCGCTGGGCTCTCAGGCTTCAGGAATACGACATCCGTGTAGTGTACCGCTCTGGCCGCAAGCACTCTGACGCCGACGCTCTTTCTCGGTCACCGGTGCACTCGCCTAACTCATCGTCCCCTCCTCAAGCATCCTTGTCAGCACTCACCATTGAGGATATGCCTTTCAAGCAACGACAAGATCCTTGGGTCTCTAACCTGCTAGATATCCTTGGCACTACTTCCGCGGCTACGCATCCTCGGGCACTCCGCCGACAGGCCTCCCATTTCACCATTCGGGACGGCCTTCTCTGCCGAAGGAGCTACAACTCAGACGGCAGAACGTGGCTTCTTGTCATTCCGCGCCACCTACGCTCCGAGGTTTGTGCCCACCATCACACTGACCCGCAAAGCGCTCATGCCGGCGTGCTGAAAACCTATGATCGAATTCGTCAGAGGTACTACTGGCGGGGAATGTACAATTTCGTACGGCGCTACATTCGTTCTTGTACCGCCTGTCAACAACGCAAGACTTTTCGCCACCCCGCTGGCCCTCTCCAGCCTTTACCGTGTCCAGCTCGCCCGTTTGATCGCGTGGGAATCGACCTTTTTGGTCCGCTACCATGCAGTGCCGCTGGTAGTCGATGGGTGATCGTCGCCGTCGATCATCTAACCCGTTACGCCGAGACTGCTGCACTTCCCGCGGCGACAGCCCGAGAGGTAGCCCATTTTCTTTTGCACCACTTCATTCTTCGACACGGCGCCCCTCGCGAGCTACTCAGTGATAGAGGTCGTGTCTTTCTTTCCGAAGTAGTTCAAGAGCTCCTGTCGTCTTGTAAATCGATACATCGGGCTACAACTCCGTACCACCCACAAACAAACGGCCTCACGGAGCGCTTCAACCGTACGCTTGGGGACATGCTCGCAATGTATGTTACATCTGAATCGGGAAGCTCCAACTGGGACCAGGTACTGCCATTCGTAACGTTCGCGTACAACACTGCCACCCAAGCAACAACTGGGTTTTCGCCCTTCTTTCTCTTATATGGCCGTGAACCATCTTGTACTCTGGACACAATTTTGCCATACCATCCAGATGCCTCTGAGTACAGTGCTTTGTCAGATATTGCACAGAATGCCGAGGAATGCCGTCAGCTAGCTCGCACGTTTACCTGCAACACTCAAGGCTATCGCAAAGATCAGCATGATACCGATACCCCTGCTCCCACGTTCCTGGCCGACAGCTTCGCTTGGCTATGCGTTCCTGCCACCAAAAAACTAGACACCAAATACCATGGACCTTATCGCGTCTTGGAACGCACATCCCCTGTGAACTACGTCATCGAGCCAGTCACCCCTTCTTCCGACCACCGCCGTCGCGGCCGCGAGGTTGTCCACGTTAGCCGCCTCAAGCCATATTAGCCGCCTCAAGCCACCCTCTGGTCGTCTCTTCTCCCTGAGTCGCCAGGATGGCGACTTCTTCACGCGGGGGAAATGTAAAGAAGAGAAAGAACTGAAAACGCTGCGGCATTGCCATCACCATCGCTGGGCTCCGGCGCCCATCTCGCTCGCGCTGAAGCTGCGCCCTGCGGCTGGTATCCCGATCCTGCTGTGCCCGATTTACTGCCAGCGCTAGACCTTCAAACCATCTATTAAATCCACATTTCAAGTTGAACAATAGTAGAGTAGAACGTTGAGCTAGTTAGTGTAACATCTAGGACAAAGGCAGCAGAGCAGGGGAACAAAACCGAAGAAGCGCACACAGACACAAAGACAACGCTGCACTGACAACTATATTGATCTTAACCCGCGCATCTTTTCTCCCTTCACTTTACCTCTGCAGCTAACTTATTCCTTATCTTTAACATCCTGCCAACAAGCGTAATCTAATTCCTTTTTTAACAGTACCACTGAAGGCGTGGTAACACATTCGTCTTCCGAGTTCCTGATTGCACGTGCTTCGAAAATTTCATTTGTTAACCTGGCCTTATTCCTTCTCAAAACCTTCACATTGTGAAGGCCAGCTGGACATTTTTGGTCTTTGCAAATACAAATAAAGCAGCCTTTGCAGTGCACTGCGAGGTTGGTGTCTGACTTCTCCGATATTGCTGCAGCGTGCTCTCTAATTTTGTCATTAATGAATCTTACTGTTTGTCCAAGTATTGGTTCCCACAATGTAAGGGAATCTGGTAGACAATCCCCTGGATACAATCGGAGTACCTTGTCCGGTGCGCAGTTTGGCACCTAGACTTAAACTCCTGGTTATTCACTCGAGCAAACATGCCTTTGGCTCTGTTTTATGTCGCAGGGAACTATTCGGATGCCATGTCTGTGTCCAATCTTCATCAAATCATGGGTCAATCCATGATCATATGGTACCACTGACCACTTATTTCTTTGTGTAAAGAAATAATGTAAAGGGCATCCTCGGAAAGAGGAGCCCTCCAAGCTTACTTTGCATGCGCTTTTACTGCTGATTCTGATCACATGTCGGTGACAGCACTTTGCAAAGTGTGGAGGCCACGCGCTCCTGTGTTCTCTCTTATACTGCTTCTAGCTGTACTATGTCGTATACGTACATGCCAAAGTTATTGGCACGAGCACAAGACTGCCCGTCTTAATTGCGTGATAGAAAACGTTATGCGCTCACATAACCTTTACTGTGTTGAAGAGCTGGAAAAGAGCAGACATTTTCTGCCATTAAAATAGTCTGTCTCATAATCATTATCATCATCATTTTCTATCCCTTAAAGGCCCCAAGTGGGGTATTACATTCGGGGGGGGGGGGGGGATCGATAATATATGTATCAGTGGTCAGTAAATGAAAAACGGAACAGGCACTACAATGCAGTAATACAACAGCAATACAAGAATACCATAAATTGTACCTGAGCACAATTCAAAAACTCCTAAAACAGACTATGGGCAGTATAAGAGCAAAAACAAATGCAACATAGACCGCAATCACATAAACTCGAAAGAATAAAAATTGCACAGAAAGGAAACCATTGTAGTTCTTCGTTTAGATGGGCAGCGAGTATAGTCGTAAATTTAAATGTCGTGCTTGGAGGCAATTGATTCGGGTAATTTATTCCATGCTGCAATTGGTCTAGGAAAAAGGACCTGTTGAAAGCACCAGTGTGACCATGAAGACGCTGAATGCTCATTGAATTATAATGGCAACGAGAAGTGCGTAGTGGCGACTCTAAGAGCAAGTTTGGTCAATGAGGACAAAGTTGTGCAATTTTCCGTCGGAATTTCCAGTGGGTGAAGGTCAAGGGAGGCTTTGATACCAGTTATGTAATCCAAATAATGTGCGCTAATATGTTGTTATCTGAGCACTGTTGCGATACAGTGCTTGTCGTTCAGACTTAGCACTGTATGCCACTGCTTTTTTAGAGTACAAACATTTTCGTTGAATTGGGAACCAGAAATCTTGCATCTAGAAAGAAAAGTGCAAATTTTCTTAGGCTCACTCATTCAGAATGCACCTTGAATATTTTAATCTGAGCGCTCGCTTTAGCTGTTTCATCTGAGGCAGTTGAGACCATTGCGCATTATTTTGAGCAAGTGAGTCCATTTAACCGAGCAGCTGGCGGGTATGTATGTAGGCACACCTTCTTCCTGTAGGTATTGCTCTATGTGCACTGGAATATGGACACTGCCTCCTTGCATTCCAATCTTATAGTTGGTGCTGTGCAGTGGTAGCTCATATGTCTGTTGGTTGTACAATACATAGCTGCCTCTTGTGGTGCCACCTCAAGGACGATTTCTAAACTCTGTGATACCTTTTTGATTATGTCTGCAGACCTTGTGCAGGAGCAAATGGAAAAAAAGGTTATTTTCTAAGACCCTGACAAAGGCAAATAGGTTTTACTCAGTAGCATTGTTGGTTGCTGCACGACATAGTGCAAGTGATTTCTAGCTGAGTAGCATCTTTGTGTTGCTCTGTGCTGTCGGTTGCTAAATAAGTTTGGGAAATTTAAACTTCACCCATCTGAAGCTCGGATGCGCAGTGTTGCTCATGTTTTCTTTGTGTAATGTTCTGTTGTTTTATAGAGTTGCCAGAACTTGTTGACGTCTTCAATACTTCTGGGATGGCTGCTGCAGTAGCAGGAAATACTGGAGGTGCTGAGTGTTTTATCCGTCCTGTAAGTGTTGATCAACTGTTGCAATGAAAATTAAGTTAACCTGTAGCCCTTTATAAGAGGCACCTATTCTACTTTATTTTTTTATACCTGTTGCTAAGAATGATTCTCTCAGAAAGTACTGTGTGTCAAGTTAGGCAGTGTAAATGCCTCATTGGGGGACTGAAAATTGACCTGACAGAGCTGCACAGTCTAAGCAGTAAAAAATCTAATCATCCCAGATACACCTTGAGTTTTACTATGAACAGAGGAGTTTAACATCAAGTCTAAACAAAGTTTGTTGTGCTGTTGGGACCATGATGGTGGCACATCTATTAGATCAAAGTGGGGAATTTGCTTGTACGGTGAAAGAGCACTGAACAAGTGTGAGGGGGAGCCTCAGTTAGCAAGCCGAGCCAACATTTCGACAAAGGGACTTGTCTTTATCTGGGCAGCACAATTATTGGTGGAGGTTTTAAATACGCTTTTGCTTCCGAAGAAGAAAAACTAGGAGGGGGGGGGGGAGGAGAAAGAAGCAGGGCTAGAAGTGAAAGAATGTTTCCTTGGGTATGAATTTCTATGAGCATGGAACCAGTGCTTCCATCATCGCATGAAAAAAAAAAAGAAAAGCAGCAGCAACAAGAAAATCTAATATGCGAAGTAGATGATTGTCAGCACCTAAAGCAGGTTCGATGCTGACACGTGTATCTTGAAAGGGGACAGGTAGAACGAAAGGAAGAAGATGGTTTACCCGGTATGAAGGAGTACTGAACAAGGGGGTAAAAGGGGTACGCCTCAGTTCACAGGTCGAGCCAACGTTTCGACAAGTGGACTCGTTTTCGTCTGGGCAAAGTGATCATCACTGGCAGGGGTTTAAATACGCTTTTGCTTCCGAAGAAGAAAAGTTTAGGAGGGGAAAGTGGGTGAGAAGAAAGTAGGTGAAGGAGTGTGGAGGGGAGGATGGGTGAGAAGGAAGTAGGTCATGAAGTGAAAAAATAAATAAATCTTGAGTACATATTTCTCAGCCTGGAACCAGGCCTCTTGTGGCCTGCAAAAGAAGTAAAAGCAGCATACCAGGAAAAACTACAATACCGGGTAGATGATTAGTCACCACATAAGAGGGTTTGGTGCAGATACACCTTACAAAGGGACAGGCTTTGCAAAGGGTTCTGATAATGAATATATCTAAGGGGGCCAATTCTTAAAACTTTCTGCAAAGCTGATGGTGGTGGGGGGGGAAGAGGGGGAGGTGAGTACAAAGTCACAGGATAATAACCGCACAGTGAACCACAAATGACATGCAAAAAAAACGTTTGAGGACAAACTCAAGCACCAAGTGATAAGGGGGAAATGTGTTTGGAGAAACATGTACAGCTTATGCTATTGCAGAAGGGAATTAGTGTACATGCGTTGTGAATACGGGCGGCGCTGCATGCAGCGACGGCCACGCGCTCCGAGTGTTGTTTCCCCGAATAGTTATGTTGCATAGGGAATATAATTAAGGGATTCTCTTAAGTGGTGACTGATCATCTACCCGCTATTGTAGTTTTTCCTGGTATGCTGCTTTTACTTATATTCATGTACTTATTTACCATTATTGCCATCAGCGCTTGCAATAAGTTAGCGAGCACTGGCGGATGCAGGCATGTACAGTGTTTTCGTCTTTTCAAAGAAAGTGTCTGAGATTGGCATTCTGCGTAGTCGGTCTGGATGTACACGTTTTTTAATGGCAGGTGCATTTGCTATGAAATGCCTAGACATTTTTGATATGCGAAATATTCAGCTCCAATTTGTACTTCTCGGTTAAGTTTGTCATTCAAGTTTCACGCCCCAAAGCGACTCAGGGCTTGAGAGACGATGCTCTGGAGGGTTCGGGCCAACTGGGATTTTTTAGGTTGCAGTAAAATCACAGTAGACACGGGCACCTCGATTTCCCCGTTGGAACGCAGCCACTGCGGCTACGATTGATCCCGCCTCCTCGGGGGCACAAGACGAACGCCCTAAACAGCAGTCGAATGCCGCAGCAGTGAATTTGTACCTTTAGGTGACTAACTTCATTATCAGATGCCAGATGTCATAACATTTCTTAATAACGTCGATGCGAAGGTTTCCAGCTTGTCGTCCTATCAGAACAATAAAGCATCAGAGACACTATTTTTGGTAGCGCCAACAATTCGTTCGATTATTACATTATTATAGAAAAAACATATGGTGAGTCGTCATCGCATACAGCAAGAAACCTAGCCAGGGCGGTCTCCTGGAAAACGAACTTAAGAAGAAGTATAGAGCATCGAGGCAGAGGGTCGCAGCTTGGCAGGGATTTTCACAGATTGAGAATGGTAGTGTGGTATCCCAGGAGTAGTGTGGTGGTGTGGCATACAATAGGAAGAATGGGTGTACTCAGTCGTCTCACGCAGTTTAGTCTCCCAATTCTTATGCCCTGCGTCCACGTACATGGCTAGCATGTTGATAAGGGTACTGCTAACACGGACAGCAAAACCATTTGTCTAGAGCTGGTATCACGTGGAGTGTCGGGAAGTTACAGCGCACAAACGAATGAGCTCTAAATTAGCGCAGAATTGGCGGCGCCGATTAGTGATGATAGTTAGTGGTGACCTGTGTATAAAGATCACAGCGTTTATGAGAAAAGGCGACGCGTAATGTCCTTACAAAATGGAATAGCGGCGATTTGGCAGTAGCATGTGAGGTATTCGGCGCAGATTATAATCCAGCTATTGCCATTCAAGGACTTCGGAAACGTACCTACGAGGTAAATGCCCACTTGATCGAATGAAACTTACGGGACCAACACTGAAGGCAGGAAGCCAGATGGAATGGTGGTGAGATGTTTGCGATGTTAACACTTGTTGAAAATGGGTTCGCATTGTTCAATCCTTTTGCGCATTCTGGACCACTAGCAATTTCCTTGATCATGGTGGGATGTTCGAACTGTTTCCAGATGCCGAGAAGTCGGATTAGCGGGCATACACGTAATATGCCAATGCAACATGTCTTGGGAACCCCGAGTATTATGGCTTGCGGACATGGGATTCTCTTTTACGTAGGAGGTCATGACACGCACAAAATCAGCTTTTAGCTTCGCTGGCATCGGCGGTGCCAAATAGATGCTGCAGAATCTTGTCCTATTGCTGCTTTTTTTTTTTCTTGAAATCTTTCGGTTGGGCAAAGCCTGCTCAAGGGCCGAAAATTTGTTTCAAAATTGTAGCTGTGGGATCGAGTCGTGGCCACTGGCATTGTAGAAATGTATTTTGCGTCTGCATGACGCCTCCCGCTTTCTTAACCCCTGGCGAACTCATATTACGGTAGCCGGCGGGCTCTGCCAGCGAATTGACCATATGGGGCTGGAAGGTTCTGCAGCCAACAAATGAATAATAATCAATTACGACACTGAAAGACGGTAAACTATGCAGCGCGGAAATGACAACCAGGCATTGCTGTTCGGTAACTAATTTAGCTCTGGCTTGGTCATGGTACGACTTGCGTAAGAAATAATAAGTTTTTCTTCCTCGTTGTGCTGGACAAGAAGTGCACCGAAACTGATTCCTCTATAGCGTCTGTGTGAACTTCTGTTGATGTAGCAGGATCGAAGTGGCTTAGAATTGGCTTGGATAGTAAAAGAAAGACAAACTGACGGAATTACGCGTCTCACTATGGTGGCCAATTCTAAAGTGACGTTTTTGTTGAGAACGCACTTCAGAGCGCAGGCCACGTCACAAATGTGATACGAAGACAACCCTAGAAAACTGTAGAGCTTCTTGAGTGTCTACGGCGAAATAAATTGAATCAACAGGGGTGCTTTTTTGAGCGAGTGAGTCAGCGCTTGTGAGTCAGTGATTGCGTGAATCTCTCGGTTGGTTGCGTCTCCGTAGGTGATAACCCACACGATCGCCGCAACTTCCGCTTCCGTGATATACAGTGCGGGCTGTATATGCTGTAGACTTTTGTGTGAGTCAACCACTACGGCTGCTGCTGCGGGCGATTTATGCTCGTCATCATCATCATCATCAGCAGCAGCAGCAGCAGCCTGAATATACCCACTGCAGGGCGAAAGCCTCTCCCATATTTCTCCACTTAACCCGGTTCTGTGCTAGCTGCATCCACTTGACCCCTGCGAACTTCTTAATCTCATCCGCCCACCTAACGTTCTGCCGCCCCGTGCTACGCTTTCCTTCCCTTGGAATCCAGTTTGCTACCCTCAGCGACCATCGGTTATCCTCTCTTCGCACTACATGTCCTGCCCATGTTCATTTCTTCTTAATTTCTACTAGAATGTCGGTAACTTGAGTTATTTCTCTGACCCACTCTGCACGCTTTCTATCTCTTAATGTTACCCCTACCATTTTTCGTTCCATAGCCCTCTCGGTTGTCCTCAACTTAAGTAGAACTCTCTTCGTTCGCCTCCACGTTTCAGCCCCATATGTGAGTACAGGCAATATGCAACTGTTGTATACTTTCCTCTTGAGCGCTACCGATAAGGTGCTAGTCATAGTCTGCGAGTGCTTGCCAAATGCGCTCCATCTCAATCTTATTCTTCTTGTTATTTCTGTATGCTCGTGTAGAGTGGCATCTGCATATAGAATTTTCGGACTCCGTTCCACTTAGCGCCTAATGTAATTCACTCTTGTTTTTCTTCTGCATTGGTTGTGGACTGAAGACATGTTCTTTGGGAGTGGTGCCACATGTACTGTCTCCCGGTATGAAATAGGAATGCTATGTTTTGACTGGATGGCTTGCAGGTCCTCATTCATAGTGAAGACTAAATGAAGTCGTCACGGTGCATCTTTGAGCTGGAGGTTGATGCCCGCGTGCTCGGTTAGAGACGCTCCGTATAAAATTCATTGTCGCTCATAATGATGCGGTGCTTGCATAAGTGTGGCACGTTAATAAGCTAAAACCATTTCAGAAGGTGACCCAGACCTCTTGGGAAAATGGCACGCTTTCTTATGCCGCCCCGTAAGGCGAGTGATTTATGTCGAGCTCTAAATAGTGACAGGCTTCCACGGCTCGGTCAAAGAAATCTTAAATTGATGAATGGTTCTAATAGCCTATCGCTCATATGCCCAGCATGAGTGCATTGCTTAGGTATTGTGCGAACCGTCAAACTTCGTCAGCGGCATTTTTTTCCAGCGCTCTCCTACATATTTTGAAATTTGGATTTCATAGTTGTTTACGGACCAAGCTGTTCGTAACAAAACTTCATCCAGTGGAAAATAAGGAAAAACAGCTTATACTAAGCCTAAAAATTCACATGGGGTTGTGAGCGCTGTCAGAGCCTGTTACAGTCCTTAAGCCTCTGTTACGAACTGATAATCCAGTGGGTTAACAGCGTCAATGAAGACGATATTGTCAGCATTTGTCCTGACAAATACCCATAAATCTGCAGTTCTCCTTTTAAGCCTAAACTTTGGTACCTTCGTTGGTCTTCGACACTGAGGGTACTGATAAGTATTGCACTGCCACGCGTCAGCTGGAGGTGATCACCTCCAGTCACTTCGATAAGGTTACACAAGAGTTTCCACGCGTTATGCCACGTTTTTCTGGAATAGGCAGGAACACTGAAGAAAGGCAGAATGCTACTAATATAATGATTCATAAAGCGCGGTCCTCAGAACGTAAAACTAGACTCTAGTCCTTGCCGCTCTTCTGTGATTTCCGGCATTCAAAACGAAGTAACGAATAGACAGCGCCACCAGCTTATAGTAGACTGTTTATTTTAAAAGGGCATAAGGGCATTCCGTTTGGAGAGAATACAGGTGCTATCTTCGACAGCACATGCCCTCGGAAAACCAGAGCAGAAGCTTGGCCGGAATACACGATTTAGGAGATGGACTCCTACATAGTGTCAACATGGTCGACTCTTGCTTCGGATTCAGGGGAGCTCCGCTCCTCGCCCCAGTACGATGCACCGACAAGTGACTGCAGCAGAACCGCTGGAACAGCAGAAAGCAAATCCGTTTTTTTTTTTGGCGCACCACTGCATTGTGTTTGTAATGCACTTGATACTCTGTACTACATATCGTGTGTGAAGTTGCTTCACTTACACAGAGTGCAGCTGTCAGAGAATATTTTGCATTTTGATATCAACCGGCCCTCATAAAACACCCAGCAGGAGATAACAATTATATTACGAATTTACAGTGGTCAACGTGCGTCATGACTAACTTGCACAAATCAGAGACTTAGCAATTTTGTAATAAATTACGTTGCACTATCAATTAACTAGTACCATATAACGAGTGTTCGGAATATTCAAATGAACTCCAGAGATACCTTCTCGAATAAACGTTCTAATCAAGAGAAATCCGTTTGGAAAAAAAATGCACGTTGCTGAACATATCAAAACAAATGAGTTGACTGCATGTTGTTCTTAACTTGTTTTAGACTGCACCTAACTGTCGCTCTTTTCTTCATTGACAGCAGAATTTTCTTCGTTAATGCGGGAAGCAGCAGTTCGTTGTTCTTCATATTGAGAAATATTTGTGCCGAATGTTATGTAGTAGACTTAACGCGCCTTAATTTACGTGATATTCCGTGACAATCTTACTAGGATCACAAACGGTTTTACAATAATAGTACACATACGCGAAAAGCTGCGCATTGCGTGCTTTGCCAATAAGCGCTGCGGCTGCCGCCAAATAGCGTACGCAGCATGCGCCTGAAATTTGTGTATACTCTGTGATTTTTTTTTAAATTTTCTGATATCAGACAGACAGAAAAGTTCAAACTTATTTGGCATGGGTAATTGTGTCCTTTGAAGGAGTTCGTACATTTCGTCGTTGCGTGTTAGGAAAGAACCATGCTCCACGACTAGCACTTTTCATGCGATTTAGGTTGGAGAAGGAGGAATTTTCGAACAGCTTCTTTTCCAGCAAGCCCCTTTTGCGGCCCAGCTGTAGGTTTCTCTGTTGTTTCTGGTTTTATTGTCGCGTATTCTTGGATAATTAACAATATTAGTTTAAACACAAAGTATATCAGACGCATACCTGAGAGCAAAGCCCCCATAAATATGTATCTTGAAAGACCAGCCATGGCAATGAGTCCTGCAAGAAAAAAGAACATAACATAAATTTGTAAACGTTTTCAACCCTGTGTGTTTAGTTATCTATAGAAGTACCATCATGATGTAGATTGTTATCTGAACTGATTATGAAGGACAGTGCTTCCGGCCAAAACTTCAAATTGCCACGTATCTGTTGCTATGCAGAAAAATTTTATTCTAAAATACAAGGCGATTTTTATATCCGTGTATTAGTTACTACGGCAACTGTGAATTATTGTCGTTAAATATGAAAGCAGGGAAATTGACCTTTATTGAACAGAACACAGACAATGCAAGAGATTATATGGGATCTGCTTTGAAAGGGTGATATGTAAATTCGTCAAGTTAGACTTTGCCTCCTAATCTTCTCCAGGGTGAGGTGAAAAGATGGCCGCTTTTTGTATTGTACTATGATATCTGGAAATATTTGAAATTTACCTCCTGTGAAATTGGCTATTCATCTCTAAGTACATGATAAAAAAAATGGACTGCTACATTTCTTACGACATTCTTCTATTCCTTGCTGATGGCAAAAATGAGTAACCATAAGTTAAAGTTTATGATGGGCGAAACGTTTCAGCGAGACAGATGATTTTTAGATAAAACACTGCTACAGCTAAGCATAGTGGCTTATCGCATCATTCGTTGTGAGTTGACAGAGAGTCAAGTATACAGCTCGTCCGCCCAACCAGGCTGTTAAGGAAACGACCCGCGGTCAACGCTGTAGGTCCGGTTCCGAGAAATCTTTCAGGAAACCTGTGCCATGACAAATGGCGGTGATGGCGAAGGGAATGCGACGCTGACATCAGTATTCGGTAAGTATGCTTGGTCTTATCTGCCAATTGGCGGTATTGCTCTTTAACGAGGGAGCGAAAACCACTAAACGCACGTAGCGCAGCATCCGGTTATCGGTCGGGCCCACATCAAAAGACTGGCGGATCATTGTTGTGAGCGGGAGGAAGGTCGGCAGGAACACCTTTAAGGTTGGATTGTTTACGGAACGGAAGGGATAAGCTGGCCCGCATGTCGACACGGCTAATTCTAAACTGCTGTAGCGAGAAGCATTGCAATGATACACCTATATAGGTGTCTGGATTCGTGCGTTGTGGAGCACTCACATTCTCGCGCAGCAACGGCTTCTGCTTTACTGGTTGTTCTGGAATGTCCATTAAATCTGAAGAAATGCATTTTTACACAGCAAAATATCGCCCGGTTGGAATCAATCATCAATATCAAGGAGCCGGCTACAGCAGCAACGATTTCTCTCAGCGGGGCGTCCTTGCTAAATAGGTTCGGTAAAATTTATAGATGGAAACGCTTCCGATCGAAAAAAGATTATACGCAGTAGTAAGACTTACCCAAGGGTTGTAGCGTTGCTATATGACTTCACACAAGAGCTGTGTACTGAACTGCTGCCTGTGCAGCTAAGTTTATATATCCCAAAAACCTGGGCTCAGTCATGATTGGAATGAAAAAGAAAAATTAATTAAAGTTTACTGACACCGCAAGTCATGATTGCATTCGTGTAAGTAAAAAGAGGCGGGCAGATTGAAAATAGGGCATTGTGAAAGCTATTTTGATATACTGCTGCTTCAGACAATCGAAAATCTGATGTCATTAATTTAAACGAAATTGTTTCGTAGAAGCAGTTTCCAGTCCACTTGCGTCCGCTACAAATGAGAGTGGTTTATTGTTTTAATTCAGCAGGGCAAGGACGGAGGTATTTTTTTTGCAAATCATTTTATAACATTGGACACAATTTACGCAATTGTGGTTGCGACTGAGCATACCGGTTAATGAATGCTCACCTCACTGCACTTTCCTTCAGAAATGGGTGGCAATTTAAATCTTCTTGAATATCCTCTTTTACAATAATATGTTTTCGAAGCAGCCACAAGGGGAATTGAAACTTTGAATCATGAAAAAGTTATTTGGCTTGAAAAATGTAATTCACAATGTTTCGCAGTGACAGCGTTGACACCGATAAGAAATCCCTAGAGACTGCCCTAAAGTTAGGTAAAGGAAGGAGTGATGGCTAGTATAAAATACTAGATAGTAGTCTCTTTAACATTTCTGATATCTGCGAAAATACATTATCTGCAATTTTACTATTTTGTAAAGGCGACATCTGCTTGAAAAGGAGCGTGCAACAAATATCCCTCGCTGAAATGAACCGGGTTTCTGTTGAGAGATCACGGGACCGAAGTAGACGCTCAGAGGTTGAGTCGTAAAACACGCAACTACCTAAACTGTCATTTGATGTGTTTTGAATGCTATACGTGTTAATATTATGGTAAACCTGCTATTCTGAAAAAACGTTAAATGATATTTTAAAACCTGGATGGTGTACAATCCGAGCAACACAATGCTTTTCACAGCTTATAATGGCGTTGTTTAGATCATTTTCTGATACTTGAATGGCTGCTCAAAAATATCTTTCATATCTAGCTGCACCCCGCTGGCGTGAAGCAGTGGTTACGGTGCTCGACTACTGTTCCCAAGGGCGCGGGATCTAATCCCGGCCTCGGAGGCAGCTTTTCGATGGCACGCGCCCATGTGCTGTTCGATGTCAGTGCATGTTAAGGAACCTCAGGTTGTCGAAATTTCGGGAGTCCTCCACTGTGGCATCTCTCATAGTCTGAATTCCTTTGGGATGTTAAACCCCACAAAACAAAACAAACCATATCTAGCTGCTTTTACTCCCAAGCAAACATTGAAAATTGTTTTGTGATGAATCCTCAAAAAAGTGTCTCATGAGTTTCCCGCTACCATTTGCATCTTTCCCATGCAGACCGGTTTCGGTGCCGTAGAGAAAACCCTGATGGTAACGGGAAACGCATGGGATGCTTCATTGAGGTATCGTAACAGGCCTCCTTAAAAATGTCTCCATAAAGTGTGACAGAACAAAAATAATCACAAAGTTTGTTTCTAGACTTCGGGCTATTAAATATTGATTCCGTTTTCATGATCAGCGGAATATAAATCTAGCCATTATATGATGCAGCTTCCACATCCGATTGGCCTGGAATGTTAACCAATGCGATAAGCTCAAACGAGCCCACGCCACGTGGAGACGGTCCACTCTCGTCAGCTTGCGGGAATTCCCACCACTTGGAGTATTCAGTTCCCGTTTTCTGGCCGACACCCTGAGCGTCACGAACATGCGTGATATCATCCGCGAAGTCACAAGGGATGAGATTCGGCAGCTGCTCCAGTCTACTGTCCGTACGGCTTCCTGAGCCTTATTGGAGGCTGTCAGCGAGAAAGTAAAACGTGCCCTTTATGCAAAGTGCTGTATGTTTTCTTCGCTTTTACAGCCCGTACATGCTTACAAGTCCTTTGCTCGTCGCTCGCCGCCATAGCAGCCCTACTCACAGCCTTTTCGCCGGTATTACTCGCCTGCAGAGCCACATAGTGCGGAGTAGGCACTTCAGCCGCAGCAGTGCAGGGTGTGATAGGCCGACTTATGCACGATAACCGACTGCCGCCCGCTGTGCTTCCACAGCCGAGAATGCGACCACGTCAAAAGTGATGGCTCTTACCGTGACCTTGGCATAAGTGGCTTCTTGGGGAATGCCCCTCTCTTGGAGTTCGCCGTGCAGCCCCATGACACAGCAGATTATCTGGGCAATTCACCACTACCCTAGGGGCTAGCCATCTTGAACTTCACTCATTATCGCCTCTTCTATACGATTCCCTCTTCGCTGCAATTTGCGGGAAAGACTCTTTCGGTCCGAAAGCTATATAAGATGACCTTCCCGATAATTCTCCCGCCGATCCTTTGATGGCTCTTCCTATGAACATCCAGGCAGAGTGAGCCACAATCTTGGTAATATTATTGAAGGATGCTATAGGACGGCACCCGTAGATTTCCTGAGAGTGTACAGCTGTAATTGACCTCGCCGACCGGGTCCGCTTGGTTGCAGATGGACATCACGTCTTCCACGTACATTGCTACTTCTTCATTTAGGAGCTCAAAGCAAGTGGTCAATTCACGCTCGCACGCATTCACGGCAGTCGCTGCTGGTGTCAGTCTCCAATTGCTTACAACGAAAGTACTCCTACGTCGGAAGACTCGCCTCGCTGTTTTCATACCAGGTCCGAGCGGCATCTTCTAAGCTGAAGTAGCCGTACCGGATCCAACATTGTCGTCACAGCCGTTGATACGCGCCGTGCTCGAACTGATCCAGCCAGCCTGTAGCGCCCTACGAGTAACCTCCGTGAAAGGGTTTGCGGGTCCGGGGATTTCGCAGACTCACACAAGAAGCAGGAACGCAGGGGGTGGCGTCTTACAGCTGTCGTGGACGCAGACATGGGTGCGCTCCGTCGAGGCAGGACCTCAATTCCGGGTCTGCGGCTGACAGAATGAACGGCGGTTCTCACAACAGGCACCGATCATGTACTTCGCCTCTCCGAAGAACGATGCAGCATCAGCCGATAATACCCAACGACCTAATATCACAGGCCAGACGAAGCCCAGTCGTAGACGTCGAGAGGGACAGTATAGGTTTTATCATCCAGAGAAGAACCAGCTCGAGCTCACCCTCATCCGAGCTCGCCCACAAGGTCTAAGTGAGCCTTTTGCTCGAGCGGTGCCTGTGACAACATTTCAAGGAAAATATTTTTCACGTAAAAGTGTGAAATGAAAAAAGGTTTTTATCTCTAAAAGCCTAATTATTATATAACGTTTGGACTCAGACTGCCATATTGCATTGGGAAACTGAATGCATATATAACTCAAGATAAATCCAGTTTTTGAAAAGTTTATCTGGCACGTGGGTGAAATATCGAAAACGAAATGTAAGCTTTTCAATCGAAGATAAGTTGTCTTTGCAGTACACGTTTTTCGGTATTCCGTCAGGGACAAGGTAAGGGTGTGAAAAAATTGTTAGATAATAAAAGGCAACCGTATTTTGGGCAGCTAGTCAATGCTATCGATAATGCAAAAGTCAAATTAAAGAAGATATAGAGCATTTTTTTTTAATTTTGGATGCCGTCAACCATGGTGCCTATTCGCATAATTAGATACTAGGGTGAAGCTATTATACCTGAAAGAGTGTGTCTGAATTTGGTCCTGTTTTTAACGCGAATTATGATTTGTTTCTTAAATTGGATCAAAAAGCCCTTTTATATGGAACTCTGTCATTCAAATATTGCTCATTTGGCTTGCTATCAAGATGCATCACTAGATTGAAATTCCCTATGCTGCATTTAACTGTTGAAGAAACATGAACAAGAACAGATCTTGCAAGGTTTATTGAGAACTTTGTTTGAAACTGCAGGGCCCAAATACCTCCGAAAGAAAATATACAGAACTTTAGGTATTGATATGCACGTTTTAAACAAACATAGGTGTTGTGGGTCATGGCATGTTGCACTACAAAAATATTTTATTGATATTTTTTGAGAAAAGAAGAACAATTTTGGAAAAGCAGAATAATGTAGAAAACGGTAATGAAACGTTACTTACAAAACGTTACACAGAGCCATATTTCATTTCACGGAAACATGTCATGCTATGTCCAAATTTATTTTTAGTTTTACCTCTAGGAGGACTTTAAGATATGACGGCTGACTTAAAAAGTTCTCAAGAGATAATCTAAGGGCATATTTCTCACAATTTATTTAAGCTGTTAAGTACAGGAGTATAATTTAGACTATCGTTTCATACTTATTATATGGTGTTTACGAATAGCATGAAACGAATAAACAATATACTTTTGCGGACTTCTTGAATGAACCAAATATTTTTAACAAGCCCACCGATATAAAAGGTACCTGTGCTCTGAATATATGCAGAGTAAAAATAATTGCATATAATACATTCTAATAAATTTGAATATTAGACTATCGCATCCTAATATTTCTTTTTTATCGCGGTTTCAAAAGCACTAGTCACCTGTAAGTGAGCCTGATAAGAAAACTAATTGCACAAGTTATTATTTGAAAATTCTTACTTTGAACTGAATTTATGAGGACTAACAGTATGTTAGTCGGGACCGAATTACATTACCGAAGATTGCTAATTGTATGTTTATTTTGCTGCGCAGATAAGCCTTATAATTTTCCAAACGTTATCCGCCTGCAGCAATATTCGAATGTATTTAAAGTTGCAAGGACTGTTCGTGGGACGGCTGGGCGTTGAAGATCTGCGCTCTGCCCGGTGGAACCAGGTTTCGAAACCCAGACCGATTTGTCATTTTAGACTGCAGAAAGTATTTCCTCTCTTGCTGTATGGCTGAGCGACAATCAGTGCGGAAAATTGAAAACTGCCATTTTGGAAATATACCCCACCATGAGTTATGCTCCTGACCTCATCTACAAATTACAGCCGCTTTCACAATTATATTGGGCAGACTGTTCATTATTATTTTATTATGATTTTGAAATCCAAAGTCGGCATCCAATTGTTTTGTTGATGATGCCTTCATATGTCTACAGGAATGGGATATGTCATTCGGATCATATCACTGTTAATTATTTTTTAACTGATGGAGACCTTTCTATATTTTCGGTTCGTCCTCCTACCATCCCAAAGCGGCAATAAAGTATTTCTATGTGTGTTCTGCACACGAACACTCTTTTCTCATTTAGATGGTGCGTAGACTCTTAGACAAAAGTTCCCGGGGGCTGGGCTTCTGAGCCACTAGCTTCGTGAGTTCTGTAATTTAATTACAGTGTTCGGAATCTCATGATAGCAGGAAAATGGTTGGTCCTAGCCTCTCCATTGGGAAGGACCTCCACCAATGCTAAATCAGAGACACTATGCGGCTAAGAAGCACACACCTGGGCTCTACACTCTTAACAAAGGCTGTACGTTATCGGACACGGAAGTGCTATGTACATCACTGTTTTTCCTCTCGGGAATATTTCGATACCATAAATGCATAATGTCAAATACAGTTACTACGAGATGGGGCCCAAAGTGCAGAGGCACATTTCACTTTTAGTTCGGTGCGATAATGAGACGAAAGCTCAATAATAGTGGAAATACCTTGCCCACATGTTAGAATGATGCACTCTTGATCTTGAGGACGAAAAACTGAGATGATACTGTATTGGTGTAGCACTAGAGAGCTGTAGCTGTCGATCACTCTGTAAACCTGAGATAATAATTGGGCCTCGGGAAATGAATAAGCCCGAAGAGCAATGGTGATACAATGTGCTGGCGCAATGTAACGAGCCTGTCGGCGTGAAAAAATAGATGAATATATATAACACCACGTTTACACTAAAATGCTGCGACGCTTCAAAAACTAGCTGGTTTTTTAATAGGTTCATTTGAAGATAGCATCCCCTTTCTTAATTCACACCAAAAGAGAAAGCAAATGGACTTCAAACTTTATAGACTAATTAGCCTAGTAACAGTTACGTACAAAGTAGTTATTAAGTAATAGCTGGAAGAATCGGGACAACCTTTGACCTCAATCAGGCAAAGGATCATGTTTTTGATTAAGAAAATGCCTTTGACTCGGAAAAATTATCGCAGAATTGAACGCAATACGAAAGAAGAGTGTATACGAACCGTTAAGGAAAGTAATCGCGAATATCATTAGTGGTTGCATAGTTTAGTGTAAAGAAAATAATAAAATTCCCGTAAAGGATGACGTTTGGCACGTAGACATAATCTCCTACATATTATTCTGAGCAGGCTTAGATCAAAAATTCAGAGACCTGAAATGGAAACAGTTAAGGATAAGGGTGGGTGAAGAATAATCTGCGATTAGCAGATGATGTTACCTTGCTAAGTAACAGCGATGATGAATTGCAAAAAAAGAAAGAATGCCTTGGCCAGGAAAAACCTAAATGCAGGACTAAAATTCGGTATGCAGAAGACTAGGGTATTGTTTAACAGTACAGGGAAGGATCCGAGGTTTACAATAGGTAGCGAGCACTCGGAGTGGTTGGCGAATATGTCTACATTGGAAGCGTTGTAAATGTCGAACTGGCCTGTTAAAGGAAAATACCAGCGTGAATAACATTGATATTGAGTGCATTTGGCTAGAAGTCGGAAACTTTGACTTGCCGCTTACTGGTATCAGTGAAAAGCAAATATTATAACAGTTACACTTTACTTATACTCATAAATGCAGCTGTATTGTAGAAGCTAACAAAAAGCGTTGTAGTTAAACTGAGGACAATACAGACAGCTATGGAAGGGAAATGGAAGGTGTAGGTTAGGAGATAGAAAGCTTGCAGGTGCGTAAATGAAATATCTCTAGTTAAAAATATCCTAGTGGAAATTTAGGTGAAATAGCATGGGGGGCATGTATTGGGTAGAGAGGATAAATGTTGGTCTCTTAGTTTAACATATTGGTTTGCAATGAAAGAAATGCGTAACAGGGTGTTGAACAAAGTTAGTTGGGCGAATGATATGAAGTTCACAGGATTTAAGCGGACGAGAAATATAGGAGAGGCCTTTGCTCTGCACTGGGTATAGTCCGAATGATCATAATCAAGTCAGGCACAGAGGAGGGATAACGGTGTTGCATAGCAGAGAGGTGCTAGGGTTAGTTAGTTTGCATCTGGAAAGAAGAAAAACATGACTTAGAAGGGAATAGAGATGGAACAAAAACAGTAAGCACTTGTCACACAAATAAGACGCTGTCAGGAAAAACATTGTCGTCTAGGCTTTCAAGTCGACGAGTGTAAACATGTTCTGAGATTCATATCACCTATTAAAGGGTAGGGATTAAAGTGGTTCATTTGGACGCGGCATCTAATGTCTTTTATTTGCAAAGGCTGGGCGCGGTCCCCACTCCTAGTAACCACATCATTCACGAGCAGGCTACCCGGCCGTCTCCATCTGGAAAGCATTTATGATAGAAAACAGACTGATAGGAGAAAAAAGCAAGGCGCACGTGTACTGTGCGATGTGTGTACATGTTATATAACCGCAGGCGGTCAAAACTTTCGTAGCCCTCTGATGTAGCGTCTGTCATAGCCTGACTCTCTTTGGAACGTTTATCCCGTAAACCCAACCAAATCAAAGAAGTCGTTGTTGTCTCGCGACTCTCTTGTGTTCCACGTTGAAAATTCAGGCTTCGCACTATGCACTGAATGCATAACCTCGTAAATATAAATGCTTACTTAATGACCATCGCTGTGAGCAGAACGGGAAGCCTGGGTGTCCCAGGAATATCTTTATTGATGCAGGGTTCTGACAGCCACAGAAAAATAATGCCGATACATTTCAGTGTGGCCTCGTCGCAGACCTCGCGAATCCCTTCATTTATTTAAACACGTGACCCGTATGTAGCACCGCTTGAACGGCCTGGACAAATTATTTAGAACCAGTGAAAATCGACAGATTTGCCGAAGGACGCGGGGGATATCGTGCTAGAAAAACTGGCCACCCTGTATACGCAGTATCTGGTGTCATCGACGGTACCGGAACCATGGAAGAATGCAAACATTATCCTCATTCACAAGAAAGGGGACTCTAAGGACCTTAAAAATTACAGACCAATCAGCCTACTGTCTATAACGTATGAGGTATTTACTAAGGTAATCGCTAATAGAATCAGGACAACCTTAGACTGCAATCAAGCAAAGGATCAAGCAGGGTTTCGGAAACGGTACTCTACTATTGATCATATCCATACCATCAATCAGGTGATAGAAAAATGCTCGGAATATAACCAGTCCTTATACATAGCATTCGTTGATTACGAAAAAGCATTTGACTCAGTTGAAACCTCAGCGGCGATGCAGGCGTTGCGAAATCAGGGGGTAGACGAGCCGTACGTGAAAGTGCTGGAAGATATATATAGTGGCTGCACAGCAACCGTAGTTCTGCATAAAGAAAGTAACAAAATTCCCATAAAGAAAGGTGTTAGGCAAGGAGACACAAAATCCCCAGTACTATTCACAGCTTGTTTAGAGGAAGTATTCAGAGACTTGGAATGGGAGCAGTTAGGGATAAGGTTAGATGGAGAATACCTCAGTAATCTGCGATTTGCTGATGACATTGCCTTGCTAAGCAACTCGGGGGATGGACTGCAAATAATGATTGATGACCTAGACAGAAAAAGTAGAAAGGTAGGCTTGAAAATGAATATGCAGAAGACTAAGGTAATGTTCAACAGCCTCGGGAAGGAAGAGCAGTTTACATTAGGCAGCGAATTACTGGAAGTGGTAGGCGAATATGTCTACTTAGGACAGGTAGTAACCGCAGATGCGGACCATGAAAAGGAAATAACAAGACGAATAAGATTGGGATGGAGCGCATTTGGCAAGCACTCGCAGATTATGACTAGCAGCTTACCGGTATCGCTCAAGAGGAAAGTATACAACAGTTGCATCTTGCCTGTACTCACCTATGGGGCTGAAACGTGGAGGCTAACAAAGAGAGTTCTACTTAAGTTGAGGACAACCCAGAGGGCTATGGAACGAAAAATGGTAGGGGTAACATTAAGAGATAGAAAGCGTGCAGAGTGGGTCAGAGAATAACTCAAATTACCGACATTCTAGTGGAAATTAAGAAGAAGAAATGGACATGGGCAGGACATGTAGTGCGAAGAGAGGATAACTGATGGTCGCTGAGGGTAACAAACTGGATTTCAAGGGAAGGAAAGCGTAGCAGGGGGCGGCAGAAAGTTAGGTGGGCGGATGAGATTAAGAAGTTCGCAGGGGTCAAGTGGATGCAGCTCGCCCAGAACCGGGTTAAGTGGAGAAGTATGGGAGAGGCCTTCGCCCTGCAGTGGGTATAATCAGGCTGATGATGATGATGCTGAAAATCTACTTGCTCTGTAACTCATCTTCACTGATTAAATGAAGTGCAGATTGTGGGGCATCTAATTAGGCACTAGTTGGAGATCTGAGATAGGCAGTTTGACCTAAATAATTACAGACTTGCATGCTAATAGCAGGTCGTTAGTAAAAGGTGTTACTGTGCATGGTTTCATGACAGACCTCGAAGAACAGGTTGAGCTGTCGAAGCCGTTTGTGTAGACTTACATCCGATACCTGTGCTTAGAATGCAGGTGATCACACTACATTTGTTTCAAAGCTGTTAACTATATCAGCTTGCTTCGCAATTCCAGGAATGTAAACGTAAACAAGAGGTTCGTTTAGGCATGTGAGCGTGAGCACGGATTTGAAGCTTGGGTGAACTGCGAAGAATGATAGCCTGAATAGGCTTCGGTGTGTTTGGCGAATTCGGTGCGTTCTAACTATTAGAAGATATAGAGTTGAGAGATGACCCGTGTGAGGCGCCGAATATACAATCTTATGGTGCCAATGCTCTTAGCAAAGAGGAATTTTACAACAACAAGATTTGTTTCTTGCCCCGCAAGCAACAGCTGATGTCCATACAGATAGCTAAATGCGGCCGGCAAGCAACAACGCGCAGCCCTTCAAAGCCCATCAAAGCTGTGGTATAGAGGAAGCTGATGTGCCCCGGGATGTTTCAGCAAGGAATGAGATAAAATTGAGAATCGGTATTTCTCATGTCGAAGAAAGGTGGTTTTTCGGTTTTTCATGTCGCAAATGGGTTTTTTATGTTTCCACCAGAGATTCCTTTAAAAAAACGCAAAGGAGCGCAAGCTTTTCTCGCATGAAATAATGTTTTCCTATGCCAACGTATGATCAGATATTGACATTGGTTTGCTGGCGTCTCAACTGTGTACTTCATGTAATTTCCTTTCATGTCAATGAAGATCCGCGTAATTCCGTTATTTTCATAAAATGTCGCACAATGGCAAGATAATTGCGAAGAAAGGCAGCGTCAACATCGTTTACTCCGCACCTTGCAAAGTCTCGAAGGTGTGTGCGATGATGAAAGAGAATAGCAAGCCTCCCTGCACCATCAAACATGAAAGGAAATTCACAGAATGTGTTGCTGGAGTAGTTTACCGCATTCCCCTAAGTTGTGGAAACGTTTACATATGCCAAACTGGCAGATGCTTTAATGAAAGAGCAAGAGAGCACAGGTTGAATGTGGAGAAAAATGAAAGAGGGTTTTTGGCTGAGCACTGTGCTGACTACAAGACAGAAAACAAACGGGAATGCGTGCCTTACTTTGAGAGGACTAAGTTTCTGGCCAGGTCAAAAGACAAATGGAAGCGCGTAGTAATTCTTTTTCATCGGCACCACAAGCTTTTGCGTCAGCAAGCCCTCTATTTCGTTGTTGGATAAAGAATTAAGTTTTTGGAAGGTCATGTATAGGCTCTGCTTCGGCTTTCTTTCATGTGTCTGCGTTGTGGGTTGCATGTTGGTCGAATGTCATAGCTTCGCGACTTTTCTTTCTTTCTTTTTTTGTTGTTTTTTGTTGTGGTTGGTATTAATGTTAGACAATTGGTTTAAGCCTGACTTGGTGCCTTTTTGCACTGTATTTATCGTTTCTGACGAGGCTTGTATAAGCTGCCTGTGTGACCTGGTTTTTTATGCCATTTTTCATTGTCGCAGCCTGAAGATGGTGTTGTGAGGTACAATGGGTATTTTCTTGCATCTCTGTATTGTATTCATGCATTACCATTTGATGGTTGTTCTGATAATCCGTTAGACTGTAAGACTTTTTAGTTTAGTTAGTGGGCCGGCCCTAGTTAACTTTATCATCTCTGCAGCAGAATTTGCTATATCGTGTTGATTTAGTGCACGTCACTTCTTCGCCTGCTGTTTTTTTGTGATTAGATGTAGCGAAGATCGCGTATATATGCCTTGGTTTACTTAACGAAATAAAGTTGTCGGTCTGCATTTGTGTGCGTCCTGCCTTTCCTTCGTACGTGTCTTATTAGCGCAGCTTTTTTTGCATTGAACTATGAACCAACTAGCCCGACAAATTTTACTGTGCCAGGTCTTGTGTTCAGCGTCGGCGCACATGGCGATCATGCTCGCGATCGTTTTGTTCAGGCACTCCGTAAGGCCATTGGTCTGGGGATGATATGCAATTGTTCGTCGATGGCTTGTATGACTATATTCCAGGATGGCTTGCGTCAACTCTGTCGTAACGCCGTTCCCCTTTCCGTGATGAACACTTTTGGGGCGCCGTGTAGCAAGAGAATTTGTTCGACAAAACATTTAGCAACTTCTGCCGCGGTACCATTCGGCAGTTCTTTTGCTTCGGCGTAACGGGTAAGGTAGTGGCCACGATGATCCACTTGTTACCATAGACGAAGATGGAAATAGGCCGAAGAGATCCATCCCAATGTATTTAAAGGGCAGGTCTGGGGTCGGTATCGGGTTTAGTAGTCCCGCTGGTCTGATCGGCGGCCTCTTGCGTCTTTGGCACTCACGATATGTCTTCACGTAGTGAGCAACTTCGACAGGCAGTCGCGGCCAGTAGTACTTCTGGGTTCGATGCAACGTAGGCGCAAACCTGAGAAGGCCTGCTGTGGGTTCATCGTGCAACGCCTGCTGAATTTCCTGATGGAGGTTTAAGGCATAACAAGAAGCTGTGCGGTCCTTTTGGGTACGAAGTTCTTCACGAGGAGGCTATTGCTTAACGCGAACGATGATAAATGACGCCTGAACACAGCAAGAGGGGAAGCGGTCTTTTCTTTAAAGTAATCGGTTAGCACGTTCAGCTCAGGGTCTGATCGCTGTTGTTCTGCGAAAGTGCTGGCGCTTACCGGTCTCAAAAAGGCGTCTTCGTCGTCTTCATTCGCCGGCGCATCAACGGGGGCTCGTGACAAGCAGTCTGCATCGGCGTGCTTGCGACCTGAGTTGTAGACGACGGTGATATCGAATTATTGAAGATGTAGGTTCCATCGGGCAGGGCGGCCGGAGTGGTCTCTCAAATTTGCCAGCCAGCGGAGCGCTGGCTGGCCAGCAGAGGTGATCGCTTACCACCTTGAATGGTCGGCCGTATAAGTACGGACAGAACTTTGAAGCGACCCAGATGATCGAAAGGCACTCGGTGGTCAAGGAATTGGCCTCGGCTTTCGGTAGCGACCTGCTAGCGTAGGCGATTATTTTCTCATGTCCTTAATTCTTCTCAATGATAACGACGCCTAGGCCCAAATTACTCGCGTCGGTACGTATCTCAGTCTCGGCGTTCTCAATCATAGTGGCACAGCATAGGAGAGGACTGTAGGCGGCGCTTAAGGTTCTCGAAGGCTTCCGCTTGTGGTTCTTCCCATTGAAATGACATGTCTGCCTTTGGCGAGTCGCGAAAAGTTCTTGACGAATCGTCGGTAATGCGCGCACAGTCTGAGCAATCGGTGCAAAGCTTCTTTGTCACCTTGCTGTGGAAACTGTGCGATCGCAGCTGTTTTCTGTGGGTCGGGGCAAAATCCCTCCTTGCTGACGATATGACCAAGAAACAACATCTCGTTGAAGGCGAAGGGACATTTCTCTGCTTTCAACGTGAAACCTGAGGACTTGATTGCGTCACGTACTGCTTGAAGCTTTCCCAGATGGTGTTCAAAGTTTGACAAGAACACAACGCCGTCGTCCAAGTATAGTGAAACGCGGCTGGTGCGGAGCACAAACCAATGGCATTACCTTAAATTCGAAGAAGCCATCCGGTGTATGAACGCCGTCTTCTCGCGGTCTCTTTCGTCGACCTCAGTTTGCCAGTAGCTGCTCTTCACGTCCATCAACAAGAAGTACTTAGCGTTATAGAGCCAGTCCAGAGTGTCGCCGATGCGGGGAAGCGGGTAGACATCCTTCTTAGTTATGCCATTCAAGCGGTGGTAATCAACGCAGAAGCGAAGTGTGCTGTCTTTCTTCTTCGTCAAAATGACTGGTGCCGACCAGGTGCTGTTGGATGGCTGCATCACGTCATCACGCAGCATTTCCTCGACTTGATTGCTTATGGCCTGGCGTTCTCGCGGCGATACACGGTAGGGGCTTTGACGTAGCGGTCGAGCGTTTTCATCGGTGATGATGCGATGCGTTGACAACAGAGTTTGCCGCACCTTCGAAACTGAAGAAAGGCACTTGCTGTAGCTTAAGAGTGCGAATCCGGCCTTGTCTGTCTCTGGGGAGCGCTGGGTTAATGTCGAAATTGGGCTGTTTGGCTCGGTTGGGTGCACCGTCTTCATGTTGGCTGGTGAGGGCGAAGACTTAACGGCTGTTCGCTAGCTCGCTAAGAAAAGCAATCGTCGTGCCCTTGTTCAGGTGCCGGTATTCGTCGGTAAAGTTCGTAACGAGTACATCAGCTTGTCCATGACGGTAACGGACGATGCCTCTTGCGATAGCAAGTGCTCTATCCAGTAACAACCGAGTATTTCCTTCGACAACCCCTTCAGTAATTTTGACTTCTTTCGCAACCGCAGGAACGATGACGCTTGATCGGGGCGGTACAGTCAATTTTCCGTCGAGGACGTTGAGAGCGGCTTGATGCATCGAAGTTCCCGTAGCAGGTATGGCTTTGTCGGCCGAGGGCTTGATGAGTTTGGATTTGAGGTCGATGACCGTTCGATTCTCGCTCAGGAAATTATCGCCTACAATCACATTGCGGGAACAGTGCTCTAGGACGACGAAGCTAGTAGGGTAGGTACGTTCATTTACCTTAAACCTTACGGTGCATCGTCCCGACGGCGTAATAAGGTTACCACCACCGGTGCGGATTAGCGGGCCGTCCCAAGTGGTCGTTACTTTCAGGAGCTGGGCAGCGAAGCTCCACTGATAACAGAGTAGTCGGCTCCAGTGCCCACTAGCACGGTAACCGTGCGTCTGTCGACAGCAACCTCAAGGTCGCTTGTTCGCGTCCTACGTTGGCTTTGGTGTTCGATCTCTGATTCGTCTCGTGCTGAGGTCGCGGCCGGGGCACATCGTCGTCACGTTGCTGAGCGGCGATGTCAACTTTAAGTCTGGCCATGATCTCGTCGACGTTGCCGTCTTGTGGATCAGCGATTTAATGGCTGCGTCGTCAAGACTCGTCTTAAAGGCTGCGTCGTCGAGAATCGTCGTCGCGATGGAGGATCTTCGTGTTTTCGTTGTGAAGCAACCTCACCTCCAAATGTGGCTCTATTATATTTCCGCTGCCCGGGCTTGGGGACCTTGCGCGCACATTCGCATCGTAGTTACAGCCTGGCGACGCAAAGCGGGCCCTGTACGGCTATGAGGACCTGAACCAACGGCTTGGTTGCGCCATCTCACCGCTACGCAGATAGTTCTCAATTTCTTGCGGTCGTTCACCTGGGCGTGGTCGTGGAGCGTCGACTGCAAATCCGCAGATATCCGCAATGCCTCATACGGCCGATATGACGGAGGAGGTGACGCTGTATCTACGCCCGGCCCAAAAATCCTTACCCACCTCCTGTGTGTGCGCTTGTAGACACTTGAGCGCATATCTCCGGTATGAGTTGGAGCCGTCGTCACGTAAAGTTGTCACGCTGGCTCTCTCGGGTGCGTGTCGTGGACGGCGGAATGGTTGGTATTGACTGACTACGCCCGCGAGAGGATAACCGATGGTCGCTGAGGGTAACAAGCTGGATCCCAAGGGAAGGAAAGCGTAGCAGGGGGCGGCAGAAAGTTAGGTGGGCGGATGAGATTAAGAAGTTCGCAGGGGTCAAGTGGATGCAACTAGCACAAAACCGGGTTAAGTGGAGAAATATGGGAGAGGCCTTCGCCCTGCAGTGGGTATAGTCAGGCTGATGATGATGATGATGATGATGGCTACGCTGCTCGCATTAGTGTTGCTGGCCTTCACCTGCCGGTGTAGTTCACTGTTTTGAACCCCTGCGCCTATGACCTGAGTCCCGGTCTCGACTTCCTATCAGAACACTCTGCCCAGATCGACTGTTCGCAAGATTTCGTGCACATTGATAATCCGATTATTGATCGTGAACCCTTGCATTCTCCCGCCTGTATTCGCCCTAGTTTCTTGGGCCTCACTAGCCACTTCGTTCGTTATTTTTCGTACTACCTCATCTGTCCACAATGGCCACTACTTAGTTGCGCCTATTTCCTTTCTGTTGTTGAACCGCAACGTTGGACTTCCCCATACCTACGGTACAGTCAAGGAGAACACTGTCTCTGATCAACTTCAGCTACTTCTCCCAAGCACTTCCATCTGGCATATGCGGGGCGACGTTCTCCCACCTTGGCTCCTGTCAAGTTGCCCCATCGGACACTGAGTATGTTCCAGTTTCTCCACACCCTGCCGACGAACTTACTCCGACTGACCCTATCATGAAAATAGTGCCCTCCGATTTGCTCCCTGCCCAATATTGCCAGGTGCGTGCGCTTCTAGAATCCCATTCCGACATCTTAGACCTTCATAAGAGCACCCTCGGCCAAGCTCTTACTGTCACGCACCGCATCGACACCGGCGATGCTCCTCTATCTGCCGCCGATTATACCGGGTCTGCCATGCAGAACGAAAGGTATTGCAGGCATAAGTGACAAAATGCTGCAGAAGAACATTATTGAGCTCTTCCACGATCCTTTGGCTTCGCCCGTCATCCTGTCAAAAAGAGAGATAGTTAGTGACCAGTCGAAAAAAACTATAGAACTGTGTCAAAAATACGATAAAAAGTCCTGTAGTTCTGTCGTAACCATCAGATTTTTCTGTAGTTCTTTAGTACTTTTCTGTAGTTCTTAGTTTTTCTGTAGTATATTTCTATTGTCTGTAGTTCTGTACCACTTTTTTGTTGTAACTACAGAAATTTGTGATGTTACAACAGAATGTTCTGTTGTCACTACAAGTTTCCCGTCGAAAACCGCACAGAAACTCTGTCGTAACATCCGCAAATTTTCTGTAGTTTCTTTCGACTGGGTGGCGCTTGCGTGTAGATTAACGTCACTTGAATAGGTACAATAAAAGCTGTCTATCCGCTTTCTTGATTCGACGACGTTGTGGATCTCTACGGAGCCTAATTCTTCTGCTCCTACGACCTACGATCTGGCTATTTGCAAATTGTAGTGGATGACCAGGACCGTGAGAATATTTCGTTTTTCACTCCGAATGGGCTATATCACTTTAAGGTTATGCCTTTCGGCTTATGCAACGCCCTAGCCACATTCGAATGCATGATGAACTCCTTGCTGCAAGGAATTAAATGGTCCACTTGCCTGTGCTTCTTATGCGATACAATTGTGTTTTCACCCACGATTCCATCTCACATGGCTGAGCTCTCTGAAGTTCTGTCATTCTTCGGCATGCCGGGCTATTGCTCAACTCTTCAAAATGCTGTTTCGCCCGTCGTTAGCTTAATATACTAGGTTATGTCATCGATTCAACGGGGGTTCGTCCCAATCCAGACAAGATCTGAGCTGTAAGGTACGTCCCGGCGTCCCCTTCAAGAAATGACGTCCGCAGTTTTTTGCGTCTTTGTTCCTACTTTCGTAGGTTCTTTCAAGGTTTTGCCAACACTATCAGTTGCTTGCAGGTCTTCTTAAAAAGGATTTACGTCCTTTCTGGGGGCCCTCCTAAAGTCAAGCTTCCGCCTAGCTAATAAGAAAGCTTGCCGCCACACCGATCTTGGCACACTTTGATGTGTCGGCTCCTACAGAAGCCCGCACTGATGTCAGTGGACATGGCATCTGAGCCATCCTTTCCAAGCGCCAATCCGAAACTCATCGTGTAAATGCCTATACCATCCACCCCTGTCGCAGTCAGAGAACTGTTCCATTACAGGACGAAAGTGCTTGGCCCTGGTCTGGGATATTGGAAAATTTGAAGCCTACCTATACGGCAGGTCATTTAAAGTTTGGTTTGGTTTGGTTTGTGGGGTTTAACGTCCCGAAGCAACTCAGGCTATGAGAGACGCCGTAGTGGAGGACTCCGGAAATTTCGACCACCTGGGGTTCTTTAACGTGCACTGACATCGCACAGCACACGAGCGCCTTGCTTTTCGCCGCCATCGAAAAGCTGCCGCCAAGGCCGGGATTCGATCCCGCGTCCTTGGGAACAGTAGTCGAGCGCCGTAACCACTGCGCCACCCCGGCGGTTGTCACCGATCATCACGTACTGTGCTCGATGTTCTCTCTGATGGCTCCTACTGGTCGTCTTGGGCATTGGGCGTTACGACTCTAAAAATATGACTACGTTGTGCTCTACAAGTCGGGAATGTTGCACAAAGATGCCGACTGCCTCTCTCGATACCCTGTTGCCCAGTCTGATACTACGACGAACGCATGCGCCATTGACCTGGTCTCTCTGTCGCCGTTTACACTCGAAGAACAGCATCGGGATATGCTGAGCTTCTCTCCATCATTGATCGCCTAACGCCCGCCCAAACCGACCCTTCAATGAACCGCTTTGCTCTCTTTAACAGCGTTTATACCATCGAAATCTTCAGCCCACTGGTCCTGATCTTCTCCTTGTAGTCCCCAAGCAATTACGAAGAGTCATTCTCCACGACTTCATGGTCTCCCTACTGCTTTCCATTTTGGCGCTACTCGCACTTACGATCGCATCCGTCATCGGTTCTTCTGGCCTGGCCTCTACCGCCAAGTCCGTCGTTACGTGGGTGCTTGCAGTTAGTGGAAGCGTCCCAACGTCGCCTTGCGTCCCAACGTCGCCTTCCCATAATTTACATTTGCATAAAACTCATCCCGTCACTAAACACTTTACATTTGCATAAAACGCATCCCGTCACTACACGTCCGGCTGCTGAATGTTTTACCTCTTGTAGAGCCATGAGCCTCAAATGGCGCATTACAATTTTTTTCGAACATCTGATTCCCCACATTCTGAATACGCATTCTAGGCCATTGCCTGTGCCGACGATACTCGCCAAGTCGATAGTTCCCGCTTGCAGTTCTCCCAAGCTTCTCAGCAAGAGGGCCACAACAGGCGGGACCTCGACAGCTCTTTACCTGAGTCCCCTGTGCTACTCGGGGGGCTTTCTCGCCGTATTGAGCTCTCGGAAAATCTACTTTTGCGCTATAAGGGCCCGTATCGTGTGCTGCGCCAAGTAACAGCCGTCATATACGCGATTGAACCTGCCTTCCCCGAGCACACTTCGCGTACCGTACCCTCCGAAGTTCTTTACGTCTCGTGCAATAAGCCCTATGACCTACCTTGAAGAAACCCTCATTCAAATCCAGTATATACTAGAATGCCCCTGTTGCACTTCTCAGCGAATGTGCGGGACTTTGTTAGAGGGTTCTAAAGAAAGACTTTTATAAACACTGTACTCGGGTAATCGCTAACGTGTAAACAATATATCTTCTAAGAGTAATCGTAAAGGATAATTAATAAAACTCAAAACGCGAAGAACAGAAAAGCCAGATGTGCAATGCCCCTTAGAAGTCGATTAAAAATTGAGTGAAACAATACAGGGGGTACCATCGAAAGATCGCACGTCATACAAAACCGCCTGATTCTCGTCGCGATCTGGCTATCCCATAATTCCATGTAGAAAGCAACAAATGAGGGTAATCACACAGGTAAGCTCTCAGAAGGGCTGCGACAGCAGGGGAAACTATTGCGTGGCTGCTCGCCATACTGCTGTGTTCATTGTACCCTTCTTCCAAACAAGCCGACTCAGCGTAAATGGGACTGCCAGTCTTTGGACGACAGCCATTTAAAATGGAAGCTCCCGTATGTCGCTAGCGCCAGGAGAAAGGTTAGCGCAGTTATTTTATTTTTGTACACAAAAGGCGTTCAACCCATTGAAATTCATCGCTAGTTGACGGAAGCGTTCAGAGAGTCGTGCATGAATGTTTTGCAGCCTTGTTGATATGACGACAACAAAGCATTGTGCCAATCATTTCTTACATTTATAAAAATGAAAGAAAAGAAAAGATTTCCCTGCTGAATTTATATTAATATAATGTTAACCATATATTTGTTACAATTAACGTCGCGGTTGCCAGCTTCGTCTTGATAACGTTTCCAATTTATGTAAAACTTAATTTCTATATAGTCTCTAAAAGTAACTTAGAGCAAAAAGAGAAATTCAATCTGCATAGTCTCTGTAATCTGGATGCATTAGTGCCCGCTATTACGTCAATCCTTCAGCAGAGGTACCTGTCCAAAATGTGTCAAACTGTCCCCTCATCTGTGCTTTTTTTATTTGACACTGGACTGGACGTTGCGGTACTAATTTAAATAAAGGATAGATTTTCAAGTACTTTACAATGTAGACGACTGCCGAGTGGAAAAATTGTCTCTCACAGATTTGGTAAATCTAAAACCATTTCAGCCTTATATGCGCCGCCGACAATAATGTCTTATGAAAGCAGCTACCACACCTTCTGGCCTTGAAACCTGTGCTCGCAACGAAGAAATCACTGTAACGTGCGCACAGTCTAATGCCAAAAAATCCTTCATCTAGCTTTGGCTAAAAATGTACGCGATAATAAAATAAATCGTGCCCTTCCCGCTACTCTTTTCTAGAACTAGGTTGTGGCAGATTGAGTTCCTCAGTGTAATTGAAAGAACCAATTGAAAATAGCCTTTGCTACGGTTCTGAACTCTAAGGACCGCAAGGATTGAAAGGAAAGTCCGGGTGCTTCCGCTTTCGCCGCCATTGGAAAGAGTGCACAACTTAAATTGACGTCAAAAATCAATTTATAAATGCACAATATTGTTGCGTATAGATCAGTGTACAGCTGCCGCGACAAAAAAAAAATGGGTCGCTCATTTTTTTACAGCACTAAGCATTCATCGTAGTCATTGGCGCTGAGGAAATTCTCATTGAAGAAGTCCTTGACCTTCTCCAATAGGCGCACACGCGAGTAAGCGCCTTTTCCGCACAGGTTACGCGGGTCGTCCAGGTTGGCGTCGAAGACGGCGACGCCGTACTTGACCGCCGGAGTCCGCTTTTTGCCCAGGCACAGCTGCGGTCAAGATAAAGGAGAGCGAGTCAGGGTGAGACACCTATTAAACTATAGTTCTAACTGCATTAAGGTTTGGACGGTTCCTCAGGAACAATTGAGTTTGGCTTGTGAGTACATTATAAACACTGCGACGCTCAATAAAGTGGAGCAGGAGCCTTATTAGGACTTAAAAAATGGTGACAAGAAAATAAACTTTTCTGCACAGGTGCCCATGTGCCCAAGAAATCATGTTGTCACCAGCGGTTGAGGTGCCGTAGGTGGAAAACGAACAGTCTGGTGTAGGAGAGAAATCAACTATTTCTTAGGCTGCTTTGCTCCAGTGCAGAGAAAGCGCTCGCTCGTCGCCCAACTATGGATGCTCGCAACACTCAAATTAAAACTTACAAGAACAATCTTGCGGACGAGAAAACACCAAAGGCGACTGTAGTGTTGTGATCGTTCCTTCGTAGGTCATTGTTCTGTAGCGCAGATTTTCCTTTTCCCGATTTAAATATGGCAAAGCAGCATCGAGACAAGCTGGCCAAAATAATCTAGAACAGCATGGAACAACGTAGATGCAGCGTCGCCTGTCACCAGTCGTAAGATGTCTAACTTGACGCATCGTGAACAGCGAAGAAATTTAATAAAGCCGCATTGATAAAGCAACACATCTTTCAATATGGCAAAACAGACGGACGTCTTGCTTTTCGCCTTCATCGAAAAGCAAGGTGTCCGTGTGCTTTGCCATATTGAACGATGTGTTGCTTTATCAATACGGCTTTATTACGGCCGCCGTGGCCGCCATTCAATTCTGTATCCTTGGACACAGCAGTCGAATGCCCTAATCACTGTACAATTGCGGCGTTGCAATATTGGATGTGACACTGGTATACAAGCATCCAAGCAAAACAGAAAAGAAGGTTTGTGGCAAAGTGCGGTATGTGGATCTTAAACTCCCTGCCTGCGCACGTGTGATATGGGGATATTAACCTCCTTACCTGCGCATGTTTAACTAGAGGCGCTCTAGTGAAGAGCTTCGAAATATATGTTCGACCTGTCGGTGATATTAGCGTTGCATATATGGTTTACAGAGCGAAATTCTTTTATTATGATTATTTGCGAGCGCCGCTTGCCTTAGTTGTACCATGGATCAAGTATAATGCCTGCACGAGGTAATAACCTCACTAAAGCATTTCACAGCAGTTAAAACCCGCATTAAACAAGACATAGAAGCTTGTGGGTAGAAGCTCGTCAGCTACAGATATGTGTCAATGAATTGGCTGGGAGTATATCAGGATGTAGACCGCATAGCAGAGGAGGAGGGAGCAAGGAAAATTAGCAAGGCATTTATGCTCTACCTTAATATTAGACTCAATGGTGCCTTTTTTATTGTGTTTTTTTCCGCATTTTACTTCTTGGTAGACTGGCAGAGTTCGGGAAATTGACACATATTAGGCGGCTTTTGTTTCAGCAGCAATCAAAGCGCAGTATCTGCTTCTAATTTTGGCACACGCCCACTATAAAAACGAACAGTATTCTATTGGAGGCACATACGTCGCCGGTTAGAATTATCACGGCAATGTCACTGCGACCTTCTCCATGATATGGATCCTTGATGGGAAGCGAAATGTCATGACACCACCCTTACAGATGCACCAGCAGTGCCGTCAGTACTGTGATATGAGACGACATGCGTAAGGGTGTTTGCATGCAATCGCCAGCGACACACTGAAGCCCTGGACGCACTTCTACAGCGACGTTCCGTTCATTCTTAAACAACATATCGCTTATCCACCATAATCACTACAAAAAGTAGCGATTTTTACGCGTGTGCTCTTCCGTGGAGCTAAAGTAGAGGTCGAAACCTCCGCCGCAATTACACCTCAACGGAACAGACGACAAACACACCCTTCCGTTATCGTGTTTATTTCCGAAACCTTAGGCTTAAGTACAAATGTTTTAAGCGTGCAGAGAAGGTAAACCAAGTGTTTAACCTTTAGCGCCGTTCTTCTTACCGAGCGAACTAGGAGAAAGAAGACGACCGAGAAGAAAGCGTGAGCGAGGACGTGCTTGAGTCGCCATCTTGAGCAAAAGCGAATGCATTAAAGGCTCTCTTTCTAGGCACGGTCGCAGACCTCAGTCATTGGGTGCGTGCTCGTGGTCCATCTTTTAAAGCCCAAGGTTGGCCTCAGTCGAATAAATGCCGTGTTGAAATTTTGAACCAACATGGCAAAAGTAAACCTCATATGTACCATAATGAGCAAAATGTAACGTAGAACTTGCACAGTCGCCTCCAACAGTTATTGAAGAAAAGATCTGCGACTTCATGAGAGTTTAAATAGCTGATCGTAACAGCAAAACGACACCATGTTTGCTTTTGTATTATGAGCAGTAATATGTTTTTCGCATTCAGAACGCAGCACAAATGACGTTCGTCCAGGGAAGAGACGAAGGATATCGTTTAAGAGGAAAGCATACAAATAGAATCGCAATACTAGCTAGCAAAAACACGTCGACCTGGGCTCACCTTTTCACGAAGCGACCGCTCGTCATCGTGGGTGACAACCCTGTCTATCTTCGGGTTGGCGAAGAAAGGACCCATAGGAGTGTCCTCGCGGAAGCCCCCGGACCACTCCGTATCCTTGCAAAACTGTTGGTCGCGCCAAAGGATAAGAAACGTGTGGTACCAGAAATGAACAAGGTAGTCAAGATTCGTGGCTGACAATGCGCATAAAAGTATGGCGAGCAATTAAAGAGAGGGCAAACTAATCGTTTCGTTTCTCTTAACCTCAAAAAGAAACAGTAACGCAATACACCTTTTCAACATTTGCTGTAAGCTTGAGCAAAACATATAATAGTGTTAGGGAAGCGTGACTTTCAATAGCCTACTATCCTGGTAAGCCTGCTTATGTTAGCAAATGAAACATTTATTTAATATCTGGTCTTTATGCATTAGTGTAACTGAAAAAATAAGAATTACAGGTGTTCGGCTCTGTTCATTCCAACCGACAGGAATGTTGCAAAATATCATATTAACCTTCACCCCAATGCGATATTGTAACTGAGGACAAGAGCGATGCCTGTTTTTGGCAGTTTGACAATGCAGCTTACCTCGAAAGCTATGCAGCTACAGAGTAGGAGCACGCAGCTGTACGTTTACGGAATGTTCAAAGAAGGCTCATTCTTATAGGAGCTCTAGAATTCACTCAGTTTACCTCGACAAATGTATGACCTGTGTAGACAAGATTAAGAACTGTTCATTGAGACTTCCAAAGTTATTGACCGACACACTTCAGCAATTGGCGGATCAGGCTTGAAATTACATCGGCCTCATTAAAACGTATCGAAGCGACATAATACGTGCAAATTGAATACCGCTTTAGAATTCCAGTAATGGCCGTAGGGTTAAATGCGGGAAAGTCTTTTTCATGAGAAAGTCATATTTAAGACACAAGGACAAGTTACTGGCTCCTTACTGTCTTCGCGAACATCACAAATACAATTTCAGGACATCAGCTTTGTTCTCACACGCATACGGCAAACCTAACAAGGCAAAGCACGGGGGAGGGGGGGGGGGGGGTGTTATGTTACCAGGAGACCTAACGGATAAACCACTGCTGTTACACTATGGGCCAATTGGCTTGCAGAAGGGAAAAAATGGTTTTTGGCAGCAAGCGCGTATCTTTTTGCCACAAGCACTTAATACATCCTTGTTATGTAAACTGGTGTGGAAATCTATCCAAGGAAAAATTATGCTCTTATTATAGATAGCCACTCACGACAGTCTCTGAGCATTATGCACACGTGAGAAATAAAAGGATCTAGAGGAGAGCGCGTTGAGCGCAGTCCTTACCTGACCAATGTCAACGTGCAGTGGCTCCGTGGTGAGGTAACCGTTCCTGGCGAGGATTTCGTACTTGTCTCCCTTGGTGGGTGTGTAGTAGCGCCCTCCAGTGGTGACCGCCAGAAAGAACTCTGTGTAGCCAAGCTTCTTTAGCGGCAGTACGCTGAGCGCCCAGTGCGCGGTGTCCTGCCAAAAACGAAAGCATATTTTTTTTTTATGGCTCAATGATACGGCATGCTATAATAAGATATCACAAAATATACAGGGTGTTCAAAATAATTTAGCTATGAGTTCAAAATGAAACATTTGAGGTAGGCCGGAAAACCCACTGATACAAAGCTGCCAGGATATGGCGCACCACAGAGAATATTTGTTTTATTTTGAAGTAACCTGATTAGTAACTAAAATAATTTTCTAATTATCTCACTATTGCCTTTAGACAATGAATTTGTAATGTTGGAGAGCAGCTACTAAAACCCACCCCTCCATTTATTTCCGATAAAGAAAGTATCATGTGTATCGTTTTTTTATTCTCTAAAGAAAGCCCACGAAATACAAAAATATCACGTGTCTGGCGGCATCGTGTGCCATGATTGTGCTGCTCTCAAACTTGGTTTCACTGAACATATTCAGCTGAAGCCTTGGCTCCACGACCCTGTTGCAGCGGCTGGCTGATATGGCTAGGGTAGTTGCTTCGCTTCAGGCAGTCGGCGCACGGGACGGTGCAATTTGCAGCGAGCTCACCGCGCTGGCTGCAACCGTCGTTAACATATCAGCCTACTGCTGGGACTGGCTTTCGAGTCACGACCGCAGCTAATTTTGTTCACTCAAACCACGTTTGAGAGCACCACAATCGTGGCGTACGAATGCGTTAGTGACGTGATATTTTTTTTTTTTTTGTATTTCGCGGGCTTTCTTCACAACTTAGATAAAGCGATGCACGAGAGGCTTTTATCGCAAATAATTGCAATGCGAGTTTGAGAAGGTCATCTCCAAATATGCACATCACATTTATTGTCTAAAAAATAGTTACGAAATTAGAAACTATATATCTGAATTACTGTTTAAATAATTGCAAAGTGAAAAATTGCTTGTGGTGCGCCCGATGGCTGGCAGCTGTATACAAGTGGTGTTTGTTTTCACCTATCTCAAATTTTAATTTTTAAGCCTTGGCTAAGGATACTTGGACACCCGGTAGTATTGTAATGCATTATATTGTAAGCTGCGATACGGTGCTGCATTGTATGGCACATGACGGTAGAGTATTGTGCGTGGTATGGCAACAAATGGCCGCAGACAGTACAGCACGTTATGAAATCTGATAGTGCGGACTATATATTCACTATAGCCACTCAAATCAGCACGACCGTTATATAATACATAAAGGCGTATTAGTCATTATATAAAGCTTGATAACTTGAAACCGAAGTAGCATGAGCGCTAAAAATGTTGCATGGACTATGAAATGATAGAATGTAACAGTGTGCTAGGTAAATAGTAATAAATAAAAATTGTTCAAAAGGTAAATTATATGAAACCTTGAGAGATATTTTATCTCCCCTTCTCAGGTTATTAATCGATAACGTTAACGATTGTTTTTTTTATTTGCTTTTATAGAATTAAACATACCAAACCGATTTCTGAAGCGATGGACGCTGTATTGGAAGATATCTGTAGGTGAGCTAGATTTATTGTTTATTAACGGTGACATCGCACGGCACAACCCTGCTTCGCTTTGTGTCGGCATGGAAAAGGGATCCTTGAATTCAGCACCGAACTGCCATCGTGCCCGCGTTCACGTATATGCATTTGTTGCCCCATATTTACAAATAATTTAATTTCACCCTGAAGTATTTAGTATATAGTAATTAGCATACAATGGCAAGCTGTTATAATATATGAAATGTCCCGACATCCGGTTTTGCTGTTTACTTTCACATAGTAAAGAAGGGCTTCAGATATCAGTATTGTGATGTTTATGGCGGTGGAATTTATTGGTGTAAGTTGAAATGAGGCCACAGGCCACCAAATAAGTGCAGATCATATGGTTATATTGAGAGAAGTGATCATGATAAAGCAGTTATAGTGTAAAGGAGCTGGAGAGAACTTATATAGATGCAAATGTTAACTGCTAATAATTGCTGAAACTTCAGAAGCAGTAAGCAATAAATCCCCGTTTGGTGCTCTGTAGAATATATTGGTAGCTTACGACTGTATGAAATTATTAGCGTCATATATTAGATGACCATCTTGGGTGGTTGTTTAGCAACCTAGAACAAATTTTCGCTCCCCCGAACGATAGCCTATAGACGGGAGGCATCATTACCGCGTCATTCCATAATAGAAGAATTGTTCCATAAATGTCTTCTGCAGAAGATAGTTTTAGATGCCTCTTTGAAAAAAAAAAAGACGTTCTGTCGATACATTTGAAGGCTAGCTGTAGGAAGCGACATTAAAACACCTGAAGCGGCAACTATCCATTTCGATGCCATATAATAGCCCGTTGCCACTCTATCACGTTCGGATAAACATGTAAGCAGACCCTAATAATATCGAAACTATGGTATTAAGTCCAAGGTAAAGGGTTCAACATTTCCTAATAATATTGAATTGCCTGCACATAATGTAACTAGGTGTCCCTACGATTGGTTCTCATCTCTCCTTTGTTGAAAGTCGGCTCTAGCTGTGTTGACTATAATCCCGCGTACCCGAACTAGCACCCCGAAGCGAAAGTCACCATATTTGAAGACTTGGCTCTGCTCCAGGTAGGAACCTAAGAAAGCAGGCTTTTTAGGTGCGAGAAAACATCGCTAGACACAAACAGCTGAAAGATGTCAGGTGTCGATATGAAGTAACGCATTCACCGTTGCTTGCACATTTTTCAAGTTTGGGCGTTTGGCAGGTGACAGTACGTATCCACAGTGAATGCAGAGTACTCTCGCGGCTTCCCTTTTGCCTTCATCGATAGGCGGCCGACGCGGCCCCGATCAGGCTCCGCCTCCGCAGGAGTCGAGAGCATTCGCTGCTCAGAAATTACGTCGAGGAATAAACAAAACTATCGGCTCTGTATGAACAGTCACATACGAATTACCAAACGCTACGCAGCAATTCACGTAATTTTTTAATAACGCCACGCCCTCCACCCACATCAGCATTTTAGATTCTTGTCTGAAGGCATAAACTAAAACTCTCTTCGGAAATGCATAATAGTGAAGAACATAATACCACTGGCAATGCTGTTTACGGATTGAAGCTTATATTACGATGGCCAAAAATGCTAAGAAATTTTACTGCTACATGTTCGCCGATATCTGTAATGTACCAAAATAAGTGGTGGAACATAAACAGCCCCTATGAAGCACGTCAAAATTCTCAGAATATATCAAAACTTTCCCCGACAATATACAAAGCAATATTGAATGTGACGTGCTACGAGTTAATATTTTAAAGGGTAGACAACACGAAAATGAGTGAAAATGAGTGAACGAAGAAAAAGCACAATGACGCGGGCAGGAGCGCTAGCGCTAGACCCGCTAACATATTCATTAAATGTCATCTACCATCGCCATCGGTCATGTTCAGTCGTCTTTCTTCATCGGCTTGCCGCATCGTAACATTTGGTTGAAGGTGCGAGGTACTTCGTTATCACCCCCTCATCCTGGTCGGGAGCTTTGGTGCCCTGCGACTTCGTGCGCCGTCGGATGAAGGTTAGGAGGCATAGAATGGCAGTTCCTCAGCCTGCCGGACCCAGCAAGACCTTACCGTTCTGCCGCCCCGTCCCCCCGTCCCGACCACAAGACACGACGAAGGCGAGACTGACCCGAGATGCTACGCATGACCACAAGACACAAGAAGAGACCCGAACAACCATATGTGACCCCATTGACCTGATGTACCGGCCGAAGACCCCACGACCCAAGACACCGCTACACTTCAAGACATCCTCCCCTGCCTATGCCATGCGGTGCGTGTCTTGGCCTCCACCGTCGAATCGAGGCAACGTGTGGCCCGAGAATGTCCTGGGCCAAAGTTCATCAGGAATCATTGTGCCGGCAAGCCGTTCTATTTTTCCTTTTTTTTCTTATTCTTCAAGCATCCAGACACGCCCATCTTCATGCCATGGAATCCTCAACATCGGTAAACTTCCTCGTTCACAACCGGGACGATCGCTCAGTGGCCCTGGGTCATGTTACGGACGAGCAACGAAGAAAAAGCGGGCAGTGGCGTGGGCAGGAGCGCTCGCCCTGGCCCACTAACATATTCAATAAGCCTCATCTACCACCGCCATCGGTCATGTTCTGTCGTCTTCCTTCATCAGCTTGCCGCATCGTAAGATATTCTTACTTGATCTAGCTACAATTATATTCTATGATAGACGTTCCACGGCCCGCAGCAAAATTACTGGCAATATCTGTGCCATCATCTGAAAGTAGGTTTGACTGACATCGAGTTCTGAGGAAATCCTTAGTTGAAGGTTGAAATGGGTTCATTCCATTATCCACTGGCATACAAGGAACGACCAAATATAGAAAGCATTATCTGTGTAACTCGGTTTTCTTGTTGTTTGTATGTCATTTTGACGTCTTCCTAGCAGTAAAAGTGATCATTTGTCGGAGCTAAAATTGAGCTATGGTTTCAGATACTTTAGACATCAATACGAACTATTAGGAATGGAAGTGCTTCTCCATTTGCTCCAGTCTGCTACGAACAGTTTTTCCTGCTCCATCCTGCTCCAAAACACACTATTGCTACAGAACTTCTGTGGACTAGCTGCCTAAGTTTATTGTTCTCAAATTTAGCAGAATGCTGTTTTTTTCTGCACATTTAACCATTGTATTGCCTGCAAAGAACGTAATCCGATCCAATTACCCGCCGTAGTATTGTACTACACTGTAGCCGTGAAAAGTACAGAAGGCTGATGGCATCTTTTGAGCTGTCCATCCTTCATTTGGGAGCTAACATACTCGAAATGATGACAGCGCACCGGCCGCAGAGGTATAATGGATTTATGCTGTGCCTAATATAATAATTTGATTTATAATCTAAGGAGGCATATTTGCAGCAATGATAGATAATTTTTGCAAGTAAATTTTAAACATGCCTGGAGCATTTGGAGGTGATTATTTGTGGAAAAAGGCTCTTCATATGACATAGCATCTTCTTCCAGCCTTTTCAATCACCTTTGGAGAGACAAGTGATGCAGTTACCAAAAAATACCACGAGCAATTAGGCAACTTTCCAGATGATAAAATGCTGAGTTCTAGTACTTCTGTTGTGAAAGCGGGAAGGTATTCCAGCAGTGAGCCTCTTTATAATTTTACAAAGCATGCGTCGAACAAAACCATACTTGAATCGTTTTGAGGGTGACGCGCCGAAGGTGTCAATGACTAGAAACATTCTTAAGGTGGTTGAAAAGCCGTACAGGGCTTATCGCAAACATGCTGAAATTGCGGATGTGTCAATGTCTTTAAATGAAAAAACAATGACTGAAGGTGGAAAAGACTATCCCCGAGTGCTGATTCTCTCTGGGGAAACTACTATCTAGTTTCCAGGAATTTATCGGCTCAGGCATGGGATCGGAAGTGATACGAACAAGAAAGAGAGCGGAAACTTCCTTCTCACTGATTTAGATTCCACACTAGTGGCAATGCGTAAACATATCATGGCAGATTCCGCACTTCTGTGTAAAGCCAAGTCGACCAAAGTCAATTTTTTTTCATTCCTATTTTGTGTCACGTTATAGAGTAGACAAGCATGCATTGCGTTTGCTAAAAGTCTGTTTAAAATCATTGCTGAAGTCAGATGTTATTTTAGGCATTTATACAAGTTTTGAAGATTTGTATTGTCATAGATGCGTGCATGGTCAGCGAATCATTGAAATTTGAAAAAAAAAAGAATCAGATAGGTTGCTTTTGCATGTCAGGAATATAACAATGCAAATAATAAAGGCATTTGACTTTACAAAAAAGCTCCAAAACATAACTCGAATGCCTCAAAACTTGTTTTATTGCTGCGGAGCTTCTTCAAAATGGCATTATTACTGCTCCCTGAGCTGCTCTGAACTACTAGAGCCTGCTTCAACCCCTGAACTGGTGACTTCCAAGCCGATGAGAACAGGGTTTCTTCTCGCCTCAGTAAATGGAAGCTCAGCATAGCCTCTCAGGTGGACGTTCAAACCTTGGTGCCGACATATGCATTTTCGTGCGAAGGCGATCGCAGATGGCGACACGCATGTGTACTTTTCTTTAATTTTCATTTTAAGAATTTGTTTCTAGAGATGATGATACGGTATTTCTGCCCGTTGAGTATTATAGTCTATAAATACAGTTACTGATAATGTCTTTGCAGCGTTGTTTTTATCAGCAAAAAAATCTAAATTTCACTACATATTGCGGCAATGACATGCCCATAAATAGGTAGAAGAGACACTTCTTCTAAACATTTGGCAGGCTATTCTTACCGTTTGATTAGCCACCTATATGTATTATCTCAACAAATGTTGACTCAAACGTGATGTAGTTGTCTTGATTTTAACTGTTCTGTGTATCGGTCTCCCACATAGTACATAAATGTGCCTATAAATTCGTAATTAGGTGAAACACAGCTATTTATGTTGCCATATAAAGCTCTTACAATTTAAGACCTTCGCTCCGTCAGCAAAACATATTTGACAGTGTTGTTGTGAAGGGCCAGTCGTTGGTTTAAGTAGCGTCGGAGCATCTGAAGTAAAAGCTTGTCCGGGAACGATGGGGAAGATGCCAAGGTGGCAAGGATGCAAAGACCGCGAGGGATCTGACTAGAAGGGAAGCTTATAAGGACGTCCCACGAAAGTGGAGGCAATTTGGAGGCGGTGCGGTTGTAGTGGCCCTGATGACGCTGCAAACACTCATGGCATCAAATTTCATCCTACACAGTGTTTTAATGTGACAGCGCTTACATGCACTTGCACGCCTGCGCGCCTAGGGTAAGATACTGTAAACGAAGACTGAAGAGACATTAATCAAGGGATTTTTCTTTTTTTCAAGTCGACAAGTCCTGAAGTATTGTTCCTTTGCGGTACAACTCAACACGGTAGCTTATAGAAACAGATGTCATCGGCGCTGTTATCGATAAATAGCAAGGACGATTTTTATCGGCACAACATTAACCCATGTTAAAGTTGGAAAAGCATGGCAGAACGTAAGGCTATGGACAAACAAAATGCACGAATGGAAGCGCACACTGTATCGCCTTTCTTTCCTCAGCACATCGTCCTCTGCCGACTTCCGGCTTCTTTTCAAGACAGAACACTGACATATGTCATAGGTGGATAGTCGCGATGAATGCTCACCAGATTGTATTTGTAAACCTCCGAATTGATAAGCGTGGAGTTCCAGAAGGTGGGCGGTAGGATCTGTCCTTTACCTCGATCGTCAAAAACCAGGTGGCCGTACACAACCGCGCCGTGGATGTGCATTCTTTCCCTGCGTGAAGGCGAAAAAAGAATGTGTGACCGTACCATCACCTAAATGGTGTATCTACTCAAATATAAGAATTCGTGTTTTCCTTTCGTTTTAACTCCTTGCCGAGGCGGCCGGCACTTTCACCTTATAGTGTCAGCGAACATCAAGAAGCCCCTTGGGCTAAATATTCTAGCCACCCATACCTTTGTGCTAGCTTGCCAACATACTCGCCAGTTCTCGCTGTACACTTTTTTTTTTCTGGATGCTTGCCTGTGTGTCACGCGAAGGCCTATGAAATGCCTACTAACGTCGAGCTTGCTAAACGAGTGGAGGAAGTTGAGTCAAAACTTGAAAACGTGGGTGACCAACTTACAGAAGACATTTTTGGCAAGATCTTATTGAAAATGCAAGCTTCAGGACTCGATGCTGTAGAGCTTAAAAAGCAAGTGGATGGCCTTGAGTCCAGCGTTAAATTCTTAAACAGCACGGTTCAGAAACTGCGCGAGGAGAAAAACGCGCTAGCAGCAGACAACACAGCGCTAGCGGCGGAAAACCAAGAATTAAAAGCGCAAAACTGTGAGTTGTCCAGAAAAGTTTCTGAGTTGGACCAATATTCTCGGATAAACAACGTTGAAATTAAAGGAATTCCGGTCACACAGGACGAAGACTGTGTGGCCGTCGTACTCACCATGGCAGACAAAGTTGGATGCCCTCTTGCATCATCTGATCTGGACATTGTTCACCGTGTCGCGACAAGAGATAGTGACAAAAAAATATAATCGCTAGGTTTTGCTCGCGCTCAAAAAAATCAGAGTTCGTCAGCGGTGCGCGAAAAGCTAGGCTTGGTCTGCATGATATTGGCTTGTCAACTCCTGAAAACAGCCCCTTTTTCGTGAATGACCACCTAACCATGCGGAACAAAGATCTGTTCTCAAAAGCACTGAGGCTCAAGAAAGCGAAGAGCTGGAAATTTCTGTGGACGGACAACTGTCAGATAAAAGCAAGAAAAACAACCACCAGCCATGTGTATCGCATCTCTGACGAGTCTGATCTGGCGCTAATCTGCTAGTCATATAGATACACTTTTGGAGCTTTTGCATTGCCGACTAAAGAACCATGGCGTCCTATCTTACGACAAGTGAGCTGAACAGATTTCTTCAAAATCATTCCCCTTCCATTATCCATTTTAACGCGCGTAGCATTCGCAAGCATTTTGATGACTTTGACAGTCTTTTTTCATCATTGGATACCCGGTTTTCAATAATTGCTGTCTCGGAGACTTGGCTAAACGTCGATGATAAAGATATGTTCTGTTTCCCTTCCTATGCATCGGAATACTCACATCGGCAGTCGACTAACCATGGTGGTTCAGCTATATATATAAGGTCCAACATCCCATATAAACGCAGGCACGACCTAGAAATCAGTGTCACTAACTGTGAATCTGTTTGGGTGGAACTTGCCAACAATTTTCTAGATACAGACCAAAAAAACTTTATTCTTGGTTGCATCTATCGCTCCCCATCTTCATCTGTCCCAGACTTCTGTACTGCTCTTGAACGCGTCATGACGACTTTAACTGCCGAAACTAAGAACATCATAATTACAGGTGATATTAATATTAATCTTCTTGATACCAGCTCCTCTGATACCGTGAATTATGCTACATGTTTTCAAAGTTTTGGTTTTGAATCCCTGATTACGCTGCCCACGCGTTGTGTCATTGGTGGTAGAGGTTCATTAATTGACCACGTGCTTTCTAACCTAGCATTTCCACCAGACACCGGCATTCTGAATATTGACATTACTGATCACTACCCAGTTTTCATGCGCTTCAATTCCCCATCCTGAACACAGCGCCATCTCGTATACCAAAGTTGTGCTTGATAAAGAAAAGTTCGTCGCTGCAGTCACTGACGCATATTGGTTTTCACTTATCTCGGCGAACGACCCACAACAAGCCTTTTCGCGTTTCTTAACGCTCCTGATATCTTTCATTCATGCTAACTCCCAGAGACGTAAATGCAAGAAAGTTATTGCGTCACCCCAAAGGCCATGGCTAACCGATAAACTCCTAAAGGCAATGCGCACGCGCGACAACCTTTACAAAAAGACAAAGAAAAAACCGTTTAATATCAAGCTTCGCGCTCGCTACAAAAGATTCTGCAATTGCCTATCCATGCAATTAAAGAATGCTAAAAGACGTTTTATTGAACAGCGAATTATCGAATGTGGTAGCAACACTAAAAAAAAGTGGGAAGTAATTAACTCATTCCTAAATAAAGATGCACAACAGGTGCCGATAACGACTGTAACCCCCGACAATGTTGTTTATTCTAGCCCTCGAGAAATTGCCGATGCTTTCTGTAATTACTTCTCGCAACATAACTCAGTGCCAGAACCCCATTACGAATTCGGCACAAATCATCCACCTTATTCATTTTTCTTATTCCCAACAAGTCCTGACGAGGTTGTTTCCATCATTTCCTCTCTAAAAATAACCAGCGCAGGTCTCGATGGTGTTCACCCTAGCTATATAAAACTAATCGCTCAACCCATATCTCTTGTTCTTTCCAATATTATCAATAACATGTTTAAGACCGGAATCTTTCCTCACGAACGAAAGCACGGCAGAATCACTCCGGTGTTTAAGAAAGGTGACCGCTCCTTGATAACAAATTATAGACCAATCTGTGTACTCCCCTTTTTCAGCAAAGTAATTGAAAAGTTAATTGAAAAGCGCTTGACCAAATATTTCGATAAATTTAATGTTCTTTCTTCTTTTCAGTATGGATTTCGCCCAGGCTACTCTACTGACCTAGCAATTTTATATTTAACAGATAAACTTAAAAATGAAATAGACGCAGGAAACTGCGCTGGTGCAGTATTTATAGACCTCAGTAAAGCATTCGATTCTATTAACCACTCAATTCTCTTCATGAAACTAGAAGCGGCTGGAATAACAGGCCCACCATTGCAACTGATTAAAAATTTCTTTAAAGACCGCAGCCAGCTAGTAAGTATTTCAGGCATTTATTCCGATGAAAAAACTACTAATATAGGCGTACCACAAGGCTCAATACTAGGCCCCCTTCTTTTTCTTGTCTATATTAAAGACCTGCCTAACCGCCTGACTTCTTCAAAATGCGTCTTATATGCCGATGATACTACAATTTTTACCTCAGACAAATTTGTATCGACTGTAGTTAGTAACCTTAACAAGGACCTTGCTCATATTTCAAACTGGTGTGACCTTAATATGCTTCAGATTAATCCTTCAAAAACTTCTTTCCTTTTATTCACCTCAAGCCAGATAACTATTGCATCATCACCGTGTATTCGAATTGAACACCATATAATTACAGCAAGCTATTACTGCATCTACTTGGGCGTGAAGTTAGATTCACATTTAAAATTTCATCTGCATATTGCCCACGTCAAAACTAAACTAGCATATGGCATACGCATACTAATCAGAGCACGAGCTTTCTTTTCACATTCTACACTGATGTCTTTTTATTATGCATTCATACATTTCCACATCACCTATGGCATTGTAGCCTGGGGAAACACTTATAACACGCATTTATTTTCTATACAAACGATTCAAAATCGGGCACTTAGAATAATTACTTCCACCTTCAATGACTCTAGCGCTAAGCATTTACTTCGTAATCATAAAATCCTGGCAGTTGCTGAACTCGTTAAATACAACTTATGCACATTCTTCTACAAGTTACTAAACAACGAACTTCCAGTATCACTTATCCCACAGATTTCACTAATAAATGATAACAAAACGCTATTCGCAAGAAATAAAAATTTATTACTACCTAGAGTACGAACAAATTATGGGAAACAAACTTTTCATTTTTCTGCTATCATGGTCTGGAACGCGTTACCATCCATCGTCAAATCTCTTAAAAAAAACAGATTTGCATCCGAAGTTAAACAATTCTTTTTAACAACAGAAAACTGATACTGAATAATGACTATGTTATCAGCGTTACGTGGTATGTATTTTTATGTGGTTTAACATATTTAAAGTCTGTACTGCCATGCCTTTTTATGCATATATTTTATTACTGTTTGATTTGGTGTTTAACTTGCTTGCTCATTGTGCTTTTTGTTGCAAAATAATGTTATTTTTATTACGAACTCATTTATTGTCTACGTTAAATTTATTTTACCGTGAATTATTGCTGTCTTGTATATTAATTGTTATCTGTCATTTATCGGAGGTCCCGATACAGTCACTGACTCTGGGACCTCCTTCTGTATGTATAAGCTGGAATATACTAAACGGATGTAATAAAATTGAATTGAATGGAATTGAATTGAAGTCTAAAAACTTCCCTTCTCGTGTTCTTGATAGTCTACCAGTTTCAGAACATTAAATTTCAAAACAAAATACAGTAGCATCGGTGATACATTTCGTGTCTTTCATTCCGTGGATTGGACGTAGGCCTCTCACCTGATATTGTTGAAAGCAAAGTTTATCCAGGGTTCAATATAAAATGACTCGCCGACGAGATAATAGCACGGCCGCGGTGGCTTCAGTCCTTTGTGAACATTTTTGTCCACGTCCTGCACAGGTAAACAAATGAGAGACCGTAATGGTTATCGAAAGTGAAAGATTTCTTTTAATTATTTGTTTGCTTTCTGAGGTCTAAATTGCGTGGGCTTTTACGCAGTTCAGAAAGAATAAAGCCAGAATTTAGAGGAAGCTAGCCAATTTTACCGTTTCTTTTATGCTTTGATCACGCTTTAATTATAACTACAGCTACGCCTAAGGTAATTATTTGAGTACACCGTGTCACGCTACTCTAATGTGAGTGGAAAATTTGTTTACAGGGCGGAGACAAAAAAAAAACGAAGTCCGAAAACGGGAGATTGAAAGGAAAGCTGATTGAAACGACTAAATTATTAGTATTGCTCAGTTTTTATTGCATACAATAAAACCGTGGGCACAAGAAACTCTAAATTAAAAAGAAGTAAGAGAGGAGGGGGAGGGGGTGGAACATTGCTCGACCTCAGCTTCAAATGGATTGCATTACTTGAAATACCCTTTTTTGGTTTCGTAGACACTGCCACGGAATGCCTCATAGCACAATGCGAGACGTCTTGCCAAAATCTGTTGGCTTTCAGTTCGTCACAACGCAAGAATATTAAATGTTTATTTTACCATGCATTAAGCAGCGCTTTCAACTAGAAATCCTTTGTGAATTCGTGGAATCTTCTCCTGTGTAGACAGCAAGAGAGTCCTGTGAAGACAGCAGACATATATTTACATGAACTGGGTGTCCTGCACTGTTGCACATAAAGCAGTTTTTACGCTGTGTGGTTCACAGAGTAAATAATCCCACACAAAGTAGCGCATAATTCTCGAGGTACCAAAAATACCATTTTCACGGGGGTGGGGCTGCAGCGATAGTATTCGTGCAGCTGCTCGATACATTGCTGTTTGACTACGCCATGACTACGCATTGAAAAATTATGAGGCAATAACCTCACATTTTCTCACACAATCTCCCTCAATCCACATAACAAATCACATGTCACATATAATTCCATAAGGTTGCGTAGTTTCATGCACATTATCATAAAATATGTACGATATTTTATGACAGTGATGTGCCCCGTATGAGATGCTATGCGATTAGATGAGATTTTATGAAGTTATTGGCCGGTAGAAGTTTTGGTTTTTCAGTTGGGTATGCCTGCAACGGACGGTCGCTCTTGGCACGGCTGCCGTTTGAAATGGAGCCCCGTTCGTCGGTAGCGTCTCATGCGAAACTAGAGCAGTTAATGTTTCTGAACGTAAGAGGAGTTCAGACTATGGGAATTTTTTGCTGGTTGACACACGTATAAAGAGGGCCGTTAAGTGATAGCAACCAGGTTCACTAGTGGTCTAGGATATTTGCAGCAGGTAGCACTTAAATTCACAACGAATAATGAAGCGAGAGATCGAAATCTTCTGGCGAGACAGCAGAGAAGGTTAAAGATATTATACGGTAATATCAGAGGATCACTCTCGACCGTCTCTCTATTTAGGTTTCTGACGTTTCTAGAAGAAGTCTTCATGCTTCTATTCGTGCCATCAACTGCAACGTATCGTCATCTCCTGCGAATACAATCGGCGCTTTGGAGGACCAACGAACAACGTTTCGGCTTCTCTTGTTACGGGTGACAGAGCCTCGGCATTCCACTTCACGCCTAGGATCATACAAGGACCACGTGGTTGGCAGTTTTCGTCTTCGACCAAGCGACGTAAAATCAAGCGAACCCAGGCTGCCAGAAATGGCACGTCAACTGTGTTTAGGGGTTAGAATGCGATCTCTTTAGTAATCTTCATGGGTCCTGAGACCAAGAATAATGGTGACAGGTATTGCGAGGCCCTTGAGCAGCTCAAACGGGTGATTCGAAATAATAATAATAATATTTATAATATTATTACCAATATTACTGATAATAATTGGTTTCGAGGAAGGAAAAGGCGCTGTATCTGTCACACTTGTTTCCGTTAACATCTGAATGACACGTTAAGGGACCAAAATAGGAATTTTGAGCAAATGTGCGTCTCCCACGACTACGCTCTCACCCACGTTGCCACCCCCCTCCCCAAACAGCAGTTTGAATTGGAATTTAGAGACTATCAATTGTTTCTAATACTAACAAAAACCTGCCAAGAAGGAGCTCCACAGAAATAGTTAAGCGCTTCAGCAACGACATGGCGGCTAGATGGTATGAAAGACACGCACAAAAATTGCCCCGACTCCTGCAAAAATGCGTAAAACGGACGGGAAATTGTATACAAAAATTGCAGTATGGTCAGCCTTCCGTATGGCGAGCGAAATTAAAGAAGACAAATGTTCCTTTTTATTTTCGAAAACAAAAATTTTAGACCTAATTTTGGAACTCACCCTCCTAAGTCTGTTTTAAATAGTCGTGGTTGCCCCCCACTACTACCAATATTTAGTTTGGGATTTAAATCAGCAACGCACACATTCGAAATTTAAATAAATCATTTCCTCTGGCTCTCGGGTGTACACTGCAGTCGAGGAATGGGAACTTTGGTTTCATCAGTTCTGCACCTTGGACAGAATGTTTTGTTTCTGCTGCAAAAAATAACCATTATTTTATCGGGCTGTAAAGGTGAGGAATTCTGTCACGCTTTGTGAACATACTATTATACCAGAAACTGCTCTTATCCATGGAAACAAAACTGGCGTCTCAAAGAGTTAAAAGCTTACCTTAAGGTAGTAGTACACCTTTCTATATTTCTTCTCATCGAGGTCGAAGAACGGTATGGTCAGAAAAGCGTAGTGGTATATCTTTTTCCTCCACAGATTTTCTAGGGTCGTTCTCGCGATACCTTGCGAAAGTAGGGCCTGTGTAGCGCTCATTGATCTGAAGGTAAAAAGAGGAATATCTAGTACATGAAAACTACGTCTCAAAATAAATATGATGAGGTAGCGTTATTTGGGGCCTTTTTGTGCCGGGAAAACTGATTAGCGAGGATGGTTTGGCTTTTAGAGAGATGCAGAAAAATTAGATTAAGCCGGAAATGAGTTCCAACCTGTAGTGGTATATTTGGAAGCACATTTCGAACAGGGATTCCTTCGCTACAACCTGAGCGGGAAACAAGAAACACATCATAAAACTTTAGAATTATTCTCTCAGTTATCGGTTAGAGATACAACTCCCTTACCTTAATAGTTATTAGAGTTTTATTATCATTTTGTTACTATTCAGACAAACATGTGAGAAAAGGACAAAACACCAAAATGTGCCACTTAACAGGCTTAGAAATTCTAACGGCGTTTAAAAAAGGCACAAGGAACAACCCAAAATGACTGAAGGTATCGTGATAGCAGAGAAAACTGACGACGCGGTCAACGCACTGTACCCGTTATTCTGACGTAACAATCTCACAAAACGAGCAAATAACAATGTCCAGGTAAGAGCACATTCCATAATAAAGAAGCAAGTCAGCTCAGCTGTATGGATAGTGTAACAGCGCTATAAAACAGAAAATATTAATATAACAACATCTGTTCTTTTTGTGTTGCTTCCGTTAAGTGTACAAGCTAACTGAACTGCATTGCATCTTTCGGTCGCATTCAAGGAAGTGCTCATAAAGTTTAGCTTCACCGTTAGTGTCTTGCGAGAATTGAGGAATTAGCTTACAGAAATTCGAAGCTGATGCCATACTCGGTCCTGTTATGCTGACTGGCCGCCTGGACTATCAACTCGAGGCTTGTGGCAAATGGGCCGCCGGGTCCTTTGAGGACGGCATGCTCTTTCTCGTAGGCCTGGTAAAAGGCGAAGTTGCACAGACCGTCCTCCGGCAGCTCGGACACCGCCTTCTGGCTCATGTCAGCGTTCAGAACGCAGATTAGGGAATTGTAAGGCATGGGCTTCACTGAAAGCAAAATTATAATAAAGCTGGTTGAGGGCGTTCATTAGTGTAAGTAAAAATGTTACAAAAATAACACATGCCTGTTTTACCAATTGGCAGATAACTGAGCAGCTTCTTGCTACATCAGCTTATTGTGAACTTTTGCAGTCAATGCTTTTTTTTTGTCATCGCTAGAGTGGAAAGTGCAAAATAGAATTATCTATCGACGTAAAAATATCCAATTACTTTTGTACGAAACTTACTTTGAGATACATTTTCATGTGTTGTTCCAAATTTATTCCATTGAAGTAGAAAAGTGCGTTTAGTACAATATTATTCTCGGCCTGTACTTTTTTACTGCCACTGAGGAGATCAACCACCAGCTGCTATATTTAAGGTAAGAAGACATATATCAAATGTGTTTAAGTCATAAGTAAATCCCCTCATTATAAAAGCCTTCCTAATGCGACAACACCATCGAACGGCATATAACTTTCCATCCTTAGATTACGGTTATTAAATCTCAAGTGAAGATCCGACTGTCCCGACAGAAACATAAACTGAAATAAAAAAGCTGACTTGTTCTGAACTGCTTTCGAGCAAAGAACTCCATGTGAGAACGCATATTTAGGGTGCGGTGTTCTCACAGAAATGTCCGGGTAGATTTTTTCACGGCGGAGACAGTCACGGTGATACAAGTTCACGCCTTTCATTGTAAACGATGTTGCGTAGGCGGAGAAAAAGAGGAAAGAAGACGACGTTTATCAGGAGGGTATTGGTATTGCACAGGTGTATACCGCATGAGCTATTAGTGGCGACATAATAGCCCCAGTCAGCTTCCCTGTAGTGCGTGATTACATGTCCCATCTGACACTCCCAATAATTGTTCAGCAAAGCTAAAAATAAATGTAAGCCACGCAGAGTTTATCGCTTTCCTAGCCTTCCACTTGCGAGCAGTGTGCTTCAGACCTCGCTTATTTATTCCCTTCACAATACGGCCACTTTATCTTTTTATCATAAAAGAATTAAGCCTTTGAGTTCGCAAAGTAAATTTCTCTTACAGATCTGAAATGTTTCTGCGTGCTCAATTAGGCCACATTGTTATGCATTTAGTCCCTCCGGAAGTCCACACAAAAACATTCCTTTTTTTTCTTGGGCGAAAACACTGGGACACCTTACGTGTTAGATTGCGAAACATTAGGTTACTTTCTGTTACCTATATTGTAAAGCGCTGAGCCGTGCTAGGCTGGATAATAACTATGAGGCATGGCTTTATTTACCTGCAAAATATGAGATCATATTTATTGTACGGGGTTTGTAGTGGCGTATAGGAGCTGAGAGAGATTTCGCAGAAGCGACCGTCCTAGTCCTTCTTACAGCTTGATATCGCGCCATGTGCTCGCGGTGCGCCTGCCGCGGGAGCTTATATTCCTCTTTAAAATACACCCTGCGAAAAGGCGAGCCATCATGGCAGCTCACGGCGATAACAACACACACGGGTCATAGTACGGCTTAAGCCGACACACATGGACAATTTCTCGGTCACGTCAGTGGAGGTCAGCGGGTGGCATCACTGGTTGCACGATCTAGATTACAGCGCTGGAGGATGATACGACAGAGTCCATGAAATTGGGGAAAAAGTTTGAAAGCGGGACCGCAAGTCGTAGGTGGCACGCGAAGCCAGACCAGAGAGTCGAGATGGAAGATATAAGAAGTGTGGGCAGAGCCGAAGCGAGATTTTTCCCGTCCGTGTTCACCAGACGTCAAATATCAGCGTACTTGAAAGCTTCAGAGACTGGCCGATAAGGGAGAATTGTGTCTAGGAGAGAGCAAGGTTCGCGCCTGTAGAGCAGGAAAAATGGTGAGAAACCTGCCGTCGTCTGTGTGGCGGTGTTACAAGCATACGTTACGAATAGTAGGATTCGGTCCCAGTCGGAATGGTCCTGCGCGACGTACATGGAGAGCATGTCGACCAAAATGCAATTAAACTTGTCTGTCAAACCGGAAATCGAAGCTCCGCACCTCCACCACGTTGTAACGGGGTTTCTAGTAGCGTAGAGTACCCTAGAGGGACCGCAAAAGCGACCGCCCTAGTATTTCCTACCAACAGCTAGATGCGCCTGCTGCCGCAGCGTATCTTCCTCATTAAAATTACGTTACTTTGAAACATGCTGAGTCAAGCTACGCTCGGAAAAGTGCCCGATCATGTATTCAGCCAACTACCACCTGCGAAATGTATTCTGAAGTGAACCGTCAATATGCTATAATGTCACATTTATCAAACAGGAATGAAAGTGCGAGTACGACCTAAAAATAATGTATCTGATTCGGGTTCCAAGTGTCCTGGTGAACTCTATTTTCATATAAAATGTCCTACCCGAGCTTGTAGCTCCTCAGACGCGGGTCGTGACATATGATTTCCAGACGTAACATAAACCGTCGATCAATCAATCTCAGGCCAAATCATCATAACAGAGGCACAATCTTTCTTTCGTTTTTTGGCGGACGGGGCGTTTTCCTTCAGGTGGCTAGTAATGGTCTCGCATTAAATTATTCAACTAAGTTTGACTGCTCTCTGTGGCTATTAGCTTACGGTTTTGTGACAGCATACGAAAGGCACTAGGACTAAGGCCTTTATGTGGTCTAATAACCCATGTCTCTGTTGCCAGTTTGATCCCTCTCTCGGGTTCTCCTCACGCTAGTCGTAGATGGCAGGTGACATCGAAACCTACATGCCTACAATTCATGTCACCGGCCAACCGCTACTTGCTAAAGCCTGCTCTTTTTAAGCATGAAATGCATTTAGCTACCCTTAACGGTGACCTTGAGGAGAAATCGTAATAAAACCAAGGACCGACAGCCGGGCAACAATAATCCTTCAGCCGGGAACCGATACGGGGACATCCTGGCACTCAACGAGGTTTCATGAAAAGAGATCGCTCTCGCAGGTTTTCGCGATCTCCCCCAAGGATGGCGCGACGATGGCAGACATTAGCGTCGGGTGTCGAAGCGGCGGCAGCTGAAGAGGATTAGGGTATCTGTGTCTGTGATGACGTCCGCTCATGACGTTTCGTTTGTTAATAGATTGTTGCTGGTCGGAGCCACTAGAATGCGCTGGTTCTACGTTTCTGTCAGGCCAGCGTCTCTTCGAGGCCTAATACGCTTCTACATTGCTAGGCGTGTCACTGACGCCATCGTGTGAGCTACTTAGGCCGAGCGATGAAGCCTGATGAAAGATGTAGAAAGCCTCTTGACCAAAGATATCGCCTTCAGTGTTATACGCTACGGCAGAAGACCTGCAGCCCCTTTTCGACAAGGCCAAGATTATGGGGCCGTTCGCACATGTGATAGGCCCACCACAAACCGCAACTGCCTATCCGAGGCCGTCAATGGCAGGCAGGTGAGCGGTTCGACAGGGACATGTAAAACATGAGTGAATGGCTCAGTAAACTCTATTTTTGCGTGCGGGGAGGGGGGGATGGAAGGTAAAGATCGTGGTGTGTGCGTGCTGGACATTAGATCTATTTAAATATCTTGGCCAGTACCATCTCCAAACTACGCGCTAAAACCGTAATCATTTTGTTTTAACCTACTCTTCATTACAAGAAAGGTAAAAATTGTTTTCGTACCATGTACTTCAGATAAATGAAAGGGATTCCAGACACCAAGGCCACTAGTTTCTTTGCAAATTCGGCTGATATGGATTTCACCTAAATATTAAAAATATACAATATGCAGGGCCGTAGGAAATAAGCCCCTCTGTACGGTCAACTAATTCAAAGTATCGCCACAAAATTGAATAATTCATGGGCGCAAATATTATTTAGGAATAAATTCGGTTATCGAGAGGCATTTGTATTTCTCCGTGGAATGGCCGCCACTGAAGGACTTTCAAAGCGCCGCCGTTGACCGCACGCATGTCGCTTACTTGTTGTCGTCGTTGACCCTGAAAAATGAAGATAAATTGTATAACTGATGCTAAAAAAAAGGGGTAAACAAAGCTGCACATTTTCGTGATCGATGGAATGCGCAAAATAAAAGGACCAAATGATGTCAGAAAGCTATTACACATTTTAACAATTAATCACGTGGTGGATACTTATCAACATCCGATGAAGTGCATTGGCATTAGGTCGCCTGGTCCGTTTATGTTGCCCATTTTATCATGATAGTACCTTCGCATTTAGAGAAATGTTGTTGCGCAGCGCAGAAATCAAAGGTGAATAGAAAAAGCACCATTAAATAGTTACTTGAGCACAACATGCCTAGCCATTAATTCATTCATCATTGTGTTTCGTACTGATTACGTGAGTGCGAGAAGTGCGGGGATCGACACCCCGCACGTACACCCCAATTTCGTAACGCGGATGTTAATTTTTAGTCTAGGCACTGAAAATTCCCAAGACACGCTGCTTCTGCCTCCACCTCTTCAAACTCCAACTTCTTCTCTCTTCCGATGACGCCCCAAAACATGTGATACTGTCAATCATTCACAGTCTCACACACACCTGGTGAAAGAAATGTTTATTTGTGTTTGAAACACAATGGTTTGCTTATAAAGTGGTCAGGCTTTTCTATGAAAAAGACTTCAAATAGTTATGTGTTTAACTTTGGCAAGACGACTGCTTAGGATCTTTAAGTCTGGCAGCTACGCTCTGAACTATTTACACTCCTTGAATTGCTTCGGTAGACGTTGGAATCTTTTTGTATTGACGGCTCATGTTTGCCCGTTTTATTAATGGGCACACATACCATTTTTTTTAGCGTACACTTCGTGCTACGACAAAGGTCATTCGCACGGAATGTCTCAGGCCGCCACCACCTTTATTTTGACAAGCTAAGAACACTACAGCAGCCTAGAAAATGGCTACCATGGACTACAAAGCGCCAGCAAATGAAGCTGCGAGCGTTGATCTGAGTCGAGACAGGTTTTTTTCCCCTTGAGATTTCACTCATGTGCCTGTGAGCAGATTCATTTTCAGACTCCATCCGCTGTCATGAAGCTCGCTGAAGGGTGGTCAAAGCACGCACATGCCTGCCTTGTTAGATTTTCGCTGGTGATAAACGCGCCTTCTTCAAAATTGTGAAAGCATGACGCATACCCACAGCAAATACTTTTCTCGCTCTTTCATTTGAAATACGGGGGCCCACAATGCGATTACTGACACAACTTGAAAATAAGATATCCTTTTGCGGGTTTAATTTCAGCTTCCTCTAGGTACCTGTTGGTAACTTAGTACCTGACCGATACAAAAACTTACCAGCGCTTGTCGTAGGAGGTGAAGTACGTAGTCGCTCTGAAATGCAAATAAAGAAAGCATGATACTATATATATTGCGAATTACCCACATCTCAAAAATTCAAGCACGTGATCTAGATTATTGTTTCAATAGTAATAAATGTTCATGTGTGAGAAGAATTGGGGCTATACAAAAGCGATCACAAAATAGCGTTCCAACTTAACAGGAGAATGCATCACATAAATTTCTCAAGAACCGTATCACTTATCATTTTTTGCAAATGAAATCATGCGAAATTAGGATAAATATCTTTTGAAAACTTTGTCTCATTTACCAGGATGCCTCTCTGTTTGATGTAAAAGGAGAGAAGGGGTTGATAGTTGCGATAGTATTCTCTACACCACTAGTTTGCAAAAGTGGACAAAGTACCTGTTTCCATCATATACCTCGGCACTCTCACGCGCACTTATCACACGAGCACTTATTTTCTCGACAGGAAAAAAATGCCAAAACATCCCAGGACACCAGTGTGTTCACGTACAATGTTCGTTAGCATGATGGGATTAACTGGACGAAGTGAAAGGTCGCATATCATGAAGTGCCCCAATAAAAGACTCCGAATTGCGTTCGACCTAATGGGGTTCCAGGACATATGCCCTGACAATGTGTAGCACACGGGAAGTTTTGCAGTTTGTCTTCATTAAATTATGGCCGCCGCCGATAGTGGCTCGACACGTTGATCTTGTTCGCGACAGCCGGACGACAAAGTTACTGCGGCGCGTAGGAAGGAGCTGACATTACTAGTACCTACTTGTTGTTAGCACAGCCTTGGCGGTAATCGTTGTGGCTTGTGTCTTCATTGCTGCGGAGTTGGAGAGCACAACAATTAAGCTGAAATGCATCTTTAGCTGCCTGAGCGAGACTGCAGTTGGAAGTTTTCCCGAGTATCGCTTTCTCGTCTCCGCTTTATTGGATTCTACTCGTGGAGAGCTCTTCTCTCTTCAGCGGGAGCTAAGCAGCTAGGAGAAGGGTACGCCCTCGCTTATTAACACCACCTTGTGTCGTGTATTGCTGTAGTTGTGGTGCATGCGGTTGGGTGATTGGACAAAATTAGGAAAATGCCCATTCTCCATGGGAGGCGGACAAAAGCTCATCTTTTCCCTCTTCTGCGTAGGCTTCGCTTTAAGCTACATAATTTTGAAGGCGACTGTAGCAAGTAGTACCTTTGTTTTCGATGCATCAGTTGCCTTCACGTTTCCTATATTCAAGGCATGAGAAATACGTCACTCTGAGAAAACTACGCGTAAACGCCAAGAATCGTGTTTTAGGCAAAGTTAGGTAGTTGCCCCATTCAATTGGCCGCGCATAGCAAACTTGAAGGAGAGGAATATGATGTCTGACAGGTTATCCTTCAGCTTGTCGCTAGACAAAAATGCAGCACCTGCTTGTTCCCAAAGCCGGCCATTAAGTGGGCGCTCAGCGCAAATTGAAGCTTTACTGCGTCGAGAGGTTAGCATCTTTCATCAAAGCGAGCTGCAGAAGAGATCTATGTGCAAAAGCTACATGGCTGCACCTAATAAGAAAAGACTGAATTTCAGCGCCGCCGTGAGCTGCCATTTTCGAATGCAAACACTGATCGACAGAGTGAAATTTTGAAGGATAAATGCATTTCAGTATTATCAGTTGAGCGGAACGCGTGAGAGAGAAGAGGAAGAGTTTCTAGGAAGCGTGGGTTGACGAGAAGCAAGCGCCTATTTTCTGGAGCTGGGTTACGCATTGGCGATTCTACTGCTGCCTCGGTGGAGATGGTTCAAACATCCAGGAATAAACCTCTCTCTTCATATCTCTTTCTACTTTCAGGGCTGAGAAATATAAGAAAAGAGGTGGAAAGAGGTATGCATGTAATATGTGGACAGGACCAAAAAGCTATTACTACTGATAAGTCGGCGGGTGACATGAGCGGATGGATTCCACCAGACAACCTGCTTGATTATCTTAACTCATCCCTGGCAGGTGCTTCCATGCTATCCTGAAGAGTTAATCTCCTTTATCATTTAAAAAGTAGTGTGAAAATAGTGTCAGGTATGCGCACAGGAAAGAACAAGGAAGTGTGAAAAAAAGGCTCTCCAAAATAGAGGTTGAGGAAGAGAAAGCTCCCTATCTGTTGGTTAAAGCCCAAGCTAAGTTTAAGAATCACTCTGTAAATAAACCTTAAGTGTATGGTAGAGGTACTGCAACAATCACCACGGATTCTTCTCTACCTTGTTCGAGCCGCCGACTCACTTGGCTCCCCCTTTGACCGCCACAATGATCTAAGACCGCGACGTACGGCAGGCAGGCACAGCTTCACCCGTATGGCAGCATTATCGTGAGCCGCGGACCTTTTCTGGCAAGGCTGGCGAAGACGTGGACGAGTGGTTCACCAATTACCAGCGTGTGAGCAAGTGCAATTGCTGGGATGCCACTGTAAAGTTGGAAAATGTTTTTTTTCTTCGACTCCACAGCCCTGACATGGTTTGAGAACCAGGAAGCGTCCCTAACAAGCTGGGATCGTTTTCAAGAGGAGATTAAAAATTGTTTCGGGGATACCGCGGCAAAACGGAAATGCGCAGAGCAAACTTTATTCCAGTGAGCCCAAGTGCCTGGCGAAACATGCACAATGCACATTGCAGAGGTCCTAAAACAGTTCAAAGCACTCAATTCGAGTATGTCTTACGAAGACAGAGTTGGTCACCTCTTAAATGAAATCGCTGTGGACGTATATAAATTTTTAATTACAAAAGGCAACTTGGATTCTCCCACGGCTGTGATCAAGCACTATCGTACGTTCAAAGCTTTAAAGCTGCGTCGCATAACCCCGAAATTAGACCGTCTGCCTAACGCGACCATTGTTGCAAGCGTGGATTCCTACGAGCATTCACATGATTCCCCGCATTTGACCGGCATGATTCGCCAAATTGTCCGTGATGAATTTTCCCGCCATCAAGATGTTGTGAACCGCAGTGCGATCGCCTGTGATAGCTGCTCCCTGCAGGCAGCTCCCATTCAGCGCTCTTCTTCTTGGGGTTCTATCGCTCCTCCTCCCGTCCGCGACCTCCGAAACGACCCCTATGGCCCTACTCCCTAGCTCGTTCTCACTACAGTGCGCCGCCTCCTCCGCAACGACCCCAGAGGCTGGGCTTTGTTGATCGCTTCCATCCTATTTCCGAGGTCTTTATTTGGACCGTGCTCGTGAACCACCAGTATGTTACCGCTGTAGTATGCTTGGCCACATATCGAGATTCTGCCATCGCCGAAACCCAGCACCACGCTTCCAGCGCCGATGATCAAATCGTCGTTCTACCGGAAGTACAGAAGCCCGTGACCCGGCCTATCCCCCTCCTTCGGGCTCCTACCAGTACGCACCACCACGCAGCAACTCACCAGCTTCTCGCCGCAGCCTGACTCCTCCTGCCCACCGCTCACGACGTTAGCCCTCTCGCTACCGTTCTTCTCCGCCACCGGGAAAATAACGCGTGCGACCGATGGAGGTGCGGTCGCCAGGTCATCGATATTGCCAATTCCTCTGCCGGTCGTTATGCTTCAGAAACACTTGGAAGTGTTAGTGGATGGTGTTTGCGTTATGCCCTCAGTGGATACGAGTTCTACAGTTTCCGCGATGAGCTTAGATTTTAATAACCATCTCGGCCACAAAATTGTTTGGTTGAGATAGAACTGTCATATTTCGAGGTGTAGGGGGAGAATAATTGGTTCCGCGTGGTATTTATTATGTAATTGTAGTGATTGCTGGACACGTGTTTAGAACTGAATTTACTGTGCTCCCTCGCTGTACGCACGACATTATTCTAGGAGTTGACTTTTTACAGCAGTGTGGCGCAACTCTCGACTTCAACAGTGGCGAGATATCAATAAGCCCCAGCCTTCAATCGGCCCTTCATAGAAGAATCGCCGCGGGCTGTCTAAGCGTTTTATGCCTTTGAGGATACCGTCGTTCCGGCGATCTCCGCCATCTTCGTCCCAGTTGTGTCCCCGGGCGCGGTTCCCAATGCCTTCGACGCTCTGGTGGAGCCCGTTTCCCTTTTCGGTGATAAAAAGAGTGTGTTGGTGCCCGCAGCGTTGTTCGAGGGAACGAGGGTTGTGCCACGCTTTGGGCTGTCAACCATTCCAACGAACCTGGTTTGAAACTCGAAGACTTTGAAGAAGAACGCCTTTCTATGCACATCGCCGCGTTCAGTGACGGCGTTGCTCGTTCAACTAGACGTCCCGATCATGCCGATTCTCAGTTTTAGTCCATGATAGACGAATTGCTACCCACCAAAGACGGCCAAATATTGATGGAGGTTCTTATGAAATATCCGAACGTTTTCGACTTTGCTCGAGATCAGCCACCACCGATTCCGCCTTCCCGCACCCATCACATGATCGACACTAAACTGCACACCCGATTAGATAGATGTCATACCATCTGTCACCTTCAGAACGTCAGATAAATGACGAACAGGTCCGTGATATGATGCAAAGAGGAATTATTCAGGAATCATCTTGCCCATGGGCCGCCCCTGTGATTCTCGTGAAAGAAAAGCATGGCACATGGAGATTTTGTGTCGACTATCGCCGCCTGAATACTGTCACAAAGAAGTATGTTTACCCTGTCCCGCGTGTTGATGATGCCAATAACTGCCTTCAATCAGCTTTCTACTTTTTCTCTGTTGATTTACGGTCCGGATACTGGCAGATATCGATGCGTCCGAAAGACAAAGAGAAGACGGCATTCGTGCCCTCAGATGGGGTTACATGAATTTAACGTGATGCTGTTTGGTCTATGCAACGCTCGGCTACCTTTGAAAGATTTATGGACACTCTTTTGAGTGGACTGAAGTGGCAAATTAGCATGTATTACCTAGATGACGTAGTGAGTTTCGGGAGGATCTTCGCCGAGCATAACAGCCGTTTAGCTGTGGTCCTTAACGGCATGAAGAAAGCGGGCCTCGTGCTGGACTTCAAGAAGTGCCGCTTCGGTGAATGCCAGATCGTTGTGTTTGGGCATTTGGTTGACAAATACGGTGTTAGGCCTGACACACAAAAGATTGAAGCTGTCAGCTGTGTCAAAGAGCCCAAGTCTGTGAAAGAACTCATGTGCTTCTTGGGACTTTGCTCTTACTTTCGACGCTTCATCCCTAGCTTTGCTGACGTAGCCTACCCGTTGACATGTCTCTTGCAGAAAGATAATCCTTTCAAATGGAGTCCTGAATGTGATCCTGTGTTTCGCCGGCTCACGTTTCTTTTTACCTCGAGGCCCATAATGCGTCATTTCAGCCCGGCAGCTCCCACTGAACTCCACACTGACGCAAGTGGCTTCAGCATGGGTGTTGCACTCATATAACGGCATGACGGAAACCAACACGTTGCCGCTTACCCAAGTCGCACCCTTAGCCAGTCTGAACGCCACTATACCGTGACGGAGCAAGAGTGCCTTGCCGTCATTTTTGGCGTACAGCGGTTTCGCTCGTACCTTTATGGACGTGCCTTTACAGTCATCACCAATCATCATGTGCTTTGCTGGCTGGTGCATTTACGCGACCCCTGCGGTCGGTTGGCCCGCTGGGAATTACGCCTTCAGGAGTTAAACTTTATTTTTATTTATTTATTTCGGATACCTCAAGGGCCCTTCGGGGAGGGCCCTTTACAGTGTCGAACAAAAGTGGCGGCCAGCACGTTTAGGCTGACTGCGTCTCGCGGCTGCCGCTCGCAACTGCCCTCTGCGACGAAAACCTTGACGACTATCTTGCCACAGTTTCCGTACGATTTCCGTATCTTGCCACTTTCCAGCGAGAACAACGAAAAGATCAAGACTTGGTACCACTTTCTGAAAAAGCTCGTGATCCGGCATCTTGAACCCTTTCTCCATTCGCGATGGTTTGCTGTATCGAAACAATTACGCGTATGGCGGTGCGCGCTTTCTGCTAGTCGTTCCGGCTAGCCTCTACTCCTCTATTCTACATGCTATGCACGATGACGTTACAGCTGGGCACTTGGGGTTTGCCAGGACTCTTACCCGCATTTAGGAACGTTTATACTTGCCATATATGCGTCGAACGAAACAACGTTGCGTGAACTCATGCGTGCAGTGCCAGCGGTTCAAGCTCCCCACGACTTCTCCACTCCGCCGGGCCACTTACATCTGGTGACACCACCGACCACACCATATGAGCAAATGGGTGTTGACCTCATATGCCCGTTTCCCCGCTCTTCCAAAGGCAATCGTTGGGTCATCATGTGCGTTGATCATCTTATGCGTTACTGTGAAACTGCCGCTATCTCTTCCGCCACCGCCGCTGACGTCTCTTTCTTTCTTTAAGCTGTCGTCCTCCGTCATGGACCTTCACGTGTCCTTATCAGTGACCGAGACCGCCAGTTTAGGGTGATGGTGTGGAACAGCTTCTGCGCTATTGTACTTGCCAGTTGCGTCACTCTACGCCGTACCAGCCCCAGACAAATAGCCTTGTTGAATGTACAAACCGGACACTGACGAAACTTCTTGTGATATATGTTGACTCACAGCACAAGAACTGTGGTGACGTGCTTCTATTTATTACTTACGCATATAACACCTCGAAGCATGAGACAACTGCTTATAGTCCATTTTTCCTCCTCTACGCTCGTCCGCCTCGAAGTTCTCTCGACAGCGAGCCTTCTGTTTCGAGCACACTCTGCGGCGCTGTGGACACCTCTCCGCAAGTTTTGTTGGTCCCAGAAGCTGTTGTCGCACTACACAGGTCCATTTATTGTGCTCACACGCATCAATGGGCTGAATTACGCCGTGCCTCGCCCATGTTCCCAAGGCCGCCCTTTTCAGAAAACACAAATAGTCTATGCCGCAAGAATGAAGCGCTGCCACTCTCAGGACTCTGACTGACAGCCCCGGGGCTTCGTCTGCAAAGAGGGAAATGTCAGGCATGCGCACAGAAGAGGGCAAGGAAGTGTGAAAAAGAGGCTTTATAGAATAGAGGTTTACGAAGAGGAAGCTCACCATCTGTTGGTTAGCGCTCATGACTAAGGAGAAGAAGCACTCTGTAAATAAACCTTAACAGTAGTTATCCCTAATCCCTTTTCTGACATTTACTAATACCTCGATGCTTGGTTGCTATGGTAACTGTGGTGCGGTTCGTTGCCAAGACACCGAAAAGGGGATTTGAATGATGTAATTCAGAACAGCTACTCCAGATCTACTTCCACAAATGCTTCCTAACACCATTCTCTCCTATGGTAACGCTTAACAGATCTGTATATTGCTACGTGCGAGCAAAAAGCGGGAAGTGGTGTGGAGAGGAGCACTCGCTCTAGGCCCGCCGTGATTCATTAAATCATCTTTCTGTCATCCTGTCATCGACCATCTTCTCTCTCTGTTCTCGATGTGCATCGGCTTGCCGCCCAGTAACATTTGGTTGCGGTGCTGAGTATTGCACCTTTTTTTATCGTGGCCCGGAACTTCGGCGCCCGACGTCTTCGTTCGCTATCGGCAGAAGGTCTAGGAAGCATCGCTTGGCTGATCCCCAGTCTGCCGGAACCGAAGCGAACCTCGCAGCAAGTTTCACCGCTCCATCCCCCCGCCCCGACCACAAGACATGACGCAGTGACCAACACGAGACGCCACACACACGACCGCAAGGCGTGACGAGGCAGCCGAACACCATGTGAACCCATTGTCCCGATATGCTGACCGAAGAACCCAAAGAGCAAATACCCCACGGTCGAAGACGCCCCTATACACGAAGAAATCACCCTCCCCATGCCAGACAGTGCATGCCTTGACCTCCGTCATCATGTCTTGGCGATCAGGAAACCGAAAGCGTTCTCGGCCAGGCATCATCGCGAACCATCGCATGGGCAGGCCATTGTCTCCTTCCCTCTTCCTTGTCTTCTTCTTCAGCCATCTAGTCACGCCAATCGTCATGCCACGGATCGCATTAAATCTGCAATTATACTCATCCACGATTGGGACGATCGCTCAATGACGCCGGATAATGTTACAGACGACGAAGAAATTGACATTGGCACGGTAGGAGCGCTCGCGCTAGGTCCGTCGCGTTTCATTAAAACATCTCGCAGTTTTCGACCATCTCTCACATCATCTGTATAATCTAAACTGCAGGGTGAAGGCCTCTTCCAAATTACCCAACTAACTCGGCCCTCTGCTAGCTGCATCCACTTTACCCTACGAAGTTCTTAACCTCAATCACCCACATAATTTTCTGCCTTCCTCTTTATGATTTCCTGCCATTGCAATACAATTTTTAACCTTCGCGACCATCGGTTATCTTGTCTTTGCTTTAAATGCTCAGCGCGTGCCCATTTCTTCTTTTGATTTCCACCAGAGCTTCATTAACTCGAGTTATTTCTCTAGCCTACTCTGCATGCTTCCTGTATCTTTACGTAGACCTACCACTTTCCTTTCCATAGCTCTCTGCACTATCCTCAGCTTAACTTGAACCCTTTTCCTCAACTACCAGGTTTCAGTCCCATAGGTGAGCACCGTAGAGCATCTTAATCACTAAAATTTTCATGAACTCACAGAGAAGATAAAAATTTCTTCCTAAGCCTTTGCCATGTTTTGTAACGCATTTTGACTTCTTGGCTTCTTATAAGTTTCTTGAACATACATTTAGCAGGAAAAAGTTCATAATTAGGGTTAAGGTCGCACTTCTAAATGAATGTTCTGAAAACTAAGAAACTTCATCTTTCTTTAAGCAGCCTATAATTATGTACTGAAGACCAAAGTTTGTCTTGTCATAACGTGCATTATTGCATTAATTAAGGCGGCTAATAAATTATCACGATCGATGTACAAAATATTTATCAAAGTGCTACTTACTCGTTTTCATATCAGCCTCTGTACTTTTTTCACCTGGAAAAATGGATATGAATGCATGGTAAAGTAACCTTCTTAGCCAAGACTACCTAGTAGAACCACAACTCTAAAAGTATTTAGAGCACGTTCCAAACTAAGACTAACTTGGCGCCAATTACCTCTTCATTTTCTATTTTTTTTGGAAAAGCACATCATTAATATGCATACTTGTCGACTCGGATAAAATTTCGCTTCACCGTAGCAGATAGAATTAAGAACATGAGAATGCGTAAGAATGACTGGGATACGAATGTCTTCTAAAAGTAGTGCAGTGTGAAATAAAGATGTGTTGTGCAGTCTTTGAAATCCATTGTACAGTGGTACCACGATTCAGATATTTCAATCCAGTGAGTGATGTCGCAGGCTCCAGGCAATGAATTATGATGTCAAAGGTGACAATATTGTGCACAGAGATTCACATTCGAAAATGAACATTCATACTGCCACACTAATTTACCCCAGCAGCGTATTCGCTTGCACCTCATGCACTACGGCAGTGTCAACTATGTCTCAAAACGTGGAATTGTGCTCTTAACAAATGTCCAATCCTCGTCGTATCCTCGTCATTTTTGGTGGTCCATATGGCTTGATAGAATCTAACACGTGCCTCATTCGTGGGACACCATTGACGTTTTCAGCAGTCACAAAAAATTTTATACCATTCAGGTGGTACTTCATATTGTCAAGGAACAACGACGAGGGCAAAGTGCAATGCGTGTGCTCGTGTGTGAAACATATGGAACGCGAGGATGACGAATTTGGTGCGTGTATCTACGTTACAATATTGGCAGCGTCCAAAAGTCAGGTGGTGAAATATGTATGTAAAGGAACCGTTACAACCTATGTAGAAGATGACATCCACTCTCAACGGCCAACATCGAGCAGATATTAAGAATCCTCACAGCATCATTTTTGATGTTCAAGTGATGTCCTTCATTCGTAGTCTCTAACGATACTTTTAGAGGTTATTAGGACATACGTATTGAACAGAACTCATACTTGACTACCGCGTAAAAGAAACACACGCACGTCCGTTCCATCAAGTCTCCAAAATATATCTGCACACAACTGGTAAGGCATGGCTGCCTAAACCACCGTAAGAACTGGGCTCACAGAGCGCTTGAGCGCCATAATTTGCAGGTACTCAATGTTCGCAATGCTAGACAAAAGCGACAGTAACCAGATTTTGTCGGAATAATATCTTTCATTGACACTTTCTCATATATTAGCAGTTTCAAAAATCGTCCCATATGCACAAGCATCCAAATCAATCACTTGTACCTACATTTGCCGCAAAGGCTGTTTTTAGCCCTCGGAACCAGCCTCGTCGTCGTTCTATAGGATATCATAAGTTCTATATCATACGCTTCGGAAAGATGGCTGGCAGGTACGGAACTGAAGACTTGCACTATTTAATGTGGGAAGCTCTGCGTTTTCTTTCCTGATTTCCCGTCTGAAGCATCCAACTCTTATCCCGCCATATTTTTTAAGTACTTTCTTTTTTTCTCTGCCCCTAAATTATTAATCTTTCTGGGACCATAATGTAGCGAGAGAGCATCAGTTTAGTCTTTCAGAATCTCATAGTGATCAAATAAGAGGACTGCCTAGCTTTTTATTGAAACCTTTATAAATAAACTTAGAGAAACTTCTAGAGTGATATGCCCTTGTATTGACTAGGAGTTTCGTCTCCGGACTATTCCACTTTATCCTGTGGTCAGAATTCCCTCAAACCTATATCAAAGAAATGACAATAGCTCAAGTAATAAGTCAGTTGGCCACTTTCTATACAGCAACAAGAATGCGCTGCTATAAGCTTACCAGACAGCTAATCAATGTGCCGCTCAAGGTGAATTTCCCATGCAAACATCACTATTTTTCAATTAGAATAGCAATGAGCATTTTGTATTGAATGCAGTAGTTGGTGGTGGAGACCTCCAAAAAGGCAATTCTGCATACCTGTGTACCACATCTGATCTATTTTCATATACAAAGTACAAGTTGGTGTCGTCATAGAGCTGACGAAAATTATAAAACCAATTGCATTGTTGACTGAAACCATTAAAAGCGCCTGCCATATAAACTCCACCAGCACGTGTACAGCGTAAGTGCCACCCCCTTCCATTGCACGTTGCATGTGCTCTGCACCATTCCAGTAAGCATTTTGTGGAAGCAAAAAGCACTGTATGAAAGCTCTGCGAGGTAGTCGTAGCCTGTTTAACACCCTCCCCCAACCTGTGGACTTCATGCGCCGCCACGCTGCCATTTTTACGTTCAGCAACAGACCATTCTAAAAGTAAGGCATAATGCGGGGCGTTAGAGAGATTTAGCAAAGCGAGGACGTACAGAGTAGATGCATACCAGTTTACCGAACTCCGCGTACGCACTCGTAATGGTCACGTCAGTGCACGTTAAAGAACCCCAGGTGGTCGAAATTACCGGAGTCCTCCACTACGGCGTCTCTCATAGCCTGAGTTGCTTTGGGACGTTAAACCCCACAAACCAACCAACCAACCATCCCTTTTCCTGCGAGCGCGTGGGAAGGATCCGATCAACCTGTCCTGGCCTCATAATTCCTGCTCACCGTCCTGGTCTGCGCTTGAAAACGTCGCTTCCCACTGTTCAAGGGGGGGAGGGGGGGAGGGAGGAGGGTGATAGCAGCTGCCGCAGTAAAGTTTCGCGACGAGATTGCGTGGTATGAGGGATACCGATTATTATGCTGGCCTATCTGAGTGTAGAGCATGGGGGTTAAGCTTGTACAAAGCGCTAAGATGGGCATATGTATTAGTATATGTATATGTATACCTTAAGCCAGGCGATGGTCTGTGCTTAGCGATTCATTTTTGGTGTGATGGATATCTTTTTACGCCCGGCCGTTGCTGTTTGCTCAGAACTGTGTACCGAATTGTCTCCACAAAGGCAGAGAAGTTATTTTCCCAAAGCAGCCCAAGCAAACAACCAGGCGTAAGAGTGAACGCGCATTAGGGTAAATGGAGTAATTCGACGTTCCGTGAGTACCAAAGCGCACGGACGTATTTTCTATCCCGGTTCAATCGAATTGACGCCCCAGCAGGACTCGTCACTTTTCAATTAGCGAAATCAACAAGCCTTTGCGGACTTGCATTTTGTTGCCACCTATATCGCAATAGTTCGATTTCAGCAGTAGTGCAGAGTACATCATGCCTAGCATTCCGAGCTTCTTTCAACAAAGGGCGCTCTTTATAACGTTGCAAAATGACTCGGGCCTGACTCTGATGCTTTCTATTTTCTTCGCTGTATGAAGCGGAAAAGATTTCTTCGCGGACTGATAGCTCTTATTATGGCACTCGACGTCGAAGCTTCGTCTCGTACGGACCCTGGTTACGAACAATGATATTCTCCGTCTTGGCCGCATTGTTATTTCACTTTGTAGATGCAGGTCACAGCAACGTGTGAAATTATGATGGCCAATACTCTTCCTTTAATTTATACTAAGATTATTGTTTCACCAATTCGCACTGTCGCGATGTGGCCGTGTAAACCTCCTTTATCAAGGCAATTCGCTATTTTAAGTTTTAAGGGGCCCTCTGAAAGTACCAAACCTCTTCTTGACTACTGATTGCAAACACAAGCGCAGTGGACGCAGTTTCCTACAAGGCAGCGCCAGATCGATAGTAAAACGACACTGCGGAGTTGCCCAAATATTGCATGCTAGCGACGCTTTCCTTCCTTTCTAGAAACTTTAGCACTTAGAGATCTGTAATTTCGAATACTATATTTATAGAATTTAACACTCGACTATAGATTCGCAACATTTGCCCTCTTTTATCTTGACAGATGAATATTTTGTCTCTAAATGTTTGCATTCAAATAGTTTTTTTAGCGTAGCTAATAGATGTTGCGTTTTTCTACCTGTTGAAAGTTTGTTTATTTAGTGACATTTTAATATAATGAAATGAGTTTAAAGCAATTAAGGTAATGGAAGAACATATATTTTACATGCGGACCTCACTACTGTAATTTTTACGCTATTAAGCGAAGAGCCAAGCGAACGTTAAGAAACACGAACTGTTTCACTTCAACTAGGATTTCCGGACATCTAGCAAGCATTTCATAGAGCTTCAATGCTGCAAATGGAGCTTTAATTACCGCGAATTGTACACGCCTCGTTTTTCAACCGGGCCTAGTTATAATTTTTCTACGAACACACCTGGGAGGCGGGGTGTCTCAATGTACTGCCTAAATAGTTTGTTAAACCAATGGGTATGTAAAAACAATAATGGTAAGCCGAGTTTGGAAACGACAGAATGTTTTTTACCCCTGCTGCTCCAACCGCTCGTTGCTAGCGGCTTCATACATATCAACTACTGCACTTTTCATTCTTCAGTGTCTTGCCTGAAGAACGCGTAAAAAATTGCACTTTCAAAACACGCGTTTACATTTGCCAGTGTGGCCACGCGCCAAGTGCGATGTGGCATAAACGAGTGAATTGACACTAAATCACATATCGAAATGGGTTTTCAGATATAATGTTCCATATCACCAGGTAGTTTTCTTTTATAACGGTTTAGAGCCATTAGTTCACAACACATCACCTAGACCACTGTAACAAATTGCGGGTGAAGTAGACATCGGTCTACTATGCAATATAAATAACACTTTGCAAAAAACGGCGATATTTTTTGACTGACTGCATACGTTGGAAAATTTAATTTACATTATAGTGGACAAGGTAAAATGTTAGAGGAATATTTCTTTGCTCAAAGTTATGCAACAATTGTGAACTGAATACTGAGCATACTTTTGGCATAGTCCGGTTTATAAGACGATTTTTTTAAAGAAACAATTTTGCGTCCTGTGAATAGATGTTGCGTTTTTCTACCTGTTGAAAGTTTGTTTATTTAGTGACATTTTAATGTAATGAAATGAGTTTAAAGCAATTAAGGTAATGGAAGAACAAATATTTTACATGCGGACCTCACTACTGTAATTTTTACGCTATTAAGCGAAGAGCCAAGCGAACGTTAAGAAACACGAACTGTTTCACTTCAACTAGGATTTCCGGACATCTAGCAAGCATTTCATAGAGCTTCAATGCTGCAAATGGAGCTTTAATTACCGCGAATTGTACACGCCTCGTTTTTCAACCGGGCCTAGTTATAATTTTTCTACGAACACACCTGGGGGGCGGGGTGTCTCAATGTACTGCCTAAATAGTTTGTTAAACCAATGGGTATGTAAAAACAATAATGGTAAGCCGAGTTTGGAAACGACAGAATGTTTTTTACCCCTGCTGCTCCAACCGCTCGTTGCTAGCGGCTTCATACATATCAACTACTGCACTTTTCATTCTTCAGTGTCTTGCCTGAAGAACGCGTCAAAAATTGCACTTCAGTATGCAGTATGCACTTTTGTTTTGTTTCTCACATCGGGTGGAAGGGTGGAAGCCACCTCAAATTTTCATTTTCCACCTTTAAATTTGTTTGTAGCTAAGGTACGTGCGGTGTCTACTTTGTACGTGTGCTGTGATCGAGCGCCCGAACAAGGCTTCGGGCTGCGGCTAAGATCTGAGCAGAGGTTCTGAGTACGAAGAGGTTGTATATGCAGCGCTGCGCCGAAATGCGGCAAAGTTTGATATTGCGTTCGAAGGTAAATCCTTTGAAGGCTTTGGGGAAGAATAAAGTGTTGGAGCTCCGAGAAGCACCTGTAGCTGACCGTGTTTGTTCCAATTCACGAAGATGCAGAAGCATAAAGGGAACCTTTTAACGGATGTGGCACCTTTCTCCATACGTACCATTCTGGTTCTGCGTTTACTGTTTTCTACCACTTAGCGCCACTTAAAGGTTGCTTTCACAGGCACGGCACATTTCTCAATTGTCGTGCAAGGTTGTATAGTAAAGTCAAATTGCTACAACCGGTTAAACGTGTGTCGGGCGCATCTTATACAAGTGCGCGTTACAAGTACGTTATACAAATACGCGAAAATGCCGTTATTTTCAAGTGGAATGCGCTTATATACGGCTGCTGAAACCTCACCTGTCTCAGATGCCTTCTCCAGTTGTTCTGAAAAGGAAATTAATTGCACGGCGACACAGTTTAAGCACTACAGTATAACACGTGCGGCCTTCTTCAAAATGCTAAGCGCGTTATTATGTCGAACATCGTAAACCTGTACAATAGCATTTGCCTTGGCTCTATTAATTGTACCGGCCAAAGTATACAAGTCTCTTTTCACGGAATTTGTCCTCCTTAGACCTTTATTTATCCCTATTTTACTGTAATATATTCCTAAATATTCACATTACTTTTAATATCTGTTAATTAGAGCCAAATGATAATTATCACTGCACATCGACATTGCGCTAGCACCTTTGCTTGCATTTAAATACTTTCTTATGTTTTTATATCAAGACTTGTTACACATTCAGCCATAGGTCTCCTCGCTCAATCAATTTTATTTTGCAGCCATTTTAAGCAGTTTGTTCAGTAACATTGTTCGGACAACAGGTCGCCATCGCTTGCGTAAGGTAGAGAATGCTGCGTGGTCATCATGTCCAAAAGAACAATTTTAATTCCTTAAAGAGAAGTGGAATATGTTTTCAGTAACGCCTACACAAAATAAGTGTTTCTCTTCCTCTTGAACTACTTTCACGCAAGCTTTTGTAATAATTGCATGCCATGACTGTTATTATCAACGTGCTGACCACCATATTCGCACTTACCAGGACTGCTCTCAACCTCCGTGGAAGTAGTTCGACTTGCTGCAGAAAATCATAGAGTGCAGTGAAGAGCAACGTTACCCACAATTCTTGCCATTGCGAAAATTCAAGAACCTAATATGATGGCATCACAGTTGTAACAAACATTATACCAATACCCATTATGCCAACACAATCAACGTTATCTACCTCTATACTTTCTTAACATCTCACCTTTTCTTCAGAGCGAGCGGACAGAAACGGCTGCCCAGTCTCCTAACGATGCAATTCTACAGAGGCGAGGTTTAATGCATTTACACATGTCTTTAAAAAATAAAGTTTTTAACAAAGGCCCCCGTTAGCAGAAGGTATAAAATAGGGGCTCACCCTTTAGCGTAGTCGCTTTCGTCGTCCTCGTCTTTCTCTTCCTCTTCGTTGTTTTGTCTGCATTGTTTACATTTCATATCGCATTATGTTAGCAAAACATATGAATGATGCCTGGCGTCTGCATACCTATTTGGTTTCTAACACCAGAAACAAATTTGAATGTGTACATAAAGCTATCTCGCATTAGGCGCAAGTTGTCATCAGAGATCGAGTAAATATGGTTGGAGCCGTACAAGGAAGAATGTAAGAATCAAGTAGATTCACGTGACCCACAATGTACTTAATTGTGGTGACGCGAATAAAGTTAGTGGTTACCACACATTTATTGGTGATGCTGATGTCCTCTAAGGAATCGTTCTTCGTCTTGCTTAATTTTGTAGCTGCTACAGCACCAAGCTCAATGTGTTAGGCTGCGAATTACATTTGCAAAAGCACTGTAATGCTATTCCTACGGCTGTCTCGGTTCAAAAGCCGAAACAAATGGAACACTCGCCATTGACCTGCTTTATAAATATAGCTGAAACAGGTTTCGCCTATTGTGAACACGGTTAGCTTAGAGCCTTCTGAAGACCATAGCGATTTGCGGAACTCTTCTTAGAAGCCAACTATCTACAGCTATAGTTGTACACAAATAAAGTTTGCACAGACGCTACACATCATTGCCTTCTGAATAAAAAAAAAGCTGTCTGCCCTAAGAGATTTTCAAGGTGTTCAAACAAGAGAACAGTTTCAGAAGTACTTATTTGGTCAGAATTTTCGTTGGACCTCGTTTGTTTACTACAGTAAATGAACAAAAACACAACGTCGATTTTTTTTTCTGTGTTTTATGGTAAGCTAAGTAACACAATAATATGCCATTGTTACCAACTGATGTTTCATATTTTCTGCTATGTTAGGCATGTAGAGCCAATACTACACAAATATGGCCTGCACAAGCTCTTGCCTTTCCGGCAACTGTGCAATAAATAAGATTAGCGCAAGGCAATGAGTTTTTCCACTTAAGCGAAAGCCGCATTAGCTAATGAAAAAAGAACATTTTTTTTTCTCCATCTCTCAGAATCCATCACGGTATTAGTCGCTTCGTACTGCTTCCGCTGTCTAACCTCTATTGACCGGAATATTCAGCGTGCACTCTAGTTCAAGTTGCAATGCAGCAGATTATATTGGAGAAGTAGTCATGGTAACCGTTGTTTCTGATAATATCGCCGAATATTTTCATATTTCCAGCGTTGAATTGCCTTGCAGTTAAGGTAACCTAATCTAACCAGCGTTAGGTATATTCATTTAGATTGTGCAGTGCGCGAGTAGGTGTATATGTTATAAGTTACTGCCGCTAAGGTAATACACTGCGATCTAGGGCACTTTGCTGAGACCAGAACTGCACATGAGAAGCCATGGTTAGCCTTCAGTTCAGCCATGTAATTACAACCAAAAGCTTGAATGAACACAACACAGAGGAATATTTTCATGCTGCCATGGCCACATATGGCTAGCAGGAACTTACGTGTAACCGTTGTTTGCGCTGCAAATTAATTTAGTACAGAGGTTAGCCTGTGGGCCAGTAGCGAATACATTCCCACCTGATTAAAAGCATTCTACAGCAAAAAGAAATGCACTTTAGCTGAAAGTAATTGCCAGCACATAGCGTGACATCTTGGAAAAACAATAAAAATAATAAAACTTTTGTTTATATTCTACTTGATAGTGCTTCAGATTTTAGGACATCTCACCATTTTTCCTTTCCGAGTCTTTGCGAGTCTTTCGCCACCAATTTAGTAAGTTACGAATTGTGGACAATGTGCTCTCAAAAAAGTAATAAAGTATATACGATCCTTATTTTGAAGCATTTTCTAAGGCATGATGCTGTTTTAGAGCCTTGTGTTCGCTTTCATGTGAAATGAAAACAGTCTGATTCAAATCGGTCGCGTGGTAGAATACTTCCCTGTGACCTTTTAGTGAATACACAAGCGCTTTGACAACCTTCCTTCTACCTAAATATTTACTGGGTGTTTCATAGGAGAGCTAGCATAAGATTTGTTTTCATTTCACTTCCTCATAATGTAGACCTGTGAAACAGTAATGAAGAAGGCAATATTGAAGATTTAGTGACTGTTGCAACCTGCTCGAACGTTGAGTGCTCCCAATCTCTTGCATACAGTGAGTGTCTCAAGCAATAACCAAGTGTTTGATTTAAATTCAACCCAAGTACCATGTGGCTATTATCAAGAACGTACAATAATCGCAAGAACCAGATAACTCTTTCTAGGTTTTATAATATTAGTGTGAACCTAGTGTCTCGAAAGTTATAGATGCCCCTAGGCTACATCATTTTTCATTGAGCTATTGTAGATATTCCTTCCTTTAGCTACTCAAATATTAGTATGAAAATAATGATCGCTTCCTAATGAAGCTATGCAGGCAGCTTGTGAGCGGCTACGCTAGTATTAAAGGATCAGATGTCATCTTTACATAAAACCCTGCCATCGGAAACCGCGGAAATACCCATTTTTCTTAAGACAGTAATTCATTGAAGCGCTGCTTATATTGTTCGACGGCTAAGAATGACAACAGGTCAAAGGATGGCAACAGGCAGCGGGGAGGAGGATGTCAGTTGGAGCCTGTTTGAGTTGACGGTATTTTATTTTACTGATAAAGCTACAATTAGGTTCTCTGAATGCGAGAAGTATTTTTAATAATTTATTCATATTTATCTATGCCCGGCCTGTCTACGCATTCTATAAATGAATAAACCGTATTCTTGTAGGGAATAACTTACAGTGCCTGCAGCATCATTTTAACTAGCATGCGGAAATTAGCGCAGTTGGAGAGGTGAGGTGGAGGATTTGGAGGATTTCTCGGCAATTAAAAGGCATAAGTGAGGTCATGACCTGCATGGGAGAGGGGGGAGGGACTCCAAGGTCATTAATTCCAATGAATTGGAACTGCTACCTAACCTCTGAGATATCCGCAAAAGTCCTCTGGACGCACTGAACGCTTTGAGAAAGGGTCTGTGATAGTATAACGTGCGTATTTCAATATTTGAACTTCTCACCACGACAAGATCTACTCTTGTACCGTACACCTAAACAATTTTCAGTGCGGTAAAATATTGATGCAGTTCAAACTCATGCTTCTCATCAAGGTTCATAATTAATTCATTAGGAAGAATAAACCAGTAGATATACTATATAACTAATTAAGTGCAAAGAGAAAACAAAGAAATTCGAGCTGCCCGCCGATGCGTGCACCAATAGATGGCCTGGATACCGTGCAACCTGCGAAATAGCATACCTGGCTTGTAATCGCATTAGCGGTAGAGGTAGTGTAGGACGGAAGAAGTAGTCAAATAGACACTCAATTCTATGCTTCAGGGCGGCGGCATTGTCGGCCAGATACGAACTACTCTAATCTCAAATATAGCAGTCTAACATGGTGAGTATATGCTTTCGTAAAAACTCGTTTTTTTAAAGCTTTCTATGGTGTCGCAACAAATGAAAAATCTGTAGCACTTGACGCCGACCATGTGCATAACTGCAGTTGTTGCTGTTGTCAATGGCTCTGTCCACGCTGCCAACAAAACAAAGAAAATACCATGCAAACGTTTCTTTTGAATTGAAACTTGGGAGTTGTGAAGCATAGATATGTCAGACATTACCTTAGCTATGACTCTAACTTAACAAATATGATTATTTTCGCATTTCGCTTAGTACCAAGAAGCTTCGGTTGTACACACATGTACAATCTGTTTTGTATAGACAATAAAAAGTTCCAAAAGACCAGCTGTCGACTATGCAAATAAAACTTATTAAAACATTTGACACCGTCTTGTTTCCCTCTCTCTCTTTAAATCTCAAATGAATCCTCTCAAACTTGTTCCGGATACAGGCGACAATAAACTGCTTATAACAAAGCGCTCCAGAGTCGCTTCAGTGTTCTATAAACAAGTCACTGAAACTAAAAGAAATTAGGTATATTGGTAATACGTAACGCTAAAACAACGGCAAAAAAGGTTGCACACAAATAGTAATTAAGCATATAATGTAACATAAAACTACTCGAATGTATTAAATGCTTTATTTAAATTCTGAAGACGACATTGTAAAACGTTTAATGTTCTGAAAGCCATTTTAAATGAAATTTCTTTAATCAAATTGAAGAATAGATAATGTTACGAAAAGATGAAGACGAAGCATATGAAGCATTTTTCTCCGGTTCTTCGCAGAAAGAAAAAGACCGGTGACGAAGAATTGTGACTGCTTGGTGGTGCCGCTCGCTACTATGTCAGTCGTGGCTGCTTTGCAATTCCTTTCAGTACCTCAAGTCTTCCATTAGCATATTGGTAGAGGTGCTGGGTTAGAAATAAGTCGTCCGCTGCGGAGTTCCGTCATGCAGAGGCTGACGACGGGATCAACGGCCGCTGGGCGCTACGCCTTCAAGAATACTCGTCTAATGTTGTGTACATGTCCGGGCGCCTTCATCAAGACGCCGACTGTTAGTCTTTCTATCCTTTAGAGCACCCTGGTCTCGGTAAAAGAGAGACCATCCCCTGCATCTTCGTCCTTTCCAATCTCGTCAGTACAGGACACGAACAGCGCAGTGAATTATATTTAACCCCCATCACTGAAGGCCTGACGTCTGGAAGATTGAATTCTCCGCTGCATTTTTTGTTATACATGATGGTGTGCTCTACCGTCGTCACTTTCATAAGGATGGCCTTCCCTTTCTGTTGGTGATTTCTAAGCAGCGGGGCTGCTCTGTAATTGAAGAACTCCACGACCTGCCACACAGCTGGCCACCTCGGTGTGTCTCGCACTTACGACGGAGTACGGCGTCGTTTTTTGGCCTGTACTATATCACAGCATCCGGCTCTTCATCGCAGCTTCAGACACATGTAAGCGTAAGAATACGTCATCGAGGCCACCAGCTGGACTTCGTTAACCAATTGGCGTGCCTCTGGTGCCGTTTTATCTTGTTGGGCACGACCTTCGTGGGCCGTTCCCGACGTCACGGTCAGGTACCAAGTGGATTGCAGTGGCAACCGATTATGCTATACGCTGGGTCATCACACAAGCTTTACCCACGAGCTGCACTACGGATGTGATTGATTTCCGTTTATACAGCGTATTTCTTCATTACGGCGCTTACCGCCGTTTATTCACAGGCCACGGTTCCTCCAGCAAAGAGGAGAGGGTATCTCTCTCGTGTTTAACGTGTGCTCAATGGTGTAGCTACCGTTGCCCCATGTTGCGTTACAATGTTATGCACCCTTTTATGATTGTCGAATTTTAGATATTTTGCTTAAACGCTAGTGTGACGTTTTCATTCGTTATTATAACTCATTGTGAAATGTATAACGAACGTGAAAATCAAATACGAAACCAAAGTAATAACGGTCGGAGAAAAGAATAATTGAACATAATTTTAACTTTGTGGAAATATTTTACAGTTGTTTCCCTTTTCTGTGCCGCTTAACGTAAAGTCTCTAGAAACTAACTCATTTAGTACAGGGAATGCCACACACAGTTGATGCAGGTATACGTCATGCCACTGCTCTAACCGCGTGCGGTCAATATCTCTGCGAGCAATATGAAGACGCCCAGCGAGCGCGGATTGGAGATGCTTGTAATCATGCGAGCTCTCGTCTTCGAAGTATAACGTAAAAAAGCGTGCGCCAAAGCATTCGCAGAACATTAATGCTCTATGATGTTGGTCATGCGTTTCACACAGCCAAATAAAAATACTTTAACCCCACAAAAGAGCGCATGGGGACTTGAGAAAGCTGAATTCGGTTCTTGGTGATTGTGTCTAATATATTAGAAGCTCTGTAGAGAGTCGATTGGGAATTGGAACTTAGAGTGAACTTCTAAAAAACAATTCAGTCGGTTTTAACGCTTAATCAAATTGATGTTAGGTGGGCTATGACTGCTTAGCCCTGCTGTCTGTAATGCTTTAGGCATTTACACAGTTTCTAGCATGCGAGAATAATGAACAGCATGAGCAAAGCAGCTGCCCTGTAATTTCGACATCACCCCGTCCAAAGGTGAAAGAAGGCCCGCAAGCCAAAAAAGGTAATCAAAGTTCAAGAAAGTGCGCTCGTAGGTGAGTGACCATTAAGGCACTGAGGTGTGCACAAGCTACTCCACGATGCTGTACGCGGCTCGAAGACGAGATGTACGGAACGGCGCGCGTACACGTTTGCTTTTCGTGAAGGCTGAAGGTGACTGACACAAGGAGAGGGAAGTCCTTGTTGAAGGTACAGCGACGGGAGAAACTGTAATCCGCGTCACGCTCTCTCAGATTCCATATTGGACAAGCCGCGTGACACAATCGTCACCAATTTCTGATTGTAATTAGTACTTTAAGTTCAGGGACAGAGACAGCAAGTAAAAAAAAGAGCTGCCTCGCACAGATATAGTAAAAAATCGCATTTTGGCTAGTAGAGCTAGGCATCGAAAGAATCATAAGAGTTGCGACTGGAAAACGCCGGTGCGCAAGACTTACGCTCTTCGTCCGGAAGCGAAGATGGCGACGCCGTCGGCAATGAACTGGGTAAACTGCCAGTCAACGTGCTAGAACTAGAAACGTCGGACCCAATCGGACCTACGTAACTGCCATTAGTCCCTTTCATTTGACGTTGTTTACCGCTTGATCAGAGCAAAGAAACAACGATGCAGTTAAAGATTTCAGTATGCTTTCCGCACAAACACTTATTTTTTCATTTTGTCAATTGACGAGACACTGGTACACACAATGAAACACAAGGCGACAAAAAGAGTATCCAGGGAGAAAGCTCAATGCGAGCAGAAAGTCAGTAAGTACATTGCTGGGTTCAGTATGTCACACTTTGAGTATTGTACACCTTATTATCTATTAAAAGAACGCTCGTATAGAGGCAAATAAGTGTTTCGCCCTACAATAACAAATGCAATATCACAGAATGTTAGTTAAGTAGAATGAATGATCCATTCGCAATTGTCCGGCATTGGTTTGTATACGTGCTCAAAAGTGAGTGTGAACAAAAATTCCTTCTCTGGAAAAGGTAACCTCACGTGCACTTGCAGCTAGACAAACACACAACTCTACAAATCATGGTAGCTGAACTGTCGACTGCATTCGCATTTCCTCTTGGTTTTAAACCTGTATACTTCCAACAACATTTAAAAGTAACGTCATCCGCACTCGTTCCGAGACATCCATGGGGTGTCAGCTAGCTCCAACGCGTCGCAGCCGTTTGCTTCATCACAAGTGTCATTGGTCTAGTTAGTATCGCCCATGCACACACACGCTAGGTAACGACTAAGCCACTCAAAGTCGATAAGAACCGCATCTGGAAGTTCAACTGCATGACAGCCATCTTTTCGGCTCACCTATTCGGTGCAAGTTTTAGCTACAGTAGGGTACTACAGGCGATAATGAGGAAATATGGGTAATAGTGACGGTCATAGAATGAAAATATTGGTTATAGTGACTGTACAAAATGGAAGTTTAAGCGCAAGAATAGAAATACATAAAACGGAGTCCGCGGGAAAAACACAATAAAGGCGCGGCTACTAATTCCTGCGTTATCATGCTGCGCACCCTTCTCCAGAGAAACTATAGTGAAAATTCATTTCACTCTTTCGCCCGTTTTCTCTAACGGTCGTTTTGAGCGTTCGAAAGACTCATAGTTTGAGTCCCCCAGTTTCAAAAACTATATTTCTCCTAAATTCACTTCTATCAAAACCAATACGCTAATGTTCAGCACTAAGGTCGCTTACCTAATCAAACTGAACGCAGATAATTATTTTCTTTTACTGCACAAACTCCTCCATCTCACGCAGGAGAGCTGGGTTATATAGTGGACTTGTCACTGAAGTTCTAAGAACATTTTTACATGAAACTTGCACCTTCACCCGACTTTGCAATTATTTCTGTATTGTAGCGTCTGAAGTGAAACTGAAAACTTTACTGACGCTAGACATATATGAACTGCATGTTGCAGCACGGTAAGGAAAACCGCCCCGTCTCTCTAAAGCTAGAGATAGGTTTCACAAAGTAGAAACTAAACGCATCGTAGAGACCAAAATAAGGATATAAGTGTGCAATGTGTAATATTCGACAGGTTACATTAACTGCTACATGTTGAGGACTGCACATCTGTGCTCACTCATTACGCAACACCGCTCAAGATTCATTTATAACCTCTTTATTACATTAACGCCTGTTGTACGTACAACTTCTTGAGTTAGCTGACTGCAAATATTTCTTGTATAAATCTATTCCTGCCTATTTTCTATTCTCCCGGTGTCGGAGCGGAGCCGTCCATATAACTGCGCAAACTCGATGTGGTGTCAATTCATTTATCAGCAATTGCACCAGTATGAATAAAGCAGTGCGTTCTTTAGGAAACAGTATTCTATAAATTAAAGTTGCATCTGTCCTAGGAATACAAAGGCTGTAGGCTGTCTCACCACCAGGCATCAGCAGTAGAGCACTGAGGACGATCAGGAAGGAGAGCATAGTGCAGACACTGCAGGCTGTGCAGACCAACGCACCCATACTGAACCTGCGATGCGCGACAACTTGGGTGACTTGAATAAGATGCCGTTTGAGCTTACATATTCAAGCGCTATTGGCCTAAAAACAAAGCATTTGTCGGAAGAAGACCTGCAGTGTGCCACTATACGTTACATGTTTCAAAGCTCATCTAAGGTATTTTAACTTTCAGGAGTAAGAGGTAAGAGGGGCAGGGACAGCGCCGTATCTGCTAGCAATAACCTGGATGAAAGCGACAACATTCTCACCTATCAATGCTACAGGCAGTGCCAGAACGTTATATGGCGAGGCTATAAAACCGACTATGGCGTGGTATGCGCTACTTAAACCAAAAGTACCCTTCCTCTTAAACTCGCAAGGAGGTAGCAAGCAATGGGGTATCGCAGGTATGTAGTAAGCAGCAGGAGATGCAGAAAGAAGGGATGGAGGGGAATTAGGCACGAAACAAAGAACGAAAAGGGGAAAGGCAGAAAAGATAGGAGATAATGAAGAAAATAAGGTGATAACCAAAGAATAGAAAAAAGGAATGCATTGAAGGAAATAAAGAAGGGAGGGTAGGAATAAAGAATAGAAACAAGGGGATAAGCAAATTATATAAAAAAGAATGGAAAGGAAAAAGAAACTGAATGAAAGAAAGAGATGAGGAGTAAAGGCAGAAAGGAAGAAGAAAGGAATTAAAGTCTTAAGCTGCCCACGGAAGGAAAGAAGATAATGAGAGAGTATAAAAGCAGGAGAAAGGAGAGGGAATCATCCAAGTAAAGAAGAGAATGAAAATGGTTGATAAGGAAGGATCAACATGAACAAAAGAAAAAAAAGCTAAATAGGAATGATCTGGCAGAAAGAAAAAATTATTTGATCCAGTCTCCTAGCGCTCAAAAGGGCTTAGCCGTCGGCCGGTTGGTGGGATATTGGTGGGACTCTGAGCTCATTAATATATTGATGTTTAGTATTCTGCAGTAGCGGTTTGCGGCAATTAAAGTCGGAATGCAGTTACTACAAAGCTAAGTCCAGTTAAGTGTTCTCTTATCAATGATGGCATGAGTTCGCTACAACTGAGATATAAGCCACTTGTAACCGAGTAAGGAAGACGGCGTAGGTGTGTTCTCGACGTACTTACATTGGGTCTCCGTCATCTAGAAATTGAATTTTAAGTTAAGGAAATTAAATTTCAGACAAACGCCGCACTGAACTGTCGTGTTTCGTGATCCTTACCTTCCTTGTCGGTAGGTTCGGTACCTGGCGGGTGGTCGAGCGCTGCTTTTCATGGGCAAAAGAATTAAGGTGAAATTTAAGGTGTGGATGAGGTTGGTGGCGGTTTTTTTAGGAAAGCTTATAAGCTTATTACTTTTTCTGTGATGAATAACGGGCCTGCCTCTGTATTTAATTATACGTTTGTTCGGTGGAAATAAAAACGTTTTGAAACCTTGAGTCAAAAACTTGTAGCTAGAGGATATGCAATCGTTTTCTGGTAATTCATTTTAAATTCTTGTTGGTGAGAGTGTGACTGGTGCGGGAGTGACTGGGGTCGTTTAGCTCCTTTTAATGCGTAAATATTAAGTGTGTATGCTTGAGGTTTGGCATCCGCAAAAGTTGTGCACACGATTTCGTCGTAACCAAACCAGTTACCAAAACACGAATGACTATACTAGATACAGGATAAAACAGTCTCATCTGGGAAATTGTATGAGTGAAACTGAATATTTAGCTAATTTGTTATAGGCTTAAAAGTCAATCAGACGTCGAAATAGCCAGGCAGAGTAATGGCGGATTCCGGATGGGACGTCAAATTTCCAGTCCCGCGTTGTGTGGTAGGATTGTGTGTCACGTAAACGAAAGTTGGGCCTTTAAGAAAGCAGGAATAAAATGAGTAAAATTTGTTAGATACTCTGTAAAATGTCGTTTAATCGAACACAAGAAATTGAGAGAGCACTATAGAATCTGCGGTGAAGAAATGCGAAAGCCTAGGGGTTGCTGCAACACAGGGTACATCACGCGCACCTTGTAGAAAACAACAAGTGCTATGTTGAACGCATAAACATAACCGACGTTCTTTAATTAATTTAGACGAAATGAAAGACGCAGCATCTCTCACTGGCGGAATCACGCTGATATATTACGCGAACAAATCTCGCCGACCCGAGCTTTTTACTATGAGCCTAGAAATGTTTTCGCCTTAAAACAAAATGAAGCATACGCGCAGCTTGCAACAAAGTGTTATCAACGACGCAGCTGCTGTCATAGTTTCCAGCATGTAAAATCTCTACAAGAGCGCGCAAAATACCGCGCACAGCAGCAATGCTCTGGCTTGCGCATTTCTCATTTGCAGGTTCTGCAGTGTTCTCGGAATTTTTTATTTCTCAACTTCAGCTTTTCTTTTTGTCTCACGTAGTAGAAGATCGATGTTATTGTTTTATGCAGACGTGGCACGTTATCATTTGCTTTCTTTTGTACGGCCAAAATTTGTCACTTCAAAGCGCCGCAAACTTCATTCAAAGAAACCAGATGGCGAAGCCGACACTACCGGGTTAATTAATCAACGTTATCTGGTAACGTAGACATATAGTTAGAAAGCGGCAATCTGCCAATGATGTATGAACGGTATAAAGCCTATTTTCCCCACACACATAGTATATTTGGAGTGCCTTCGCAACCACTAATGTATACGTTGTGCCTTTCAAGATCTGAAGGCTTGCTTTTGATGTTAGCATATGCTTGACTAAAATGAAAACAAGAGGGCTAGAAGCAGATTCCCCTCCTGCGATCCTGTACTCGCGAGCAGCCATCTTACGCCCCTCAATATTATGAGTGATAAAAGTGAAACGCGATGTTGAATATCATCAACTGCCCGGCGTGGCTGCTCAGTGACTGTGGCACTCCAATGCTCATCACAGGAGGCGGGTTCGATCCCTGTCACACCAGGGATATTTAGAATGGCACAACAAGCTATTAGATCGTGCACTGTGCAATGGCAGTGCATCATGAAGAATTTCAGGTATTCGAAATATACTGTCCTCCACTATAGCGTCCTTCGTAACTAAAGTCACCTAGCACGATGGTCTTCACGTTCTTCATTGCTGAGAGTGGAGCGATCCTATCAAGGGTGTGCGAGCAATTGAGTGCCAAGCAGTGAACAATATAAATCGCTAAAAACAACAGCATGGTTCTGTAACACATGGACTCTGTGCAATCATGACTCTATGTTTGTTTCGTGGGTTTTAAGTTCACGTATGGCTGGATGAGCGGGAGAGCTTTGGCACGAATGAAATAAAATAATTATCCATTCTAAATAAGAAAACTTGCTTTAAATTAACTATTAACATTACGGTGCCACTCTCATTGCAGTAGATGCACACATATAAAAGAAAAAAGAGCAGCTCGAGTGCGGGCATCATGTTTGCGGGGAAAATACTCACGTTCCCCAACGAAATGGCTTCGCTCGGTAATCAATTCCTCTTCACGGTGATGTTCGTCAGCTACAAATAAGCAGTGTGATCTGGTCAGTCAAATGGATGGCTATACTATCACAAATCAACTTATGAGCCCCCTTCCAATGTACACATTTTTCGGGACTAAATGCGCAAGCAGGTACTTTTTGTGTGAACACTGGAAGAAAAGAGTTTAACTTAATGCCCCTCTTGTCTCGGCCGCTGATACCAGACCACTTTATAAAAAAAATATGGCGCTTTCGGCAACAGGCATTGGAGGCCGCTTAACACCTGTGTTAGCCGCGAGTGTTCTGCTGCGAGCTCTCACCCATTGCTCCCGGCAAGACGAGTAATTGTTGTCCAAGCTCCTAGTGGCAGACGAGCTGACAGGAATGCATTGGAGCTGAGCTTCTTCGTTTTCACGGATGATCGCCACTTATTCCGCTCCCAGTGAACAATGCCACGCTAGTCCGCACTGCATAAAGCTAATCGAATGAGGAGGCGTTTGTCGGTGGCTTTTTCACAGTAAAGACAAAGGATCTCTTTTTATTTTTAAGGCGAAAGGCTTTTAACTTTGTTAGTTGAAAATCACTCTACTCTGGTTGTTGAAGTTTGTCAGTTGATGCTGAGATTTTTACAAGCACAAGAAGTTTTTTTTTTTTTAAATGGGGACGTCCTATGATTATATTTCAAGAATAAATTACATTTGTCGCTATCTTTTCTTAGGGCACAGGAAAAGGATAGCTTCTGATATCCAGAGCCAAAGGCTTCCATTTTGCATGAACATCAGTCTAGCAGAAGGATCGAGTTCGAAGAATAGTACTAATGAGACATTTGTCGCCATCCTTTTTTAGGCCGCATGAAAAGGATAACTTCTGGTTTTCTGAGGCGAGAGGCTTCTATTCTTAAAATAAAATCAGTAGAGCACTGGGATCATGTTGGAATCAAAGTAATAATGAGGTATTGGCGCTACCTGCCCTAGGCCACAGCAAAACAATTCTCGTTTTTTTCAGGCGAGAGGCTTCTACTCGTATCCGAAACTTAGTCCAGCACATTGATCGCATTCGGAGAATAGTAATAATAAGTCATTTGTCGCCGTCGTTCCTTAGGACACAGGAAAAGAATTACTTCCTATATTTTAGGGTGAGAGTCTTCTTTTCGTGCGTGAAAATAAGCCTAGCACTAGAATCTTATTCGAAGAATACTAATGAACCATTTGTATCGACCTTTTTTTAGGGCACTGGAAAAGGATAGGTTTTGATTTTTTTGTTCCAAAAAATTGTATGGTAAAATCAGTCGCACAGTGATCATAGTCGGAAAGTATTGATATTAAGGATTTGCGTCATCGTTTTAGGCCAATCGGAACGGATAGCTTCTACTTTAACCAGCCAAAGGACGTCTCGTCCTTTAGCTGGTTGAGTATGAACCCTTACCAATGTGCCCAGTCGTCAACCTTGTTGAATTTCATTAGCTTCTAATGTTCCCGACTTCTCCACTTCTGAAAACGTACATTGAGGCACGCGCATAGACACTTATTCCTGCTAGCAGGCACTATGAATTTCTAGCATTTAGCCGTGGGTCGTTGCCGCCGGTGTTTGCAATATTTTTGTCAAATGCAACCCGCAGTTGGCTGTCAGGCGAAATTTTTGAAACCAAAAATAATTAGGGGAAGGGAACAATACTTGGTTCATTTATTATATCTACATTCGTGCTAACAACCACTTTAATGAAGGCTATTGCATACACATATAAGTATATATATATATACATGTATATCGCCGCCGGCCTTCACATCTGCGCCATAACGCCTCTTCCTGTCGCCACTCCATCTTGCCTCAAAGTTTTCCACCAGTCCGTCGACGCTGGCCTGACGCCCTTACAACGAGCCTAGCTTGTCGCCATCCTACAAAGTTTCACAGCTTAGTTCGACTCCAAGCAACCTTCGTTGGGGCACGCAACTACCGTTACTCACCATATCGATACCGGCACCCAGGCCCCTTTGCGTCAGCGTCCGTACCATGATTCAGCCGCTTAGCGCCGCATTATTGACGAACAGGTGACCGACATGCTCCAGTGCAACGTCATCCAACCGGCGCATACCGCCTGGTAGTCTCCGGTCATCCTGGTCAAGGTAAAAGACTGTTCCATCCGATTCTGTGTAGACTACCGCCGGCAGAACAAGATCACGCGCAAGGAAGTTTACCCTCTCCCTCGTATCGACGACGCTCTTGACTGCCTGCAGGGAGCTTAGTTCTTTTCTTCAATAGACCTGCGTTCCGGCTACTGGCAGGTGCCGACGGCAGAGGCCGATCGGCCAAAAAACGCTTTCGTCACACCCTATGGACTCTATGAATTTAATGTCATGCCATTCGGACTGTGCAATGCGCCTGCCACATTCGAACGCCTGATGGACAACCTACTCAGAGGGCTCCAATGGCAAACTTACCTTTGTTACCTGTACTACGTTGTCATCTTTTCCAAAGATTTTTCATCTAACCTCCAGACCCTTGAGACAGCTCTACGATGCCTGACCGACGGTTGAATCCAAATAAATTTGATGAAGTGCCGTTTCGGAGCACGCAGCTAACCATTCTTGGCCATGTCGTCTCCAAGAATGGCGTTCTTCCCGATCCGGCAAAATCGCGCGCTCTGGCAGAATTTCCTAACACACTAATGTGAAAGAACTCCGTAGCTTGGTCGGCCTCTGTTCTTAGTTCCGTCGCTTCGTTCGCAATTTCGCCACAATAATCAATCCTCTCACCAAGCTTCTGTCCAGCCACTATCTTGCAGTCTGGTGTCCGCACTGTGATGATGCCTTCGCGACACTCCGCCCCCTTCTGACGACTCCGTCAGTTCTTCGTCATTACGACCCTTCTTCTCCCACGAAAATCTGCACTGATGCCAGCGGCGTCGTCCTCGGCGCTGTAAAAACTCAGCAGACGTCTGGCTTTGACGAGTACGCTGTCGCTTACGCCAGTCAGACCCTGACAAAAGCTGAAGCAAACTATTCCGTCACAAAGAAAGCGTGTCTCGCTATCCTCTGGGCAATAGCAAAATTTCCCCCCTACTTGTATGGGCGTTCTTTTGATGTCGTCACCGATCATCACTTCCTCTGCTGGCTGTCTTCTTGAAAGATCCTTCTGGTCGACTGGACTGTTCGGCTCTGATGCTTCAAGAATACGATATTAACGTCATCTATCGCTCTGGCCGTAAACATGATGATGCTGAAGCTCTGTCACGTTCTCCCTTGCCGTCTGAAGCCACTCCTGCTATATCCGTTCTACATCCCACCGATATGCCCACCGATAAGAGCTGCGAGCAACGCAAAAACGCATGGATCGCTTCACTCCTGCGTTTTTTATCTGGCCGTGCGTCACGACCGCCTTGCCGCGCTCTCCATCATCGCCAGTCTCACCATTTTGCAATCAGAGACGAGCTTCTCTACCATAGGAATTACCTTCCGGATGGTAGAAACTGGCTGCTTGTAATTGCGACCCATCTGCGCTCTGTGATTTGCTCCCATTACAATTACGATCCCCAGTGTGCGCACGCCGGCTTATTGAAGACCTTTACTCGCCTGCGACAGCGGTACTACTGGCGTGGGATGTACCATTACGTTCGTCGGTTCGTCCAGTCCTGCCAAGGGTGTAAGCGCCGAAAACACCCACCTCGCCAGCCCGCCGCTCCTCTGCCGCCGCTGACCTGCCCAGCTCAGCCCTTTGAGCGCGTTGGAATCGGCCTATACGGCCTGGTTCCTGGCACATCGACAGGCAATCGCTGGATCATCGTTGCAATTGATTATCTCACACGCTACGCCGAAACGGTGCCTTTGCCATCTGCTACCGCACAAGACATTGCCTCCTTCATCCTCCATCCCATCATTCTTCGCCACGGGGCTCCCAAAGAATTGCTGAGTGACAGAGGGCCCACCTTCCTTTCTGAATTTGTCGAAGCTGTTCTTAGAGAATGCAAAATCGTTGACCGCGCCACCTCTGCGCACCATTCGCAAACAAATGGAATGGTTAAGCTGTTTAACTGCACCATGGGCGACATGCTGGCGACGTATGTCGCTTCCCACCACTCCAACTGGGACCGAGTTCTTCCTTTCGGCACCTTCGCTTATAACTCTGCCACTCAAGCAACCACCGGATTCTCGCCATACTTCCTCCTGTACGGTAGTGAGCCCTCTTGTGCCATGGGCACCATTCTCCCTTACCGACCGGATTCTTTCCAATTCACGACTGTTTCACAAGCTGGAACTTATGCTGAAGAATGCCGCCAGCTTGCCCAGTCCTTCACTGCTCACGCCCAGCAACAGCAGAAAACCACCCGAGATCAATCTTCACTTCTTACCGTACAAACTCTTTGCTCTGGCTATGGGTACCTTCCTCCAGTACTGGCCTTTCAACCAAACTTGTGAGCAAGTATCAGGGCCCCTACTGCATTTTCCAGTAAACATCTCTCGTCAACTACCCCCTCGAACCCATTACGCCATCCACTCACCACCGTCGCCGCAACCGTGAAATAGTACACAGTAACCACCTGAAACCTTACTATGATCCTGTCATCGTCGCTTTCGCCATAAGCCGCCAGGATGGCGCCTTTTCGCATGGGGGAAGTTGTAAAACAGGTACTCAGCTCTGATATGTTCAGCGCCTGATGCTGCAGAGAACGACGACAGCCATGTTCAACACCTCAGGGTCAGGAAATACGACGACGAAGCTGGCTCCGACGCTCGTGTCTGTGCTGACACAAGTTCTGCGACTTCGCCGGAGGTTCCCTTGACTGTTCACGGCGTAGAGCCCTTTTGAAGGTCTTCTATTACAATATATATATATATATATATATATATATATATATATATATATATATATATATATATATAGCATAAATAAATAGACGTACTAGGTTGCTAGAGGTTACATACAAGTGAAAAATTGCTTAATACTGCTTCCAAGTTTATTTGGAGTCGACGTTTCGGCAGGAGCCCTGCCTTTCTGTGAGGGTACATGATTGTTGTTCGTCTTCCTATAGTGTTGGCAAGAGGTGATACAAACAGAATATGGGCACATACAGGTGAACAAACTGGGCACGCACAACACACACATGTGTTTTTTTTCGAGGTTGTTCCGCGGCTGCCTGTATGTATACAGACGACTCCCGGCGGCCGGTGCCTTGGGTGGGTGACCCTTTGGGCCTAGCCTGCTCTCCGCACCTGTGTGCGTGCCCAGCTGGTTCACCTGTATGTGCCCATATTCTGTTTGTATCACCTCTTGCCAACACTATAAGAAGACGAAAAACAATCATTTACCCAGTCTTGAGAAAGGCAGGGCTGCTGCCGAAACGTCAACTCCAAATAAACTTGGAAACAGTATGAAGCAATTTTTAACTTGTATATATATATATATATATATATATATATATATATATATAAATATATATATATATATATATATATAGGGGAAATGAGGGTATCTGCTTGTAGCTTACGGGGGCCTCGGTTCTGGCAGTCTTGAAGCCATAGGTAGCGTAAGAGGGTTCTAGCACAGCTTTCGCCCTCGCTCTTGAACACGTTCTACGTGACGCTGGCGGTAAGAAAGGACGTCCCACGTCCGCCGCTATGGCTGAGGGCGGCGCTGGTGAACACTCTCAAGGTTCGTATACAGACAACATAAATACCCAAGAAAGTAGCAGGGGGGACAGCGGCCGATGTAGCTCAGTTGGTAGAGCACCGGACGCGTTATTCGGAGGTCGTGGGTTCGGATCCCACCGTCGGCACGTTGTTTTTTCTTCTACTTTGTGTCTAATTATCTTTCCTCTAAACAGATTACATTACTAATTTCTGTGGTTATAGAAGTAAACATTAAAAAAAAAAAAAAAAATGACATAAAACATACCATCCCCAACGCTTTCCTTGGCCTCGCCGACTGTTGGCTTCTTTCCTTCATATATATATATATATATATATATATATATATATATATATATATATATATGTATATATATAAACTTAAAGGAGGTGACACATGGTGGAAAAAAACAACACTTTAATCCGACGTTTCGGCCGGGGTCTGGCCTTTGTCAAGGAATGTAGCTACATTCCTTGACAAGTCTCACCTCCTTTAAGTTTGTGCCCTACTGGACCTATTCGAGCTTCAATCCCCTATATATATATATGTGATGATGATGGATTTTAATGGCGCAAGGGCGTCTCGAACGGTGTACTCAAGTTGATGCAATGTGCTAGTTGTGATGTTTCATGAAGGGATAAAGAACAGTGGTGTATAGACCCTAGAAATGCATTCGATCTGTAATATCACTAAAGCTGTGCTGTATAGAGCTTAAAATTCATTTGCGATGCATAATGAGCTAGAAAAATATTAAAACAGTATATGTAGATGCTTTAAGAGATCTCATCCGTCCTCTCAATGGGGAACGGGCTGAGACCCACGTCGATAAGAAATTCCAGGTCAAAAGCCTACTTGTGATAAGAATTTAAGCACATGTTTTAAAGGAAACACACATCCAATAAAATTGGATGGGCGTACAGGTATTTCATAAGTATACAAGGAGGGAAAATAACATCTCCTTTCTGGTTCGAGTTGTGCACATATCATTAAAGCATGAATTACAGGAAGCCAATCACCACATCTCAAACAGTGTGGTGCAGGAGAGTTTTCTAAAAGATATGTATGTGTTATGTATGTGTGACCAATTCTGAACCTGCTCAGAGCTACCTCTTTAAATCTATCTCGTTTTTCTGGGGTGTACCTGCCTATCCTTGGCTTTATTGTGTGTAGTTCATTTTTTGTTGCTGCCTACCATTTCTCTTGTCATTGTTGCCGAATTATGTTTTTTATGTGTGGCTTGAGGTCATGATAAGTTACCTTGTAAAATATCGTGTCATTTCGAAGGGCAGCTGAAGCAGCAAGCCTATCAGCAACCTCGTTGCCTGATATACAACGGTGGCCTGGTATCCAACATAGCGTAATTTTAAGTTCTAATTTATGGGCAGACACTAGGTTGTAAAAGAGAGAATTGAAGACTGGGGTTCTTATGCCATTTCGAAGAAGATATAGAGGTTAAAATGCTGAGGTAGTCTGTGTAGATTACCGCTTTACGTACTTTGCTTTCAGTAATGTGCCTCACAGTTAGCAGGATTCCATGGCATTCAGCGGTAAACATACTTGTATGTCTCTTCAGTGTTTTTGAAAGTCAGAATTGTGGTTCATGTGCTGCACAGGACACTTCAGCAGACTTTGAAGCATCAGTGTAATATTCATCACAAGTGTACTTCGCCCTAAGTGACATGAAGTGCTGCTGTATGACAATAGGGGATGCATGTTTCGCCACTTCAAGAAACGACACGTCACAAATAACAGCGTGCATTCCCCAAGGAGGAATTAAGTTTTTTATGGAAGTTGTATGGAGACTGGTAACCGGAACGTCCAGATGTTCAATATGCGTAGCAAATCTCGGTATGGTGGGGCCAGATGATTTTCTTGAGAAAAGTGCTATGCTAGTTTTGTCAAGCAGGCGCTGGCGACATGAATGATCCAGTTGGCATAGTTCCTTCATAGCATAAGTTATACAAGTAAATTCTCTTCTTTGTTGCAGCGACCATGGGTTCGCCTCGGCATAAAGATTAGCAAATTGGCTAGTTCCAAAAGCGCCCGTGGCGAGGCCAAGGCCGAGGTGATGCACCGATCAAGCAATTTTAGAGCAGGGGATGATGCTGACCCATAAACCATTGAGCCATAATCAATGCGTGATAGAACTACACTATTCAGAAGGCTCAGAAGGCAGTCGCGGTCTGTGCCCCATAAAAGGTCAAAGAATATTTTTAGAAGATTCATTGCTTTGAGACACTTCAGTCGCAACTGTTTTATGTGGGCAATGAAGGAAAGTTTTTTGTCAACAACTTAGCCAAGAAATTTGTTACTTTTTAAAGGCAAGGCTCTGACCATTCAGTGTCTTGTTGGGGTCAGGTCTGATGCCACGCTGCTTAGAGAAAAGTACGCAAACACTTTTTTCAGAGTTAAATTTAAACGCCTTGCCATCAGCCCACCTGGACAAGTTGTTAACACCTAGCTGAATCTGTCTTTCACAGATGGCCAAGTTGCAAGATTTGAAGTTCATCTGGATGTCATCAACATATACGGAACAAGAATTGGTTTTCGGCAGCACGCTTTCTAGAGAGTTCATTTTGACCATGAAAAGTGCGCAACTAAGAACACCATCTTGAGGGACACCATTTTCCTGTGTGTACGGCTTTGATTATGCATTGCCAAAACGAAATTTGAAGGTCCATTCAGACAAGTAACTTCGTATTGTATTCAGCATGTTCCCTATGATACCACGAGAGAAGAGGTCGCGGATGATACCATAGCGCCAAGTGGTATCGAATGCTTATTCAAGATCAAAAAAGACAGATAAACGATGTTGTTTGTGTACAAAAGCATCCCTTTCATATGACGCAAATGCAATGAACTGATCAGCTGTTGACCGCCCAGCTCTAAAACCAGCTTGGGTTTGATGAAGGCCATTGTATCCAAGGAAATGTAGAAGGCGACGATCTACCTTTTTTGAGAAAAAAAGCTTGCATAAACAGCTGGGTAGAGCAATAAGCCGATAACTGGCAGCAAGAGTGGATTCTTTTCCGGGTTTTAATATCGCGATAATGATCGCTTCCTTCCATGCTTTTAGAAAGCGTCCTGTGGCCCATATTTTATTATACAGGCAAAGTAGGGTTTCAAGCGCGTCCACATGCAGGTGCCTGAGCATTTCATATGTGATCTGTCAGGACCTGTCGCTGTGTTTCCACGTGTTCCTAGTGCCATCTTCAGCTCCTGTATGGTGAAAGGGCTATTGTACCCTCCTGTGCACAGTATTTTATCACATATAGGCTTCCTCTCCTCAGTTACCTTGTGCATCGAAAAGGAAGCTGAATATGTATTCAAAGTGTTGCCTTAGTGTGTCTGCAAGATCCCCAAGAGAGTCACTACTAGTGCTGACAAGGGGTGTTGGGAGACTGTTATATCCTTTGAGTGCTGCTCGTGTCCTGTTTTGTACTTTATGTGCATCAGAATAAGAGTCCACAGAAGAAAGGAATGATGACCAGCTTTCCTGCTTGGAGATGCGTGGAGCACGCATGCCATTTGCTATTGCGCGCTTAAATCCTATTAGGTTTTCAGCCGTGGGGTAACGGCGTAACTTCCACCATGCCATGTTTTGTGTTTTACGGGCAGTCTTACATTCTGCATTCCACCAGGGCCTTCGTTTGTTTCGTGGCTTACATGATGTTTGTGAAATGCATTTTTCTGCAGCATCTATAATGTGCAGCGTGATCAAGGGTTGAGATTTGTCAACGTCTAAGGCAGTATCTGATGAACAGGTCAGAGCTGAGTGTTCCTTGAACATCTTCCAGTTGGCCGCATATTTTTTAAATTTCCTGGGACTAGACACGTTTACATTTTTATTGCCTGTGTACTTGGCAGAGATGGGAAAATGGTCGCTTCCATATAGATTGTCAATAACAACCCACTCTGTAGCTGCCAAGAGCATCGGAGAGCCAACGGCTAAATCAATGGTTGTGTACGTATTATGAGCTGAGCTGTAGTATGTTGGCCGTTTTGAGTTGAGCAAATATGACCCTGAGGACAACAAGAACTTTTCAATTAGTGCACCTCGGAAGTCCGCTCTTGTACATCCCCATAATGGGTGGCAAGCATTAAAGCCTCCGACCAGCAGCCACGCTTCTGGAAGCTGGTCAATCAGCTTTTCAAAATTTCTGTTACATAGTCTATGATCTGGCGGAATATACAGTGAAGATACTGCTGTTATATTACCAAATATTAAGGCTTGTATTGCCACTGCCTCTAAGTCTGTGTTAAGCGAGATGTTTCGACAATCGGTTGACTTTTGTGTTATATAAGCAACGCCACCAGAGGGATGAGCACTGCCTTGCCTATCTTTCGTGAATACACGATAATGCTTTAGAAAAGTTATGTCCGTTGGTTTCAAAGGCGTTTCTTGCAGAAAAAAATATGTTTGGTTGGTGTTCGGCGAGGATTTCATGTACGTCATTGCGATGTTTTAGGATTCCTCGTAGTTCCAATAAATGATGCTCTCGGTAGCCATTTTGGTAGATGTAGAAAGAATATAGAGTATGATTAAGACTCGCCGCTCATATCAGGTTGCTTAACTGGTGTATGTTTATTTTATTTGAAGCGGTCTAGCAGGTGCCGCCTCACATTGACGGACTCCCTAGGCGCCGCTGACGCTGCGGAGTCCATGCTCACCTCCATCGCCTCTGGTGAAGGCATGGAGGCAGGAGATTTTTCAGCAGGAACCAAGTCCCTCTCAGATGTCTTTGGTGTCCTGGACATCTGGGAGAAAGTGACCTTCGGGATTGCAAATGTTGGTGCAGCTGGTGGCAGCTTAGTGAGGAGCCGGGGTGGGAGGACATCAGCAGCATCGCACTGCGTGCCCCCCGTTACTAGACGCGGCCTGGCCCCTCTGCGGGCTGCGTCACCATAGCGAGCGGAGGAATACATTCCGGAGGAAAGCATTATCTAAGCAAACAATAAAAAAAGACATAAAAGTACCATCCCCAACGCTTCCCTTGGCCTCGCCGACTGTTGGCTTCTTTCCTTCATGTATTATAACGAGCACCCGCATTTTTCCCCTTTTTTCCCCCTATATATATATATATATATATATATATATATATATATATATATATATATATATATATATTCCCACACTATATATATATATATATATATATATACATATATAGTGTGGGAATTCAACATTCCCCTCACCCGCAAGACGCAGATAAACTCCTCTCTCTCTATCCCGAGGAGCCCTCATCTTCCCCCTCCTGATTTCTTCCCCTCCGAACAGTGGTCAAGAGGGCGGGGGATGAGAGAGCTGGCGTGGGGTGCAGGCCGGCACCTCCTTCCCTCTCTCCTTTGATCGTGGTAAGATAGCATGCATCCGGAGAGACGACGCCGCGACGCGGATGATGCTATGACCGAGGATGTAAATTGGGCGCTCCCAGTAAAGAATGTGGTCCGCTGCCTGGGCTCGGTGGTTCGCTCTTGCCTGCTACGGATGTCGTCATAGCTAGCGGTGAGATCTGGCCCTCAGATCAGAGCCCGAGCCCCGCTAGAACCCCCACAATATATATATATATATATATATATATATATATATATATATATATATATATATATATATATATATATATATATATATATATATGTATATATATATATATATATATATATATATATATATATATGCACCCCGTCATCAGACGTCGTTTTTCTCATAGGAGACTAGAATGCTAATGCCGGGAGGTAAAGAATTATCCGGAATTATAGGCAAGTTCGGTCTTGGTGAGCCAAATGCAGCTGGGCAGAGGCTAGTAGAGTTTTGTCAACAAAACAACCTGACATTAGCGAATACTCATTTTCAACAGCACAAGAGGCGCCTGTACACATAGACTTCACCGGACGGTCTCTACAGGAATCAGATCGATTATATTCTTTGGCGGCAGAGATGGAGAAGCGCTATACAAGCGGTAAAAACAAGGCCTGGGGCCGATCGTGGCACCGATCATCAGCTTCTTGTTGCAAAATAAGGCTTCGATTGAGGAAAACGCAGAAACCTAGAAGGCCTTTCAGGTATGAACTGGATCAAATTCCATTAGAATATGCTGTGTAAGTGAGGAATCGATTTCAAGAATTAGTTCTAGAAGACAGAGAACCCGAAGTGATGTGGCCTGATGTTCGTGATATATTACAAGAACTTGCTACTAAGGTAGTTCCAAAGCAAAAGAAATGCAAGAAAGCAAACTGGTTATCTGAAGAGGCTTTGCAAATAGCTGAGGAAAGGAGGATGGCAATAGTTATGGGGCAAAAGAGAAAGGTACAAGGTTCTCAATGCAGATTTTCAGAAAATAGCAAGGAGAGATAAGAATGCCTTCCTGAACATCCAGTGCTAAGCAGTTGAGGACAACAGCCAAAAAAGGAACACAAGAGCTCTTTATAAGACAATCAAATATATCAAAGGAAGCTTCTGTGCTAAGCTGGGCGTGATAAAGGACAAACGAGGCAAGGACCTCACTGAAGCCTCAGAGATAAAGAAGGGGTGGGAGGAATACACAGAAGAACTCTACATGAAGGACCCGAATGTTCAAACCCAACATAACACGGTTGTGATTACTGATCTCGAGCCCGGCATCCTGAAGAGTGCAGTTGAATGGGCCTTAGCCAGCCTTGCTAAGAACAAAGCTAGCGGAATTGATGGCATTCCAGCTGACTTGCTTCAAAACCTCAACTATGACGCTGTTAACATTCTGCATACATTATGTCAGAAGATTTGGACAACCCTGCAGTGGCCACAGGATTGGAGGAGGTCAGTTTACATCCCCATTCCAAGAAAGGCAGTGCCAAAGATTGTTCCAACTACCGCACGATCGCGCTTATTTCGCATGCTAGCAAGGTGATGTTGAAAATCCTCCAAGGTAGGCTGCAGAAGTATGTGGATCGGGAGATTCCGGACGTGCAAGCTGGGTTTCGCAAGGGCAGAGGAACTAGAGACCAAATTGCCAACCTTCGCTGGATCATGGAAAAAGCATGAGAGTTGCAGAGACCCATCTACTTCTGCTTTATTGATTATGCGAAAGCGTTTGACTGCGTAGATCACAGCAGACTGTGGTAAGTTCTCCAAGAGATGGGAGTTCCAATTCACCTCATCTGTCTCCTCAGGAACCTGTATGAAGGACAAGAGACCACAGTCAGAACTGGGCATGGTCTTACTGATTGGTTTCCGATTGAGAAAGGAGTGAGGCAAGGCTGCATACTGTCGCCCTGCCTATTTAACCTATATGCTGAGTGCATCATGAGGAACGCCGGTCTGGACGAGTCTTCTGCTCGAGTGAAGATTGCTGGAAAACGTATCAACAACCTTAGATATGCGGATGATACCACTTTAATGGCAGAAAGTGAAGTGGAACTCAAGAGACTTCTGATGCGCGTACAAGAAGAGAGTGAGAAGTTTGGGCTTAAACTTAACATTAAAAAAAACAAAGATTATGGCGTCTTGCTCCATCAAGTCCTGGAGCATCAAGGGACAAGAAGTGGAAGCTGTGACAGATTTTCTCATCTAGGGCCCCAAGATTACCCCGGAAGGAGACTGCCGCCATGAAATTAGGAGACGCCTGCTTCTGGAAAAGAGAGCCATGGCTAGCCTTGACCGCCTAGTAAAGAGCAGAGATATTAGACTGACCACCAAGATCCGTATAACTCGTGCTCTGGTCTTTCCAGTTTTGATGTATGGATGCGACAGTTGGACTGTGAGGAATGCTGACATCCGAAGAATTGACGCGTTTGAATTATGGTGCTGGCGGAGACTCTTCAGAGTTCCTTGGACTGCCAGGAGGTCGTCAGTCGATATTGTCGACCATAAACCCTGACTGCTCATTGGAGGGTAAAATTCTAAAGTTAAAGCTCAGCTACGTCGGTCAGCTGATGAAGAGAGAGGAGTCGCTGGAGAAAGATTTATTGTTGGGAAAGGTTGAGGGTCACCGGAGAAGTGGTAGGCAGCGAACGCGGTGGTTAGACGGCATCCTCGGGACGCTGCAGATCAAGTTATGTGATGATAGAAAGATAGTAAGAGACCGGAAAGCGTGGCGTGATATGGTGCATAGGGTCACGAAGAGTCAGACACGATTGAACGACTGAACTGAACTGCACCGATCCTTCCCTTTGAGTGTCTCTTAAATGGTCACTCATGTCATTTTTTCTTCATTTCAGTTATGCACAGGAAGGGGAGAGGGGAGACAACAAGGTGTTGACTAACAATCTTCATTCAGGAAGGGCTGCCTTTTATACACACATAAAACGTAACATTCATGAAAGGGAATGAATTAACACTATCATTATTAACAAATGTTTCCGTCGCCACAGTAATCTAAAAATTGCGAGCAAAAAACAACCAATTTCGCCGAGTGAACACTCAATCCAACCACGCAATCTCATTCTTGTGAAAGCTAATACAGGCTTTTGTAACACATGTCTCCCCAACTTGCCAGAAAAAAAAAAATGCTTCACTGATTTCACACGATAATTGGGTAGGATTTCGGTACACAATATGCATACCTGTGAAGAACCAGGTTTCAACTGGGTGCTTTGCTCACGGAATCACGGTGCTGTACCAAGCGTGTATCTAGACATCACCCAATCTGCCCTATGTAAGTCTTGCCACAGCGCAAGAATATTTGATAAACTATCGTCACCTTGAATGGCGAAAACACCTCTTTGTTGCGGACACTGCATTTTTTCGGGTTGTTATGCCCCTTGCTCAATCGCATGTTGACCGCTGAACATATCTTCCCTACCTTGTTATCTGCTTTGAAGACGACTGACAACGTATTGTTTACCACTTTTCATTAGCCAGTGTGAAACCCCGTCAACGTAAGCGACGGGGTTTCTGCACTTTCTTGCGATCCTGAATTTTTCAGGCGAAGTTTCTTGATCCGCTTATCCATTCGATCACAGGTTATGCAGATGAAGTTATGTGATTTTAGGAAGATAGTGAGAGACCGGAAAGCGTGGCGTGGCATGGTTCATAGGTCCATAGGGTGACGAAGAGTCGGACACGACTGAACTGATATATATATATATATATATATATATATATATATATATATATACATAGGCAAGAGAAGGGGATTCTTTGGGCTTGGCTGAGAACGCGTTCAATAAATGTGGAACATGGTGAGCAAACAGAATGCATTGACGTTTCGGCGCGAGATGGGAAGTAGTGATGTGTTTCTTCCGACGAAGGCCGGTTCCGAGGCGAAAACGTCGATACATTCTATTTCTTCACTACGTCTGACTCTGTCTCTCTCTCTCTCTCTCTCTCTCTCTCTATATATATATATATATATATATATATATATATATATATATATATATATATATATATATATATATATATATTATAGGGTGGTAATCTTCATCGTTATAGCCACTGACATGGGTCGCGTGCTGGCGCTCTCGAGAAGGAAGAAGTTGGTCGTTGTCTTTGTGACTCGGTACACCTGATGGCCCTCTGCGATTTTATCCTGATCAGCTGAATCCATCTGCGTCGGCTGAATTAACACACTCCTACAATTGGTGCAGGTGCTGCTGGGTACGTTCCTGTCCACCCTAGAACTAAGAAGCTGCACATTGCCGTCTGCTTCCACCATGCCGGACGATACTGCCTCAACATCGCCGCCCCTCCGAACCACGGTTCTGTGTTCTGGAGCTCTACGGCAACGTGACCCATGCCTCTAAAATGGCACGGCCGACCAAGACGTCGACGATTGGTTGTCGGCGTACGAGCGTGTCAGTATTTACATCAGATGGGACGACACTATCCAACTAAGTAACGTAATCTTTTATCTGACTGACGTGGCGAACCTCTGGCTTCGCAACCATGAGGCAGACCTGCCATCTTGGTCTGCATTTAGGAAGAATTTTGCGGAAGTGTTCGGCTGCCCTGCAGTTCGCAAGCTCCGAGTAGAACAACGCTTGCGCGAGCGCGCTCAGCAGGCCGAAGAGTCGTTCACCAGTTATATAGAAGACGTTGTTGACCTGTGCAAGCGTGTCGACCTCCCAATGTCCAAAGCGGATAACATCGAAAGCATCCTGAAAGGAATCTCTGAGGACGCGTGCCAGATGCTCTGTGTGAAACGTCCTGCCGCGGTCAGTGACGCGATAAAACTTTGCCAGAGGTACGCTGAGCTTCGCAAAAAGCACGCTTCTACCCGGCGGTCCGGTGTTAGAGACGACGCCATCTCTACACTAGCGCTGGGCGGCTCTACCCAATCAAAGGACAGCCCTTTACTTCAACAAATCAAAGCCTTCGTTCGAGAAGAGGTCGCCCGCCAGCTATCACTGATCCCTCAGTTACAGGGTACTGGCTGCCTTGTTTCTGACATGGCTCCGTCTTTGGCCCCTACCCGCTCTGCAAAACTCCTTGTCGCCAATGACGCAGACATTCCTTCATTTTCTGCTGCCCTAGTTCCACTCACCTGGGAAAGCGTTATTACTTCGACTGTCTTCTTCACACCTTCCGACTCGGGCTTCATTTCATCCCTGCCTCCTGCCTCCATTTGCTGTTCTCTAATTCGAATATGGTATTAGTGCAATGTACGTCTCAAATACATTTTCGTGCCTGTCCGTTCTGCTAAGCGGCGAGTGTCTCGGTCGTATTGAAGAACTTGATCCCGCATTTATAAATACTCGCCCTGCTACGCCCACTTCATTAGACGTTAATGTTCTCAGCTCTTGCAATATAGCGACTGCTTCGACACCATCCGATGTTCTTCAACCAGCTATTGACGCAGATATTTCACCCGCACAACGCGATCAACTCGCTGCTCTTTTACAGAACTTCACTTCTGCCTTCAACCTTCCTCACACTGCTCTGAATCGTACGTTTGTCGTTACGCGCCTTTTGGTTTCGCCTCCCATTCTACGCCACTTTGACCCGACTGCGCCTACGGAGATCCACACCAAGCTAGCGGTGTTAGGCTTGGTGCCGTCCTTACCCAACGTAAGCCTGGTTTCAGCGACTACGTTGTGGCATACGCCAGGCGAAACATGACGAAAGCTGAGTCTAATTATTCAGTGACAGAAAGGGAATCTGTGGCCATTATTTGGGCCATCAACAAATTTCGTCCATATGTGTACGGACGACCGTTTTATGTCGTGACCGCTCACCACGCTTTGTGCTGGTTGGCTTCTCTGAAAGACCCATCCGGTCGCCTTGCTCGCTGAGGTCTCCGTCTCCAGGAGTATGACCTTCATGTCATTTATCGATCAGATCTGAAGCATTCGGACGCGAATGCTCTTTCCGCTCGCCATTGCCTAGTGATACCTGGCGTGACTACGTCTGTGCTTATGATTTGACGACTCTTGGCACTATCGACATGGCTGCCGTACAGCTGAATGACCCCCTGGATCAGCGCACTTTTGGATTTTCTCTCAAGTCCTGCTCTCGGTCATTCATCCAAAGCGCTCGTCCGGCAAGCCCACCAATTCTCCATTGGTAACGGTTTTCTCTATCACCGCAATTATTGGCTTGATGGACGGAAGTGGCTTCTAGTCGTCCCGCGTCATCTCCGCGCCAACATCAGTGTTGTGTACCATGGTACTCACAGTGTGCTCACGGTGCAATCGAAACCTACACGCGCCGACGGGCGGAAAGCTGATTGATCGACCGCAGCTTAATATCAGCCAGCCAACCTGGATCCAACCTGGGGCGAGCGGGAACGGCGGGTCTGGGAAGACGGTGATCGATTGGGTATACGCGGGAATAAAGAGGTAAAGTCACGAGAGGGCGTATCACGGGGAGAGTTTGGGTGTGGTTCATACGCGGCGCGGCGATCATGATAGTAGCAAGGTCGTGGTGGCGGAAGCCAACGGCTGCGGCATTGGCAAGTAATGTGGCCGGCACGTGAGAAGTTGAAGCAGAGGGGTCGGTTGTACAAGGTCCGGCAATCTTCCGGGTTACGGTAGCGGTATCGCGTCAGGAAGGACGCAGTCGGAGCCGCAGCAGTTACCACCGGAACGGTGGGCTGGACAGATGGCTGGTCAGACGGCTTATCAGAGCTGAGGCTTACGTTCGCATTAGGGCCCACATTCGCGAATTCGTGGCGAACGACCACTTAGATCAGTGCTACAGTAGCGTCCGCCGGCTGAGGTGTGAACGAGACGGGGCCATTGCCTCCAGCTCTCTGCGAACAATTCTCGTCAAGCTTGGCTGATGCAGTGATGGCATATCCTCACACGAAGACGTAGCAACTGTGTTGGCACGCGGTCGAAGCGGGGAGCAATACGACGACGTTTAGCTTGCTCAAACCGCCGACATACCTCGATGAGGGTGTCGATAGTCGTACAGTCCTTGCAAAAGAGAAGGTTAAACACGTCTTCAAGATGTGGCCCAACTTTAAGATGTGGCCCACCTAGTCACACTCGGGCATGGCGCTGTTCACTTTGCGACAGAGAGCTAGTACATCCAGTGTGTACGGCAGATATGATTCGGTCGAAATTTGTGCTCGCGATGCCAGGACCTTTTTAGAGCCGAGCTTACGTCCGATCGGCATACCAAAGAGATCCCGAAGCCTTTTTTTGCACATTTCCCAGAATGTAAGACGTGCGCCGTACCAGCAAGGTAGAAAATGACGTCCGCAAGCACCAATGCGCCATCCCATCGGTACTGCTTACTGTTCGCTCGTACATAGCAGGCCAGTTTTCGATGTCGACGTCATCGGGGCCGCAAAAAGTGCCCGGATCACTAGGCTGCGCCACGACGACAGTGGGCGCTTGTTGTGCCGCTGTAGAAGTGGCTGCTTCGGACTGTATAGTCTTCGCAGATCCAGACTGTGGTATTGGTGTCACCCCGTACGTTCACCGAGACGTTACGAGGCACACTCCGTCGTAGCCGCAACAGTTCCCCGTCAGGGACACACTCGCAAGACGACCCGAGCCTAGGATGATTCTCTGCGCTTGGTTGAAAACAGGTTCGAAGCAGAGAAAGTGAATGCGGTGACGTTTCGGCCGCGTGACCCGCCTTCGTCGGAGGAAACATGTGCACACGTTTTCGATTTTTATTCCAATGAACGCCCGTGTCATGTGGTCTCAATCTTAACAAATCCCTTACCGCGGTCGAAATGACAAAATAAATCCATCGTTACGTTTTTAAATTCAGCAGGCATCACAAAAAGCTCGTGAGACGACAGCTGTACACTTCGAGTCACCATTACCGTTGGGCGCTCTTCATTGGAGCCCCAGGGTCTATATAGATAACAATATTTCCATATGCCTTAGATTCCTTGTGCCTGATGAGGACAAAAAGATCAGTGTAATTGATATCAATAGCGCAGCAGCATTCTATTTTTCATTGGCATCAACACAAAAGGCGTCAGCGAACCGTCCTCGTTGAAGTGCATATCGTGTGGCAATCTTCAATGGCGCAGCATGTACATCTCGCTGCCATAAACGTATTTCGCAAAACCTCTTAGGAATTGTTCTTTGCCTGCAAGACTACAGCAAAGTATAGCCACGAAACATTATTCTGTGGCTGGTGCATCAGAATATAAGAGCAGCCAAACTGGAAGAGAGTCAACAATCCGCTTCGGCAACTGTCGTGGTTGTATCATCCTGAGATACGGTGAAAAAGATGAAAATTCGAAATGCATTGCTAAAGAAGCATCAGCATTAGGCAGGCCGAAAAAGCACTCTCAGTTGATGCCTCGTTGACTCTACGTGGAAAGTTTCAGCATGTGATCAATACTTGCAGAATAACAAAGGTACTGCATTACACTGATTGCTTCGCCCAGACCGTAGGCAATTATTTCGAAGCAACTGTTCTTAGGCGGCAGCTTCACGAGATGTGTATGGGCGTGGCGTGCCTGGCACTCCAGGTCGAAAATTATAATATGAGGCGGAGACGCGAGTCCCCCACACTCTCATGCCCTCCAAATGCTCAGATGCGCTAGGCCAACGCGCACCATATTTAGAGGAGCCGCATATTGCGATACCATAAAACGAATCTTCACACAAGAAAGGCAGTTGCAGCCTTCAGTTTTTATCTTGTGTGAAAGGGTATACAAATTTTATAGCTGCTGTGTTCGCAGCTTGAAGTCGTCTATCCACGTCAAGTCTTCTAAGAGAAAACTACCCTTGTCATCTCAGCCGTGCACAGCTCGATCTTTCAAGGTGATGCTTCAAACAATCTTAATAACGAACATTTCCATTGTAGTAAAAACAGTCCTCTTGTTTGCTCTGTTTTCTCCAAACGATGCCGATAGCCTAGCGATGCTACAAAGCATCATGGCTGCCTCAAACGGCCAGATAGTTCGCCCAATAGTGATCTACTCTCCACTTGATCAAGAACGAATATTCGCAAGAGTAACCGAATTTCCCATTGCTGTGAAATTTATCAGCCTCGATGCCTTAAGAACCGATTGCGAGTTTTTCTGGCTGTCTTTTACTGAGTGCAAGAAATCTAAACGCAGAAATGATTACGTACCGAGAGAAAAGATTGTGTTTGTACCGTTCTTCTTAAATATGAGCATGGCAGATAAGAAATTGATCGAGAGAATAACCGGTGAACGCATTTTCCGCATTTGCATCGCTTCTGAGTCACAGCACGAAGACATTTTGCATGCATTTCCGTATGCACTTTGCGATGTTGTAAGCGTAAGCTCTACGAGTATCAACGCCCCACAAGACCAGTTTCGCAGTTGCGGAAATCGAGAGATTGTTACCGTTTCGCAGCTTTTTAGTCACCATCTTGCATCGGAGCGAAAGTTCATTCGAGGGTACAAGTACCAGGTATCTGTGAACCCGAGCCCAATGCCAGGTTATAACGGCGGAGACTTCAAAAAAACAACGGAGGCATTAGCGCTACTTGACGCCTATTGGGCATTGAACAACACATTTGAGTTCAGTGCGTTCAACGAACTCTATGGCATTGCAGGTATCCTCACCAGATCATTGGACATTATTATTATGCCGATTCCTATCACCTTCCTAAAAAGTGGAGACATTTTTGAATACGCCCAATTTTCTCCACTACGACTTTGTTTCTTTACAAACCGAAGAACGACTATTGAGACAATCTTCTTGGACTCCTGGCAATCGCTCGTGTGGTTTTTGCCATCTTTGTTCGGTTCTGCTATTATCGTGGCCCTTTTCTTGCGTATTCGACGCAATTATGTCTTCAAGAGAACTAGAAACGCACCGCAGCCTGGGTTTTTATATCTGGTATGCACGTTCCTAGGTAGAAGCCCTGCTATCTCATCGCGGGATGCCTCCGCCTACCGTAGCCTGTCCACAGCTTTCTGGTGCCTATCTATGATGTATCTGGGTTGCTTTGTGCAGACAAGCATCACCGCAATTCGATCGGTTCCATCCACGTCCGGTCAAATAAAGACGTTTAAGGACCTTGTGCCCTGCATGGAGAGATGCGTCAAGGCTCCCTGTATTTCTAAGGATATGTCATTCGTTATGATTGCTCAAGAGTCAAATGGGGAGCTGTTAAACTACTTTCACTCGATTGAAGAGACTACAAACAGATGTCCTTCATCAAGTGTTATGACAGAAGACCAGTCAGGGTGTTACGAGAAAGCGCGTGAAGGAACCCACGTGTTCTTCTCATCAGCTTGTACCGATGACGAGGTGGATGTCGCAATGGAGATGGGACTCGTGCCCAGCGATAATCTCTGCAGTATCGCTCAAGTGGCCGCCATTCATAAATTACATCCGCACAGGTGAGTACGCATAACCTATAGTATACCTCAAGTACCCGCTCAGGTCTGCTGTTAATTTAGGAGTGGAAGTAATCATGACGACAGTGCGGGTCGGCATTCAGAGGAATCCGACGCTTAGGGTTTGAGAAAACCAGGCGTGTAGAACGATTTAGAATAATTTATAGCCGATTTGCATACCTTATCTAATGCGAAGTAAATGTGAACCTCTTTTATACTTTTCTAAGAATTTAGTTTTTTATGCTTCCTTTTGCATTGATATGAAATGTTCGCCTTCATATAATTCAACTCTTTGCAAACTGTTCATTAAATTTATATTAAATTACTTTGCAAGAAACCAAGGCCCAGGATCTGTCGTAATTATTTTGGACGCCTAAACAAAGCCATTATGGAAAGAAGAGGGTAGGAGCGAAAGCAGAAAGAGGTGCCGACGTGTAGGGTTTGAAAATAATTTCGACAACCTGGCTATTTTTACCGCGCACTTACATAGCGCAGTATTTGTCATGCACTCACCTGAAAATGTGAGATTTGAAGGTACATCGTCGCTTCTGTTGAGTAGCGTTCCTTGGCACGCGTTTATTGCAGTGATAATAATTGGTTCACAGGAAGGGAAAGGCGCAGTATCTGTCACACTTGTATCTGTGGACACCTGAACCTCACCATGAGGGAAAGGAGGAAGGTGAAAGTTAAAGTTGAATAAGAGAAAGAGGAGCCGTAGTGAAGGACTGCGTAATAATTTCGACAACCTGGGGATCTTTAACACGGACTGACATCGCACAGCACACGGACGCCTCTTCGTTTCGTCTCCATCGAAACGCAGCCGCCGAGTACGGGTTCGAATCCCGGTATTCCGGACAGTCGTCCGGCGTCTTACCACTGCACCACTCCGGCGGGGCGGGGCTGGGGCGGCAGGTCAACGCCGCTTGCGGCGTTGACCTGTGGGCTAGCCAGCCGCCGAATTTTTATCTTTGTAGGCCGTCATTGCACCCGCCACCGCTTAGGTAGTGGACGACGGCTGTTGCTGCGGCGCGCGTCTTTTCTCCCTGTTCTTTTTCTTACTTCTCTATTTTCTCTTCTGTCCGTACGAGGCAGCGGAGGTGGCTCAGCTACAGAGCCAGTAGCAGGCCCGTACATTTTCTTTTCCTTCTTCCTACAGCCACAACAACAACAACAGTGATTATTCAGGTTTTGGATGAGCGATATGTCGCCACTGTTATCGCATGGTATTCTCATAGCCACAAGCAGCAAACGCATGAAGCGGACGTGAGACGCGTCAAATTTCTAGGGACTTTCAAAGGTGTCACCGCTCTTTCCCCACGACGTCATCGCTCTGCCGGCTCTTCCCTTTAAGTCCTAATGTTGCTAAAATGCGCCATGACATTAGCGGCGGTGGGCTCCATGGAAACTGCGCTGGTTTGGCGTCACCATGACCGCACAGAATGTTTTACCTATTTTTAGGCATTCTGCCTTAACTATAATTTTCATGCATTCATGGTAAACCCCGCGAGGTGGCGCAGTGGTTAGGGCGCTCGACTTCTGTTCCCAAGGAAGCGGGAATAAATCGCGGCCTCGGCGGCCGCTTTGGTCTGCGCTGTCAGTGCTCGCTAAAGAACCCCAGGTGGTCGAAATTTTCCGCGTCCTCCACTACGGTGTCACTCATTGCCTGAGTTGCTTTGGGACGTTAAACCCCACAATTGCCAAACCACCTCATTCATGTTAATACTTTTTATCTAATCAAACCCTTTATTCGCCTTGCTTTGGCTTCTTTTAGCCCAACATTGATGACTTTCTCTCTAGACTGGCGTCACTAGAGCTTTTGCACGCAACCACGCCATGTCGGGATCCGTGGATATTTGACATTTAATTGGCCATTTGCCTGTAATTGATAACTGTTCATTGTACATAAACTGAAATTGATATTTGGCACCATAACTTCACCCTGTACCTCCATACAGGCATTTTTTACTTCTTAGCTCTTGCCAGGACGATGCAAACATGACCAATTTTGCGTCCATTTTCTGATAAAATGAAATCACAAACACAGACAAGAAAGGCTATTGCCATAATAATGGAATCACAATAAGGAATGGCGTTAGGCAGGGAGACAGCATGTGTGCCGCACTATTATTGTCTGCAGTGAAATAATTCAGACAACTAAATCGGGAACAGGTAAAGGTAAGACTTCATGCAGAATGCCGCAGTGACTCGCTATTCGCAGGCTCCATCACCTTGCTAGTAACGAATGGGGAGAATTGCATGAAATCTAATAACCCATAGAGTCAATCCAGTAAGGTGTCCCTGAAATAATTCTGCAAAATCAAATTTTCAACAGCACCATATGTAATTAGGCGGATCACCACCGTGGTTACGAGAAAATATTGACGACTGCAAAGCTCGGCACCAAGCTACCCACCTCCGGCGAAGGGCTTTTCAGAGGCCCACAAACAAGTCGTGCGACAGCTGCAGACCAATACCTTCTGGCATCCGGCCCAGACAGCTCGCTACGATGAAATGTGAAACCTGAATGCCCGCACCGTGCAGAGATCGAGTCGTTGCACTTCACACACATTGTGTGGATATGTCAACATAGTCCTCACTTTCCTCCCACATCGCACCTCCACTGAGGAGGCTACAAAACATCGCGATGCCTTCCTCCTTGGGTTCTTGTCACCCGGGGCCCAAAAAATCCTTGCCCGCCATGATTCCGGGGCGGCTGTCACTTACGGCGGACAGGACAGGGGCTGCTGACCAACTGTGGCCGGCGTTCACCATTTTCGCCAGCTCGACTCCTTTAATTACAGGAACTAAAACGTTTCACGAGCAAAGAAATACCAGCTCGATTGGTCATAGACACTGAAAGCAGTATTCGAATGCATCTACTTAGCACACGCAATAGCTGCTCATTCTGATCACAAAATATGCATCGGCAGAAGAATCAGAATGGCTTGGAGCGTATTGAGGATTCAGTTCAGTTCAGTAATTCAGTCGTGTACGACTCTTCGTGACCCTATGGACAATATCACGCCACGCTTTCCGGTCTCTCACTATCTTCCTACCCAGGTAGCACAGAATGTGGGGCCCCAGTAGGTCCGATGTAGGCAAGTGGGGCTGGGGCAACCATCATAAAACCTGCATCGGTCCCCGATGGGGCAAAAGTGGGCATGCCCCATTTGGGCTTGCCCCTGCTCCTCCTGCATGGGTCCCATAGCGGCGTTTCTTGGGCTAATGCAGAGCACATTCCTGCATCCCGACCACAAGGGTCCCTTGCCGGATATTTGAGGGCAATCCAACCTAAATATGGGCTTTTTATGGGAAAGCCCTCATAGATCCTAAGTGAGGCCGCCCCCATTAAATCATTGTGGGACCAACATCGGCCGTAGTGGGGCAAGAAAACGGACATACCCACATGCTGCCCCAATCGGTCCTTTGTAGGTTACTTCAGGGCAGGTGAAATATGAATAAGGACTCAATTTGGGCAAGCCCTCGTGAAGCCCAAATCAGGCAGCCTTAGCTAAACCGCTTTAGGTCCCACATAGGCTGTAATGCGGCTGGAAGGCGGGCGTGCCCGCATGGTACCAAAATCGGTCCTTTGTGGGGCCTTTGAAGGCCCCTGCAACAGCAGGTGGGCTCTAGGTTCAAAAACAACGTCCAGCCCAATTCGGGCTGCCCACATAAAACTGCTTTATATCCCACATGGGCCGTAATGGGGCTGAAAGGCGGGAGGGCCCGCATGATACCAAAATTGGTCCCTTGTAGTGAATTTGAAGGCACGTGCAACAGCAAGTGGGCTTTAGGTTTAAAACCAACACCCAGTCCAATTGGGGCTGCCCACACAAAACCGCTGTAGGTCGTACATCGGCCATAATGGGGCTAGAAGGCATGCGTGCAATTGCGTAATCATTGTTTCCAACCTTTATTTGCATTAGATGTTGCCCTAAGTTGCTATTATAGATGATTTGTGTAACAGTTGTGGCCATGTTTAGTCGATTAGAAATTTGCATGGCTTTATTTCTCGCGCTCATGCAAATTGCGCTACAAATACTAAAACAAACTGATTGCTAACTGTTGCCTCTTATGTGGTTGCTTTGGACAGCCTGCAATTCGCAGCACAATATTACTGTTCAGAACACACATCTCCATAGCCTGAACAAGATGTACATGAAGTCATTCCGGCTAATTGAATGTTATGAATTATTGTAAAATTTATTATTGTGGCTGTTTAGAAAGTGCAGACATGTATAAAATATTTACTTATGTGCATAAATATTGATTGGGAAACCTTAGACCAGGGCTTTCCATCAATTTCCTACGTCGGACCCCTATGAGAATAATGTGGGCAAGCACAAGTGCGGCTAGCGCCATAGAACCCGCATTGGTCCTATGTCATAATCTGAGGGGCTAACTGAAATAAAAAAAAATGTTCCTCCAAAGCGGCTGCCCAAATCGGTCCACAGTAGGACCATCGCGGGGAGCTGGCGGGATGTGCCCTTTTAACAATGCCGGAAAAATGTGGGCAGCCCCGCAAGGGCTGCCTGCATCGGCCCCTGGTTGGGCCCATTGGGGCTTTGTCGACAGCCCCCTTCGGGCCTACGTCGGCCCCTCTTGCAGCACCCACATTGAGCCCACCGGGGCTGTCCTGCATTGCCTACATCGGGCCCACCGGGGCCCACCCTTCAGAGCCTACTTTGTGTTACCTGGGTAACATCACATAACTTCATCTGCAGCGCCTCGAGGATGCCATCGAACCATCGCGTTCGCTGCCTACCCCTTCTCCGGTGACCCTCAACCTTTCCCAACATCGAATCTTTCTCCAGCGACTCCTTTCTTCTCATCAGATGACCAAAGTAGCTGAGCTTTAACTTTAGAATTTGACCCTCCAATGAGCAGTCAGGGTTTATGGTCGACAATCTCGACTGATTTGATCGTCGGGCCGTCTAAGGAACTCTCCAGAGTCTTCGCCAGCACCACAATTCAAACGCGTCAATTCTTCGGCGGTCAGCCTTCTTTACAGTCCAACTCTCGCATCCATACATCACAACTGGAAAGACCATAGCATGAGTTATACGGATCTTTGTTGGCAGTGTAATGTCTCTGCTCTTTACTAGGTGGTGAAGGCTAGCCATGGCTTTCTTTCCCAGAAGCAGGCGTCTCCTAATTTAATGGCTGCAGTCTCCTTCCGGGGTAATCTTGGAGCCCAAGAAGAGAAAATCTGTCACAGCTTCCACTTCTTGTCCCTTGATGATCCAGGACTTGAGAGGGCAAGACGCCATGATCTTTGTCTTTTTAAAGTTCAGTTTAAGTCCAATCTTCTCGCTATCGTTTTATACGCGCATCAGAAGTCTCTTGAGTTCCACTTCACTTTCTGCAATTAAAGTGGTATCGTCCGCATATCTGAGGTTGTGGATACATTTTCCAGCAATCTTCTCTCCGGCAGAAGACTCGTCCAGACCGGCCTTCCTCATGGTGCACTCAGCATATAGGGTAAATAGGCAGGGTGACAGTATGCAGCCTTGCCTCACTCCTTTCTCAATCGGAACCCAATCAGTAAGACCATGCCCAGCTCTGAGTGTGGCCTCTTGCCCTTCGTACAGGTTCCTGAGGAGACAGATCAGGTGAATTGGAACTCCCATCTCTTGGAGAGCTTGTTGCAATGTGCTGTGATCTACGCAGTCAAACGCTTTCAGAAGGAGATGTGTTTCTGTAACTCTTGCTTTTTCCATGATTCAACGAAGGTTCGCAGTCTGGTCTCTAGTTCCTCTGCCCTTGCGAAACCAAGCGTGCACGTGCGGAACTTCCATGTCCACATACTGCTGCAGCCTACCTTGGAGGATTTTCAACATCACCTTGGTAGCATGCGAAATAAGCGCGATCGCGTGGTAGTTGGAACAATCTTTGGCACTGCAATTATTTGGAATGGGGATGTAAACTGACCTCCTCCAAACCAGTGGCCACTGCAGGGTTGTTCAAATCTTCTGACATAATGTATGCAGAATGTTAACAGCGTCATGGTTGAAGTTTTGAAGCAACTCAGCTGGAATGCCATTATTCTGCTAGCTTTGTTCTTAGCAAGGCTGGCTAAGGCCCATTCAACTTCACTCTTCAGGATTCCCGGCTCGAGATCAGTGATCACCACCGTCTTATGTTGGGTTTGCACATTCGGGTCCTTCTTGTGAGTCAGCTTCATCTGACTCACCAAGACCGAACTTGCCTGCAATTCCGAATATTTCTTCACTCTCCACCTTAGCATTCCAGTCTCCTATGAGAAAAAGGATGTCTGATGATGGAGTGCGGTCTTCAAGGCATTGCAGGTCCGCATAAAATCTCTCAACGTCAGCTTCTTCAGCAGTAATGGTTGGCGCATAGACTTGGATAACATTTATGTTGAAAGGGTGACCTTTGATCCGAAGTGAAATCATTCTGTCGGTTTTGCGGTTGTAGCCTAGCACTGCTTAGCCCATTCTTCTGTTTACTGTGAGAGCAACCCCATTCCTTCTTTTGGACTCGTGCCCACAATAAAAGATTTAATGGTCGCCGGAATTAAATTCTCCCATTGCGGTCCACTTGAGCTCGCTGATACCCAAGATATCAATGTTCAATCTGTCCATTTCTCGCTTGACGACATAGAGTTTACCTTGCGTTATAGATCTCACATTCCATGTTGCTATGTGATATATCTCCTTGCAACATCGGACTTTCCGGTCGCTTCCCGACACATCTACAACTGAGCGTCATTTTGGCTTTAACATACACTTTAATATACAAAGGTAACATACACTCAGTTAAAGTGGCGATCGTTGCTGTAAGATGACGGTGAACGCAAAATAAAGGTAACATACACTCACTGCAGGCAGGAAATGATTATGGTGAAGGTAATTCCTTAGTATAATCGTTGTCATACCGATTGTTTCTGAAAGGTGTCTCTGAACGAAACCTAAAGGTAACATGCACTCATTGAAGGCAGGAAATAAATACGGTGAAGGTCATTATTTAGTGGACCCGTTGTGATACCGTTACTTCGTGGCTCTGTTCAAGGCTGGTTTTTCTGCTATCGAGAACAAAAAGGATCACCTAATGGAACCCAAAGGGGAACACCCCTGAGGAAAGTTGCTGGTAAAATATTTCAACGTTGTGAAATAAAAAGATACAAATAATGCAATACAGGATTCGAACAGATGTTTCAGTGGCATCAGTGCTGAGATGAGTAGTGTTAATCCAATGCGCCACAGTTATATTTTTTGTTTATTTACTGTCAACAATAATATTGTGGGCCCTCCACGGATCTTCTTTCATTTGTACATACCATGATCTTCTTCTTCCTCTTGTACATACCATCATCATCGTCCCGCGACGCCAGCTCCGGCACGCGCTTGGGTTTTCTCCATCAGATTAAACGCTGACACGGCATACCTTGCCTTGCCTTCACGACCTTGCCGTCTGGACCTGGCCTTCTTTCACAATATTTACAGTGGGGCAGTCAAAGTATAATTCAACAAAACGCTCTAGCAAAAGTAAGGGTTCACAAAGTTTCTAACAAAAGTAAGGGTTCACAGAGTTTCAAAAATGGTTTAGGTCGGCCAGTTCAGTCAAAACTGGCATCCATTCAGGTTTATCTGTGGACTGCTTGTTTTGTCATAAGCTGAAAATCATAGACCATATTTTTATTGACTACTTGGATGCAGTCTTTCTCAGGGATATATTGCAGAGTACTTTGAAAAATTACTTGCCAATTACACCCTGCGGTATAAGTTTCCTGCCGGTCCATAATCAAGGGGGTGTGCCATATGACTTATTCATGTTGCTTTGCCTTCACACTGCATGGAAAACAAGAATGGCTGTGAGATACGCGGACATGGATGCTCGCTCCGCGAGGGAGTATTTCATTGAGAGTAACAACCTGACCGCCATCTAAAATGCGCCACAGAAACGACGGAAAGAGTGGCCTTTAAAAGCGCTCTTGTTCGTTTTGGCAATATTTCCACTATTTGTCGCCAGGTGACGCTGCTCAGAGGAATCACGATACTCAGGTTAGAGATACCAATGGCCGGGTGAATAAACCGGCGGTGGAAACTAGCAAAAAACGGCTGTAATATTGGTGGCTTAAAAGCAGAGAAGTGACATAATGCTAGTAATGTAGAAACAAAAAATTTAATAAATAGAATGATGGTTTAGTTAACCAATCTAAATCAATAATTAGGATATCGGGAGAAAAATGAGTATGATAGCTACTGCTACCACCCCGTTTCAAAAGGGACGCTCCTATATTCCATCCAACCCATCCACGTGCCAATGCGTCTTCTACTGGAGTGCCCGTACGGGATATGGTTTGAAAATACGCGTCGTGGACTCCAGCGGGTGCAGCTGCTATCTGCGTGCGTGTCACAAGGGTCCGTTGGGCCTCTAGTCCAATTGAAGGCATCTCGGTAATTTCAATCAGATGGCGAATTTTTATGTCAACTCACATCGTACAGCATACAAACACCTTTTAATGTGACCTCTATCGAAAAAAAAGTCAGAGTGAGTTTCGAAACAAGGCATTCCATTTAAAGAAGCGAGCGTTTTAATCACTGAGCCGCTAGGTAGGCGGGTCAGACCATTGAGCATCTAGTGTTTTCGGCCAGTGCTATAAGGAGAATGAGAGCAGATAATTTTCAGTGGTTTTATTCCTCCGTAGCGTGCTTTTTTTTTTAAATGGTAACCGTGGACTATGGCCTTCATGATGCAGATAAGGCGCCATGCCAATTGACGAAAGAGAATTTAACTGTTTGCTTGTGACATAGGTAGCAGGCGCGCATTTCATTTCTCCTTAGAACACTAATTTGGCCTGCCAATAAAATTTTCTTTTCCTTAGAAATTTTGGTACTCAGTTTTATTGTTCACATTTAATTAGATTTACTGGCTCGTGTGTCATTTCCAACACAGGTACCAACACCGGCGACTCCTCCTGGCCATCGCTGAGCATGGCTTTGCTGCTAAGTTTCGCCATCGGGCAGGAATCGTCAATCCCAGAAAACCTGACAATGTGGAAAAAGAGCAATTTATCTTCTACTTTGCCATACACTTTATCGGCTGTGCTGTGTCGTGCGTTGTTCTCTCATTGGAGCTTCTAATACAGGTGTGGTCTAATTACCATCTGCCACGGCGATTGTCTGGTAACACACGCCGTCAAGACAAGCCTCAACCGTAGTCCGAATGGTAATATTCTGAAAAGAAATACGACTTTAATACTTTAAACATAGTTGCTTGCGATTGCGCCTTAAATAGGTTTTGCGTGCGATTCGTACTATAGTTTGATAGGGACAACAAGGCTAACTCAAAGCGTTGCATAAAGGGAGACTAGGCCTCTCAGGTATCAAAACGTCGATCAAACCAGTCGTCTATTATTATTGTCGGCTTCAGTCAGAAATAAACTTCAATATACTTGAGCTCTGATCGAGGATTTATCGAAAAGAGATCAGAAGCGCCCAGTCAAATTTCTCGTCGACAGTGGCACGCATAAGCCGCATCTCAATATAACTGCCCGAAAACTATGCCGCGTATTTCTGCGCATTGATTAAAAGTTTCCCATTCAAGAACGTTTCGAAAAGAACACAAATATTTCATGAACACACTTTATGCCAAGGTTTACATTGATATAGACTGTTTAAATTATATAGTCAGACAGCAAAATTAAGTTGATACTATTTAAGTTCGACCAGTTATGTTGCGCCACTACCGTGTTGGGATCTCTTGAAAAGAGAAGACGTACATGATTATAAGACAAAAAAAATAGCTGGAGGTGCACTCGGTTAAGCCGAAAATCCTCCTTTAAATCTTTGAATTTATACTGGGTTTGTTGGCGACATCAGGTAGTTGACTCCAGCTTAAACGGCGGCTTCGACAGTTCACTTCTCGACTGATATTGGGTACTTAACGCAAATATAGACGAGAACAAAAGCACCACTCGAAACCTATGTTCTTGCGCATGATATGTAACCACAATGCCAAAACATCTACGTCAACGCGTAGCTCCACTCCAATAACAGTTTTTTTCCTGGTTAGGTGCCAGTCGTGCTCCTTGTTTTTCTGCAGTTTCCATGTCTTAATTGTCTTCCATTCGATGCTACGCCAATTTGTTTTCCTGGTGAGATATATCAGCTGGATGACTTTATTCCCCCATTAATTATCTAGGCTAATGTTTGTCAGTACTGCGAACACAACAATCGCACGAGCTCTGCTCTTGATCTAAGAATAGGGAGGGAAAGTCTCAGCAGCCTCATTACACAAGTGGTTGTGCGACGCAGTGAAGCGAGCAGACAATCCTCAACAGCCCTATCGTCCATAACCTGGTCGTAAGTGATCCCCTTTGAAATAACTATATTGATCTCACTAACAAAGCCGTAAGAACATTCCGGAAATTGACACGAACAGCATGCTTGGAGCAGCAGAGCAGAACCTCGCGTTATTTACGAAGTTGGCTCGCTTTTATAGGCATGTCTCACGTGAGACAACGGAGAGGGAAGAGGGTTATAGTAGCCGCCACTATCAACGACATAGTGTGACCTGATAAGGGGCGCGCAATGCATATGCTGAACCAGAATACGCTACACTTCTTTCTCCGTAGTCTAACATAGCACCTTAGGCCTTGTTCAAGGTTTCTTGCGGCTTTCTCCTCCTGTGTTGATCCAGGTGTAGGTTGACCTGAAGAAGTCATACCGAGTAACAGTTTTGTGGGATTTGAGCCGTTCTATGGGTTGATTGAAAGGAGCAGTATGGGCTGCAATCGTAGCCGGGCTAGCAGGCACGCTTTGTTCGCTCCCCTTGCCTTCAGAATGCTGCCATTCCAGTGAACAGACGCACTGCGTCTGGCCCATGTTTGTGGTTTATGCGACAACAAGAAACGCTCTATTTTCTAAATCCGCTAGAGGGTCTGCTTCAAAGTACACTTCAAACTTGGTAAGGTATGGTCTGTACTTATTCTTTTATCGGGGTCTGGTAGCTTGATATCCGCCATGACTGCCTATGGTGTACTCCGGTCCTCAGCTTCTTACTTCACGACTAGCGCGTTGCTAATCGTCATCGCCACTGTAGCACCAAGCAACACGGATGTCCTGTGTGCGGTGTACGGGGAACATATTGTGTTTATTTGCCAAGTGTTCATGCCACGTCAGCCTAGCGGGTCAACTTTGCCGCAGGTGCTGGGGTTCACGTCTGGACAGCCGCAAGGAGACGCTACGGTGGACAGTGATGCGATACAGCGGGATGAGAGGGCTGTGGCTGTGGAGACAACCAAACGATGCCTTGAGAACTGGATAAGGCATACTAGATAAATAGTGTTGGTGGCGTTGCGCCATGGCGGGACAGACTCCATCACTGTAGGGAATTGACTTGGATAGAACCTTTCTGGTCCGCGTGGTAAAAAAGAGAGGAGGAGGAGGAGGAGGAGGAGGAGGAGGAGGAGGAGGAGGAGGAGGAGGAGGAAACTTTATTGAGAAGAATTGGGAAAGTTCTTTCTTCGTGGGAGTTCGCTTCTCCTCAAGCCGTCCCAGGGGTTGTCATCGCTCGATGGCGCTCGACGACCTCCTTGGCCCAAGTCGTGATGGCGTGTTGCCGGCTTGGATCAGAGCTAAGCAATGCGGCCTCCCACTGTTCCGAATTGGTAATCTGCAGGCCCTCCGGCGGATGCATGCTTTCACATTTAAACATGATGTGTTCGAGATGTGCCCTCTGGTCGCCGCAAAGTGAACGTGAGGGGCTGTATTCGCCTGGATACCATTGTGCTAGCTTATAAGGATTAAAGCACGTATTTGTTTGAAGTTTTCTAAGTAGTATTTGTTGTGATTTGCTGAGTGTATAGTAGAGGGGGGGGGGGGGGCCTCCGGATATTTCAGTCTGTTGTTTTTATACCAATTCATACCAATTTATACCAATTCAGTACCAATCCAATTCAAATTCCCGCCGCAGCAAATGTGTTTGCACTGATCGTTTTATTCACGGATGTGCTGTGTACAAAAAAAATTCTAGAAGGCCCTTTGGACCCCTAAAGTGCGATGAGGCAAAATGTATTAGAGCGCGGTGTATCGTAGCCCTCCGCTACGACACCTCTATCTACTTCTCTTCATTTCACTCCCACCTTCCTCCCTTCCTTGTTGTTGTGGAAATAGGATGAAGGAAAAGAAATTGCACGTGCCTGCTACTGGCTCTGCAGCTGAGCCACGTCCACTGCCTCGTACGGACAGGAGAAAAAATAGAAAAGAAAGAAAAATAAGAGGGAGAGAAAGACGTGCGCCACCACAGCCGTTGTCCCCCACCTAAACGGTGCCGGGTACAATGATGATCAATAACAGATAAAAATTTGATAGCAGGCTAGCCGCTGTCGCAAGCGGCGGTGATCTGCCTGTCCCAACTCCGTAAGGCCAGGCACAGTCAAACTAGCATCCCCATCCTTTACGGCGTGGTGCATGTCTCCGCGCGAAATTGCGACAGATACTCTGCTTTTTCTATACCTGAAAATCAATTTCAAACACCGCTGATGCGTGATGTACTGATGCGTATGTTCGAAGGAAGCGGCAAATGAAAGGCGCCGCACGGACGTCTGGACCGGACGCCCGGTCGGGTCAGCTTCGTATATGCATGAATAGCCTGGGAACGTCATGACTTGTCGTGACGGTACATCGCGCGCCTCTCGTCGAACACAACCATTATTTTATTCAACGCATCAGAGGTTCCCAACGTTCTATAATTCGTTTCGTCATCATCATCATCAGCCTGATTATACCCACTGCAGGGCGAAGGCCTCTCCCATATTTCTCCACTTAACCCGGTTCTGTGCTAGCTGCATCCACGTGACCCCTGCGAACTTCTTAATCTCATCAGCACACCTAACTTTCTGCCGCCCCCTGCTACGCTTTCCTTCCCTTGGAATCCAGTTTGTTACCCTCAGCGACCATCGGTTATACTCTCTTCGCACTACGTGTCCTGCCCATGTCCATTTCTTCTTAATTTCCACTAGAATGTCGTTAACTTGAGTTATTTCTCTGACCCACTCTGCACGCTTTCTATCTCTTAATGTTACCCCTACCATTTTTCGTTCCATAGCCCTCTGGGTTGTCCTCAACTTAAGTAGAACTCTCTTGGTTAGCCTCCACGTATCAGCCCCATAGGTGAGTACAGGCAATATGCAACTGTTGTATACTTTCCTCTTGAGCGATATAGGTAAGCTGCTAGTCATAATCTGCGAGTGCTTGCCAAATGCGCTCCATCCCAATCTTATTCTTCTTGTTATTTCCTTTTCATGGTCCGGATCTGCGGTTACTACCTGTCCTAAGTAGACATATTCGCCAACGACTTCCTGTATTTCGCTACCTAATGTAAACTGCTGTTCCTTCCCGAGGCTGTTGAACATTACCTTAGTCTTCTGCATATTGATTTGCAAGCCTACCTTTCTACTTTTTCTGTCTAGGTCATCAATCATTATTTGCAGTTCATCCCCCGAGTTGCTTAGCAAGGCAATGTCATCAGCAAATCGCAGATTACTGAGGTATTCTCCATCTACCCTTATCCCTAACTGCTCCCATTCCAAGTCTGAACAAGCTGGGAATAGTACTGGGGAGATTATGTCTCCTTGCCTAACACCTTTCTTTATAAGAATTTTGTTGCTTTCTTTATGTAGAACTATGGTTGCTGTGCAGCCACTATATTATCTTCCAGCACTTTCATGTACGGCTCGTCTACCCCCTGATTTCGCAATGCCTGCATCACCGCCGAGGTTTCAACTGAGTCAAATGCTTTTTCGTAATCAATGAATGCTATGTATAAGGGCTGGTTATATTTCGAGCATTTTTCTATCACCTTATTGATGGTATGAATATGATCGATAGTAGAGTACCGTTTCCGAAACCCTGCTTGATCCTTTGCTGGATTGCAGTCTAAGGTTGTCCTGATTCTATTACTGATTACCTTAGTAAATACCTTATACGTAACAGACAGTAAGCTGATTGGTCTGTAATTTTTAAGGTCCTTAGAGTCCCCTTTCTTGTGAATGAGGATAATGTTTGTATTCTTCCATGTTCCGGTACCGTCGATGACACCAGGCAGTGCGTATACAGGGTGGCCAGGTTTGCTAGCACGATATCCCCCCCGTCCTTCAGCAAATCTGTAGTTATCTGATCCTCTCCAGCTGATTTCCCCCTTTTCATAGTTTCTAGTGCTTTCTTGACCTCGTGCTTCGTCACTGGTGGAACGTCTGACTGTTTTTCCCTACCGCCAATCTCATTACGGTCCTGACTACTTCGGCTACTGTAGAGATCTGTATAGAACTCCTCGGCTACTTTGACTATCTTGTCCATTTTAGTGATGACGTTGCCCGCCTTGTCCCTTATCGCATACATCTGGTTTTCGCCTATGCCCAATTTCTTCTTTACCGCTTTAAGGCCTCCCCCGTTCTTTACAGCATGCTCAATTTTCTCCATGTTATACTTCCTTATATCGGCCACCTTGCGCTTATTGATTAGCTTTGATATCGCGGCCAATTCGATCTGGTCTGTTGGCTTGGAAGCTTGCATACTCTGCAGTTTCTTATTCAAATCTTTCGTCTCCTTAGACAGCTTACCGGAATCCTCTCTAACTATCCTACCGCCTACTTCTACCGCGCACTCAGTAATGACATCTGTGAAATTATTGTTCCTTGCCTCTAGGGTAATGTCGCCATCCTCAGTTAGAGCTGAATACCTATTCTGTAGCGAGATCCTAAACTCTTCTGTCCTCCCCCTCACCGCTAATTCGTTGATGGGTTTCTTTCTTACTAATTATTGCGTTCCTTCTCCAGATTTAGGCTGATTCGGGACCTCACCATCCTGTGGTCACTACATCGAACTTTCCCGATTACCTCTACATCCTGCACAACGGCGGGGGTTGAACACATTATGAGGTCGATTTCATTTTTAGTCTCTCTGTTAGGACTTTTCCATGTCCATTTCCGGTTCTTCCGTTTGCTGAAGAAGGTATTCATGATTCGTAAGTTATTGCGCTCTGCAAACTCAACTAGTAACTCCCCCTGCTATTCCTAGAACCAATGCCATAGTCACCTACTGCCTTGTCTCCTGCCTCTTTTTTCCCTACCTTGGCATTGAAGTCGCCCATTAGTACAGTATACTGCGTCTTTACTTTTCGCATTGCCGATTCTACATCTTCATAGAAGCTTTCAACTGCCTGGTCATCATAACTACATGCAGGTGCATAGGCCTGTACAACCTTCAGTTTATACCGCTTATTAAGCCTAATTACGATGCCTGCAACCCTCTCATTAATACTATAGAATTCATCTATATAACCGCTATATACTTGTTGACAAGGAAACCTACTCCTAGTTGTCGCCTCTCTGGTAAACCTCGATAACACAGTACATGCCCATCCTTCAGTATAGTATATGCCGCATTCGGCCTCCTAACCTCACTAAGCCCTATGACACCCCATTTCATGCCCTCTAGTTCCTCTAACAGCACTGCTAAACTAGCTTCACTAGCTAGGGTTCTAGCATTAAACGTTGCCAGGGTCAGTTTCCAATGGTGACCTGTCCAGCGGAGCCAGGCTTTCTTAGCACCCTCTGCTGCGTCACAGGTCTGACCGTGACCGCCGTGGTTAGTTGTTCCGCAGCCGCTGGTGACTGAGGGCCGGGGTTTTATGGAGCTTATCATAGGAGGTTGTGGCAAATTAGTGCACCAGGGTGGCCAACTCTTGTTCTGGTGAGGGAGTGCGTTGCCGGAGGTGTTCACCGGCATCAGGTCGCACCCCAAACCTGTGTATGCAATTCCATCGACACGCGGATTTCTTTTTCTTTCTCTTCTTTTTTTTTTTGTCATCCGGTGGAGAATTGCGCGGCACCGGGATTTGAACCCCGGTCCTCTTGCATGCGAGGCGGATGTTCTACCGCTACGCCACCGCTGCATCCCTGCATAATTCGTTTACAGGAAAAGAAAGGCTCAGTATCTGTCACTCGCGGAATTTCGGTATCATCCTCACGGTAGACAACAGGGGGAATTATGAAGAGCGTTTCACAACCCGGAGCGTGGCGCAGTGGTAAAGAACACGGCTGGGGATGCATGGGATGGAGTTTCGATTCCCGGTGGAGACAGGGTTTATTTTTCATTTTGAACTCTCGCTCTCAAGAGCGTCACACCCTCTGCCGACAGTCTCTGCCGGGGGGTCCTGCGGACGACGAGAGCTGAAAGGCTTTCGCCCGAAATATTGTATGAGCAAGTACAATGAACCCTGGTGAATGCTGCAGACCTGTATTATTGTCGTTAGCTGATATTGGCGCTTAATGCGAGTTTTGCGTGTGTCTCGAAGTTTTGAGCAAAAAACAAATCTGATAATTGTTATGTCAGCCCATTGTGTGATGTTAACGGAATACTATAAGAAATTCAGTAACTTTAATTACATTTATCTTTTGATGGTGCGTGCAGTGCTCATTTGATGCAAGACATTTGTATCCCAGTAATTACAGCTCCTTCTCTACTACTGTTGTAGCGTTTGTTTGTACTGTTATGCCAACCTTTGTGTGTACGACGAATTTTACATGCGAGCCAAGGGTCTAACAGATTTTCGGTCTCAAAGTTGCATTAGATTTTTGATGTATATAACATTGCATGAATTTCAATAAAATCATCTTTTGAATCTACTAGACGTGCAGTTATGTCATAAATGTTGATGAAAAGTTTGTATCTTGAGCTTATTGCATCGGCACACTTAGCGGTTGAAACCTCATATATTTATTGCGCTATTTAGGTGCAAACTGAGCCATATGTCTATATTGATTTAAGAGGAGCCATGGTTGTACATAAAGAAAAGAATAACTTTCCTACTACGAAATGTGTTGGGCACGACAAAACGGTCTCCCTAGGGCTATTCACATATTTATTACAGGAAAAGTTGAGGGATTTGGAAAGAGGCCAGTTTGGGATAACGGTTGATGTAGAGTACCTCAGTAATTGGCAATTCGCTGATCAATTGCCTTCCTAAGTAATTTAAGGGACTAATATCAAATATCGAGTTATAGCTTAATTAGTAAAAGCAGAAGCGAATGAATAACATGGTATGCAGCAGACTAAGGTGACGTTCCAAACCCACCGAAGGGAATGTCAGTTTATAATAGATATCGAAGAACTGGAATGTAGTCGAACATGTTTACTTGGAACAGGTAGTAACCAGACGTCAGGACCACGAAAAGAAAACCACTACAATAGTGAAATTAGGCCGAAACACATTTGAGTTATGCTCGCCAAATATGACTAGCAGAGTAAAGTATATAGCGATTGCATCTTACTGGCACTTACCTACCGCCCTGAAGAGTGGAGGCTAATAATGAGTTTACTTAATTTGACGATACACCGAGCGCTTTGGAACACAAAATGGTAGGTTTAAAATGAAGACGTAGGAAGCGTGCAGAGTGTTTACGAGAAGTAACTCGAGTTAACGACATCTTGTCGATATAAGGAAGGAACGGTGATAGGCAAGGCCTGTAGGGCAAACCGAGGATAACCGATGGCCGCTTATGGCAACTGAATTGACAATAAGGGAGGGAAATCGTAGCAGAGAGCGGCAGTAAATAAGATGGTAGGATGGTGTTCTGTCATTTTGGGGCCAAAATATATGCAGATTGCACTGGAGCAGAATAAATTGAGGAAAGTGGGAGGGGTTTTTGCCCGAAGTGTGCATAGACCGGCTATTGCTACTAATTACTGTCCCTATCTATTTCTGCAATGAAATTTCGAGAGATATCTGCGTACTTTCTATATTGGCCATCAATTTTGAAGCAGACCTCTTTGTATTCACTTTGAATTGATGCAGTGCTCACATATTAGTGTGTCCCTTCTTGGTTATTGCACTTTTGTACTTCTCTTGCTAGGAGTTCTTTGTTTTGCATTTTGTGTGCGAGCCTACGTGCAATAAAATGTTTACCAAAAAGAGCTATAGTTTTGACTGATCGCCTTCTCTGTGTCAGAAATGTTTTTTGCGTGGATATGTTTCGCATAAAGTACGTGGTGCTCGCAGAGAGAACAAAGGTCAAGACGGCCGGTTCAAACTATGTCTCCGTCTGAGCACCGATGATGAGAGTTCTTCTTGTTCATCTTTTTATATGCGCTTTGAGCTCTAAGTGTCGCCAGGAAAATAGAGTAGAGATGCCCAATATGCTTTTCGTTTTTGCATTTTTATAGGCGCACCACTTGAGACCTCCTCGCCGTAACCGATAGGTGAGTTACGAGGTCTACGCCGAAAGTTTTGCTTTTCGAAAGCGTTTCGACAATTTTTTTTATTTCTTTATTTTTACATACTGCAACTTCGCGGAGGCTATTGCAGGAGTCGAATACAGTACAAAACAAAAAAACAAAGTGAGTAAATATACAACACAATCAACAGGCTGCCAAGAATTCGTCTAACGGCAGTTAATGAATGATGCCTGGTAACAAATGCCAGGCTTCACTGGTATGATGAAAAAAACTGGACTTAAAAACGTTAGCCCGCACGAAAAAGAGAGAAATATTTAGGAAGGTGTTTCTCCTTGTAGATGAAGGTTTGAAAAATGCAATATAATTACATAGCGAAGAAAAGCAGGAGAATTGACTAAAGTGTACATGAGTTTCAGGTATCGAAGATGACGATGTGCAGAAAGTGTACTGAGGCCTGGTTGTGGAAGAAATGTTACGTTAATCTACCGCTCAGACGTCATCCTTCAAGTGGAATCTATGCGGTATTTAGGCATTACTTATGATGCTAGTATGAATTGCAGATCTCACGTCAAATCTAAGGCACAGAAAGTTGAGCGCGGACATGGTAGGCTCATACGCTTCACTAACAGAAAATTTGAAATGCGTCGGAAGGCTCTGCTACTTCTGTACAAAGCCGATTTGTGATTGGTTCTCGGGTTTGGCTGCATTTTTTCTTCTGGTTGTCCAAAAATTAAGCTGTATCCTTTGCTGATTTTAGAACGACGTGCACTACGCCTCTGCTAGGTCTTCCACAGTCAGTCTCAACCATTGCTCTGGACTTTGAGGCTCGTATTCTGGATCTTAACTCTCGTTTCCATCTTACAACCGTCATATTATTATTGCGGTCGTTTGATGCTACTCTGAGTGTGGCTATACTAATTTTTGCGTCCAACCCAGCGCTCTTTCTCATACACGGATGGCAAAGGTTCTGCATTCCCCAGGTTATTTTCACGCAGAGTATTTTAGCACGCATTGATGTAGACCTCAGTTCAATAATTCCTGTTGGTTGCACAATGTTCATCGAGGATAACATTTTTGATTCTATATTTCCATCTAATGCGAAGTACCTACCTTCAAGTCTAATATCCAGTCTCCTATCTAATCGCGTTGTAAAGATCCTTGATCGCACTGTAATCTTCATTGATTCGTCTGTGCCCACGCAGAAAGCAGGGATTACAATTTTTTCAGACTCTTTCCTGGCGTTTTTCGGTGCGCGTCTCGGTTTACACACGGGTCATTTAGCAGAGCTTATGGCAATTGGGCTTGCACTTTTAAAAGTTCCCAGCGATCAGTCTAAAATAACTTGTCCATCACACACTTTTTGTTTTACTTTCACTGAAGTCAGCACGGAGTGCTCTTTTGAGCCGCTCACTACGTTATTTCATACCGGGATGGGTGAAATACGCTTCATCTGCGTCCCCGGTCACAGCGGTATTTTCCAGAATGAAGCGGCAGACTTCGTGGCGAAATTAGATATTTATACACCTGTTCCATGTAAAATCTCTAATATCTTTCTTTTTGGTATGTCTCGTTTTCAGCACTATCAATGCATAGCCACTTTCTGCAATGATCCCTTGCTATCTACAGCTGAATACCAATATGTCATGTATTCATGGAAAGTTCGTTCATATCCATCATGGCAGTGTGAGGTAACGCTGACTCTCATGTGATGCAGGATCCCGCGCCTTAATCTTTACTTATGTACATGCGGGTTGAGCCCCACAAATCTTTGTGAGGCGTGCGGTGAGATTGAAAATATTGAACATTTCCTTCTCGCTTGCGAAAGGTTTGCACATCATAGAAGGACAAATTTAGAAATCCCAATAGCACAATAGGAATTTACGTTGTTGATTGCGCTTCTGCTCTCCTTCGCCGTGAGTGCGAAAGGATTTGCGTTGCCTCAAATATGTCAGTATTTACATAACTACATCACAACTACGGACAGACTGTCTTGCCTATTGTATTCTAAATTTAAAAACTTTTACAGTTTTGCTACGTATTTCTTTCCTGTCATTCAATTCTGATCTTAAATTTTAGTTTTTTGTTCATCCACAAATAAATTATTACTTTAATATTCTATCTATAGTACACATGGCAATCCATCCCGGCTAAACCCCTTCGTGGGTAGTGCATTTGTCAAGGTAGATAAAGAAGAGGAAGACACTGAAAATCTGCCGAATCCTCTGAAAACAAAACGCACAGCTCTTTTCTGTGCAGAGTCTAGTTTTTTGATGGCACACTGTTTAAAATGATTTCAAGCAACGCAAGCGTAATCAAGGATGGGGCAAACGAGTGTTTTATATGTCAGGATGTTTCTTAAGAAAAACGCGCAATGTGTGATGTAATTATCGTAGTATAATAAGGGTCTTGTTACAGTTGACATCAATACGCTTTGACCAAGACAGGTCGTGTCTTTGTTTGACATATATACCTGTATTTCTACACTCTGTGTACTTGAACTGAAACGCCGCATCCTTCTCTATAGCTTATCTTTAAAGTTTCTTGTGTACAATCTCACAGAAAATAAGAACAACTTACGGAGGCCAAATGCTAAGGGCCTAATTCTTAGGTGTTGTAAAGACAGAATGGCCGCCTGTCATATACATGGAGTATATATTTGTATATTTTTTTGCAAACGTAGGCAAGATGTTCAAAAGAAAAATGTGGTCGATATACTCTGATCGTGACTCAACAGTTGGGCTAAATATGGTTATATTCGAGTTCACGAAACAAAGTATATTTGGAGCACGAATAAACATCGCCTTTTAACAAGGACACAAAAGCGATATAGGGCCGCGTTAACAACCTGTCTAATGTTGTTGAGCCCCACAACGACCTATTTTTCTGGACACTGGGGTTGGCAACCTTGATCGGAATTTGGTTTCATTGGTACCTATGTGCGTCGGAACACGTCGCGATATTTTGGATATCGAATTTGTGACTGTGATGCAGCAGTTTAGTTCTTATTATCAGTCTTGTAAGGACCACCTGAGAAACTGTAGCACCCGATAGGCCTACTCGACTTCGACCGAGATCTTCCCGGATGCCCCTTCATTACCTGTCTACCGCCGCTTTTGTGGACCCAACATTTCGATTCACGTGATAGTCGAAGGTACCGATCTCAATCAATAAGCCTATCACAGCACTTGGGTATAAACGCTTAGGAAAAAGGAATCAAAAAACAAGCGGATGCTTCTCAATCATTCCAAGGAGTAGGACAATGTGGTGCAACGGCGAGGTCCATGCGAGGAAGCCAGAGACGAAATGGTAGCTAGGGCCGCTCATGGTACTACGAAAGCGGCTAGGAGGAAAAAGGTAGAGCGGTCGATCGCTATGAATCTTCGGAGGTTCCCGGAAGATGGCATCAAGGTGATTTTTAGGCCTCCTTGAGGTCTAGCCGTCATTAAACGCACGTCGGGCACACTGCTTAGTGAGGCCCTCGCCAAGGCTGGTCGGAGCAGGACAAATGGTGTGTGGACGGTAAGCTAGGTAGGGTGCTCTATCATTCCTTGGACTTTAGTCGAGGCGAGAAGGTAGCTTCAATTCGTAGTTTTAAACTCAATGACAAGGAGCATGAAGTGGTGGCCAATCTGTCTCACCGGAGGATTGTGGCCGAGGAGTTGCCCACGAGATCTGTGATACATTCACAGGAAAACATTTGTTCAAAGCATTCAGAAAGGATCCACAGAATCCAACGTTCGCTGGAGTTCGGCAGATGGGGATAATTTCCACTATTATCACCTTTTTGGGAGCCGAAGACCCAAGATTTATCAGGATTGAAGGCATACTTATGCCATGTCGGTTGCTCACAAAGAGATATCAAGTTTCCTTCAGATTTGTGGAACTTGGTCATCGCTCCGATGTATGCGATAGTGAAAAACCGAAGTGCCGTGGCTGTTGTGTAGTATCGTCGCCCGAAGATCATCAATGCACGCCCAAATGTGGCCCATGTTGAAACGGTCATCTAATGGGAGACAAACGCTATAAAGCGCTCTTCCGTACACTATACGGTATAATGAAGAGACCATGGGAAGCAAAATTAGCCGCGGAGGAGGCCAAGAAGTAGCAACAGGTCCACTTTAGTGGTCGCGATGGGCAGAGTGAGTTCCACACCCAGTCCCAGAGTAATACAAGAATTCGTTCCTTTTTGTTTCCGCAACTGCAGCCGCCGCCGCCTAAGATGATTATGGAGAGCTCATAACCCAAGTAACAGCGAAAGCCGCAGTAATAACAGCAGCAGCAGAAGCAGCCGAAACAGCCGCAGGCACCATCAATATTGATGACTAGTGACTCTCAGTACTCAGATGAAGTTCCTGCTCTACAAAAACCGAATGTGTTGTTACACGTTTTAGCAAGCAAAACACCAACACAGCTGCTACGCCCTCGTGCGAAGATAGTTCAACACTGCAGCAGCCATCTCATCCCTCCAACTTGACCGGAATCGTTCGCCGAGAGATAGAAGCTATGACGCCCGTTGCGTTCACTCCTCAGCCAGCAGATGCTACTATAGACTTAATCCAATCTGTCGTTCACTAAGAGTTCGCAATTGTGAGCCTCAGCGCGAACGTGGGCTTCAACTCTCGCCAGCCTGCCGCACAGCCCTCGCTCCAACCTAACATTCCCATCGTAACTGCTGCAGATCCTACCACGCCATTTACAACCCAACACCGCTACCGCAGCCAGGACGAATGGCGATTCTCTCATGACCGACCAATCTGCTTCATGTGTTCCCGTATCGGCCATATTTCTCGTAAATGCCGCAACCGTTGGGTTCCGCCAGCTCTACCTTGCGACTATCCTAATCTCAACGCCGACTATGGTCCACCCCCAAACCATCACCGCGATACGCGCTCTCGTGATTTTAACTCGTCAGCCCCGTCCATGTCCAACAGCTCACCGTCTCCTCAGACCCGGAAATGCCACTCGCCACAACATCGCCGTGCATCATCTCCCCATTTTTCTGGCTCTTTTCTGGAAAACTAATCAATGCAGCTCCCGGAGGTGAGGCTGCATTGACGACCCGAAAATCATCTGCTTACCCTCGCTCATTGTCGCAACCTTCTAGACATCTGTGTGGATGGTGCCCCTGTTAACTTCCCTTATTGACACTGGTGCCGAAATTTCAGTCCTGAGCTGATTGTTTTGTCGTCGTCTGAAAAAGGTTGTCACACCCGCCACTTCATCCGCCGAGGACTTATTAGCCGGGCAAATGGCGACCCATGCGGGGTTTCTCGAGGGAGCGGGCACATACATTTTCTGAGCTCACACAGCAAGCACGCCTTGCCCGTCGACTCTACCCCCTCCCCACCCCCAGCTGTCTCACTCCCAACAAATCCTCTGGAGGCGTCTTCAAACCCGAACGCTTCTCACCCCTCAACGCATATCCTACTACCGACCCGTTTCCCCTGAGTGCACTCTCTGTGGAGAGTTGCACACCACCTTGGACCACATTCTTTTCGGCTGCCCTGCCGATCCTCCCCCGCAGGGACAGCCCGTCATCGGATCATGGGAGGAATGGGAGGCCCTCCTTACGTCGCAGGACCTGGACATACAACTTCGCTGTGTGGACTGGGGTGCCAGTGCCAAGGCCCTACGTGACCTGGACACATGCGCGTAATCTGAAAGCCGTGCGGTGGCCCTGGGCCCTTGAAGGGTCCAAACTCCCTCGTTTAATAAAGTTTTTTCCTCCTCCTCCTCCGCCTTTCGTGTCGGCGGTGGAAGCATCGCTGCCGTCGTTGGACTGTGCACTTCGCGCGTGAGTATTTTCGGTCTTCACTGTCATCGACCACTGCCCTCATGATGTCATCCTCGCCATCGACATTTTAACGGCCCATTCTGCCCTGACTGATTGCTCCTCTGCCCGTCTGCGCTTAGACCTGCCCTGCTGCTTCGAAAACCTCGATGCCAATCCCCGTCTCCAATCCACCGAATTTCTTTGTCTACCACCCGAAACTGCTATTTATGATCCGCTGGCCCCGTTTCCCAAAGTTCCTGACTGCCCATACTTCACTTACCCAATTACCGATGTCGTTCTCCGTCGCAACGTCATACTCACACTACATCATACCATCGTGACTGTCACTGCTAACCGCGCCTATCTTGCCATCCTTAACTTCAGCCGCTCGGCCAAAGTTTTACCCAATGGCATCGCACTCGCTGATCGATTTCCTTTGGCAGAATGCGAAGTTGCTGCTCTAGCACCTCAGCATCTGTCGGAGCAGCATATATTGGATCCTTCCCATTGGAACCTCTTTTCAGGCATGATAGCCGCGGATCTGCCAGATGACCAAGCCACAACTATCTCCGACCTTTTGCTGTCGTAGAGTGATATATTTGATTTCGGGGATCGACTGTTGGGCCAAACATCCTTTGTGACCCACCGAATATATACGGGTGACGCCAGCCCCATCCACAGACGGCTTTTTCGTGTCTCCTTTACTGAGCGGCATGTTACACAGAAAGAAGTTCACAAGACGCTGACACAAAATATAACTCAGACTTCCTGCAGACCCTGGGTTTTCCTGTCGTATTGGTGAAAAAGAAAGAACAAAGCTGGCAATGTTATGTCGACTATCGCCACCTCAATCAAATAACAAAGAAAAATGTTTACCCTCTTCTGCAAATTGTTGCGCTTTACTGCTTGCATGATGCCAGCTATTTTTGTTCCATCGACATGCGTTCAGGCTACTGGCAAATTGCTGTAGACAAACGGGATCGAGAGAAAACCGCAATTGTAACCCCCGACGGACTATCCATTCAGTGTGATGGCGTTTAGACTCTAACGCTCCTGCGACATTCGAACGCATGATAACTCGCTCCTCCGTGGCTTCAAATGGACAGCATGTTTATGCTACTAGAGGACGTCGTCGTTTTCTCTTCCACGTTCGCAATTCACCTAGATTGACTTTCTACTGTCCTGGCCGTTTTCCGCCGCGCCGGTCTTCAACTGAACGCCAAAAACTGCAGCTTCGGCCAGCGCGAAATTAAAGTCCTGGGTCATTTGGTTGATGTAAATGGCGTGCAGCCCGACCCTGACAAAGATCGAGCCGTGCGCAAGTTCCCTAGCCCGCGTAGCTCAAGTGACGCAAGCCTTTGCTCCTACTTCCGCCGCTTTTATCGCAAATTCGCAGACATCGCTCGTCCGCTTACCCCTCTTCTGCAATACAACTTACCTTTCACATGGGGTTCAAGCTTATGCCTTCACGACACTTTTTCCGCCCTCACCACCCTACCTGTTCTGGCGCACTTCGATCCTTCTGCACCTACCGAATTGCACGCCGACGTTAGCGGCCATGTTATTGATGCTATCCTTGGCCAGTACCAGCATGGTTCTTCATGCGTCATTGCATATGAAAGCCGTCTGCTTTCGTCCTCTGAGCGCAATTATTCAATTACAGAGCGGGATTGCCATGCACCTGTTTGGGCGCTGACCAAATTCCGTCATTATTTGTTTCGGTGGTCCTTCTGCGTAGTGACAGGCTATCATGCTTTGTGTTGGCTGTCCTCACTTAAGGATTCCACTTGCCGCTTACGTCGTTGGACTTGCGAATACAAGAGTAGGAATTTACAGTGGTGTGCAAGCCCGGCCACTTACACCAAGACGCTGACTGCTTGTCCCGCCATCCCTTTGATCCTCCCGATTTGTCCGACCATACTGCTGACGCCCATCTCTGACTTTATCAATATCGGCTCCGAACAGCGTCGTGATCCTGCCCTGCAACGAATTATAGACCAGCTGGGCAACAACCCCGATCCTTCGGCTAGCATGTTTGTGCTCCATAACAAGACATCATACCGACGAAATATGCGAGCATATGGCGTGGACCGTTTACTGGTCATTCCGACTGATCTGCGCTCTACTGTCCTCGCCCAACTTCACGGCGGCCCCTACAGCAGGACAATTCGGAGTATCTCGCGCGTACGACAGTGTGCGATGCCGATTTTTCTATCCTGCTCTCTACCGCTCTGTCTGCCGCCACGTCGCTGGTTGTGAGCTGTGTCAGCGCCGCACGACACCCTCGCTTCAACATGGTGGGCCCCTGCTACCAATCCCAGTGCTGAATCAGCTATTTTCCCCTGTGGGCTTCGATCTTCTTTAGCCTTTTCCGACGTCGACTTCTGGAAACAAATGGATTGCTGTGGCGACTGATTATTCCATCCAATATGCTGTAACCAGGGATATCCTCACCACCTGCGCCTCCGACGTTGCCGACTTTATTCTGCATGACGTAATCTTGATTTGTAGCGCTCTACGTCAACTGCTCACAGATCGGGCCGCAGTTTCCTTTTTAAAATGGTTCATGACCTTCTCCGCTCATGCACTAATCGTCAAGCAATTCACCACGGCCTACCATCCGCGAACGAATGGTCTTACTGAGCGCCCTAATCGTCTGAAACCCTAATATTCAAGTTCTCTTGTGGAGGGCGCACAAGGAGGGTGCATCTCCTGCGTGGGGAATACGGTTACGGTGCTCACTATCGAGATGACGGCGAGGTGCTGTTGTGGTTAGTGAGGAAGACGACGCTCAGGCTAAGCTGGGCTCGTTCTGATGGTTTGTGCGTCTGAAAATTACCTAGCGTTTACCGCTAGGTTTACCGCTGTGTATTTTCCCCTTCACAATATATATATATATATATATATATATATATCCCACCGTGGTGACACAGCTGTTGCGGCCTCCACTACTGTTCCAAGGCGCCGTGTGCTGTGCGATGCCACTGCGCGTTAAAGAACCCCAGGTGGTCAAAATTTCCGGAGTCCTACGCTGCCCCGTCTCTCACAGCCTGAATATCTTTGGCACGTTAAACTGAATATCTTTGGGACGGAATTTTCGGGATCGCCTGCCTCACATATCCCGTTCCTCTGAGCAGGCTTCGACATCATGTTAGAGGCAGAGACCGCGTGTTCTTGACGCGGGCAGTGCACAGCCAGCCAAAATGCAAAAGCGCATACCGCAGCACGCCCGCTGAAGTTCGGTCTGGGAAGGTTCAGCCTTTCGAGCCTCTCTCGCGGCCACTCTGCGAAAGCGTCTTGTGTTTCACAGAGCCCGTGATCGACGCGTCGTTCTCGTCATCTGTACGGCGGCCTCTACCGATTAATTCAGCCTTCCTTCGACGCCTCATCTAACAAGAAAACAATGAAAATTCCTTCTTTCCACAGACTGTTGGTTATTCGTATATTGTTCTCGCTTTTGTGAAATGTTGAAATGACAGTATTTTACGGTGTGTTTTCTACGTAGCCCTTGCCCGTACTTATTATATCTGGAATACTTGCTTTGTTATCTTTCGAGCCATCTTTTATCGCAGTGTTTTGTTCGTTGTTGGGTTTTCCTCTTGTCAATTACCGAGTCGTTTGTATCACTATCGTGTCGTGGCGTTTTATTTTCTTATTTTACTCTAATATTACGCAGTGTAATTTGGACTGCTGTCTATAAAAATTCGATTGTTTGAAAAAGAGAGTCACCTTCTTGAACTTACTCCTCAATCATACACCAACTACTCCACGGGTTGACCAGCCTAACATTTAAATGTGTTCTCAAACCTCATAGAGAGACGACGGGTAACCGTAAAGGGGATCTCGCACATCACTTGTCCATAAAAGCAGATGTTTGTCACATAATTGGCGTCCGCGAACAGGAGTGGTCAACAAGTGTCGGTGATAGAGGGAGGAGTAGGTGCAATTTTTTTAGTGTTGTGTTCTAGTACTGCTTAACCCTTCCCACCTAACAAGGGCGAATAAGAGTTAGAACGACTTGTTGAGCATGGCCTAACGTTTTGCTTTGAGGGTCAAGATCTGCTCAAGTGGGAAGACCAGGAGCGAGATCGTCGCAGAGTGGAACGCAATGAGGAACGTGTGCGACGGAAAGAGAAGTTTGATTTACGGATGGAGGAGATGGAAAACGTAAAGGTACTAGAGTCGCAGAAGGCCCAACTCAGGGTGGCGGAGATGGAGAAAGAAAAGGAGCTGCTGATGATCCGACGTGACCAACAGAATGGTGCGGCAACCGACGCCAGTAACACCGGAGAGACAAGGTCAGAAATGGGGGAGGGTCAAGCAAGCCCGCACAAGCTGATGACGGTTTTAATTGAGAGCAGAGACGACGTTGACGCTTACCTCATGCGCTTTAAGCGTTTCGCTGAGTCAGATTTGGCCTCGTGATCAGTGAGCTAGAGCGCTTAGTCTGTGTTTTAGCGGCGAAGCACACAGCGTTTTAGTCGCATGTGTGCATCCGAGGGCGTGGTCTACAACAAGCTTCGTCAAGCACTCATGATTCGCTTCCGTATGAAAGAGGAATGGTTCAGAGAAAGAATCAGGTCTGCCAGTCCCCGGAACGAGTAAATGCGTTCACCATTCCTGACGCGTCTAAAGAACTTCCTAGACAGATGGATAGAGCTCTCGGACAACAAGAGTACGAGAGTACTGTCGGTGCAGTAATTTCGGCTGAAGAAGACACAGAAGCTGGAAAGATAGAGCCTCCCAGACGCAGTCTGTCGGCGATGTACACAGTTCCAAGAGGCTGACCACCATAGAGCAGAACGAAGCTAAGAAACTTCTGCAACATTACGAAGCTATATTTTCGGACCTTCCGGGAAAGACCAAACTGATTGAGTACCAACTGAAGTTACAGAGTGACAGGCCGATAAATATAAAACAATATCCCCTACCGTACGCTTTCAGACAGGCATTTGCATCGGACGTAGAAGACTTGCTCCAACGTCCGGGTCACCACTGTTGCGATGGAGCACCAGAGCAAGATGACCAGCTTGGCAGGCTTCTCACTCTGAACTGCCCGTGCCGTGCCTGCTCTCCGAGCACGCGCTGTACATTTTTATTTTCCTCTAACACTGATCTCAGCGCCTCCGCTTTATAGCGTCGGCGGGCGCTATAACATCATTGAGGATTCCGAGTTGCCCTACAACTCCCTTGTGATCGCCGTACTCACGCCTGACGGGACTCAACGATCATGCATTGACGTCTGGAAACTAAATGAAAACATCGCAGACGACGCCGAGCCTTTACTCTGTGCGGACGACAACATCACCTCAGTAGGGCGCAGGAAATTCTATTCCCAGGTGAACGCATCTAAGGTATATTGGCAGGTACCGTTGTCGCGCGATTCAAAGATGCTGACTGCTTGTACAATTGGCACAGAGCGCTTTCAATTCCGATATATGCCCTTCGGTATTACGACGGCGCCAGATATTTTTACGAAGTTGATGCGGAGCATCTTGGCCGATATTCCCAACGTGCCATACTACATCGTTGCAAGTGGGACATGCGAACCGCATCGCCGAACATTGTACGAGGTCCTCGCTATAATTGAGGCGGCTGGTCTCACCATTACACCACTCAAATGCGAGTCAGAATGGAACCTGTTGTGTTCCTGGGCCACCAAATTGCGTCCGGAGAGTTGTCGTCCCTCACCAAGACCATACAGAAGATAAAAGAAGCTTCACGTCTGACAACAAATAAACAAGCGCGACCCTTCTTTGGACTCACGAATTACTACCGAGATTTATTTCCAAACTATGGTGACCAGGCCTATACTCTGTCAGATCTAACACGGAAAGGTCAACCTTAAAACGTGAGCTGGGGCCCCCAGCCGGAACGGGTTTTCAAGAACTTACGGGAAAAACTGGGTGAGGCACCGATTCTGGAATGTCCAGATTTTGACAGGGAATTCTATTCCTGCGAACGGATGCTTCTGATAGAGGTGTTGGGGCCGTTCTGCTTCAATTGCATAATGAATCCTGCGTCCAGTTGCCTACGCTAGCCGCAAGGTGCTCCCTCGAGAGGTAGCCTATTCAACCCTTCAGAAAGAAGCTTTAGCACTGGTTTGGGGAATCGAGAAATTTCAAGTTTTCTTTTACGGGAGGTTTCTCGCTCAAACGGATCACCAGCCTTTGAAGTTGATAAAATAAACAAAATCTGCGAACAGCCACTTTCTTCGGTGGACTATGAAGCTTCAGAAATGCAATTTACGTGTGACGTATATAAAGACAGCAAGAACGGAGCAGATTACATAAGCCGGCTGGAATAATTGTTCAGCTTGCTCTGTTACCTAGCTCCATTAGGTTGGTTGGCGTAATGAAATCGTACAAGATGTATCTGTCTATTTGTGCTTGCTTGATTGTTATTAGTGATCTGTGACTTGTGACGTGCAAAGGACATGACTGACGAGCTAGAATGTTGTGGTGCTGTGCGGGTTCTGATCAGTATGCTTATGGTTCGCGTCATCAACCGTAATCAGTGAGGAACAATCTTCAGTGCATCGAACAGATTCAATCTGCTGAACCCCTCTGCGGGGCGCAATAACGTCTTTCTCGGGGCTTGTGGATGGCTAGAATATTCGTAGACAATCTTCAGTGGGGGGCAGTGTCACCAGATTCCTCACCTATAGAGCGGAAGTCGCGGGATCTCCTGCCTCACACATGGAGCGGAACTCACGGGATTTCCCCGTTCCTCTGAGCAGGCTTCGAAATAATGTTGGGGGCCGCAACCACGCGTTCTTGACGCGGGCACCGCGCAGCTAGCCGATAATATAGAACCGCATACCTCAGCACGGCCGCCGCAGCGTGCTCTGCGAAGGCTCCGTCTTCCGGGCTCTTTCGCGGCCGCTCTGGGAAAGCGTCTTGTGTTTCACCGAACCCGCGATCAACGCATCGTTCTCCTCATCTGTGCGGCCGCCGCTACCGATCAACGCAACCTTCGTTGCCTGATCTAACAAGAAACCGTGAGAATTCCTTTTTGCCACAGTCTGTTGGTTAATCGAATATTGGTTTTGCCTTTAAGTAATCTTGATCTGACTTAGTATTTTGTGCTGTGTTTTCTATGTAACCCTTGCCTATACCTATTATATCTGGAATACTTACTTTGGTATCTCTATAGCCATCTTTTATCGCAGTGTTTTGTTCATTGTCGGGTTTTCGTCTTGTCATTTAGCAAGTCGTCTTTTATCACTATCGTGTCGTGGCGGTTTCTTATTTTCGTACTGTATTATTATGCAGTGTAATTTAAACTACAGGCTCTAAATATTGAATTGTTTGTAAGAGAAAGTGACCTTCTTGAAATTATTCCTCAATCTCACACTGACACACATAATTCACAGGTTGATCGTCTAACTTTTAAATGTGTTCTCAAACCTCATAGATTGACGACGGGTAACCGTAAAGGGGATCCCGCGCCTCTGTTGACCTATCTATTCATACATCTATCTATATATTGTAACGAATACAAGGCAGCAAAAACTGAACGGATCAGTTCCACCAACTGCACTTAGCTTCGTCCTCTTTTCCCGCGGTTCAGAAAGGTACGCGGCAAAATATACATAAATCTACTTATCTATCTACCTACCTATCCATCCATCCATCTGTCTACGCGTCTATCTGTCCGTCTATGTATCAATATATATATATATATATATATATGTGTGTGTGTGTGTGTGTGTGTGTATGTGCGTGCGTGTGTGTGTGTGTGTGCGTGCGTGTGTGTGTGTGTGCGCGTGTGTGCGTGCTTGCGTGTGTGTGTGTGTGTGTGTGTTGTACCGTTGTTCAGTGCCTTGGTTGTGTCGTTGAAAATGAAAAACTTAAATGCTGTTCCGTTCTCCTGACGTCGCTTATGCTGGTACTGGTCGTGTTTCTTCAAAGCACACCAAGAATTTAAAGAACTGGGATTCTATACATACATATATATATATATATATATATATATATATATATATATATATATATATATATTATTTGTGTGTAGGGGCGAAACACGGCCAGGAAAGTGACGTCAGGAGTGCGGAACAGCAATTCATTTTTCCTTTTCCAAGAACACAATCCAAGCACTATAGAGTAGCCTTTTTAACGGTGTCTATTTGTGTGCACACTAATTGGCGATGCATGCTAATTTGACTGCCACGAAAATATTCTATACGACCTCTCCGAAATGCTTATTGGTGGCCATTCGTAATTCAGGATTGGCTTTCTGAATATTGTTTTGTGCCGGGTGCATCAAAACATACGAGCCTGCAAATTTGAGTAATTCAACGACCCCTTTGGGCGACTACCTTAGTTGTATCGACCTCAGATAGGCTCGAAGAGAAATAAATTCGTTTCCCTTGGAAATATATGCACTGTCTAAGTAAAAATAAAAAAGAATTACGCAAAAACGGTTCTCTAAGTAGAAGCCTCGGTGTCGCTCTATATGGATGTGTGCGACATTGCGGCAAGAGATTCTGCATTAATGGTACCCAGTAACAATCCATGCCTGGTGTGGCTCGAGTACAGGTATTCCAAAGGATGTCTTTCCCTTCACGGATGCCACTTAACGACCGATGAGTGCGTACAGGCCGTCCTCGGACAATTTTATCACGAGGCGGAGCAGGAGCGCCAAACGCTCGTATAAATTCTCACACGCGCGAGGCCGATAATGCGAACCAAATTCAACAGAGCCCCATTTTACGATATCATGGATTGAATAGCGGAGATAATATTTTTACGTGGTGGCATGACAAGCGATGGAACACGGCGACACAACAGAAACAAAACGACGTAATGACATGAGGATGAAATTGCTTTATTGGCCAGCGGGCCTGGGGCGAGCGCTCCGCGCCGCGCCACTGCCTGCTTCGTCATCTTCGTAGCATTACTCGGGGCCACCGAGCGATCGTCCCGATCGATTGCTAGAAATCCAATGCATCAATCCAATGCTAGAACTCCAATGCAACACAGACACAGGATTGGGACATGAAGCGCTGGACACCACAACGAATGCGAAGATGGGAAGAATGCTTGCACCGGAGCATCAAGTCCGATCTTCACCGTTTGCCGAAGGCCAAGGCTCATGGACACGCCGAACGACTTGGGCGGGGGTGCTGTCTTCGCTCGAGTGCTCGTGAGGTCGCTTCGTCGTGGGGTCAGTAGGGTCGGCTTTGGGCTCTTCCTGGTCGGCGTGTGTTGTGGTCAGGGTTGGGGACGAGGCTGGGGACAGCGGCTGGTGCGGTCTGAGCAAAAAGTGCTGGGGCAGAGCTGGGCGATGATCTCCACGGGCGTTCGGCAGATGAACCCGGCGTACGGTTGGCTTTGACGGTTAAAGGCGAGGACGGGGATGAACCGCACCTCCAACCAAATGTTACGTGGTGGCATGACAAGCGATGGAACACGGCGACACAATAGATACAATATTATTATTTGTAAAAATGACTCTCAACGCAAGCAATAGAGTCGGGGCGTTTATTGTTTTGTCTTGTATGAACAGGCGAGATAATCCATTGTATATGATATAATTTGCGTTCGTTGACTAGAGTAGTGAATGCAATTCATGCCTTCTAAGAAAAATGTCCGTCGGTCTCATCTGAACCCTAACGGCTTGACCTTTCGTGGTGCTGTCTTCAGCAAATAATGATGACGTCTTTAACTGAACAGAAAGAGTGCACTTCTTTGCTTTGTTTTCACACAGCGTAGCTATGTACAAACCGTCATCGCTGCGTCAATGTTAGACTTAATCCGGCCAATTGTGTTCTGCTGTTCTCTGGATAAAGAATGAATTTTTGGAAGACTAAACAAACTCACTACTGCTGTGAAATGTATCAACCTACAAGCTCTGAAATAACTTTCTACTGTTTGGCTGTAATTTGCTAATTGTGACAAATTTAAAACAAGCGATGAACACGTACCAACAAAAAGTGTTCATACCATACTACACCAAAACCATTTTTGAAAATAACAAGCGGATCGGTGCCTATTTACGGTGAACCAACGTGCCGCATGTTATTGCTTTTCTTTTGAAGCATATAGAATTTTGCTTTCGTGGCCGCACGCGCTTTGTTGTTGCAAGCGCAAGCTTTACGAATATAATGGATCAAAGGACCGGCTGTGGAATTGCGGAAAATGGGAGACATTTCCTGTTTCGAAGCCTATTTTTTATTAATCAGCCTTCAAGTAATTTTTCCCTCGAGAGCGAGAGTGCCATGTTTCTTTCAACCCTGGCCTATGACCAGCATTTACCTCTGGAGGCCTCAACAATAAAATAAAGGCTTTAGCGGCATTTACTGCCAACGGATGTTTGAACACATTTGAGTTCAATGGTCCTACAGCCTTGTGGAATACTCTCTAAATCTTTGGATCTCATTATTATGTAAATTCTAGTAGGATAAATACTGGAGATATTTTTCAAAATGGGCAGTTTTCCCAGTCGCGTCTGTGCTTTTTTGCGTAAACAAGTATAATATGCTTTATGCAGACAAGCATAGCCGCGATTCTACCCGTTTCATCCAAGTGCGGTCAAATAAAAAACAATACTACATTTGCACCCGACATGAAGAGATGCACCAAGGCCCGCTCTATATCTAACGACATGCAATTTTTTTTATGGCCCAAGAATCAATCTGGGAGCGCTTGAGTAGTTTTACTCAATTGAGATTGCAAACGGATGGCCATCACCAAGTCTTATGAAAGGCAAACAATCCCTGTGCTGTCCAAACAAAGTATCGGCTTTGGAGCTTCGCGACACATCACTACAAATTTTTTATTCAGTTTACCCACATCCAAACTCAAGACTCCTCGCCAACTAAAAACTCTTTACTATTGACATCGTCTGAAATGTGCACATAAAATGGCTTGCTCTAAGGTTTCGGTGAAATTAACAGTCCGTATTGTGAAAAGCATGTCTCGATTGAAACTCTGGAACATATCCTACTTGAGTGCACTGCGTACGCTAACGAGCGTGCATACTGTGAGGATAGCATGGAGAAGCTCTCCCCAGTGCATTTAACAATGAACAGTGTTTTAGGTCCCTTAGCCTGCCCTAGGTAACAGAGACTCGTGATGAACGTTTTATTTACATATTTGAAAGACACTGGACACCTTGACAAACTATATATTCACCTTGCATGTTTTCTTCGGCCATTTTTCAAAGCTGTGAAATTTATAAACACATTTGTCGGATCATAGATGTCATTATTTCATTTTGTATCACTACTCCACGAAGCACCTTAAGACGTATATAATGGCCGTGTTTTATCTCCCCCTACAGTTCTAATATCTCCCTTACCATTCTTTTTCAATCTTTCCTTCCCGAAATTCGCTTCCTACACAGAGTAGCGTGCCAGCGAAATCAAAACACCGTCAAAATTCTATGTCTTTTCATTAAAGAGTCTCTTTCTCTCTTTCTTTCTCTGCTATGAAAAGCGTGTAAAAGGACGCACGTGTTCTCAGCAGCCTACATCGAAGACGAGGTTGTCTCCGCCTCGTAGCTGGGACTCGCGTCAAGCGAAGACCTCTGCAGAATCACCCAAGTGTCCACCATTCATACATGCCATCAACAGAGGGTAGTATGCATAATTTATACTATGTTTAATGTTCCCGCTCAGCTGGGTTGTTAATAATTCAGAAGACTATTTAATCAGGACGACAGTCAGAGTGTCAGCAGAAAGCTTCGCTCAGGAATAACACGGCTGTCTTTCACATAACGTGATCTAAAGAGTGCGTTAGGATAAAAAAGCGTGTAACAAGGTCTAGATCATTAGGCTCTTGAACTGGCATAAATGTCCGCGTATAAAACATGGTAACCACTTTCACTTTATTTCACCGTACACGCACAGAAGATTTAAAAAAAGCTATATGTGGCGAGGAACGGGGGAAAAAAGCTGTGTGCTATGCAGCTTGACCGGCCCCGCCTCTCCTTAAAGTTGTAAACAGGAAAGTAAAAAGAGCTCAAGAACATAAAAGGTTGAATGTACATCCAAGACTAGGGGAATGCTAGAAACAAAGAAACGCAGAACAATATCATGTAGGGGCTTGACATTAACATTAACTCGACCTCTATGTTTTCTGAAAGAAACCGCAATTTCAAGGACTTGTTTGTGGCACTCCAGTGAATTATATAATGACTCAGATATTTGAAATTCAACTCTTGGCACTAAGTGAAGTCCATCGGTGTATATACAATCCATCTGTGGCTAACTTCCCTGTCAATCACTTTAAATGTATTTACAGCACTCGAAAATTATCCGATCACGTTAACACAGTGTGGGTGTCTTCGTTTTCGTGTTTATCGTTTCACTGGCTACATTTGCCCTCGTTACAATATGAAAGAAACGCTATACCGCGTTAATTTTAAATAATCTGATACGTCATAAGGGCTTTTATATCGGGAGCATTGAGCACTAATTACGTTGTTAGAATATGTGTGCATGTTTAATTTAAACTTGTACTGTCAGAAAGCGCTGTGACCAAGTGATCGACAGGAGTGTTTCTTCTTTCACGGAAACATTCTCTGAAAGAATGGGTCGAGCTACTATCGAAAGTAACTTGGCAGAGAGTGCACGTTACTTGAGTAGAGGGGTGTCATTGAATCTTAACTTTGCGCAGTCATGCAAGAACATTGACGCGGCCCATTGTGATGCAGCTTTAAAGAAGTGAAAACTTAACTTCAGCTATGTAAATCATCATTCATTTCAGCAGCAGCGTTTTTCAAACTGTTCGTTTTTACATCAACCCTATCGAAACGTCCACCAGCCATGGTCAGATGTTTTCATCAGAGTAGAAATTCAGATACGGTTCTGGATTGCACGGTCTCATGTACCTGGCCTGGAGTGTCCGTGCTAGTGTGTCGATGTTGATGTATCTGTGCTGGCGTGTATATGCTGGTGCTACCGCTTTAATCTACCCAGGCTAGTGCTTTGACGGAACAGCCCTGATGCGACTGGTGTAACTACCACATAAACCGTAACATATATGTCGACATTTTTTTCTTGAAAAAGCAGGCTAAAGTGGTTCCTTGGCAGAATACAGGCACACTCTGGTAACATGTTACGCGGCTGCCCAAGAACTCACAGCCAAAGCCGTATCAATATTCACCTGTTGCTAGATTTCCTATATTTTTGTAGTACCTGACATATATGTTCTCGCGTGCGGTCTTTTTTTTCAAATTATAATAGTATATAATGCCTCTGCATGAATTAACAGCGGCAGATGGATCTCGTTTACAGCGGCTTTCCAGAAAAGGTTGGCGTTCTCTAAAGCGAATGGTTACATGACCGCTTTGAAAGCGACAGTTGCGAGCTCCAGAAAACTATGTGGCAACGTAGTCAAGATCAGCTGGTCGAGGGCAACTATTCAAAAAATCCTGCGTAAGCAATGCATTTGATGCAACTAGATTACACTCTGTGGGCGGTGGAGGCCAGCCTAGAAACCTCTTCCGTTGATGCTGCTTAAGTTTGGAGCGATACTGCAGCTCCGGTGATGCTGGGACACAGCCGATATTGGAAATATATCCGCGTTTTCACTAGTTTACTTGTTCACATGTTTTTCTGTATAAGTTAGTATGAAATATTCTTTTCCCTTGTAAAATCTCTGTGAGATGAATAGCTGAGGGAACCACGGCCACTATTTGAAATCAAATCCTCCAGATGCTAGATAAGTCCTGAAAATAAAGCCAACATTCCGAAGATATGATATAGCATTTTAGAATGACATCCGCTCGATATTTTCTTGCTTTGTTCTTTTCATTTAATCAGTTATTTGCAGCAAAATTGTAACCATTCATTATCTTCTCTTGAAAAATCCAAGTGCACTTGTTGAAAAGTTTGCCCCTTTTCTAGGAAACCTCGATATAGTCAGTAAAGACATTGTTGAAAGTAGCGCTTACAACTGGCCTAGGGCTATTGATAATTACCCCCCTTTGGTAGTACAGTCTTATCTGCACTCGAATGCTGTTCCCAAGGATGCGGGATTGACGCCTGGCGGTCGCAGCCGCTTTTCGATGGAGGAGAAAGGCTAGGCGCCCGTGGGCTGTGCGATGTCAGGGCACGAGAAGACACCCTCTGGTAGAACTTTCTGAAGGCCTCCAAAACGGCGTCTCTCATAGCCTGGATCACTTTGGGACGTTAAACACCATAAACCAAACCATTTATTGAAAATGTGGCCCGCCGCGGTGGTAGTAGTTTAGATGCTTGTGTACTGTGCCGGATTTCCCCGTGGCCAACCTCGCCCGCCGGCGGCCGCGTTTCGTTGGAGGCGACACGGATATGCATGCATCTGTGTGCTGAGCAATGTAAGTGCACATTAATGATCACCAGGTGGTAAAATACTCCATAGCCCTTCAACACGGCTCGTATTTCTCTCTCTCTCCACACCACTTTCACATTCCTCCCATCCTGTATGGCGCGCAGGTTTCCACTGAAGTGTGACAGTTACTACGCTATTTTTTTCCAGTGAGCCATTTAATATTTTTAATATATTATTATTATTACTATTAAAATGAATGCGCACAAATCTGAATAAATTAAACAGTTAACAAGATTGCTTTATTGCATAGTATACAAATTATAATAATAATAATTGGTTCACAGGAAAGGAAAGGCGCTGTGTCAGTATCAGTTGCTTCGTGGACACCTGAACTGTACCGTAAGAGAAGGAAGGAAGGCGGGAATGAATGTGGAAAGAGAGAAAAGGGAGCCTAGTGGAAGGCTAGGGAGTAATTTGGACCACATGGGGATTTTTAACCTGGTTTGGTTTTGATCAAATATTTTAGGGAAATTTGTTATAAGGGAGTAACTACTCATCTAAGGAAAGCTATCTTTTCCTTTGTAGCCGTATGGCTGCGCTTGGGTGGATGCCAATGAGTAACTACTCCCTTACTACAAATTTACTACACCTTGCGGGTTTTCCTCTAAAATATTCGATCAACACCATTTCCACTTAGACTTATAGATCAATTCGCTCTCGCCCTACCGTCTGATCTCCTGACCGTCCTGGTTCGCTCAGTAGGTAGAGCGACTGCCCCGGAAAGGCGGTGGTCCCGGGTTCGATTCCCGTATAAGGACAATTTTTTCTTTAACTACGAAGTTTCTGAAGAAGCTGTATAGCTTTCCTTTGTAGCCGTATGGCTGCGCTTGGGTGCATGCCTATGAGTATTTACTCCCTTATCATGGGATTGGTTTTGGTTTGGTGTACAGGCGTCTACATTCATAGCCTAGGTCGCTTTGCGGTTTCGAACAGCGTAGATCAAACCAGTAATTAAAGTTCATATTTACAAAACTGCATAGCCCGCATGGTTAGAAAGGTTTACTTAGTTTATTGTATACAACACCTGGTTTGGTCGGGTTTGGTTTGGTTTATAGACTTTAGTGTCCCAAAGAGACTCAGGCTATGAAATCGTATTGTGGAGGCCTAAAGAAAGTTTTATCATCTTGGGTTATTTACTGTCCTCTGACATAGCACAGCACACGGAAGCCTAGCTTTTCCAATCCACTCAAGCCAGACCAGGAGTTGGAAACCAAATCAGGTATTTTATACTGGACCACCGGTAAATTTGGTTAAATATGTGAGCTGTGTAGTTTTGTGCACATGCATGTCTGGTTTGGTTTGGTTTATACCTTTTAAAGTCCCAATGAAATCCAGGCTCTGAAAGACGGCACCATGGATGGCTACGAATATTTAGATCACTTGGGGTTCATTACCGTGCACTGAATTCGCATAGCACATTGGTGCATTTCTTTTCGTCTCAGCCGAAAAGTAGCCGCCACGGCCAGGTTATATGTTCGCTTGAATACTTGTACAAAAAACTGTTCTGTGTAATAGCTAATCTTGAAAATAAATGAAGTCGGGCACAGTACTGAAAGCAGCAGGCAAACAAGGTAGCCAATGTCAATTCACATCTGGTTGCTCGTGTTACCGAAGGCTGCACGGAAATATGATATTTATGTCTCGGAAAAAGAAAGGTTACAAAATGGGTAGTCCACCCCATTGTCAAAAGCAGGAGTAAACAGGAGATGCAAAATGACACAACTTGGTACTCGTAGATGACCAGCAGCGTCTCTTTCGAAATGACGTAGTTCCAAAACGGACGAAACAAAGAAAGAGGCAGACAGGACAGGAGCACTGGGGCTAGTTAGTTCAAAGGAACATGCCCCTCTCCTGTCTGTCTCTCTTTGAGTGTCGTCCGTTTTGGCGCTACATCTTTTCAAAGGAGCATGAAGCAACTAGCCCCTAGCAAGTATAATTCAGCACCGTTGGTTAATGTATCGTATTGGTTAATGTATCGTAGTTAGCCAATCTTAGAGCTTACTAATATAAGAGATGCATGCAGCCTTCTAAATATTCTTAAAAACAAACTGAAATGGATTATGAGATGAAAACAAAAGCCAAAAATGCAGACCGAGTCACATTATTTAACTTCTTGACAAGGCTACAGCTTCATTTTTTGCAGTTTTGGACATGCAGCTAGCACAAATCGAGAAAAGTAGAAATGCCCAATCAAACGAAGAAAAGAAATCACTTCTTTAAGCTAGCAAAGTGGTGCTGAAGGATAGACATCTACATCTTAGCAGTGGTTCTCGGGCATGGATGTGTCTGGGGCCTATTGAGATTCTGGAAGGGTGGTCTCGATGAGGAAGAAACTTGCACAGATTGCTGCCGCAGTTACGACAGCAGGTTGTGGGATTGGGATTCGAGGAAAGCCCTGATAGCGGCACCTGATAAGCCAAGCAATAAGACCTGTAGCAGACGGGTGTCAAGGGTGACGCGTCGGCGCCATAATGCATGCCGCTAGAAGGGAGTAGACTAGTCCCAACACCTCGCCGTTCACTCGGTGGTATGAGACACCAGAGACGTTTGCACTGTAGATATAAGTAGCAGCAAAACCAGAGTTCAAATTTCCTGGCTTGAATAAATTATGCAGACGCTCTTTCTCTCCTTCGCGTGGACGTACTCTCTCTGTTTTTATGCAAAACGTCAGCAGGCTTTGAACTTCCTTTTGTTTTCCATTGCAAGACCTGTGTCTAGCCAGGCAAGAGCTATCGGCGGCGTGCTGCATAACTAGAGCTTTGTCAACTGCCGCGAAGGTGTTGTGTACAACCCAGTTAGCACAGAATGTGGGGCCCCAGTAGGTCCGATGTAGGCAAGTGTGGCTGGGGCAACCATCATAAATCCTGCATCGGTTCCCGATGGGGCATATGTGGGCAAGCCCCATTTGGGCTTGCCCCTGTTCCTTCCGCACGGGTCCCATAGCAGCGTTGCTCGGGCTAATGCAGAGCACATTCCTGCAACCAGACCGCAAGGGTCCTTTGTCGAATATTTAAGGGCAATCCAACCTAAATGTAGGTTCTTTATGGAAAAGCCTTCATAGATCCGAAATGAGGCTGCCTCCTTAAAATATTTGTGGGACCTACATCGGCCGTAGTGGGAAAAAAATGGACATGCCCACATACTGCCCCAATCGGCCCCTTGTCGGTTACTTGAGGGCAGGTGAAATATGTATAAGAGCTCAATTTGGGCAAGCCCTCGTGAAGCCCAAATGAGGCAGCCTTAGCTAAACCGCTTTAGGTCCCACATAGGCTGTAATGGGGCTGGAAGGCGGGGGTGCTCGCATGATACCAAAATTGGTCCCTTGTGGGATATTTGAAGGCACGTGCAACCGCAGGTTGGCTCTAGGTTCAAAACCAACACCCAGCTCAATTGGGGCTGCCCGCACAAAACTGCTTTATATCCCACATGTGCCGTAGTGGGGGTGGAAGGCGGGCAGGCCTGCATGATACCAAAATCGGTCCCTTGTGGGGAATTGGGCGGCACGTGCAACAGCAAGTGGGCTTTAGGTTCAACAACAACACCAAGTCCAATTTGGGCTGCCCGCACAAAACCGGTGTAGGTCCCACATCGGCCGCAACAGGGCTAGAAGGCGTGCGTGCAATTGTGTAAAGATTCTTTCCAACATTTATTTGTATTAGATGCTGCCCTATATTACTATTATAGACGATTTCTATAACAGTTGTTGCCATGTTTAGTCGGTTAGAAATATTACGTGGCTTTAGTTCTCGCACTCATGCAAATTGCGCTAAAAATACTAATGAATACTGATTGCTAACTGTTGCTCCTAATGTGGTTGCTGTGGATAGCCTGCAATGCTAAGCACAAAATTACTATTCAGAGCACACATCTCCACACCCTGAACACGATGTACACGAAGTCATTTAGGCTAGATTAATGTTAAGAATTATTGTAAAATTTAATATTGGGGCTGTTTAGAAATGGCAGACATGCATAAAATAATTACTTTATTTGCGTAAATAATGATTGAGAAAACTTGGACAAGGGCTTCTCATCAATTTCCTGCGTCGGGCCCCTATGAGAATAATGTGGGCAAGCCCAAGTGCGGCTTGCGCTATAGAGCCAGCATCGGTCCTATGTCATTATCTGAGGGGCTAACGGAAATAAAAAAATAAATGTTCATCCAGAGCGGCTGCCCGAATCTGTGATTACGTCAGTCCCTCTTGCAGCACCCACATTGAGCCCACCGGGGCTGTCCTGCATTGCCCACATCGGACCCACCTTCATCGCCCACTTTGTGTTACCTTGGAAGATTATTTGAATAAGTGGTAAAGCGTAGGGGGAGGGGGGGCAGACAGCTCGATACCCCAATGAGAGTTTAAGAAAGTACAGAAATATGTCAGCAGCTTGTCGGCTCCAGGAAACCTGGTGACCCATTACTCTCGTTCAGGAAAGGATGCCACTCAACAGGTCCCAAGGGGTAATCATTGTGTAGTCAGGCTCGGCAAAAAGACGCTTTGAAAAGAGAGTTTAATGTGGCATATAAAATTATTTCGGGTCTAGAAGGGGAATTCGTAGTGTTCTGTCTAGTGCGCGCCGTAAGAAGGAATAGCTACAGCTTCGTTTGGCTAATAGCTGAAGAAGATAGGCAATATTCGTCATTTTTTTCATTTTTTTTTGTCTTTCTGAAGTTTCTTCCTAATTTTCTTCCTGAATTTTCTCATTTTTCTTCTTCTTTCTCATGTTTCCTTCTTCATACGACACATAAATAGCCAGTTGGTATTGAGCGCTTCACCGGTGTGAACGTATTGCTGCAATCTGTTGTGTGTATTTGTGTTTGTGAGTGACTATACTGCAGCAGAATTCATCAGTTTCATCTAACCAACTAGCCCGCAAGGAAGTACTACTGACAAATATCAGCAATACGGAAAGTTGAGCTAGTTGGTACATGATTGCAAATTAAAGAAGAAATTGGGCATAGGCAAAAACCAGATGTATGCGATAAGGGACAAGGCGGGCGACGTCATCCCAAATATGGAAAAGATAGTCAAAGTAGCCGAGGAGTTTTATACAGATCTCTACAGTAGCCAAAGTAGTCAGGACCGTAATGAGATTGGCGGTAGGAAAAAACAGTCAGACGTTCCACCAGTGACGAAGGACGAGGTCAAGAAAGCACTAGAAACTATGAAAAGGGGGAAATCAGCTGGAGAGGATCAGATAACTACAGATTTGCTGAAGGACGGGGGGGAAATCGTGCTAGAAAAACTGGCCACCATGTATACGCAGTGCCTGGTGTCGTCGACGGTACCGGAACCATGGAAGAATGCAAACATTATCCTCATTCATAAGAAAGGAGACTCTAAGGACCTTAAAATTTACAGACCAATCAGCACTGTCTGTTACGTATAAGGTATTTACTAAGGTATTCGCTAATAGAATCAGTGCAACCTTAGGCTTCAATCAAGCAAAAGATCAAGCAGGGTTTCGGAAACGGCACTCCACTATCGATCATATCCATACCACTAATCAGGTGATAGAAAAATGCTCGGAATATTACCAGCCCTTATACACAGCATTCATTGATTACGAAACAGCATTTGGGTCAGTTGAAACCTCCGCGTTGATGCAGGCATTGCGAAATCAGGGGGTAGACGAGCCGTACGTTAGTGCCGGAAGATATATATATAGTGGCTGCACAGCAATCATAGTTCTGCATGAAGAAAGTAACAAAATTCCCATAAAGAAAGGTGTTAGGCAAGGAGACACAATCTCCCCAGTACTATTCACAGCTTGTTTAGAGGAAGTATTCAGAGACTTGGAATGGGAGCAGTTAGGGATAAGGGTAGATGGAGAATACCTCAGAAATCTGCGATTTGTTGATGACATTGCCTTGCTAAGCTACTCGGGGGATGAACTGCAAATGATAATTGATGACCTAGACAGGAAAAGTAGAAAGGTAGGCTTGAAAATCAATATGCAGAAGACTAAGGTAATGCTCAACAGCCTCGGGAAGGAACAGCAGTTTACATTAGGTAGCAAAATACTGGAAGTAGTAGGCGAATATGTCTACTTAGGACAGGTAGTAACCGCAGATCCGGACCACGAAAAGGAAATAACAAGAAGAATACGATCGGGATGGAGCGCATTTGGCAAGTACTCGCAGATTATGACTAGCAGCTTACCGGTATCGCTCAAGAGGAAAGTATACAACAGTTGCATCTTGCCTGTACTCCCTTATGGGGCTGAAACGTGGAGGCTAACCAAGAGAGTTCTACTTAAGTTGAGGACAACCCAGAGGGCTATGGAACGAAAATTGGTAGGGGTAGCATTAAGAGATAGAAAGCGTGCAGAGTGGGCCAGCGAATTAACTCAAGTTTCCGACATTCTAGTGGAAATTAAGAAGAAATGGACATGGGCAGGACATGTAGTGCGAAGAGAGGGTAACCGATGGTCGCTGAGGGCAAATGATAATTGATTCCAAGGGTGGGAAAGCGTAGCAGGGGGCGGCAGAAAGTTAGGTGGGCGGATGAGATTAAGAAGTTTGCAGGGGTCAAGTGGATGCAGCTAGCACAGAACCGAGTTAAGTGGAGAAATATGGGAGAGGCCTTCGCCCTGCAGTGGGTTTAATCAGGCTGATGATGATGTGAGGAACGTCCGGATTGTGTGAAGCATCGTGTAGATGTCTTGGCGTGTAGAGTACTGTTTGGAAAAATATGAGGCACGGGCTTCGCGACGACCTTTGTGGTGTTCGGGAGCCATATTTTGTGGGAGGGGTTTGAGCTCGAGGAGGCTCCGCAGATGCGGAGGGATGGGTATATGAGTATGAGGTGAGGGATCAGGGGCATTGTATCCCATTGAGCGCAAGAGATGAGTGCCTGTAGATGTTGTGCGGAGTCGACGTTGTTGGCTGGAGAGGTGCGCCTCTATGATCTCCTCAACATTGTTATGAATGCCTAATTGAAGGAGCCGAATCGTACTGGTATGACGAGGTAAATGGAGGGCAGCTTTAACGGCTGAGCGGTGTAGGACGTTAAGTTTATTGAGTTGGGTTTTGGTGATGTGATGGTAGGGGAGGTGGTAAGCTAGTCGTCTAACGACAAGGGCATCTACGAGTCTTAAAGTGTCTTTTCCCTTGAGGCCATGATTGCGGCTTGAAATGCGACGAATGAGATGTGTTATCTCGTTGATTTGGCGCTGCAGGAGGTGTATGGTGTAGGTGGCTCTAGTGTCCTGTTGAATGTGGAGACCCAGCAGTCGCAGCCGTGCTACTTTGGGAATCGGAGCGTTGTCAGGAAGTACGGTGATGGTTAGGGCACGTGGTGAAGGCTTGATGACTAGGAGCTCAGATTTCTGCGGTGCACACGCAAGACCTATAGCCTGTGTATATGTGTGGATGGCATCTGTTGCGAATTGTAAAGTTTGTTCAACTTGGCCAGGGCAACCCTTTGTAGTCCATAGTGTGATGTCGTCTGCATATATTGCGTGCTGAATGTCAGGTATAGTTTCGAGTATCCGGGATAAGGAAGTTAGGGCGATGTTAAAGAGGATGGGTGAGAGGACTGAGCCATGCGGTGTGCCTCGGTTGGGTAAATAGATGGTCGGGGAGGTGTAGGACCCGAGTGTGATATGAGCCATGCGTTTGGTTAGGAATGCCTCAACGTAGCGCCAGATGCGTAGCCCGCAGTTAGTTGTGGCAAGGGTAGACAGAATGTGGTCATGGCTCACGTTGTCAAATGCCTTTTGTATATCAAGTGCAAGTATGGCCCGTGTGGCATGTTTATGGAGGGTATTGTTTAGGGTGGTCTCTTTCAGGTGCAGTAGAATGTCGTGGGTGCAGAGATGTGGGTGGAAGCCGAATCGAGAGTGAGCAAAAAAACCGGTAGATTCGAGTTCAGGTTGAAGCCGTCTATGGATTGCGTGTTCATAGAGTTTGCCAAGACAACTTGTGAGAGAAATGGGGCGTAGGTTGTCTAAGGAAAGTGGTTTTCCGGGCTTAGGAATGAAGTTGATTGCAGCATGTTTCCAAGAGGCTGGTAAAGTACCCTCCCTCCAATGTTGGTTGTAGTAAGCTGTGAGTTGAGAAAGAGATGTATCATCAAGGTTTCGAACGAATTTGTATGTAATTTGGTCGGGCCCGGTTGCGGTGCTACGAGTGATGTGGGCGAGGGTGGATCGTACCTCCGCGGTGGTTATGTCCTCATCTAGCCTTGGGTTAGGTGGGGGAGGGGATGGGGGCGTGGAAGAAGGTGGGAGTGGGGGCGAAATGTATCGCTGTGTGAGGTATTGAAGGATGTCTGTGCCTTGTTGTGCTGTAGTGTGAATGAGGTGGTGCGTGTTGATGGCTGTCTGTTGTTTGGTGGCTGTGGGGTCGAGCAGGGTTCGGAGAATATTCCAAGTTTTTCGCGTGCCTGAAGTACCCTGAAGGCTATTGCAGAGGTCTTGCTAGTTCGAGTTTGCCAGATTGGCTGCATACTCTATGGCCTCAGTGGTAATATGTGCGATTCGGAGGCGGAGTTTTTTGTTGTGTCGTTGTCTTTTCCATCTCCTAACGAGGCTTCGCCTTGCCTCCCAGAGATGCAGAAGAGGAGGGTCGATTTGAGATGCTTGCGGAGTGATTTTGATGTTTTTAGTGGTGCGTTTGAGTGCAGACTGGAGCTTATCTACCCAGGCGTCCAGTGGGAGATTGCTGTCATCGGAAGTGACTACCGCTAATTGCTCACGAAATTCTTTCCAATTAGTGAGATGCTGGCTATTGGATGTGAACTGTTTTGCGTCATATTGCACTTGAGTTTGAATAATATAATGGTCGCTGCCCAGTACATATAGACCGGGAAAAACAAGGTGTCGAAAAAGTAAAGATAGTGCAAGCAGTATTTCACCTAGGTTGCATTGCTATATAGAGATAGAGCTTGATTTTCGTTTACAGGTTATAGAAATAAGAATCACAGGTAAAAAATTAGTCTAGGAACATAATATTGTTTCTGAAACCTGCAATAAGGCGTATAACGTCTCGGAAGAGAATGCATGAAGTTAAAACGAAATTCACACCCCAGTAATATCTTTGTTTTTTCGACATTTTTTTTCCTATCTGGATGCTTTTACTGCGGTAATGTGTGCCGCAAAACTACTAACTGCCCTCAAAGTAAAATAACGCTATTCTTGAAAAAACAGCGCACCAAATGAATGTATCTGTTGAAAGGAGAAGGAATGGAAATCATGCGTGAGATTGTCATTGTAGTCTAAGCCCTACCAATTTGTTTTCACGAATTTACCTTGCACCGTCAGGGGAAGAAAGCACAATTCCAAGAGCCAGAGGTTTCATATCGTGGTATACTGTAAACAGGGTTGTAAATTATTTTCGTTCCTTTCATGAAGGGGAGAAAAAACATTTGTCGCAGATATAGACAAGAGTTTACGACGTTTTTGCTACAGATAGCGTAAAATGTTATTCCTAATTATTCCTGCATTAGGTGTCCCATCTAAATATATTTAGTTGACAAGAATAGAAGACGTATGCAACTGCAGTCGTCGTAACCAGACGTATGAAGAAGCAAGGAGGGGACAAGGTGAAGTCCTCCGTGAGGGTGGATGAAAAATACAAGTTTTGTTTTGGGTGATTCCGAGAGATCAAATTGGTACTGCGCCAGGCCATCACAAGAGCACCAGATTGTGTGCAGGCTGTAGCCGAATTAAACGATGTGATAAACGAGGCGACAATTCCTGGTGATGCGTGGCGCGACGACGACGCCAAGGCCTGTCGCTGCCGCTGGTGCCCACCGCACGGAGCGAAGGACCTCAGTTAGCGACAGAGATGTGTTTTTAGCCTTGCTTTGTTAGCGCCGCCTCTTCGTTTGGTAGAGGAGTACAGTTACGCTATATCCACTTTCTTGCACTAAACAGCAACACTGATGACATTTCTTGAAACGCGTGGCGTCTTAAAAAAACAGAAAGGTCCCAGCAAAGCGGTGGGCTACTGTACTGCGATTCAGATATGATTGCAAGCAGTGACTTTCTCCTGAAACGTTTGAAAATTAGCAATATCTAGCCATACTAGGCTTTTTTTTTCATTACTGCCCTACCAAGTTTTTACTAAACAGTCTCGATGCACTCATATATGTACGGATCAGACGAAATAGCGTCTGCAGGTTCTTCGCTCATACCGGACTAAGGAAACAAACCTTGCATGCAAAAACAAATTGGCAGAGGCTTATCTTTGTTAAGCCCTGTAGGTTGCGAAAGCATCCTTAGCAGTAGGCGGCATCGTAGTCATGCGCACCGCCGTCTCTCACGGACGGCGCGAGTCGGTCGCCGCTTTATCCAGCTGTATAACGTCACAACACCTGTGGCGCTCCTGGCTGAGAGAGCGGGAGGTAGGCCGCCGTTCATGCGCACCGCCGTCTCTCACGGACGGCGCGAGCTGGTCACCAGCTTTGAGGCGTGACGTCACACAGAGGTCATACGAAAGGCCATTTCATGTGCACCGCCGACGCACCGCAAAGGCTTGAAAGTGAAAGTAGAATTGCTTTCGCAATAAAATAAAAAAAAACAACGAAGGTGAGTACCCCATAGCCTTTTGCGATTGGCTGCCTCGCGAGCTGGTTCCAGCCGCTTGAGAAATGTTCTAAAAACCCAGGACCTGGGCGACAGCGGCGAGCGGCAATGCTTTGGCGGTCCTCAGTCCACCGCGCATCGTACTGCCGCGCGACTCATGCGGTTAGCGCTTTATTGTGCCAGGGTCGCATCTGCGCCCATGAAAAAGTTGCCTGATCTCGGAATCGGGGTGCCCGCCCAGCCCAACCGAAACAAGAAAATATTCCTTTGCCCGGACTCCGCCGACTCTGCCCGAGCCCGAGGTATACCGAGAGATCCTGAGCGGCCGAGGCACGCGACGGCTCTACACGTAAATATCCGAAGTTGGTTTTAGGGCTACGATGCCAGGCATTTGTTTACTTTAGCAAATTAGAACGACTCAGCAAAACAATAACAGTTTAACTTGAAATAAGGTGCAAAATGATTGGAATCAAGTCGCGGACACTTGAGAACCACTTTTGAAAATTAACAGCGTAATAAAGATGCTAAAAGACAAATCTCCCTAACACATGACCTGCGCAGCCTGCAGCAACAATATAATGTAAGAAAACGGTTGTAATTGAAAAAACGCTCAATCTAAGAGGCTAATATTTTTCTCTAATATACACAAAGGCTTTACAAAATTGGAATGAAAAAATTTGAAAACTTACATGGAATATTTCTTGAAGAAAGAAGTATTTTCCGTGCGCGTTGATACCGAACGTCGAGCCGAGCGTTGGATGGACGAAACGACGGAGCACCCTCTTTGAAACGAAATGGCAACTGTCGCCGTCATGCCGGCTAAGCGATTTTCACGTCGTCCTTCGGGCTTTCTAGTAATCGCTTTTTCAGCAGCTCGATGGCCTCGGTTTTGTACCTTCCGTTTAGCAAGCGTTTCCCAGATGGTAGGACTTGAACCTTCATTGAACGATGCGCTGCTACTGCTGCTCATCTATGTAGGGCTCTGTGCCAGCAGCGAAGCGTATCGTCGGCCTGGAGAGACGCCTAGCTGTTTTGTTTACAGCACCCAAAACTGTTCAAGTTGTATTTTGTGAATGCGGTGTTCTTCTACGGATATTTTGCGTACTTGTAGCATTCCAACGCAGTTGCTGCCATACAACGGTGTTCAATCGAGTGGAATATTTCAATCACCTTGAAATGAGGATTTAAAGCAAGTTTTTTTTTTTTAAGTATTGAGCTAAGTATCTCAGTACCACGACTTGCCTCTTATAAGCTAGTTGCATACAATGTTTACAGTTTCTCTTTTAACGGCAAGTTATATATGCGCATCGTCAGCATTATTCTGCCTGCTAGATCAGTCGTTTGTTGGCCCGATTCATTAGATGCTAGTTCCTTTCTCACAGTTTAGTCTCTTGCGTAAATTTTAGTGGCCATGAAAATGCGGTAAAAGCACATTTCTCTATGTAACCTGTTATGAGAGCTCGGCAATGTTTGAAAGACGTCCCCAGTGAGATTACATGTGGGTGTCTGCTTTCCATGCACAATATATGTGAAAAAAAAAAAACTACCTTCCCCGCGCACGCTTGTAGCTGTTCTACTACAGAGATAGTTAGAGATTACATAAGCTTTGATGCCGAATTAAGCTTAATTGTAAAAGAATGACTGCTTTATTTAATTTACGAACTCCACAGTAATCCCTTCTTGCCACAAGGCGCGAGCATTGCTCACTTGCAGCATACCAAAGAAAATTTTTCATACTATGGTTCATGCAGAGCGTCGCTGTAAAGCAACGGCGCTAAGTTCTGATTTACCAGCTAGTGAAAGAAGAACAAAAGTTGAACGGCGCTTGCTCGGTGCGCACGCACTGCGCGGACTGTTCATTGCTAGAAGCCTACAACATTGGTCATTTTGTTCTGGCGCTCCGCTGCGACAACGTCAGTTCCCTACAATGTACTGCTAAGGGAAGATAATTGATGGTAGCAAAAGGTAACGAACTGTATACCGAGGAAAGTAAAGCTTAGCAGGGGGCGGCATCAAGTCCGATAGGCGGAGGAGTTTAGGAAGCTTGCAGGAGCAAGTGCATGCAGTTTGCATAGCGGTGGTTTAACTTGAGGAATTTGGCATTGGCCATCGCCCTTCGTTGGATATAGAATGGATTATGATAATAATCATCATGACATAGTCCTGACTTGAAGTATCTTTTAGGCTAAAGAGAAAGTCAGTTGTATTTATTGAGTCGGAATTGATTCATTGGAATATAACAAACCATTTTTTCTTAAACTCGAGAAAGATCATTTGAAGGGGCAAATTGTACTTCGCAAGAAAGTTGTCATTGATAGATGAAAACTATGAGAAAAGCTATTTAAACAGAGTTGATGCGGGTTTTGTGCTTTCTTTTCTTCCTTGTACAGGTGCCCACCAAAAACCTTATGTTGTACCCCAATCTGATTATTGGATAAGCAGTAACAACATCTGGCCAAATTGTTGTCCAAATAATGGAGTATAGAGAAAAAAGCAAGTTTCATTACGTTCTGCTACCTATAAAAGAAGTTTCAAAAAGGACACAATCCTTTCGAGGAATACAAAATGGTAGCCAATTGTATTTGGCAGCCTTGAATTGTAAATTATTGAAATGAGCAATAAACTTTCTCCGCCTAGTCATTCTGACGACTACACCGATCTGCGTCATATTGCATTTGTATCTCAATGTAAAACCTATTTTTGTAATATGATTGCAAAGTGTACATCAGGTGTCCCCACAGTATGTCCAGACGAGCATTAAGTATTTATTTATTACGTGTACCGACGAAATGGGATACAAGACAATGAGTGAATCGTATCCACTCGAGGACAGAACCATCATATGTCCGTTTCCAAAGCGGAACCAAAACACTAGGGTACCGCAAACTGAAGAACATATGTCTGCATCTTTTGTAATGTAAGCACGGTGCAGGGCACGGAGAAAAAAGGGGAATGAAGAACAAATATAATAAATTTTCGAGAAGATAAACAATTATATCGTGTGCGAACAGCAAAATACACCGTAAAAAGAGCATTGGATATTAAACAGCGCAAAAGCTAAAAAAACAACTGAAATGAAACTAGACACAGAACTGTGAATACTTTGTCATTTCTGCACAAAAGGAGATTGAAATGCACCACTGTAAAATTTAAAGCATAGAAAACACTCCATTGCAACCAATACATGATACCAATGATCATAACAGTCATATAGACATAATATTAATTAGCAGCTTTTCATCTCAGTGGTACGGCGCGTCGAAAAGCTACTGCTTACCATCCGCTGACAAACGGGCTGAGGGAAAGGCCTAATAAGACCATAGCGGACATGCTGGCGATGTATGTCGACGCCCAGCATAAGACTTGCGATGTGATCCTACCATACATGGCATTCGCGTACAATACGTCAGTCACAAGAGACGACATGTTTCACGCCGTTTCACCTCGTTTTTCGGCAGGGAGGTTAGGGCGATGCTGGAAGCAATGCTTCTTTGCAAAACCGATAGTGAGTTTTCTACTGACGCCGAGAAGTTCGCCCAAGATGCTGAGCAAGCAGGCCAACTAGCATGCGTCCACATCGCTCAGCAACAGGACAATGATTCACGCCGACACAATTCCCGCCACAGACATGCTTCCTACAACATCGGAGACCAGGTGTGGGTGTTCGACGTCGTGGCTCATCAGAAAAACTAATTTGCCGCTATTTCGGACCATATAAAATCTTTCAGAGCGTCAGCAACGTCAACTACGTGTGCTTCAGGACAGCCCAGACCAGAGAGGCTGTCGGCTACCTCATCCAGAGACAGCTCATGTCATCCGAATGAAGCGTTGTTTTGCGCGATAACTGAAAAATTGCATCTGCAAAATTTTTTCGTTTGCTTTTGTCCGCTTCTGTGCACGTGTGCCCGTGCGCCTGTGTGCGTCACGCTTAAGGAAGAAGGAATGCCAGGGGGCGCTCGGAGCGAAAGCCGTTTAAGTTAGTCGGCTCCGCCTTCACAGGACCTATCTAAAACTGTGACCGTGGAGTTTCACGTGTATCGGCTCTCTTAATCTATCTAGCGAAGGCACCAACGTCGTGACAATATACCCAACGATCGTCATCTCCCTTCCGCCGGTCCCGCTCTGGAAGGTTCCTCCGATCACTACCCCTCCAGCCGCGAAACTAGGCGCCGTAGTTCGCGACGCAAGAACTGCGCATTCAGGAACGGTGGAAAGGCCTCTTGACATTATTGAGATTTTCATCGAATGCGTTGCTTCTGATGAGCTTGTTTACACTGGTGCAGCGGTGTTCGTGATTAGTGGTAACCTGTGCCGCAAGCTAGGGAAAGTGATGACATCGACCCCCGATATTTCACCGCGAACAGGGAGCGCTGGACAGATCCGAACACTTGCAGCGTGCACCACACGACTCGTCAGAAAAAGCCTCTCCACACCATTGAATTTATCGTTTTCGCTCACTTTTGTCATGAAGTAATCCTCGGATGGGACTTTATGTCTAAGCATCATGCCATGATCGACTCAGCACGTGCTTGCATTGATTTTTGCCGCATTTTATGAGAATTTCGTAGACACAAGCACTGCTTCCGCTGCTCTCTTCCTTGCTGCGGATACCACCGCTCCCCTGCTTCCTCTTGTGTACTATTGTAATGCATACACAGTATATATCAGTAGTGCTCATCACAAATGTGTGGTGCTCCAGCATGCCGAGCTCACAGTTGCCAATGGAAATAGCACTCTATACGTTCCCAACCCAATGCCTTTTGCAACGCATTTACTTCGAGGAGAATTGCTTAGCACTGTTGATATCGCTGATGCCACCGACACCTCAAGTGTTATTGCAGACCCTTTAGCGTATTGCATAAAATTACTGCCTTCAGTCTTCCCACTTGAGTCACCGACTCAGACGATATCTGGACTTTTCACGATATCTGGCATTGTCGAAGTATCTCGCCCACCTTCCTAACGCGACTTGCTTGGCACCTAGCTTCTACGATTCAGCGCCTCCTTCGACTCACACCAAACGTCTTTGGGACGTACAACAGCGGTTCGCCACCATATTGACAATATTATATATTGCTTTGGAAAAAGCTACGGTACAGTGCCGCAATCCGTGACAAGCACAGCATTATTCACAATGGTTTCATCATTGTAGTTCGGGCATTTAGTTGAGCTGTATCGTAGTTCTTGCATTTCAAAAGTATGAAACCACTCTGGCATAATAATTAAAGTATACCCATGAATATTGGGAATACAATTGTAAAGATGGAGCAGTGAAAAGGATCTCTGCTGGGCAATTTCGCCAGTGATATCGAATATATTTCTTTCAAGAGGTCAGCGGCCAAATTGTGTGCGCCCATAAACTAGCGCGACAATTCCGTGAGTTCGTCGACGACAGTGTCAGATTCCTAGCTATGACTTAAAGACTACAATAAAATTTCACAACGCCTACTGCTCAGCATACCCCATGATAAGCCAAGCTAATGTCAAACAACTTGATGTAGGATTTTTAGGCGTAAGAAAAGACAAGGACAAGATAGGCGACATTTATGTAGCCTTTGCGTTTAAAAGCCCTACATCAAGATGAACTAACAGCTCGCCGAACAGGATGGTTTATTGCTGTCAAACCTTTGGTCACGTATTGCGAGCAGCCGATAACTCCGGGCGAGTAACGCTAGCCAAGTACGGACCCAGTGAGTGGCACTTGCTAACGCTGCCTTGGCCTTATTGCACACTACTCTTTGGTCACTTGTATGCTGTAGCTTAATCAGCACACGAAAATTTTCGTCTATGTTTTACTGTATAGATATAAGTGCGAAAAACCTACACGCACCAGTCAGAGGTTTTCTGAGTAGTAAACAGCTGCTTTGGCGGCAGGGACTCCATTTACCCGCCAACGAGGTTACAAAAGAGCACCTGAAGCGAAGGCACTACATTGTATTCAGTTTAGCATAAAGTAATACAAATCTCAAAAAAATAAGATGACCATGAAAGTAAGAGGTACATGCGCAGTAGTACCATACGCTGCCGTGGTGGCCTGCATCTCGCGGCTCCTTGAGTCAGCCCCACGTGTCAGAACTTGCACATTTGTAAACCAAGAAGGACACGAACTCTTTTCGTTATTACTTCGGGGCTCCTTCTACGCGCGATCGCTCTCTAGCGTTCCTTGATTAGTTTGCTAACATTAATAAAACAAGTGGCAGGGCCGTGACTCGATAACTAAAATGGGTTTAGGGCAGCCAGTAGTAGTTAAAGAAGGTCAGAAAGTAATAGTACTTATGCCACAGATGTTGACGGCGCTACCATTCTCCGCCTTTGATTCCTGGTAAACCTTCCGCGGCTCTAAAAACGCTGTAATAAATGTTACGTTTATCTTGAACGTCGGTAGCCACTTACCCGGTTATTATAAGTCGAGGTGGGTTACCAATACACTGTGCTTTAACGCAAGGGCGGTCCGAAAAATGTGTCTCGCCGGCACTCAAGCTCAAATATCCGATAATACACACTTCTATATGAATAAGAAACAAAAATTGAGCATTTAGTGGGACATACACCTTGCTCTAATCCCGCGAAATAAACATTTAAGGAGTTAGTTGCAGGTTAGGCCCATCAATAAGTGAAAGCATTTATTCTATCGTCGTAGATATAGGCTTAATTTTCTCGCGTAAATTTTATCCGTGATGTTGGTTGCATTGAACTGTAGACAGTTCAGTTCAGTCGTTCAGTCGTGTCCGACTCTTCGTGACCCTATGGACCATGTCACGCCACGCTTTCCGGTCTCTCACTATCTTCCTAACATCACATAACTTCATCTGCAGTGCCTCGAGGATGCCATCTAACCATCGCGTTCGCTGCCTACCCCTTCTCCGGCGACCCTCAACCTTTCCCAACATCAACTCTTTCTCCAGCGACTCCTCTTTTCTCATCAGATGACCAAAGTAGCTGAGCTTTAACTTTAGAATTTGACCCTCCAATGAGCAGTCAGGGTTTATGGTCGACAATATTGACTGATTTTATCTTCTGGCAGTCCATGGAACTCTCAAGAGTCTTCGCCAGCACCACAATTCAAACGCGTCAATTGTTCGGCGGTCAGCCTTTTTTCACACTCCAACTCTCGCATCCATACATCACAGAACTGTAGACAACGGCCTTTTTTATTGTCGTGAAAATCTTCTCGAGCGGCGATAGCCAATGATCAAGCCAGAACGTAAGGAATAAAGGTAGCCGCCGTGCTAAGTTTCGCAATCGTAACCACCTCTGACATTCAAATAGTTTTCTGAAACCGGACTTTCAGATCTTATTTCATGATTTCGCCTTGTTTGCAAACCATAGGGGCTGTTTTACACTTCTTGTATTTGTAATGGCACGCAAGCCATTTTTTGCCTTTATCATTTTTTTTTACAGCAAAGAGTAAGTTCCTTAGTAAATAAGCTATAATCCAGGTACAAGTAACTGAACAAAAATTATTCTTTTAAACTTAACGTTTCACCTGAATGCTTATAATATTGATTCTTGGATAGAACACGAGACTATAAGCTGGTACCAAGCCTGCAGTGGCTTCCGAGATAGCGGACAGTAGACCTTTGGATCCAAGTAATTTTCCCACGATACTAAATTGGTTTTGTAGTCAGAATTATTAAGTACTTAGCACTCCTGTGTCTTAACTAACATAATTAAGTAGCAACAATAGTTTCATTGTTTACAGTGTTGGTACTCCATAAGCTATCATGTTCATTTACACTTGCTGCCTTTCAGAGGCGCCAGAAGTACGCATACGGAATTAAGATCGACAGTGCCGTCGACACTTCAGTGGGCTGACAGTTTTTGCAAAGTCACGGAGGTGACTTTTGCTACAGTTTTGGCGCCTCGTTTGTGGAAAGCGGCGCCGCTGGAGAGGTCTAGAGTGCACAGCTCGCAGTGCGCTCGCTTCTGCTCATGGTCGGAGGCCTCCCCACTCATCGCGGCGATGAGAGGAGCGAGCGCTGACCGCAGTCTTCCATACTGTTCAGCACTTTCTATCAGGCCGGTGGAGGGGAGCACAGAGTTGCGTGTACTGCTGGGCTCGAGCTCTTTCTCTGGGCTGTCCTCTCCCGTCTCGAATGTTCGAATGTGCTGTTTAGGGACGCGTCGCGCCACAAGAGTCGGTTCAAGGTTAGGATTCGATGGCCAAGGCCAGGTGGCTAAACCGCGGAATGGAGGCTGTGCTAAAGCTATGTAACACCAGGATGACAATCCTATGGTTGCCTGTACTTATTGGTGGTCTTGAATTAAAACAATTACATCATTACTTTGTACTTACTTGCACAAAAGATAGTAAATAATAAACTTTGACAACAATAAGGCCAAAACCGTTTGAGGGTTACATTTTCAGCAGTAGGTAAGCTAAAATGGTGTACCTGAAAGCAATTAAGCTTGATAGGTTTTCGTTTTCGTTTCGTGTGCTGCTGTGTTTTACTACTCGCAGCATAACCCGCGGAATAGAATTATTCTCGCGAAAGCTACACTGCGTTAAGTTTTCAAGCCATTGGCGTGGCATCGTGGCGTGTCGCGCAGTTGCCTAGCAACTTTCACGTGGCATAGACAGAGAGCGGGGCCATTAGTTCGTGCCGTCGGCGTGGCACAGTGACATGTACCGTATGCAGAGAAGTGGAAGGAGAAGGAGGACCAGAGAGGAGGAGTTGATTGCTGCTGCGGAAGCCGAAACGACTTCAGTACATAAGGTAGGATGGAGTCCAAAGACAGCGGAATGAAAGCAAGAGGAGGAGGCGGCGTGCCGACGAAAAGGAAGAACAGCATGCCGAGAAGTTAGAAAAGAGATCTATAAGTGACGCAGCAGGACAGGTGCGTTTGATTGCTCAGAAGAATATTGGATGTGATGACGTTTACGAAAAGTTGACTCTGACATCCGGGTGAGTGAGTTTGGCTCTGCTACTCGTGAGTTTCATTGCCGCATCACGAACAATTCCTTTGAAAGTGCGTGCAGTGTGGATGTAGCCTGGACTTGGAAATACAGCGAAGCACTGCAGATTTAAACAATGCAATTGAAAGGGTGCAGACCAAGTCGCACTACTTTACTGATCACCGGAGCTTCTTCACTGGGATAAGTAAAGTTTAAGCCGTTCTTATTCCTTTTGCTCCACTATAAGCTGAACATTAGCGTAACCAGGGGGCTGTGGCTTTCGCTACTCCATTAGGCTGAACTGTAGTTAAACCACAATCAATTTTTATATGGATATTAATTGTGATCGGTACGCAAAGCCTCAATTACAAACCTCTCTGCTCCGTTTTTCTGCTCAATTGAAACCCACACTCGACAGCGACGAGTACCTGCGCAGAAAAAAGGTTTCGCAGCCTGCACAATCATACCGATCACTGCCATAAGAGCCGTTCACTTTTGCATTTATATCGCAAGCACGTGCAATTGCATTGTGCTCATCGCAGCACAATCTACCGCTGCTAATGCACTGGGTTTGATAACAATATCATCATTGCTGATTGTGTGCAAAAGAAGGTGCCCAATGGTCAGTCATTTCGCTTAACACGTAGGTACTGTTCTTTCTATTTAAAATGGGTATAGCTTCCTCTCTGATTCATTTCGCTTGTTATCTCTACGATGATATTCATGTTTTCATGCAGTATGCATGACAATCATTTCCAGATATGTCTTAAAAAAGCTGTGAACAGGCTGATGAAAGATATATTATGTTCGTGCTCTTTTCTTTAGCTTTCCTTATGATGAAAAGAACTTTCTGCAAATGTAGCTATATGGTATTGGGACAACACTGCCTCCTGCCTAAGACATTGTCGGCAAGAATGCTATTACAGCGGTCATTGAAGACAAATTTTAAAATTTGGAGCGGTGCCAACTACATTATCAATGCGGCAGATTGAACACGTAAGTGCTTAAATGTCAGAATGCCTTGTCTATTGCTAAAAAGCTTTCAATGGTGTCATACTGGTCTACAAAGAGTCACTGCTTTTTCCGAGCAACTTACGAAGCTTTGCTGAGTCAAGCTTATAGAGGTAACGGCCTTAATTTAAGATTAAGCTATGGGCCTTGAGCGACGCCAAGCAAATAAAATATTCCATGCTTTAAAAAAATGGAGATATGAGTAGTCAGCGCATTGCTATTCGAGTTTAAAAGCACAGGCAGGAAAAAAAAGACTTGTTAAAACTAGCGGTGTTCATGATACATAACATTAGACATAGAATATATGCTGTTCAGACTTATACATTTGATTGAAGAACTCTTTCTGTGTGTTAGGCATGTGTACTTTTTGAAAAAGAACTCCGACGGTAGTCGTCTCTCATAAAGTCTGTACACATGGTGATAGGTTATACTACCGGGAAGCTTTATTAAAACAATGTATTTACCTCAGGTTGCAATTACATCGCATTGCTCTCTTAAGATCTCAGCCTTCCCCACATATGACACTACAAAAACGCTATCAGGTAAGCTGAAGCCTGCAGAAATGTGAAGGCAACAATCTATGTCAGGGCACACCTATGCAAAAGGTATGCCCAGAAGCGACTTCTTCATGCAAATGTGCTGTCACCACTGAGGAAGTCCTCGCGGCCGCTGGTAAGGACACTGAATCAGAACGGTATGACACATCATCCCAGCCAACCAGTCATATCCTCAACATGCAAATAGTCCTAAAAGCGCATCCATACTCCCTAAATGAACTTTCCATTCAAGCGAAAGCCGGTGAAGTCCAATAGATTAATGGCTAGGACTTGAAATAACTGCTTTTTCTTCTGTGCATGCTGGCACAAAAAATCACCATCTAGAAAAACTGCATCGCCATAGAGGTCTCCACGAAAATGTTTGCATGTAACACAGACGAACTAAATTATGGACTTCTTCCTCTGAGACACTTTCGACCTCAGGTGGCGTTTACACCAGTTCTAGCCAGCTCAAGGATGCCCAAACAGTATGAGGGGGCTATGAGCTAAGTCAAAGCAACCATTGTAGTGCCACAAAAGATATGCATATCTAAATTAAAAAAAAAGGCTCATATGATGATACAGGCTTTTATTTCATACAAACACCGTTTCCGAAAAGCTTCAGCAGGAAGAAAGTAATAGGAGGCGACCATTCATCATTTGCGTCGCATAAAAATATTTTCTGTTAGAAAATAAGCCACAAAACAGTTAAAATAAAAAAGGAGACCGTAACTGACCTCCAGAGCCTACTAAATAAAGTAAAATTATAACAATTGTATTGCTCCAAAGGGACAAGAAGCAAGGGAGGCATTTGGAGAACTGCCACGAGAGCTTGTAAAGACCTACTGTTTTAACAGCCCAAAGCACCGCTAGAGAGTTGATGTAATGAGGAGAATAAATGTTTGCTACCACTCTGGAATATTACTTTACAAGGGCATATAAATATGTGGCCAGCATTTTCCCCATGCCTACCACTCAAACAATTCATAGCTGGCTTAGAATGAATGATTCATGGCCAGGGTTTGCTTGCTCTTAATCACATGAAAACGTCTTTTGGAACAAAAGCTGAACGTGAGAGGCTTTGTTGACTAAGGCTAGATGTTATGAGCATCAGGATAAGGTGCGAGGTGGACATGAAGCCAGGGAAACTCACAAGGTATGTGACTTGTTCAACTGTCAGAATATATTGAACAGTCTCAGCATTAGTTGATGGACCTGTTCTCATGCCATTTGGTGTGGCAGCTCTGCGGAAGATGCCTTTTGAGTTTTTCTTCGATAATGGACTCAATGGAATACTGAGCAATATAGTAAGTAAGGCAATTGAGCAGATGACAAAGTGATATCACTCAATGGTGTTGCCGATATATGTGATGTGTTAGCTAGAAACGTATCGAAGGGAAGGCTGCTTGACAGGTGGGTTCACGAAGTCACAAGTGAGTATTTTGCGAGAGCTTTCCCTCATTCCAGCAACTAATCAAAGTCCGTGTCCTTGGCATTCGATGCTGTCCACGGTTTAAAGTTGCTCTAGAACCTCGTAGGTGATAAAAAACCTTTGCACACCAAGTATTACGAAGTAAGATATTCAATTTTGCTAAAATTTGATTTCCCCGTAACATATTCATTGTCATTATTTATTGAAGAGCTTAGAATCCTTTTTAGGAAGCAAACTCCGGAAATATAATAAAAATCTTGCGATTTGCTCATGAGCATTAAACAAAGCGACGAGCATAACAGTTCGCATAATACTTTTTGTCATATGTGTTATAACCTTCACATTAACCTGGTGTCAAATAATGATTAAACTAAAATGAGAATAAAATGAGCAAGCTGTTTATAGCTGTTTTTACCAAAACATCTCTTTATGTTTTGTGTTTACAAGGCCAGCAACAACACGATTACAAGGCCAGCAACAAACACTTTGATTTAATGTTCACGGACAGAAAGTCAAGCTTGAACAGCAAATACGAAGCAATGAATCAAACTGCTTTGCCATTTTTCTATCAACCTTCAAGTTTTCCGTGGTTTAACAGAGAAAGCGCACCTTGTAACAACCCAATAGGCAACAGATATGCAGGGCACCATTATACTCTGCAACACACACAAGTGGGAGAACGATACAAGAAGCGCGCATAAATAAAATCGCGCATTTATTTTGGGCTACATAAGCATAAAGAGTATATCACTTGAGGCAGATTGGGTGTTCGAAATTCTAGTTAGAAAATAATATGCTTATTTTACGGCTTTCGAAGAGCCAGATACCGCCTATGTCTCTAGCGAAACCAGATATGTACCGTTAACTAAGCTGAAGTGTTATTTTGTAATAATGGGATATTTATAGTGCTCATCGGCGTATCCCATAGTGAATAAATCAAGAACCATTCTCGGGAGGCTGTACCGCGGTACCGTAGACCTCAGAATTACTCTAGAAATGTCTAGAACATTCTTTCCGAGAAATACGCAAGAAAAATGACCCTCTACTAGAGGTCAGAACGGCGCATATAGCTGTGTTTCAGGTGTGCCGAAAACTCCCTTTCAACCTCAAAAAAACATCCCGAATCGTTCGCACAGTCAATCTCCGCTAAGCGATAAGCCCGCGAAGTGTCGTGTACTTGCTGAAAGCTTGCTATCACAGTCTGCTAAGAGATTTAAGTAATAGACATCATGTAATTAAAAGTTTTCACCTCTCAGCGTGCATTGAACACCTTGAAGATTTTTGTCCCTTGATATTGAAACTCATCAAAGTCCAGCCACCACAAATATTCGCAACAGACGGATGCACAGTACAAGCATGTACAATTGTCCTCGCAACTCTGCTGAGGCTTATATACTCCCTGAAAACCTTGAGTGTTGTGCAGGAGCTAAGCATCGGCGGATATTTACCGCTTGTTACGCTTTCAGTAAGCAGGTTTTCGCATTCGGCCATGAAAAGTTGCCTGTGTCGTGCCACTTGTTTCGATTCCCACATTTATTGTCTATGGCGTTGTTTCGCAATCGCGTCACGTTGATTCAATGCAAACGTGCAAGAGCAGCAAAGCACCACTACAGCATTTGTTATTAACACCTTGGTTCAAGGTTCCTGACCTGTAATTCTGGTCTACTGCATTTATTCTATCGTTCTCTTTAGGCGGAAAGCATTTTTTACTGAGTTTCAGACATCTACCCAGCCACAATATTTTTGGCGACGTCACCTGCTCATTTCTACTTCAATCTCTGTATCGCGGATTTGTGCTCACTTTGTGATATATTTGCTTCATTCGTCGCATCTTTAGCTACCTCGTCCCCCTATTGGGTTCGACCACTACAGCTTCCATGGAGCCAGTTCCGCCCTCCGCTATTTCAACTGGCTTTGCACAGCACTCCCCTCGGCTCAGTAATCCCGAGGGTCGCACCTCAGCTATTCTTCACATTGTAGTAGCCAGCTCCGCGGCGCCGATTCTTCCAAGTTATTATCAGCACTGTCTAGAATTGTTGTTCACGTCCGTCAGTTCCTGTATCACCAGCTTTTTATAGGCAGGCTATACCTACGCAAGGTGAAGGACTGCAGATATTTCTAATCAGGCTGTTGTTCCCAGTTCCCCCGATCCTTGAAGGCATGAGTTTACACTCTAGCTGCTGTACATCGCAGGGGATAAGGCGTCTGTAAATACTGGTTTTGTCCTGAGTCACTGAGCTCAATCGTCTCCTTCCTGAAATCCAAGGACTGCTTATTTATTTTGGCGACCATGGACCAAAACTTAATACTGAAAGGATACGCGGTTTTCTCGAATCAGACCGAACGTTTGTGTGCCGCGTAATCAAGGTAGATATTGGCGTAATCTCGAGTGAGCGCGCCCGGCGGGATGGAGCCAGCGGCGACCTTCTGCGCATGTCACGCCAGCCGGTCATGTGCACAGGTGTGTGCACATGACCCTTACCCAAGACTAGATAAGCGCGGAGCGATCGGCACCAGTGGCTTTTTTGACTTGCTCGGGAGTTGTAACGAGCGGCGCGGCGGTGGGCTTCGGTCGGCGTCAAGGGCGCGGCCATTTCCCGCCGAAGGAACAACCTACGTGATAGAATTCGCCTAGGGGACATTTATTTTCGCTCGGGCGCGCTTTAACGTGTCACGTCTGTATCCTCCAGTGGTGTGTTTCTTTTTATTTTCTAGAACACGGATACTTTGTTGACTCGCCGGTGCAACGTCTGCAGTACCAGTGAACTCCTCTTTTGCATCTATCCATTGAAAAAATCAAGACGCTTCTCGGTGAAAGGCGATCACCCCTCGGCTATTCGGACTACCCATGGGAGAAAGACGGTAGCGCAGTCGTTTCCAAACATGATGGCTGCGAAGCTGATGAGCAAGCGGTGGCATCTGACCAAGGGTTGCCTGAAAGGGAGCCTAAAGGTTCTCCTGCCAGTGACCAGGGTGGTAGTTCCTCAAATGTGGTGCTCAAGTGCGACGACTGCAAACTGCTCTTCACCCACTACAGCAGTTGGAAGCGTCATCGGAGACAGCACCTTGGCATCAGCACTCACACCTGTGGCGAGTGCCAGCGCACTTTCTACCGGAAGGACCAATACGACAAGCACCTGGAGCCCCTTGCGACTGCTGCCCACCCAGTTTGTTTCATTTTTAGTCCTACCCGACCTGTGAGAACCAGACCTTTGCAGGTCATTAGTTGTTCGAAACTTTAAGCCCTCTAAGGAGCACAGCAGGGTTAGCAGAGCCTCTTCCAAACGCACACCCCTGAGAGAGCCGGGCGCCGGGCCGGGGGACGCTTGTACCTATTTTACCGGTGGGTGTCCGGCGATGGGTTTCGAACTGGCCACCTCCCGCAGTCGAGACGGGCGGCCAAACCACTCGGCCACGACTGCGGTTGATTTTTTCTGCTTATTTTTCCCTAACCTAATTAAAGTGTTTTTGTTCTTGATGCAGAATTCTTTTGTGGTCATTCGTCGCTCGGTGCGCGGCTCCCGAGCCTCCTGAGAGAAGGCGGGGGCTTTCATTTGCGCCCAACGGGTTTTGTTTTCCTTGTTCAAAACTTTCAGGAACTTGTCACCGGCATTTCGGAGTGCGCATCCGTGCCGCGAAGATCCCTTGGTGCTGTCCGGTTGTTGGACGGCACTTGGTGCCGTCCAACAGCCCCCTCCATAGCCTCCTAGAAATACTCACCACGCCCGCCTACGCTGCTATGCATGCGAATCTTTGTCGCCTTTGCGGCTTTACGCTGGATGCCCCGCCACTCCAGTTCGTGTCTGCGACCCTATTACCGAGATCCCCCTCGGCACAAAGGTGGGGCGCCCCCGGGCCAAGGAGGTCCGCGACACGTCGCAACGCGGAGCCACATTGGGGGCGGTACGGAGGCCTCCTTCTCCTCGACCGCCGCCTGGGAGACCCAGCTCCGCCCGGAGAGGGGCACCCTGCCGGTGCCGGCGCCCTTTTCCGGCAGTACATTGGATGACGTGCCAGGCCCCATCCCGCCCCTCTCCGAAGAAGCAAACGTGGGGTGGCGTGCACTGTGCGACTCATGTGTGATATTAGAGGACGCACACAACCGCAGCACACAACACCGGGAGCAGCGGCGGCTGTACGACACCCTTCGAGAAGCGTTAAAACCGGGAGCACCGAACAGCGCCAGGCAACGTATGCTCATACAGTTTGCCATGGCTTTCCACCAGGTCCAGTAGGCGTCACATGGCCCTTCAGCCCGGGACACCTCGGCCGACGGCAACCTCATTGAAATTTATGATATCTAAAACTTGTCAGTGGTGTTTCTTTTTCCTTCTTCCATGGTGTGTTGTTCGACGCTGCCGGTTCTCCCTGCCTTTTTTTGTATTTGTCGTTTTTCTCCGTTTTTTTTTAAACCCCCGGGAGGGGTTTGGTCTTGTGATGCCGCGTAACCTCGAGCGTGCCGCGTGCCGCGTAACCTCGTGTGCCGCGCAACCTCGAGCGAGCGCCCCCGGCGGGACGGAGCCGGCGGCGACCTTCTGCGCACGTTACACCAGCCGGTCATGTGCACAGGTGTGTGCACTTGACCCTTACCTAAGTCTAGACAAGCGGTGAGCGATGGGCACCGGGGGCTTCTTCTTGGTCGGGCGTTGTGTCGGGCTGCGTGGCGGTGTGTTTCTGTCCGCGTCCATTTCCCGCCTGAAGAATAACCTTCGTGAGTGCATTCGCCTAGGGGCCGTTTATTCTCTTATCCCTTGGCTCGCTCGCGCTTCAACGTGCCGCATGTGTATAAAACACAGATACTTTGTTGACTTGCCGGTGCGATGTCGACCGCACCCTTAGGCCCCTCTTTTGTATCTATCCTTTGATATAGTCTTGCACAGTTGATTTCTTCTGTTTACTTTTTCCTAACCTAATTAAAGTGTTTTTGTTCCTGAGGCAGCATTCTTTTGTGGTCATTCGTCTCTCGGTGTGAGGCTCCCGAGCTCCCTGAGAGAAGGAGGATGCCTTCATGTTTTAGAAGTTAGCGTCAGCGCAAAGATTATATAACCAACCTCGCTCGCGCTCGGCTGCTCTATTTATTCTGCCTTCTCTGAAATTCGTGCCTATCGTATTAAACCTTCGTTCCTATTAAGAGGCCCCGTTACAATCTCATGGAAATCAATGATATCGCTGCGGATGGAGGCAGGTGTAAGAAAGGGAAAATAAAGATTTGTTCCATAAAGATATTTCTTTTCTTTGTTGATGATGGGCTCGCAGCAAGCAATTATCGAACAGTTTTATATCCAACATACCTTTCCCTTATTATCTTGGTGGTATGGCGTAAGCAAGATATGGGATCACTAATATTTGACCAGCTGATGAAGTTGTAGCGTTTTGTTACCGTGCTCACCACAGGATGTGTATTTTTTGTATAACACAGCAGGGCTTATGTAACGTGTTGTGTCTGTGTAACACAACACGCTACATAAGAGAATGTAATAGAAAGTATCAGCCCATTACTTACCTCCATCTACGCGCTGGTCGCCGTCGGTGTTATATAACGTTGTATAAACTGGGCATAATAAACAAATTACAAGAAATAAAATATTCATTGCCTACTTATGTACTTTTTGTTTTCTTGTTATGAGAAAAACAGGTTTCCAAAGAGAGTTATTTCCACAACCTCGCTTGATCTGCAAAAATGAACAGAGTGCAAGACGCTTCGACATGATTCTACTCGCTGGAAGTATATATATCACCTGAAGTATAATAGCATTTTACGAATTTCATTTATTTATTCAAATATTCTAAATAACCTGTTCAGATGGCACTACATGCAACAGGGCAAGAAAAACAATAACATATTCCTAGAACTAAATGACCACAATGATTATAATAACAGGCGCATGAAGATAGAATTCTACAGGACACACAAAGCACATAATTTAAGATTTCTGAAACCTAAATTCCGGAATAACTATATGTCCGCAAAATACCTAGACATTATCACTAAGGCGAAATAAAGATTCGCAAAGGAAATAAGTGCACAAACATCTAAAATAGCACAAAAATATTAGAAAGCTTTAAATCAAAACTCCTTGCAGAAAAAAGCCACTACCAGCGCCAAATTAGAAAAATTACAAAACCATACCAAAAAAAGGCAATAATCTTAGTGTTGCACCGATAAAAAAATAAGAAACCATCAAAAGCACACATATATCACATTTTTATGAACGTAGGCGGCATTTTTTTAAATTGATCGCGGCGCTGAATTCAGTGGCAATATGTGACGCTGAGTTATTCCACTTTTCTTTGATTAGAAGAGCTAATGATTGTGTGCAATATTTTTATAGTTTCGCTTACGTGCGCCCAGGACGGCCAACCAAAGTTTTTGAAGGTCATAAGAAATATTGTACTCTAGTCATAACAAAAACGCTAGGCGGTGAAATCTTTGTGCAATATTCCACAACCCACAGAAATATTTTTCTTGCTAGTGAGCCTCTCCAGACTAATTTTTAAGACTGAAATAATTACGAACTGGTGTGGTATTTAGGATAAAAAGGCAGTATTCTGTGCCGGGTATTCTTCGTGCAAAATCGAATTGTGGAACTCAAAGCAGCTATACTTTTTCCAAAATGTAGTATAAATTTTTAAACGCGCTATGAAAAAAGAAACAAAAAACAGCTATTATAAAATATGACATGTGGTATTTTTAACAATCAATAAGTAAAATAAGGAATGGATTGTGAATATAGCTAGCCAATACTAAATTGCTGCTACGGGTAACAAGGGCGGAACATGCGAGTTATTTCATACAGCCACTTACATGCTGATGCCAAGTTCGCACGCCTGGCGTCCGATATTTGTTTTGGTGAAGGGGTTGAGCAAATAGGCCTTATTTTTATATTATGATCCCTCTCAGGCGCCTATTAAATCTTCTGAAACGAAAAATGTTTTTGCACCATGCATGATCAGTAGGCTAGGTAGAATTCAAACATAAAAGATTATGCAAACATGATTTTTTATTTGCGTCCACATATGTGGACATGGCGCCTCAATGCTGCTATGTGATGAGAACATTGCAAAATTTTCTGCATTTTGTAACTAATTATTAAGCAAGAATACATGTTTTCCTCTCAAAATACCTTCACGCCTTCAAGGTTGAGACAGCTGCACGCAATCAGCGTATTACGTATTGCTTTTGCACGAAATAACGCAGCGCCGCGGATACTTTAACAATTCGCATTAAGACGCCGTTTCCACATTTGTGGACGCGAAACTCTGAAAGTCCGCTGAAGCACTTTTTCTATGCCTAAGGTAATGAAATCTGGTGTGCAACATCAACATTTTTTTATTGCCACATTCATTACAATAAATAGTATTATTAGTCATCGGTTTAAAACAGGCATGCAAAAATAAGAGCTGCTGATTGGCACAGTCATAAAACGCGGCGAAGTTCATCTTTACTTGCTGTTTACAAACACATTTCGCTATAGAAACGAGAGACGGCGCCATGTACTCGACACAGTGGGTCAAATGTCACGGGTGCCAAATTCAAAGGCGGAAATCGGAACATCGTGCAAATATACGATGAAATTTGGGTCACGTCCACATACATGGACGCAGGCAGCGCCTGAAGGGGATATATACGGGGTTTCGAGTATAACGCTGACAAAATTCGAACCTTTATTGCAGCGTTGGCCCTTTCCGATGCGCGTCCAATGTCTGGTTCATGCGAAAGCGGCTAGGCTTAGCGACCAATGGGTGAGTTTTGACGGCTACAGTATGTGCTGTTTAAAGCAACGGATATAGGTGTGCAAGGTTAAACTACGTGCCGCGCCGATCGCCGCTTGCGACAGTGCAAGCATGGAAACACAGATAGCAGAGGACACAGGGGAATGCTTGACCGGCGCTCTGCCCCGATCACCGGTTGTGAACTGCCACCGCAGCGCAGGTATAGAAACCATTAGCAGAAAGTACCGGCGAGCATAAAGAAGGGGACGCATAACCGAAAGCTTGACCAGGGCGCCGCACTGGTCGCTCCTTGCAAACTGCGAGCCACATTGCAAGTAGAGACACACGGAAGAGAAAGCACAAACGCGCAGATTTCCTCAAGCTCAGCCAACAGCCGCGGGGTCCCCACGCAACAGGGTCTTAGCGCTTGTTGGCTGCATCAATTGCAAGCTCGTCAAAATAAAGCAGCTATGTTATCAGGAGAACTGTCTGCTGCACTAGTGCTGCAAAACTAAGCTTGCATAAGTTCGCGGCTTTTGGCAATGGCGCCATCGACAGACGCGGCGGGCGACGAACTGCGCTGCTCCCTCCCTGCCCTTGACGTGACTAGGTTTAGTGGCTTTCGCATTAAACAGGCTCTGCACGTAGCTTTGAACGAGTTAATTATGTACTAAAGGTCCTCATTTTGTCACTGCTATACTCAGAAGGCTACCTAACCTTAAATAAGGATGAGCTTGATTTCGAAACGCATTTGGCATCTGAGCTAACTGACGCCAGGCGTTATCACCTGGCATCAGCAGCTAATTGGCTGTATGGAACACCTTGCTTCAATCGCAAGGTTTACCGCTAAAAATTATGGTTCCCTCCTAAATGGACGCTGAAAAGGTTTTCAAATTGCGTGAAATTCAGTGGTTGGCAAGAAGGGGTATAGTTAATCATGTGTGTCAATTTTGTTTAAATTCTGTTGATAAAAAAAAAAAAAACAGACATCGCTTGTTAATACGCGCCGCGGTCAGGCCCTCGTCGCTGCCGGGTGCGGCGGAGGCGGGGCGTCGAAACTGCGGAACAAGCAGCTGTGACATAAATTTGGGAATGCCGGATCTACGGATCAGCGTAGTCTGCTGCTGATGCCGTTTGTTTTCTCCAGTTCTATCATTCTGTGCTGAAGGTTCCGCGTGTTCAGAGATCCCATGAGGTCAACCAACAGATACACAGCTGTTGCGGAGTGGCGCTCCGTGCTGTTCGATGCCCTCCGACTAGGGAGCCTCTATTGCTCAGCTGTAAAATAAACGCCGCTCAATATTCGAAAATAGTTTTTTTTTGTGTCAATAAAAAACAAGCATTCCTGTGAGTGTGTGACGCAACTGATGGCTATCAGCCCGGCAGTGCGTTGTGCAAACTTTGGTGGTCCAGGCGACATGGTGCGTTATAGTCTCCCAGTGGGTAAGAAATGTTCGGCGCTATGAGCCTCTATCATAAAAAAAACTAAAAATATTGCCTTTGTAATCAGCTGTGTTTTGCAGTGATGATTTGCATACTATAATCGAATCTTGGCAGCCATTTCGGCCATTGGGAGTTCAATTAAATCAGCACCCCTGAAATCTGCGGCGATTCTGTCATTGTTCCCGCACCTAATTAGGTTAATACCACTGCTTCACCATTGTTACACTTAACCGAGAATACCAAATTAAAACGCGATTCGCCGCTCACTGTTGTTACACAGCTCACCGCCCTTCTCGGCTACGTCAACAATTACCAAATAGGTGCAGCAAACGAAATGAATTTGATCGGTAGAATGAAGCTGTATTTGCATTAGTCATTTATAACGCAGTGTCTGGACTGCCGTGCTGCTCGCGCGGCAACAGCGCGCTCAAGCATCGTCAGAACGCCGCACTGCCTCCACATGCTGCGCCGGCCTCACCTTCCGCAAGCTGTCCGTGGATCCCTTGCGCCAGCGTCCAGAAAGCGTGCTCAAATTCATTCCTGTTTTAAAAAATAGGCGAAGGGATAATGGAATGTCAAAAATTAACCCTTATTGAGGCTCGCTGGCCCGTACCGAGATGCCGGTAGGATACCGGCGATACAAGCAAGTTTCTCTTCACTGCTGTGTCGCGGTAGTCGCCGGTACCGTAGCAGCTCATTCGATCTTCTTGTACGTTAGCTCAACTGCTGAGGCGCCGCCCTGATAAATGATATCTTCATTTCATTGCGAGACAAAGTACATTGTAGCAGGCAGTTCTATGAGTAGCCTGTTTACTACAGCGCTGCTCAATTTCCAAGCGTCGTTCGCTGTGGCGGCCTAGCGACGACCAGGGAGTGCGCTCGTCCAGAGCGCTCGTCCGCCACGCTTGCTGCCGTCACCGTTCCGGTAAGGTCGCTTCATCCGGCGCTGCAGGAGCGTCGAACATGTCTGATTTTATGATGCGGCTGAAGCCGGACCATTTTCGGCGTTGCGTTCGACAGCGCACCACCGCAAACTATTTGCAAAGATATATAGGACGGGCAGCTGCAGTATGCATGCGTTTGTTGTTGCGCCGCTAGGCGATACTCGAAGGTTGTATAAACGCGTTTTTGACTATGATTGCATCCTATACAATGCCTATTCCTTTTGGTGCTACTGAGACGAGCTTTAGTGTGTAAAGTGCAGTTGTTAAAGCGGGCCAGTTCTTGCACTTTTCGACTCACGCGAATATGCTAACTGCTTTCGCTGTCGGCGTACTCGACGGCGTCTTTGGTAGCGCCTTTTTTTTTTTTTAACTGCTAGTTGCTCGAACGCTTGCGGTAAGTGTTAGAGATGTTTTATGTTGTTCAAATAATCAATAACATTTTAGATCGAGCTCTTAAGTCCGCTGAAGCGACGCGCACGCAGCAATACCGCCGGCGCCGGCCTCGCATACTAAATCTTCACCTCATGATGGGTCCGGCCAATTAAAAACAGCGGCGTTTGATTGGCGGGTGGCCCCACTGGAACTAATACAGACGTTTGCGCTCGTTTCTGGTTTTTTAAGTATGATAGACTTGTTCAGCGGAGAAAAACTATAAAATTCCGCACATAACTCCTCTTTCGAGGAACACGTTTCAGCTTCCCAAGTTACTGCGACATACGACAAACGTCACGTAGGCACGTTTCAGCGACATACCCTTGAAGGTAGAGCTTAAAGCTCTACCTTCAAGGGTATGTCGCGATAGCGCAAGTTACTAGCCGCGTTTTAACTGGGCCAAATAAACGTGCCTACGTGACAAAGGAAAACGTGAATTCAAATGTCATGGCAGGCTGATTCTAATGTCACCCTGCCGTGAAAGGAGAAGATCTAGTTGGCGCTTTTTCAGGCACCGGCGAAGTGGAGACGAAATGGTCAAGGGTAGCATAGCGAAGCTTTCGCTGCCAAACGCTTGTTATCTGCTGGTGATGTTTTGGAGCCCGAAGTGTCGTTTCGGGAGTTTCAGACTGTCTTCTTCATGAGTAGTTGTCTACATCATTTATCATATTTGGCTAATGGTTTTTGTTTTCATTTATTTATCCTAAATAAACAAGTGGGCATTACTTGGGGGAGGGGAAGCATCCAGCAACGAAAGCGTTGGACAGAATACAACAATAATGTGCATGCGGAAAAAAGTGGCTATTAGCCATACATCAAAACAAGAGGAGGTGGGGAGGGGGAGCATCGAGCGAGCAAAAAATGTGATAAACAAAGAGCAGCAGAAATGTGGTAGTTTAAGACAAAAAGGTACAATACTTCGAAAATAAGCACAACATTTCGAATACGACACGAATAAGGGCATGCCCTAACATAAGCAAGGAAAAATGTGAAACGCCCAATGGGTAAAAGGAAGTAAACAAATTACAAGAGTTCAACCTGCTGAACCAAATGTTGAGCGAAAGCATCAGCTACGGGGGACCGAACGTTCTTCTCTTTTTTTTCTTCCTCAGCTCACATACAAAGCCCCGCTTTAACGAAGCCGTATGAACGCACCTTAGTGGCCTATAAGAGTGGAGTGAATGCCAGGGTCCTAGCAGGCTGATTCTGACTCGTATGGCTGACGGCGTGAGCCAGGCCCCGATTTATCCAACTGTATGACGTCACTCCGTCTGTAGCGCTCCTCGCGGAAGGAGCGGGAGTTAGGCCGCCGTTGGTGTGCACCGCCTCGCATGGCTGACGGCATGCTTCGGGCCCCCGGTTTTTGCGGCAGATGGCATGACGTCACGACAGGGGTGAAGCTAAAGGTCAATGGTATGCACCGCCTCCGTACGCTGAAAGCTTGAAAGCGCAAGTAGTATTGCTTTCGCAATAAAAGAAAAAAAAACACACAACAAATGCGCAAAAATGCGAATTATTAGGCTGTCTTTCAGCTGTGAGAAAAAGTTATCATGATTGATGATTTTAACTACAGAAAAGTGTAGGGCATTCCAATCTCTCATCTTTAGGTGTAAAAATGAAACTTTGATGACGCCGGTTCGTGCAAATGGTTTTCAAAGTTTTTATCGGGCTTGATTCGATAAAATATACTTGTGGGTGTAATTAACGGTTCTATGAAGGACATCGTGTTTTAGTATAGTTTATGAAAACAGAACGCAAGATTGCTTTCGTTTTCTTTCTAACGTTGTGATTAAGGTTTTCTTTTAATGAATATATGCTTTTAAAACGTGAGTGCTTATGTGTAATTAATCAAATGGCTCTGTTTTGAAGTGTCTCGAATTTGTTAACAAAGTGCGGTTGATAAGAACGTCAGCAGAATTACGTGCACTCTAGCTTCGGTCTCACCAATTTTGTGTAAGCAATTAGTCGAATATCTGTATTAGCTTTGATTAGATACCGGCGGTTGAAACCCAGAGTTTTATATGTGTTATTCAAAACAGTGTTTATATGCGCACTCCGTGATAAATAAACTGAGTATGAAGTTGATAGTCAACGCCTTGTGTTTGCACTTTGTGTCATTATGTCCCGTCCCTATGGGTCACACGATCAAAGGGCTTTACAAAATCAATTAGGATGGCATCAGTTTGGCATCAATTAAGATGGCATCAGTCGGTGAAGCTCAGCAGTTAGTTCGAACAGCTAAGTTTAACAAAAATTACCTCGCTGAAATCGATGTTTGTTGGCAAGCAAGATATAATTGTAGGTGATGTATTTCATTAAATGAGATGATATACATGCTCTTGTAATTTGCAACCCATTGATGTTAATGATATGGGCCTCTCTTTATCTATTCCTCTATATTTGGTATTACATGGTCAAGCTTCGCTCTATCGCGAATGCATACGAATGTATGACATTATGTGCCTGACAGAAACGTGGCTAAACTCACCACGTTCAAGTGCGTCTTATTTGTCAGATGGGTATGCTGTCTTCAGGGCCGATAGGGTCTATTCTGACAAGAATAAATACGGGAGCGGAGTTCTGATAGCCTGCCGTTCTGTGCTAAATACATTTAGGAGACCAGGCCTGGAGACATACGAAGAATGTGTGTGGTTGGAAATTGCGACGTGTGACAAATCGCACTATCTAGTCGGCTGTTACTACTTTCCATCAAATTCTGCTCCTAACATTTTTACCGATCCTTTCTTGGATATTGGGGAAAAAATCCATTTTTTGAAATAAAAGGTTCCAACTACGGGGACTTTAATCTTCCTAAGGTGGATTGGTCCACTGGTTTGGTCGGTAGTGACCTCACAGCAACTAGAGAAAAAGCGTAATGTTTAATTGATTGTAGTAATTTTCATGGTTTATATCAATGCAATGCAATGAAGAACTATGCTGGAAACATTTTAGACCTAATTCTATCTAATGTGGCTCTTTTTGGCGTGCAAGCGGTGCGCGATCCTCTTGTTCTGATAGACAAATATCATTGCCCGTCTACCTTGTCGTTCTTTTTGCCCAGTGCGTGAGATGGTGCCAGAAAAATTTAGATTCCCGTATGGCAATTACCTTAGGCTGCACAATGATCTTCAAGCTTACGACTGGCCAGAATTGCTTGAGGTTGAAGGTGTAAACACAGGCGTCGAACTACTTACATCAGTTGTACAGGGTATAATAAAAAAATGTATACCACGCCGTAAATCGAAGAAGTGTAGATTTCCTTGCTGGTTCTCGCGAGATTTGAAACATTATTGGAAGTATCATAAACTCTTCGTGACATCAGAAAGTGAATATTGGTACCAAAGGTATTCATTGTGCAGAAAAATTGTGAAAAAACTGCAGCCGAGTGCCACAAACTTCTTGAGCAGAACTTTAAAAAGGAACCAAACAGTTTTTGGGATTTTGTGCGCAAGCAACGAAATGATAAGGTTAATGCTGCTGTGATAAAGACGCGCGATTATATCTGTTTTAAACCTCAAGATTGGTGCCAAGCTTTTGCTGATCACTTCAGCTCTTGTTTTGTGCGCCATGATAACACAACTGCTATTATCACTTCTGAACACAGCGCTGACTGTTAGCCTATGATAACGTTACCGAGCAAAAGGTTCTTTTGGCGATTCAAAAACTTAAGCCAAAACTTACAAGAGGAGTTGATGAAATTCCCAGCTTCGTAATCAAAGGATGCGTTGACATTTTTGGCCCCGTTTAGCGTATTTGTGCGAACTGGTGTTTTTTCTTGTCATACGCCCGTTTCTTGACAGAACTAAACTCTTTCAAAAATCCGTTTTCTGCACACCACTGAGCCATGGAACTATCTGCCGTCATCAATTATTAAATGCGCTAACACTGATGTGTCGAGCGGTTTTTAAAGACGCCCTTTCTGTAAGCTCTCTTGGTTGGGCAGCATTGCTGCTTGTAATATGGTAAAATAAATAAATAAATAAATAAATTTTCTAATTATTCACGGCGCTTCCTTTATTGTACCAGTAGAAATGACTTTCAATAATTTTTGAGGATATTTTTCAAAATTTTTGAATACAAAATTTAAAAATTGACCCTTTGCTTCTCGGTTTTGACTGCACGTCTTTGCAAAGTTCATATATGCAATCTGGTCTGACCACACGTGAGTTTGCATGGCTTTCACATATAGTCGCTTTTTTTTTTTTGTTCAGACAACGTTTGACATCTGTTTTTAATCACTGGTTATTTTCATCCTTAGAGGCCATTTTTTTATGAATGTATTTCTCCTGCAAACTCTTTAACATACCACGGAGAAGCAGCCATTTCTTCAGAAACGCTTCGATAACAATATGTAGACTGAAAGGGATCGCGCATCAGAATAATGCGCGCATAATATGCGCATAATAGCGCATAAGAAGGGCCCTATTATAGCTTACATCTGTTTTTGAAAAGTGATAACTTAATTTTTACACACAGCTGCAATCAAGATAACTGACTGGAGCTTTCAGTGTACAACACGATGGGCCCTAATGCATTAAACGTAAATTTTCAGAGGCATGTTCGAGGTGTGTAGTAAAAACGAAATCAGGGATGGTGTCATCCCTTGTCGGATAACAGACGAGTTGTGTGAGTTGAAACAAATGTAGGAAATCTACGTAATCTGCACAATCAACGTACGACAGGAATCGGAAAATGAAACAGATGAACAGTTAATATTGGAGGAGTTAGGCTCCGGTGACGATAATAGGGGAGACAACTTGTTCATGACTCGTGTTAAAAATTCGTTTAACTCTAGCACAAAGTCGGCAGAAAAATCTGACGGCCGGTGTCTTATGCACTTGACTACAGTAGAGTTAAGCAGAGAGTCAGTGACCTCCACAATGTTTCTAGCGTTCTATAAATTATGATTTGCCTTGTTTTATTGCCTTTATGATCTGCAATAATGACGCCTGCACTTCGTTTATCTCTTCTGTCAATACGAAATATATAAAATAGTAGTGAAATCTGTAGTACTGAACTGTCAATATCTAGAGTTATTAATTCTTACGATACCATCAGCCGTGTAGCTATGGATTAAATAAACAAGTTGTTCTTGCTTACTGATTTCGCTACGAGAAACGGCTACGGGTAAAGGGAAGCCGAAAACTTTTTAGCGCAGAAAAGAGTTTGATGCAATATTTTATATTTCTTTGGCCGCTGAACAAGACTATCCTGCTTCAAAATGGCAGAAATAAACGCAAACGATAGTTAGTACAAAAAAACGTGCGCCAGTGAGTCCGTCCTGCAATCAAACGATGCTGTTGTCAGTAATTTGCCGGGCCGAACATGACGTCATTCGCGGTATGCCAGTCCCGCGTCGGCGGTGTTGGTGTGTGAGCTCTGCTTACGGTCAGTTGACACCTCGTTTTGAAATGGCATTGACTAAAGAACAATATAAAACACCTCGGACACTTACCGTACGCGTTCGAACAACCGACAGTTCTTAAAAAAGGGAATTCCAAGGGAAGGAAAGCGTATCAGGGGGCGGCAGAAAGTTAGGTGGGCGGATGAGATTAAGACGTTCGCAGGGGTCAAGTGGATGCAACTGGTACAGAACCGGGTTAAGTGGAGAAATATGGGAGAGGCCTTCGCTCTGCAGTGGGTATAGTCAGGTTGTTGATGATGATGATGACCCTGATCCGGTTAGGTGTAGGTGTCCACAATTCCGTAGCGTGCGCTCCAAAGTACAAGGCTCCTTCCATTCCCAAAACCAAATTTACGAGCGGTCAGCGTTACTCCTAAGCCCTCAACTACGGCTCCTCTTTCTCTCTTTCCACTTTACCTCCCACCTTCTTCCCTTCCCTTACGGCCGGTTCAGGTGTCCACAGACACAAGTGTGACAGATACTGCGCCTTTCCCTTCCTGTGAACCAATTGTTGTTATTAGCCGTCAGTGTCACGGAGCCATTTCGAAATTACTTCATAGCCCTCCATATCCTCATATCCTTCGGAAAATACAGTTGAACACACTCATAACCCTTGCACGGCTATATCTATACAAGTTCCGTCGTGATCCATCATGCCCCAACTGCCCTTCCCCTTATGCCAACCTTTCACACTGCCTATTTTTTGTCTGGTTGCGCTTAAACGGGATTCTTTTCCACCTACTCCCATACTATCTGGACCTGGGTGGACTGGCTTGGTGCTGAGGGTGAAGAAGAACAGCGCCTGCTCGTCCAGCAAGCCATCGATGTATTAGGCGCCTAAGTGCTGCGCCTCAATAAAGTCTTTTACTACTACTACTATAAGGGCTGGTTATATTCCGAGCATTTTTCTATCACCTGGTTGACGGTATGAATATGATCGATAGTAGCGTACCGTTTCCGAAAACCTGCCTGACTGTTAGTAAATACCTTAGTAAATAAATTGTGGTTAAGTTATAGTAAGCTGAATGGGCTGTAATTTTTCAAGCTCTTAGCGCTCCCTTTTTTTATGATGTAGGTTAATATCAGCGTTATTGTATGATTCCGGTACCGTCAATAACACCAACAATTGCGTATACAGCGGGGCCAGTTTTCCTAGCCAAATATTACCAGCCCTCAGTGAACTTTTTAATTCTTTTATTGATGTTCCTTTTTTTTTTCTTCTTGTTGGTGATGGTCCCGTCTCCTTGCTTCGCCAAAAGAATCGCAATGGGCCGAAATAAATTAACAAACTGATTTAATTAAAATAATAAATTTGTTGGATGAACAAGCACAGCAGAGTCTAAAAAAAGAATAGAAGAGACACTGAGTTGGGTCGCCCTCCGGCTTAGGACGCTCTGTAGTCCCAGGCGAGCGTACAGGAGAATGTTCTTCTCCTTCACTCGGGCAGCACCTCCCGGGCTACCACTCGCAACTCGCCGTTCTCGCGCAGTCTCATGTTTTCATGAAAACATTCTTGGTGTCCCCCCGTTCACACAGTTTCGTGGTAATCGTAGCCGAGCTCCAGTTCGCCGAAGCGTCTAACCCCGGCCTCTCCACCACTGGCATATCACTCTCGAGAATGCACATGAAATTTACGACTGCTTCTTAAACAAACACTCAGCGGGGCTCGACGGGGTCCGCCGACGGCGTGCGGAGCCTCGCTGACTAACAGGCCAAACACAGAACGGCTGAACTCTTTTAAAGGCGCGACACCACCGCCTTTCAAAAAAAACATAAAACAGACAACGCGCACACGCTGGGACACTTCACACTGTAACAAGGAATTGTAAGACTGAAACCTAAATCAGCCCCGGGCCCCGATGGGACCACCAATAAAATTCTAAAGAATCTGGACGATGACTCTATTAGTCTTCTAATGGAATTCTTTGGAAAAGTTTGGGAAACGAGCCAGTTGCCAGATCAATGGAAAACGGCAAACGTAATACTATTACCCAAACCGGGAAATACCCCGCAATTGGAAAATTTAAGACCAATTTCCCTCACCTGATGCGTAGGAAAGTTGCTGGAGCACGTAATACAGACGCGATTAACCTGCTTCATGGAGCAAAACAACGTGTGGCCGCATGAAACGGTCGGTTTCCGACCACACTTGTGCACGCAGGACGTAATGCTCCGACTAAAGCATGATATTATATACTCGCAATCGAGAGACGCCAAAGTGATCCTGGGCCTAGACCTCACCACGGCCTTCGACAATGTCAGGCACGAGGCTATCCTCGAAGGGCTCGAAGTGCTAGAAGTAGGGGATAACGTACAACTACATGAAAGACATGTTATTGGGCAGAAAAGCCTGCACGATATTGCAAAATTTAGAATCCCCTACGATAGAGTTAGGAAGCAAAGGCACGCCGCAGGGTTCAGTGCTATCGCTTTTCCTATTCAACATGGCGATGAGAGGCCTCCCGGGTGAACTTAACCGAATCAAGGGGCTAAATTTTACCATGTATGCGGACGATATCAACCTCTGGATTAACCATGGGAGCGATGCTAGTAAGGAGGAACGCCTGCAGGCAGCGACCGACATCAATGTCGATTAGGCGGCTGAAAGGGAACTTTCGTGTTCCCCGCATATATCTGAGTTGTTTGTTTATAACCCAAAGTACCCCCGCTGCAAGAATAGCGGGGAGCTTCATATTCAGGTAGAGAACAAAACGGTGCCAAAAGTAGATCAGATCAGGATTTTGGCGATGGTCATCCAATCCCACGGCCATAACGGAGAGGTCCTGAAAAAATTAGAAAGCTACGCGGTGCAAACCCTCGGGCTCTTGAAGAGGGTCGCCACTAAAGGAAGAGACCTCAAGGAGAGAAATTTACTAAAACTAATCCAGGTGTACGCAATAAGCAGAATCAGTTACGCCACGCCCTACCTGACCATCAAGGTCGGCGAAAAAGAGAAGTTAGACTGCTTGATTCGAAGATGCGTTAAGAAGGCGCTAGGACTGCCCATGGGTACCTCAAGCGAACGACTGCTCGAACTCGGGATGCATAACACGTGGGCAGAATTGGCGGAGACAGTGCGAGTCTCCCAAGTAGAGAGACTACGCACCACCGAGACAGGCAGAGTAATCCTTGAAAAAGTAGGCCTCAACCCAGGCAGAGGAGTTGAAAAAAAAGTCACAATTATTAGTGAAATCAGGAATGCCTTGGTAGTCCCCCCTTTCCCTAGGAATATGCATCCAGATATTAATATCGAAAGAAGGGCCAAACGAGCCGAAGCTCTAGAGCGATGGTTCAAAAACGTGGGAGCGAAGGAAGTAGTCTATGTTGATGCGGCAAGTGGCAGAACAGGTGCGGCGGTAGCTTCTGTAGTCGATGGCCGAGGAGCGCCGGTATCCGCGGCAGCCATCAGAGGCCGCAACATAGAGACTGCGGGAGGAAGTTGCGATAGCGCTAGCTTGCGTAGGAACGGAAGCCAAGTTCATAATTAGCGACGGCAAAACTGTCATTTAAAATTTTGGCAAGGGAAGGATATCGCCTGTAACGGCCAAAATCCTCACCCAAAGAACGCTAAATAGGAAAATCCAGTTAATTTGGACACCGGCTCACGCTGCCGTCCCTGGTAACGAGCCGGATCACGAGCTAGCCCGAGCTCTCTACTTCCGTGTAGCTGTCGAGCACCCCGAACACTGGGCACACGACGAGCGTCTGCAAAATTACGGGAAAATCATCGACCACTATATATTGGGACGTAGACGGGTACCCCCGCCAGATGTTAGATTAAATAATAGAAAAGCTGTCGCGTGGAGGCGGCTACAAACTAATACGTTCATGAATCCAGTCTCGGCGTTTCACGCGCTACCAGCCCTTAGGAACAATAATCTGTGCAAACACTGTGGGCGAGAGGAACCCTCGACCACATAATTTGGGAGTGCCGACAACCTCCAGGGATGGGACAAAATATTACATGTAGAGTAGCCTGGGAAGCGCGGACCCTGCCATCCTGCACCGCACCGTCCATCTGGCGGAAGAGGGCGCAACAAGCCAAGGGCTACCTGCCAGCCTCTAATCCGCGGGCGCAAGACGTCTTCCCCAGCACGCGTGTTGGGGGAGGGGAAGAGAACGGCCATTTCCGGTGGAATTAAAAGTTGTACAACCAACCAATCAAAACAAGGAAAAGGCCGCACCAACCGTGCGCCTCGCGGGCCGGCTCCCCGAAACGGCAGAAAACATACAAACACACAAAAAGAAGAAAGCCCGAGCAAGTATGCGCAGTTGCTGACCTTATACGCTCCTCCTAAGACATTTGCAACGATCTCCCTGGTTGTTGCACACAATAATTAACACAAAGGTCACCACAACTTCATTATGACGCGCAAAAAAACAAAACTCCACTTTCCATTATTAGGTGCTGATACACTAGGGAACGACCGCATGCGAGGTATCTAGCATGGCACCATGCAATCGCATCCCACACGAGATCGTTTTTCAGAGTGGCCCTTTTGCCTGCCCTCGGAAACAACAGTGGGCGGCAACAGCTGTGGTGGCCTGCTGCGCCATCATTGCGGTTCCGATGATTGGAATGCGCATGTTTGATTTTGCCGCAACCTACCCCTACTTCCTATGGCACTCTCACTGTTTCGCCACATTTTATTTCTGCGTTTCCAATAACCTCCTTCGGTCTCTGGTTCCTCTCGGCGTTTTACAATGAGCGAGGGTCTACCTCCCTCACCGCTACCTGCCTCCAAGGTGACGGTCGCCTGTCCTCTCATATCAGGCATGTCGCAACCGCTGCTGTTTGCCTGCTGTTCAAGCGTGTGCCAAGCGTCGGTAGAAAGCAGGCAGTCTGCTTCCTTGAAGGCAGTTCCCGTGTTACGGCACAGACCAGTGACGCGTTTCTCCCGACATGCTGAACCTGGTCGTCCTCAAAGCTGAGTGCAACTCGAGCTGGTTTTGCTAGCACGCACCCACAAGGGAGGCATCACCCACCTTCTTCGTCACATTGGTAGCGCGCCCACTTTGGCGACAGTTATTTCGGTGTCACTGTCAACTAACGCTCGCAGAACCGCGTCACCGCATCTCAAGTAGACGTAGTCCCGCGAGGCTTCCTTCGTTAATAATGATACTGTGCAAGTCTGGATATCAACGCTATTTCTTCGTCCGGCCGCAACCCTCCATAAAATCTTCAGCTACCTGATCCTCCGCCGCTGCTTTCCCCCTTTTCCTAGCTTCTAAAACTTGATTTAAACTCGTCTTTCTTCAATGATGGAAAGTCTGGTTGCGTCTCCCTACTGCCATTCTCGTTGTTGTTTTGACTACTTCGGCTACTCTAATGATCAGAACAGAACGCCTTGGCTTCTATCACTACCCTGTCCAAATTTGTGATGATACCTGCCGCCTTGTTTCGTCGCGCATACATCTCTATTTTTGCCTTTGCCTCATTTCATTTTCACCGCTCAAAGGCTTCCCCTTCTTTAGAGCATGCTCAGTTTTCCTTATGTTATACTACCTTATGTCGGCCACATTTTGTATTGATAAGCTTTGGTATCTCGTTCAGTTATATAGTTATATCCTGTCTGTTGGGTTCGAAGCTTTCACACTTTGGCGCTACTAAACTCAAAACGTTCCTTCTCTTAGATATGTTTCTGGTATCCAATTTAACTATCCTATCGTCTACTTCTACCATGCACACAGCAGCGACATCTCTCAAATCATTGGTCATTGCTTCTAGGCTAAGGTAGCAACCCTTGGTTAAAGCTGAATATCTATTCTGTAGCGAGTTCCCTAATTTTGTCTGTCCTCCCCTTTATCGCTAAATTTTTGATGGACGCCTTTCTTACTAGTCTGTTTCGTTCCTGATTCATATCTGGATTAATTCCAGACCTCTCCATCCTGTGGTCACTGCATCGCACCTTTCCGAGCCCCTCTACATTCTGCATAATGCCGGGATTAGGGCATATCATGAAGTCAATTTCAGTTCTAGTCTCCCAGTCAGGGCTTTTCTCTGTACACTTCCGGTTCTTCCCTTTTGTGAAGATTGTATTCATGGTTATGAGGTTATCGCGCTCTGCAAGCACCACTAGTAACTCTCCCTGCTATTGCTAGAACTAATGTCATAGCCACCCAAATCCAGCTCACCATCCTGCTTTTCTACTACCTTACCATTCCTATTCACCCATTAGTAGAATATAGTCTTTACTGTACCCATTGTCAATTCTACATCTTCATAGAAGCTCTCGGCTGTCTGGTCATCATGACTACATGCAGGCGAGTAGGCCTGTATACGATTCAGTTTATATTTGTAATTGAATTTATTAACCGCAATTGCGATGCCTGCCACCCTCTCATTAATGCTATAGAACTCCTCGGTATTACCAGCTATATCCTTATTGACAAGGAACCGTGCTCCTAGTTTCAATTCTGCGGTACACCGAGATAACACAACACATGCCCGCCATTCAGCACAGTATATATTTAAATTGGCCTCCTAACCTCTGCCCTTTCGCATCCCATTTTATATTCTCCAAATCTTTTACAGTAGGGCTTAACTATCCACACTAACTAGGGTTCCAGCGTTATACTTTGCCAGGATGAAGTTACAAAGGCGCATTTCTGGAGCCAGATATTCGCAGCACCATTTGCCGCATTGCAGGTCTGACCGTCACCATGCCCATTGGCTTCGTAGCCAGAACTCCTCGGTATTACCAGCTATATCCTTATTGACAAGAAACCGTGCTCCTAGTTTCAATTCTGTGGTACACCTCGATAACACAACACATGTCCGCAGTTCAGCACAATATATATCTAAATTGGCCTCCTACCCTCTGCCCTTTCGCATACCATTTTATATTCTCCAAATCTTTTGCAGTACTGCTTAACTATCCACAATAACTGGGGTTCCAGCGTTGTACTTTGCCAGGATGAAGTTCCAAAGGCGCATCTCTGAAGTCAGGTATTCGCAGCACCGTTTGCTGCAGTGCAGGTCTGACCATCACCATGCCCATTGGCTTCGTAGCTGCTGGGGAGCAATAGCTAGGCTTTTGTTGGAATATTCAGAGGAGTTAATGGCCAGTTATAACTAAATCTGGTCCTGATGAGGGAGGCGTTTCAGCAGGTGTTCACCGGCATCAGCTCGCACACTAAACCTGTTTATGCCTTTCCTCAACACACGGATTTGTGTTTTCAAAGCTTTACACTGTGGGGAATTTCGCGACACCGGGATTCGAACCACGGTCCTCTTGCACGCGAGGCGAATGTTCTGCCTCTATACCAATACTTCCATACATAGATACATAAGTACATACATGCATACATACTTTGAAGTGCGGCTCACAGGGCAAAAACCCGATGCTTTCTTTGGTGTCAGCAGCTGTTCGGCTAGGGATGGGCAAAGCGGCTACTTTCAGTGAGCGGCTACGGATGGCCCACTCACTGATGTGAGATGTCTTATTTTAACGGCTCACCAGCTCACTTTAATCTGTGTTGCTCAGGAGCGAGCGACCCAGCGAGTTCTATTGGACAGCGAGAAAGAGAGAGAATGACGGCCCTGTCTATCTTTCTCTCTCTCTCCTGAGCGACCCATTTCTATTTTGGACCAGCCGCGGAGATGCAGCGGTTAGTGCGCTCGACTTTTTTACCCAATGATGTGGGTTGGAATCCGGCCGTGGCAGCCGCTTTTAGAAGGAGGCGATATGCAAGATTCCAAGTGCTTATGTGATCTTAGTGCACGTTAAAATTCCCTGGTTGTCGAAATATCCTGAGCTGTCTGCTATGGCGCCTCTCATTCCCTCAGCTGCTAAAGGACGTCACACCCCATAAGCAAACAGCAGTGCCTTGTCCGTATTTACATTACATTCTTAGCTAACCTCTTCACCTTTACACACACAGCTTGATTCATTTTACTGAAGATAATTTTCTTAAATGTGGTCGAAAATGAGCCAGGTTGTTTTTGGCTCAGTAATTAGGGGGTAAGCTACTGAGCAGGAGTATCCGAGTTCAAGTACCTTTTCTGCTCCTGGGCTTCAAACCAGACGAAGGTAGAGCTCATCCATGTATTGTTTGATGTGAGTACCCGTTGATTGTGTCCTGGCGGTTTAAATAATCCGAAGCCCTGCCACAAAGAGCCTCTACTAAGCCGAGTGTTTCTGAAATTATAAACGCACATGGCATGCCGTATCATACTGTTGAAATTTCACGACGAAAACAGCGCTTACAGGCGGAACAGAAGGAAAGGGTCCAGCTCATGCGCTTTTCTGCTGTCTATTTTTTCTGTCCGTCTGTGAACATGAACCAGTCAGCCTGACTCTACCCTCTTCTTGAATGCCATACTACATATACCATATATTCTGTTCAATACGAAAAGTAAATATGATCCGGCTACAAGATATCGTAGAGGCATGGAGTGCAAACATTTTTACCATTAAAGGTAGAGTGCAAGCGTCGTCCCAATATATTTTGAATAGCACTGATAGAAGTTAGCTTTGGGGTGCGATCACAGTCTGACATTTGGGTTTTACATTGAGTATAGAATCTCTTATAGTCTGAGTTGCTTTGGGCCATTAAACCCTACAAAACAACCAACCACTAAGTGAGTGGAGAATGGTTACTGAAATCTCAACGCCTGCTCATTATGGAACACTGGTTTCAGCATGCGACAACCGTACTTTATTTTTTAGACAGCTAAGGTGTAAAAGCGATATACTCAATTCCCGGGTCTTTGCAATTTGTGCACATTATGTAACCCTGATGTGACCCGCCTTATTACCTGAAAAGTGAAATCAACGTAGTAAATTGTTCGCCTGACCATTAAAAAGCGGTATGGGCAACACTGACGCGAAACTGTCGGAGTTAGCTGACGAGCTTCATCATGCTTCTCACCCACGTCAACGTACCTTTTTTGATGTATTCTTAACTTGGCAATGGGCACGATGCAAAACCATGACGTGAAAAGTTTAAAAAGCTTGGTATGATGGGGCGGGGGGAGTGGGGGTGCAGAATAGCTGAGTATCTTGGAAGCAGTACCGTCCACCGTCGTCACATCCTTCTGTTCTCAAGACCTCTTCTGCTATCACGCGCAATTTACAAGTGTTCTCCCAGATATTATGCCCTCAACCGCCTGCAACGAACAAAGCTTATCGGGCACCAATTCCGACGCAAACAGGGACAATTCCTCCGAAGTTGACGTCAACTCCAAAGTGACTACAACGCACGACTACATTCACCTAACAGCGTCGATCACTGAGCGCCGTTTCGTTCTACGCTATTGATTGTCTGAGATCGCAGTGTGATTTAGATTGGCTTTTTAAATTGTGCGCAGTTCGTAACGTGGATTGACATTCGCAATAAAGTTGCTAATCAAGTTATCGACTTCACCACTGTTACTGGAACACAAATACGCGAATTTTTCAGATGTATCTGCTAACGGCCGTTATTTTCTATGCTTATTTGTAGCTCTGTGGCGTAAGAGCTGTGGCTCTTATTCTCTCTTTCGAATTTCACTACCACCTTCTACCCTTCCCTTACGGTGCGTGTCAGGTGTCCACAGGAAGAAATGTGACAGATACTGCGCCTTTTCCTTCCTGTGAACCAACTATGTAATAATGGTATCTTCGCAGAAGCACGGAAATTTCCAGATTCCTTGCCACCGCCGTTGGTGGTCGAGTGCCGTTCTCGTGATATAAAATGAAAAATGATCTTTTAGGGTTACCAATATGTTCAAATTAAACGCGTCATTTTGCAAGTCGTGTGTAAATAGGAGGAACCCTTTAGTATTTAGCATGAAATTAATGCCGCTTCGATTGATCACGCATTGGTAGCTCTTCCTTGAGAACAACGTCAAATATTAACGTTCAAGTTGCTCTAAATCACATTCATTTACATAGAATTGAAATTTTGTATGAAATCATCAAGTGTATAATAAAAATCGGGTGTGCCAAGGCCAACCGAGTTCATGAGGGAAAGGTTTTGCCCTGTAGCTATCGCCCAATTATGTGATGTGGTTTTGGGAGAGAAGTGTGAGGAGGGGGGGGGGGGAGGTATAAGAGTCGTTTTTCTCGGTAGCGAAGTGCTATGTCGGTAGCGAAGTGTTACGAAGAAATCTGTTCGGCATGCTTCCCCAGTTTTCGGTATGCCCCGCTCGGCTGACGTGCGCTCGAGCAATTAACTGGGCTGCCTCGTTGCCGGGGCTGCCTGCATGGCCTGGTACCCATACATGTCAATAGGTTGAGGAGCGGTGGAGCCAGAAATTAAGATTTTATGGGAGACTGGGTGTATTTTTCCTCCTGCGAAATTTTTGAATGGCCGGTTTAAGAATCGCTGAAATTGAGTGTGGCAGTGGAAGAGGAGATGGCTAGCGCTATGGCTTGCTCTTCGGCTTTTGTCGACGTTTTTATTTGACAGAGGCAGAAACTGTGTTATTGAAACTATAAGAAATCATACTGATGACATAAGACGTGGGGTAATTATATTCTGCCGCATCTACGTAGGTCGCTTTGGTGTCAGTCGCTTGTGCTTTGTGTAACGCCTTGGCTCGAGCTTCTCGTCGTGCCTTGTGGTGAGCAGGATACTTTTAGGTAGGGGTTGTAAGGTAAGGCTGTCCTGGATGTGTTGGAAGACTAGGTGGCTGTTTTGAGTGGGTGGACCACTTGGTTGGCGTTTTAGTGCGGGTGAGGCTGAACCTACCCATCTCTTTGGAAGAAAGCCTGTTGATCTGTGCAGTACGATGAGTTTTCACTAGCTCTTGGATTGTGTTGTGTACTCCCATGTTTAGGAGGCGTTTGGTTGTAGTATGTTTTGGGAGCTGAATAGTTGTTTTGTATGCATGACAAATGAGTGCGTCCAGTTTTACCGTTTCTGCTTTTGATCAAATGAGAGGCACATAAATAGTGATCACGTGAGTAGTAGTTTATAATTGCACACGAAACCTAAGAAGCGGCGTCAAAGAGGTGATAACACCACAGTGACTCTTGATAAACCAGTAAAATTGGAACTGTTCCAAGCGCTCATTTCTAAGGCTTAATTAGATACGTTCACTCATGTAAGGGCACTGCCAGAGCTTCAGGAACTGCTGTTCCGTCAAACTTGGGGAGTGCTGCATAGCTCGCGGGGAAAACTTGGTGTTCCGGTGCTAGCAAGATTGCGATCTCTCAGTAGTACTTGCGAGCGGGCTTGTTGGCTATACGACGGCGAGCGCATCATCGGTGTGAACGTCTTGGTTTAATTCTCTTGTGTGTGTGTATACCCATGTAGCGCCAGAGGTCGTCGGAGTTGCGATCTCTGCTTTTTATTAATGATCTTTAACCATTCAGGAATGCCCACTCAACATATTGAGAAAACGTTAGGCAATATATGCTCATCCTCGTCCTTTTAGACCGTGTTTTATTGCAGTGTGCTAGCTGTCTCGGTTTTAATATTCTCGGTGTGAACTAAATGATTTGCATTTTCAAGGAGAGAAGGCTTGAGAAAATGGAAGAGGTCGAAGCAGCGGAAACTATGGCAGAATGTTAGGAGCTTCGACGCGTCAGTGGGCTTTTTTTCCGGATTATGAGTTGAAGCAAGGCAGTTTTTTTTAATCAAACAAACGGACTACGTAACAGAGTACGCAAAAGTCTAAATACATACTGTGGGCGTGAACCTATATGAAGGGCATGAGACAGCGACTGAAAGCTCTGAGTGTTGTTAGACCCGACAGTGAGTTTTGAGGAAACGAGGTGGACGAAGTCGACCCCGAAGCCATGAACTATGCTAACGAGAAGCCGAGCGCAGCGCCATTTGAGGGGAAATTCATCAGTGCATTTTGTCGGTAAATATATCTTATTGGGTGTAACAACTTTCGACGTATAAAGACATCGGTACCTGACCATCACAGCAGCTTAGTTTAGTGCTCAAATGTAATAAATTTGCGAAGTTCATCACACTGCAAACATTCCTATTGGAAAGACGTAAATATAGAGAATTCAGGTCTTGATGAAAGTACGATAGAAAATGTGATCAGTGTGGTGTAAGGAATTACACGATGAAGTTCGTGCGGCGTCTACAACTGCACTCTTGTAACAAACCCCTTCATGAGAGGTAATTGTTATAATGCTACAATTTAAAGGTATTTAGACTGTAAAGCATAAAAAATGAAAATGACTCTCTTAATAGTAATACAAGACCCCTTGCCTTTTTACGTCCTGATAAGTAAAACATTTGCGAGTGCAATTTTGAGTGCAATACATTGATACGTAAAGGTTCAATGCATTAAGAAAATTTACTAATTGACTGCAACCGGGATAGCAGCGAGGAAAACCCAGAAACACCTTCACATCGCCGTCTAGTCTGCCTCCTGAGCAAGGCCAGAAAAACCACCCTTGGTCTTTTTTGTGTCTTCGTAACATGACTTCCGGCTACGCTAGCGCCGTCACAGTTTTATACTGGAAACGTATTAAAGACTTCATCACATGTGGTCTGAAACATGTACAGTGTCAGAGGCAGGAAGAGTGGACGAGGTCACGGGAACAAGATGTGAGATAGGTGACTTGGCCTACTACGCGGAAAGGGCTATCTCCAGCTCATTTCGGCGGTATCCACCTGAGATTTTGTCCCCTGTATGCACCATATGTTCGGTGCAAGCACGTCCTCTACTTTCGGTCTGAGCTCCAGCCACCCTCCAAATTTCAACTAACAGATATGTAGATATGGGAGATCGCGGTGGGCAGCTCAGACATGGCTGTATAAACGCTGCTGGTGGGCTGGGCTCTAAGCGTCGCACAGCCATAAACAACCACAAGCTAAAGGCCATTCTACGCGATAGCAAGCCATCCCATCGTTATTGGCTGAAGTTCTAAACATTAAGGATCAATAAATGTTTACACCACAACAAAGTTGGGGTGGCTGTACTCTAGAACAGGCAGTGCACTAAACAATGTGAGAAAAAAAGCTGAGAAAATAAGCCCATTCGCCTACAGCTTCCATGGTGTAGAAGCAAAAAAGGAGCCCCATGAGGTGCCACTCAACCAGACACTTCAACCAAGCGAACAATGGGCGGGATTGGGTGAGCGTAGTGGCAAATTCATACAACAGCAACTGAGAAACGAACAAACATGTAACAACGAGCTCTCGGTAATAGTAAATAAACAAATTACTAACGGTTAACAATGAGCTCTCTGTAGTACTAGTGAATAAAACCGCAACTGACAAGCGAACGAACGGGTAACGACGAGCTCTCCGTAATAGTGAATAACGAATGACTAACGGTTAACAAATTCATGCGCTCTATGCACTGCTAACGAATGAACGGTTTACCACAAGCTCTATGTACTGGTAGTGTCCAAGCCCAACACGGGGGATTTGAGGCCGCGGGCTCCTTTTCCAAGCCATGCACTTCGCAAAACTACTGCCGTATTTTCCTCGCATCAACGTCTGCATGCCTGAAAGCCATTCTGGATCGCCAGATAATGTGCAGGCCCAATAACATGGTCATGTCCAGTGGTAGCCCATCATCATCTTCAATTTGTAAAAAATAGAACTCGAAATGCATCCATGGGTAGGTCTTTTTTATAGATTCGTTGTAGAATGTCACCCCCCCCCCAAAAAAAAAAAAAAAAAAAAGCCTTCTAGTGTATTTCTATGGAGCTTGAAAAATAAAGTTTTTGCTCCCCCTGGTACAGCCATATGTTTTACTCGTTTAAGGACTGACTTCAATGGACCTGCACAGTACAACGATCTGTACAATGGGATTGGGAGAAAGACATCGCACAAGTCTTTGCAGATTTGATTCGCGTCAAAGTTGATAAATATTCAAACGAAAAACGGGATTGCAATACACGACGTGACATATACACTTCTTTAAGGATTGCGAAAATCATCCCTTGCATGCTCGCCGAACGTACAACAAAATTTGGTCGCATTTTGTTCAATATAACCTGACACACATAAAAAGCCTTCGACAAGGTGACGCGCGATGTCTTGTTACCAGTTTTCGGAGCATGCAAATGTGGGCTCAGTTATTTGCAAGGGAGTCGCAATGGCGTAGAGAGGGTGCACTACGCACCTGATAATAAATACGAGGGTGGGTGAGCTCATCCAAGTGCGACGCTCTGTACGTCAAGGCTGCCCTGTCGCCATTGCTTTTCTGCTTGATTATTAAACCATTTTATCTGAGCATTATCGAGAGTAGTAGTGTTCGAGGTTTTCGCTTACATGCAGCAGAGGTCCGCATACTCGCGTATGCTGATGACATTGCCGTCTTCTGTACCGACAACGAAAGCATTCGCAGTGTTGTCAAATTGGTGAAGGACTTTTGTTGTGTGAGTAGTAGTGCTGTGAACTGGAATAAGTGTCTGAGTTTCGGGCATAGAGGGTGGCTCACAACCCCTGCAAATTTTATGAACATGCCTTGGGTAGCAACCCCAGTAAAGTATTTAGGAGTGCCATTGGAAAACTACCGAGACAGTGAGTCATATTGGAACCAGCAGGTTTTAGAAGCGCGTGAGAAGGCCGAAGAGACTAAAATGATTCGGTTGGTCTATGTTTGCACGTGCTACAGTTTGTAATTTATTCCCTGTTACCAATATATGATAAGTGTTACAAGTACTGCATTGTTCTCGTGTGAATGTGCAGAGATTTCACCGTGTGTTCGCCATTATTGTGTGGGGAAGTACTTGGGATCGCACCCACCGAACCAGCTTATTTCATCACGTCTGCTTTGGAGGAGTTGGTTTGGCGCATTTGTATTTGCGCCAGTGGTTAACCGTTTTATGTTCTTTCGTAATACAAAGGACCCACTTTTACGAGACCCCAGCTGCGGTGGAAGAGGGGGTCAAATTATTTATATTTTACAGCTTAAATTAGGAAAACATGGCGGGAAATAATCGGGCGGTGGGCAAGAGAAGAAGCCCTGCTCCAATGTCGTTTTTTACTCCGCATAAACAATGCCACGGGTGCAGAGGTTTTTTTTACGCCGACATGATAATGCTGATAATGCTGGTGGTACTCACAGATGGCGCTCACAAATGGCGCTTTCTGGATCATATACTCTATAGCCGGTTAGTACCCCTAGCGCATTGATAACCTTCGTTTCTATTTCATCGACAAAAAAACTGTTTGTTCGTTTTCTTTTTTTGGAAGGGTGTGGTGGGGGGGGGGTGTGCACCCCCCCACCACACCCTCCCAATGTATTGGTGGAAACAAATGTTTACCAGCACCACACAGAGGTCCGAAGTCATGGAGTGGAAGTGTGCTAGTGGGAAGAAAAAGGTACTAGAACTATAGCAATAATAGAACGTGGGAAGAAATTTCTAAGCATAATTTGGATAACCACAATACGACAATGGAGCGGAGCTATATAAGCCTTATTGCGAAATATTGAGCCGAACAGTTTGGAATACGTTTTTATGTTTGTATGCGCAGTTACAAAGCAATCGATCCTTCTCCAAGCAGAAGAGAATTTCTGAGATGTCGAGCAAGAAGAACAACTAGAGAGCGGTGCGGGTCTCGTGGCTCTTCTTTCTTTTCTTTTCAAAAATTTATTTTGGCTGGGCACTCTCTCGTGACTCTGACTCAGCTGCGTTGGCAGCGGCAGTAACGGCCCCGTAGCTCCAAACGCCGAACAAATGTATAAGAGCTGGGCTCCAAACCATAGCAATGTGCCATTGTCCCACGTTTGTATTTCAGACTGGTTACTTCATCCGATTTTAAAATTACTCGAAACATACCTCCAAACAACGGCATTCCCAAGTCAAAGTCTCGTAACAAGTTTATGAGCCCTGCTATTGAACCCAAAACGAAGCAGGGGTGCAATCGGCTTAGAGTTTTTCATAAAATTTGCGCGTTTACAACCAGTACACGTAAGCCTCTATGTCAAACATAACCGGAAAGATTTACGATGTGGGTCTACAGTTGAGTTACCCTGTCAGCTATTTGTCATTGCGACGTATATGATCTATGTCTGCGCTCGTTCAGACCACTTGACTCTTGTACACTCACGTAAATATCTATACCTATCAATAGACGACTTACCAGGTGCGCTTCGTTGAGATCTGAAAGCTCAGGATAGAGATCCATTCATGGTCTCAGACTTACTAGTAGTGTCATGAACAAGATTTAAAGAGGGCGATTGGATTGGGCAGATAAAGTAATATCTTCAAAAAACAGGCAATAGTCGCGCTTTATTTACATGAGCGGAATACAGTTCCTCTTATTTTGAAGAGCGCACAAGAACATCGCCACAGTTTTAACACAGAAGGTTCAATTACGTGTGCACAGACGAGTCCGGCTTGGTGTGCACATTTAGCGGCCTGATACTTTTAATTTTCTTTTGTAGGAAGTTCATCACACCATAAACATTCTTATGGAAAGCTTTAAAGACAGACGCTTCCGGTCCCCAATGTGTTTCTGAAGAGGACACCATACGAAAAGGGATAAGTATGGAACCAAGAATTTATTGATGAAGCTTGTGCGGGGCCTGCACCTACACAGTTGTAACCAGCCCCTTCACGAGAGAAGAAATCGTAATACAGATACAATTTAAAGGTATGTAAACTGTAAATAAATAAAAAAATGACAATGACTCCCTGAATAATGCGAGGTCCCTTGTCTTTCGATGCATTGATAACAACAACATTGGCGAGTGCAATGTTTATTGCAATACATTGATACGTGAATATTCAGTGCGTTTAAGAATATTTACAAGTTAGCCGCAAGCGCGATAGCAGCGAGGAGCACCCAGGAACACCTCCACTTCGTCGTCTATTCTGCCTCCTGAGCAAGGTCGGGAAGACAACCCTTCGTCTTCATTGTGTCTCCGTACATGATCCCGGTAACGCAAGCGCCATCCCATTATTATACTGGCAGCGAATTAGTCTGGTTTATTAGGTATGGTTGGAGACATGTGCACTGTCAGAGGCAGGATAAGTGGACAAGGGCACAGACACAGGACGTGAGATATGCGACTTGGCTTACTACGCGGAAAGGGCCATCACTAACTCATCTCGGCAGTATCCACATCTACCCTCTCTCCCCGGTGTGTACCCTGTGCGGTGCAACCATTTCCTCTACTTTTGGTGTGAGCTCAGCCACCCTCCAAATTGCAACTAACCTATATATAGATATGCGAAATCGCGGTGTCCATCTCAGACGCGGCTACACAAACGCAGCTGGTGTGCTGGGCTTTAAGTGTCGTCGAAAGCCACAAAGTAAAGTCTATTGTGCCTGATATCAAGGCCGCCCGGGGGTATAGGCTGAAATTGTAGATCTCATGAATCAGTAAATGTTTTAACCCCAACCGATTTGGTGTGGCGTTGCTTTTGAAGAGGCCGTGCCCTGCATAATGTAAAAAAAAAACGTAGAAAAACCAGCCAGATATAAATCCATGAGCGGGTTGCAGTGAAGCAGAAAAGGAGCCCCATGAGGTGCCACCCACCAGACACTTCGGCCAAGAGAGCAGTGGCCAGGATTGGGCGAGCGCAGTGGGAAATCCTTATACAACTGAGAAATAGTGAATGTTTAAAATTCTGATAAACCAACGAAGAACGGTTAACGACGAACTTTATGTACAAGTACTGCTCAAGCCCAGCACGTGGGATTTGAGGCCGCAGGCTCCTTTTCCAAGCCACGGACCCTGGGTAGCCAAGCACCAGGCCGGGCTATGGCTTGTACCCATTTGAGAAAACCGATGGGTGTCCGGCCGACAGTGGGAGTCGAACCCACCGCCTCCCGTAGCCGAGGCGGGTGCTCTACCACGAGGCCACGGCTGCGGTGGAGGATGGGGTCAAATTGTTCATATTTTCTATCTATAATTAGGAACACACGGTCGGAATAAAATGGTTGATGAGCAAGAGAAGCGCTATCCCAATGTATTTATTACTGAGCGTAAATGACCCCAAGAGTACAGCGATTTTTTTTTGCCCACATTATCATGCCGAAGAGGCAGATGGCGCTTTTTGGAGGTACTGTTAGTAACTCTAGCGCATGCATAAGCTTCTTTTCCGTTTTCTTTTTTGTGGGCGTGTATTGGAGTGGGTGGACAAAAAGGATTACCAGCACCACACAGATGTCAGCGCTCATGGAATGGAAGAAGTGAACGAGAGAGAAGGAAAAGGTTCTAGATAAATACCAAGAATACAACATGGGAAGACACTTCTAAGCTTAAGTACGATAATCGTAATGCGCAGTTGGAGCGGCGCTATATAAGCGTTTTTGCGATATATTCAGGTAAAGTGTTGTGAATGCGCTTTTATGATTCTGTGTGCAGTTGAGTCTATCTTTCTCCACGCTAATGAAAATTTATGAGATGGCAAGAACGAAGGTCCACTACAGAGCCGCGCTAGGCTCGTGGCTCTTCTTTCTCTTCTGAAAAACTCTTCGCTGATACCTCTCTCGTGACTCGTGGCAGGTGACTCTGGCTCGGCTACATCGGGAACGAAAGCATAGGCCTCGCAGCTGAAATCGCCGAATGGGTGTATAAGAGCTGTTCTCGAATACATAGCAGTGTGCCCTAGTCCCGCCTTTTGTATTTTAGACTCGTTAATTCATCCCAGTTTATGTTTCATAAAATTTGCCCGTTTATGACCAGTGCACGTAAACCTCTAGATCAAACATAACCGGAAGTATTTAGGATGTGGGTCTACATTTCACTTACCCTGTCGGCTATTTGTGCTCATGACGTATATGATCTGTGTGCGCTTGTTTACACCACTTGACTTTTCTACACTGACGTAAAAATCTATATCTATAAATTTAGGGTTTAATGACTAGCAGATTCGCATTGGTGATATCTGAAAGCTTATGATAGAGATTCATTAACTCCTTAGATTTAGTAGTAATGGCCTGAGCAAGCTTTGAAGAGGGGGATTCGGTTCAAGAGACGTCGTGACGTCTTCAAATTACTTGCAACAGCCTCGCTTCATTGATACGAGCGGAATACTATTCCTTTTACGTAGAAGAGCGCACAAAAACATCGCCACAGTTGTAGAACAGGAGATTCAATCACATGTGCACAGACGACTCCGGCTTCGTGTATAAAATTTAGTGATTCAGACATGGAATTTCTTTCAGTTGCGTCATAACATGTCGCATTGTTACACGAATAATAATTGCACCATTAGCAGCAACCTCCCCATGCGCACCGCAGAATGTAGCAATCTCTCATATCTGCCCCGCACACCTGTGATATATACCTACTGGTGCCTCTACATACCTGATGTTTCTGACCTTCAGCTACGCTTGTTATCTCTCATATACACCTGATATACTATCAGCGACGGCCGGTTACATTGGTTCTTTAATACGGGCAATAACTTCGAGCCACGGGGAGCCCAATAGGAAATTCAAAACATTATATAACCCACCGGGGTGGCGCAGTGGTTACGGCGCTCGACTATTGTTCTCCTCTTTTCTTCCTACTTAACAAACTTTGAGATAACGTATATCACCCGGCTATAGTAAGCACCCTATTAAATAATTAAAATAATTTCGTAACAATGGACATCTCTAGCAGAGTGTGCCAGCCCCTAGAATAATGGTTACCTTCAAAATTTGGCATTACGCATTCCAGTTTCCGTGTTGAAATGAAGGTAGGCATTTGTCTAAAGTAAACAGCTTCTGACATTCATTTGCAAGTGCAAACGAGTTGCGAAAATTTTTGTGTGCCCTTGCGTTGAATCTTGTTTTTTCTCTAAGTTATTACTTGGAGAAAGGGGCTTGCTGAGCGACATGCTGAATGGAAAGCTGTATGACTGTTAGTATTGTATGACACTAAAAATGTTTCATGAAATCCTGTAGTTTTTCTAAACTATACGCTATGCAGTTAATGATTTAACCGTGGCAGGGCGTCAGTTGTCGCAGAATAATAGTTGAGTCTAGACGGTTGGGCGGTTAAGTCTTTTTTGGACCTTATGGATCTGTTGAGTGTGCAACCGGATACACCATGCACCACCTATGCATGCTCTCCTAGGAACCATCACGTTGCATCAGGTTCTGTATATGCCGGTTTGTATATTTTAACAATTTTGTGGCATGTTCGAATGAAACGTTCCTGTGTATCGCTGAAGACACCTTGTGTGACTTCTCTATTTCCGTTTCTTCAGCATGTTTTCAAGAAGTGCTGCATTTGTTACAGTGCACATCCTTGTGCAAGAGTGGAGAGACCACGCGTTTTTACATAATTGCACACCTGCTTTTTCTGACGATCCAGGGGTTACTTCTATGCTGTCTGTGACGAAGCCTCACTGATATGGTTTTTATCGTGCCCAGGCAAACTACTTAGGCTCATCTTCATAGAGAAAATAATAATTGCAGCGGTTCGAGTGGTCTCTCTAACTTGGCGCACTGGTGAACTTGCAGAGAACACACGTATATATGGACGAAGAGAAAAAGAATCTCGGCATGGCGAGGTTGGTTAAGGCGCTCGTTTTGTCATTGGAAGGGTAGGAGTTTGATTCCCGGCAGAGAATGACACTTTTGCTTAAAGGTTACACAGAACCCCGCCGATATCCCTATCACACTCGCGGACATAACTACGGGTTGCACCAGATCACGATAACTCCGACAGGTCACTAAAGTTTTCCCTCTGAATATTATTCCCGCCGCTACCTTTTATCTTCGCGATAATGTCCTTGCGGATTTGTATTTTGTCGGGAAATACTCACAGCGGAGAAATACATTCTAACGGCTCCCATAGTAAGCATGAAGCAGCTATTTTAAAATGAAAAGAATTACGTCTAGGGAACGCACCACTCGTGACTCAAGCTGTAAGCTTCGCGGAATATGTACAAAGGGACCTAAAGGTATTCCCAAATAGTAAAGTTACATGTGTACCATATTCTACGAAATAATTTCTCTGCAATATAAAAACGTTTGGTTTGGTTTGTGCTTCTTAACCTCCCAAATCGACTCAGGTTATGAAGGACTCCGGAAATGTAGACCTCCTGAAGGTTTTTAACGTGCACTGACATCGCGCAGCGACTGGCACCTTGCTTTTCGCCGCCAGTGAAAAGCGGCCGCCGAGGCCAGAATTAATCGACAAATGTTTCCAAGAATGTGGGATCGTGATGTATATAGATTTTCTGTCACATGCAGGAGTTGTTACTTTGACCGAAACATTCGCGGTCCTTCATATCAAGCAATGAGGTTCTGCATTTTTTCTTGAGAAGCTCAGATATCCGTTACTGCGTGGCAGCTTTGATCCTTGCAAGGCAGAAACCGTTGAACAGACTGCCATAATACCTCCTCGAATTCCTGTTCCTATGTATCTCCAATATCGTAATTGCCAAATAAGAAACTCTTCTCCTACGGAGTTAAACGTTCTGTTGCTGTAAAATGTATGCCGCAATAAGGTGAGACGTACCTGAACCTTTTGACATGGCCTTGCGATTCTCCTTCGAATAGCTTTGGCTTTTTGTATTCTTGCGTTTATATTTTTGAAGAGGGATGAAAGGGGGGGGGGCACTATCAGACTCGAAACACAGTTTCTGGGCTGGAACAGTTTATTTCGCAATTATTGGAAACCATTCACTTCCTCGTAATCACCGTTCCCATATATGCATTGTTCCTGACAATCATCGGTCATGCTAGCGCGTCTGACGGGAACGAACTCAAATCAAGATGTCAATGGATAGAAGCGCGTAGGTAAATAAATTATAAGTTTAATATTACCGGATGACTGGTGGGACAGCTATACGTTCTCTCGTTGTAATGAAGCACAAATGAGTAATTTTTTTTTGCAACTTCACATTCAAGATCCTGGACATCCGCATGTCCCACAGAGATAGCGACGCTTACTCGCCCATCAATTGATCGGCGTCCGAGTGGGGAGAAAATGACCTGACTGCCACCCAGAAGCAATGTCGCTGACCGCTCATTCCGCTGAGCTCAATACATTTAAAGGCTGTGTGCATGCGTAATATGGAGATCTTCAGACAGGCTTAGCAATATTAACACCTTTAGCAAGAAAGTGCTGAGCAGGATTTATTGCCCGATCGCGACACGAGCAAGCCTGGGAATAGCAGCTATGAAATTAGGGACTTGACTGCTTCTGCGGTAAACTTCTTTGTACCCTCCTGTTTTTGTGGTGAACATTTTTTGACCAGATTACTTCTGGTAGATTACACTAAAGAGAAATTGGATTATGCCTCCGAGGAGGCGCATGCATTGGCTCTCCTGTTTCTTACCAATAAACGTTCACGTGCGCGCGTGCGCGTGTGTGGCATTTCATTCCGATCGGCCGTCATCTTTTTTGCTAGTTAACAATCAATATGTGTTATATAACCCTACTTATATCATTTTGATATATAAAAGCAATGTTTCAGACACAGTTTTGGCTGTATTATATTTCAAATAGTGTGCATGTCTGTCTTCGTCGTTTACTCAACCCCAGCGCACTTCTATGGAATCACGTACGGTGTTTGAACTTTAGGGCTAAGATAGTTAGGATCGGTATTTTGAAGCGCTTATAAAAACGTTAAATTTTCTGCCGTATTATTCGTATCGTGCTCAAGCAGACAATCCCTAAATCCCGCGTAATATCACCGCAGTGTTAAGTTAAAGCGGACGAAAACCACTTGGTGGCAATAGGAGAAAGTAAGCGTTCGCACAGCAACTTCTGTAGCACTGCAGATATATGTGCAAGGAGACGTTAGCAACTCCGTGCGATGCAGTACAAGAGCTCACAACGCTGAAGAACTCCGCAATTCCATTACCTAACTAAGATCTGAGGTGAACATTCCTTTTCAAATATCACTTTTTCCAATTTCCTCAAATCTCTTTGTTTGGTTTCAGGAACCCTGTTCCCGGTGTCTGATTCCAAACGGGTCGGAAGATTCTTCTCATTGAAAAATAGAAGACCGCAATCAAATGTGGTAAAAATGAGAACATCTAATAATAATAATAATAATAATAATTGGTTCACAGGAAGAGAAAGGCGCAATATCTGTCACACTTGTTATGCGGACACCTGAACCGCGCCGTAAGAGAAGGGATGAAGGTGGGAGTGAAAGCTGAAAGAGAGAAAAGGGAGCCGTAGTGGAGGGCTACGGAGTAATTTCGACCACCTGGGGATCTTTAACGTCCGCTGACATCGCACAGCACACGGACGCCACTTCGTTTCGCTTCCATCAAAACGCAGCCGCCGTGGTCGGGTTCGAACCCGGGGAATGCTTCCTTAGCTCGGAACGCGTGCGAACGTTCCTCGCATGGGATCCGTATTTTTCAGTGCGTGGATTTCATATTTCGCCTCGGATACTCACCCATTTTTGTGAGCAAGCCCGTGAAGGTGTGAGGATTCACCTGACATGCTATTTGCCTTCATCCGACCGACCGCCGGTTGACTAGGGCCTCATCTTTGACCCGCCACGAAGCAGCCGAGCTAAGCTCGGCGTGGCACCGCTTTGTCCGCAGCGCAGAGCTGCGTCTCACGCCACCCCTGCGGCCGCTGAGCCATCGCCGCAGCTGCTGTAGCCTCAAAGACGTCGACATGGAGAACCAAGTCGACGGTACGCCCATCACTCCAGAAGAATTTGACGACGACCCCCGCTGGACCCGAATTGTTAAGGCCCAGCGTTCGGCCTACCCTAGAGGAGACGCTACTCCTCAAAGCGACCCCCTCAAGTCCGCAATAGCGCCCCCGCCATCACTGAAGACTCCCAGATTACGTCACCATGTCCCTCTACCTCGACTTCCACAAGAAGACTACAAGATCGTGTTCCGCCCCGGCGGCGGCCTCGACCTCCGCACCACTACCAATGGGGCCCCTCCTGACCTCACTTTGTGCCATCGCCAAAGTTGACTATAGGCCTGTTCGATTCAGCTGCACTCTTTGCACCAGTTCCGTAAAGTTCTGCGGCGGTGCCGCAAGCGTGCAGCAACAGTTCCAGTAGTTCAGGTGCAGCATCGGCACCAGCTATACTTACTAACGAATGGTAGAGTGCAGACCGGGCTGTCTGCTAGCCTTGGCGTCGCCAACAAGCTACGGATCGCGTCAGCCGACGCCAACGTTCCGGTTAACTTGATTAATTTTCAAATATCACATGATCACGAAGTTTTGACATTATCCAGCCGCGATGCTTTTGGTCTGTGCTTTGTAATAAACGGCACTTGTCAACGAGAACACAATCCAGTTCGCCAAGGTATTACCGGCTACGCATACTCAAGAAGTAGACACACGCATGCGGTGTGATGCATGATGATATATTTCCCTCATGACCATGTGCGCTTCGATCACCGACTGCCGCAAGAGGTGCATATATATGCATTTGCACAAGCCGATATGCGATGTGATATACTTAAAAATTATATCTTCATGTTTGGGATGATTAGCGCCGTTGATCGAGCGGCATATACACAGGCGATAGAATTCATTCATTCATGAATATGCGATGCATATATCTACAAAAGCCGACTGCATATGGCCGGCTATCTGTGAATTATATAGCCACTCACATCAACCGCCGCCAACGTGCCAAATAAGATCAATTTTCAAACAGCACATCGCAAGCGCTGACACGAACCAGCCTCAATCGATGTATCGAGCCTCGAGCGCGCACCATGCGGCAGCTGGCACGAAGCGATCACGATTGAAGTCAGCACGAACCATATAACGCATGCACGTGCTTACTTGGTAGACATATGGTTTGAAGTACGCGTCGTCGTTTCTTTGGCAAACACAGGCACCGTTCTCGTTGACGAGTGGAATAAGGGTCGCCTCACTGTTTATCACAACAAACAAGCCATCGTTGCGCAAGCTGTCGTCTGTTTTCATGCGGCGGCTGCAGCTGCACCATTACGGCACTGACCGCTGAGGAGGTGCACAGTTTTGCTGAACTTTTCGTGAACTCGAGCTGCACGACGTTTGCACTTTTTGAAACGAACGGCGTGGTGCAGAGGGCGCCATCCTGCATCGCTGAAACGAATGGTAAAGTGCAGCACCACGTGAACCAGTTCACGTAGTGCAGGTGAAACGAACGGACCTTTTACCACCGCCCGTGCCAAGGATCGCGTACGTATCAACCTACACAACAACTCATTCACTGTTAGTTCACCCTCAGACCAACGCACCCGGTTATATGTCCAAACCTCTGAGCTGCGTCTCGCAACCAATTCGTACCCCCTGCGCGCTTACGTTGCCGCTCCTGGCAACGCTCTCCGCGGTGTAATCTACAACGCCGTGGACCAACAGAGCCAAGAGGAGATCATAGCAGACCTTCAAGCTACGAACCCCAGCAATACCTACGCCATTGCCGATGCAAGACAGATGGGGCGTACGCGGTCCGTCCTGATCACCTTCGTCGGCACAAAAGAACTACCCCGCACCGTGATATTCAACTGCGGCCTTTTTATCTGCCACCCTTTCCGCCGCAAGGCCGAAACCTGCACCAATTGTTGGAGCTACGGCCATCGCTCCGATGTATGCACCTAGCCCAGATCCGGACGCTGCACTCGCTGCGAAGCCGTGCACGAGATTCGGGAGCCCCCCACTGCACACCTAAATGCATCTTGTGCCAAGGCACACATGTCACGGGATCCCGCCCGTGTGGACTTCGCTACGCGCGGACCGGTCCCTCTCCAACCAACTCCAGCCCTAAGTCACCGTCATCCACCCCACCGCAATCAAAACCGTCCACCGAAGACTCCCGCCCATCGAGACCCAGCCAGCGGTCCAACTCCGGGACTCGCCAAGAACGCAGCCCCCGCCGCCGCTCCGTCAAGCTCAAAGCTCAAGTCGCTGCCCAAAACAGGGAGATTACCCTGCTAAAACAACAGCTGCAGGCGTTGTTGGGGCACCCCCAACTCCCCAGCCCATCTCCACAATGCCCCCCACCACCTGTCACTCAAAAGCCCCAGCCGCCACTTTTCGCCCCCATGTCCATCTCCTCCAATGCTTCCTCCCGCGCCACCTCCCCTTCCCGCACCCCTCCACAAAAGAGGCGATCCACCAACCAGCCCACATCCATCCCGGAGGTGGAGGCCGTCATCCACCACACAGCCTCGTTTCTTGATGCCCATGAGCAACGCCTCATGGCCGCAATTTCTACGCTACGTACTGACACCCAGAAATGGATGGAACAAATTAACGAACGCGTAGCCAGAATTGAGGCCCGCCAGAGTGCCCACGAAGCCGAACTTGCCCAGACGACCCTAATGGTGTCATCCCTCCTCCCCTCCTCCTCATCTCCCAATCCCCCTGCACCAGCAGGGGCACCCAGGCCTCGTGATGGCCAGACACCCCCCTCACCCCTTAATTCTGGCAGTGGAACTGCCGTGGCTTCCGCGGAAAGCGGAACGCGCTGCAGCTCCACCTCCAGAACATCCCTCCCTCCGAGCTCCCCGCTTTAATCGCCCTCCAAGAAACTTTATCCCCAGTTAAGCTGCGCGACTTCACTGCTTTCCATCCTTCTTCCTCATCCCTCCCGAACATTGCCACTCTGGTTCACCGCAACTACACGGCGATAGAGCATCCTCTCGACGTTCCAGAGTGCATGCACCTTTTCCTAGAACTCCTCCCACGGCGGCGACAGGGTGCCAGTCTCTTTGTTCCTAATGTCTACAGCCCTCCTCGCACACCTTCAGCTCCTCTCCTCCTCCTTCTACGCAAAGCCCTTTCTCGCGCACATCGCAACGCGCTCCTCATTATTGGGGATTTCAATGCACATCACGTCAGCTGGGGTTATCCCGGGAACAGTAGGAAAGGTCTCGCGCTGTGGACATTCATCTAGAACGAACAGTTATTCGTCCTTAATGATTTTTCTGACCCAACCCACATCGGCTCCAGCGTCCAACGCAACACTAATCCGGACCTTTCCATCTGCAAGAACGTCGTGGATGCAGCGTGGACGAACACCTTGGTCTTTCTCTGCAGCGACCACTATATCTTGTCCATCTCTTTCTCTCTTCCTAGCCTATCCTCCCGCCAGCGTCTGAGCCAGGTAGTCGATTGGGATCGGTTCCGCCACTCACGGCAACATGCCCCCACTTCCATCTCAGACCTTTCTCAATGGACTGCCACCTTGCTCAAAGATGTTTCATCCGCCACCTCTACCGTCCCTACCCCTCCTCACTCCTCCACAGCTGACAGCCGCCTCCTTCACCTATGGGAGGCGCATCATTCCCTGCACCGCCGCTGGCTTTCACAAAAACACAATCGCTCACTACGCCTCCGCCTTGCCCGCCTGTGTACGGAAATTGAGGAGCACTGCTCATACCTCACCAGGCAGCAGTGGGGCCAGACATGCGACCGCATGGCCGGTAACCTCGGGCTGAGGGATACGTGGGCGCTCCTACGTGCCCTCCTTGACCCGTCGCATGTAAAGGCCACGCAACGCAGGGATGTGACGCGCCTCCTGCAATCCTCACCGCTATCCAATTCCGATTTCCTTCTTGCACTCCGAGATCGCTATCTCTGCACTTCCCCTCCGTCCCTCCTCCCTTGTTACATCGGCACCATTAATTCTGCGCTTGACGCAGATATCACTTTGGGGGAGGTTTGTGCGGCGCTACATAAGCTCCGCACCACTTCCGCACCAGGAGCAGACCAAATTTCTAATAACGCCCTCCGTAACCTGGACACATCATCCCTAGAGGCCATTACGGGCCTCTTTAACAAACATTGGCACGAAGGCACCCTGCCTTCTGAGTGGACCCACGTTAAGGTGACCTTCATCCCCAAGCCCGGCAAACCCATAGACATTCAAAATCTCCGTCCTATTTCCCTCACCTCTTGTCTCGGTAAGCTCTTTGAGCACGTTGTTCTAGACCGCTTACAGAGCTTCCTCGAGGACAACCATCTCTTCCCCGATTCAATGTTCGGCTTTCGCCCATCCCTCTCTACACAGGATGTCATGCTCCAGCTCTCCGAAGAGGTCCTTCACTCTCTTCACGCCAAGCGCACTCGCGCGATCCTGGCACTGGACTTGACAAAAGCATTTGATAATGTCTTCCATACCGCCAGCTTAGACGCCCTTTCTACCCTTAACGTGGGCTCCCGAATCCATAGTTACATCAAGGCTTTTCTTGCCCATCGCATGGCTGAGATCTCATTCGGCACCCTCTCCGCTCCTGCTTTCCCTCTTGGAAATCGAGGTACCTCCCAGGGTTCTGTTCTCTCCCCCCTTCTCTTCAACATCACCCTTTTTTCGATGGCACGTGCTCTAGCTAGCATTCTTAACCTCTCCCATGCTTTCTACGCTGATGATATCACCCTCTGGGTGACTACCGGCAATCTTGGTGAGATGGAAGCTGCTCTCCAGGCAGGCGCTAAAACGGTCGCCGAATATGCTCGCACGGTCGGGCTAGCTTGTTCTCCGTCCAAGTCGGAGCTCCTGCTCCTCCTGGCTCGAGGCATAGCTCCAACCTCATCTCCTAACCTTAACGTCACTATCGACGGACATCCCATCCCTTCTGTCTCTTGCATCCGTATTCTCGGTCTCTTTCTCCAATCCAATGGCAAACACAGTACTGTCCTTTCCCGCCTTACTACCACCGTCCAGCAGACGGTACGGCTGATCCGACGGGTCGCTAACCGACACTACGGCATGCGCGAGCACGACCTCCGTCGTCTTGTTCAGGCCTTTGTGCTAAGCCGCCTTATCTACTCCCTCCCCTACCTCTTTCTGTCTCGTACCGAGGAAGACAAGGTCAACTGTCTCATCCGCCAAACCTATAAGTCGGCTCTCGGGCTTCCCACTTCCACCCCCCTTCTCGTCTACTGGCGATGGGCGTCCACAATACTCTTTCAGAACTTGTGGATGCCCATCGCGTGGCACAACTCGATCGTTTATCTCGCACCACCCCTGGCAGAGCCCTTCTTCCCTTCGCTTGACCCCTGTCCCTCCTATCTCTGTCACCCATCCCTTGCCCAGCTCCCTCTTCTCCATGCTCACTGTCAAGCCCCTTCCCAAGAACATGCACCCTGAGCATCATGCCGCTCGCCGATCTGCCCGCGCCTCCACCCTCTGGTGCCAGTACGGTACACGGTCTGACGCCGTGTATGTTGATGCGGCACCTTACCTCTCGCATCCCGCCTATGCCCTGGTCACTGTCTCTAATACACGAGCCCCTCTTTCCGTCGCTACTATCCATGCTCTCACTTCCACTGCCGCAGAGGAAGCAGCCATCGCCCTCGCCATTGCCAGCACACCAGCCCTTTTCATATTCAGCGACTCTAAGACCGCAGTCCGCAACTTTGCAAAGGGTAGAATCTCTTCCTCTGCGCTCAATATCCTTAAGCACTCCTCCCCCCCTTCCCGATCTATCCAACTTATTTTAGGTTCCGGCTCACGCGGGGCACCCTGGAAATGAGGCGGCAAGTTCTATCGCTCGCGAAATGACCGACCGAGCTGGGCCCCTCCACCTCGGGATGGACACGCGTGACTCCCTCCTCACCTTCCATGACATCACCCTCCACTACCGCAACTCCCGATTATCCCTCCCTCCCCCTCACAAGTCCCTATCTAAAATCGAACAGAATACGTGGCGCCATTTACAGGCCCACACTTTCCTCTCCCCTGCACGCCTTGCCCTTATTCACCCCGGTGCCTTCTCGCCCCAATGTACGCTTTGCAGCTCTCCCCGAGCAGACTATGCTCACATTCTTTACTTTTGTCCGGCGCACTTTCCCCCCGTCTCCTGGCAAATAAACAACCCGCATCTGTGGGAGGCTGCTTTGGCCAGCTCGGAGCCGCATATTCAACAGCGACTTACGACCTGGGCAGCGGAAGTCGCCGCCAGGCGTGACCTGGAGGCCACGACCAGCAGCCGGAAGGCCACCCACGGAACGGCGGCAACATAATTTTACTTTTTTATTTTTTGGCCTTCAATGAATAAAGTTTGTACCACCACCACCATCGAACCCGGGAACTCCGGCACAGTAGTCGGGCGTCTTACCACTGCACCACCACCCCGGCGGGGCTGCTGTTTCTACTTATTTAGTATTTGGGTGTCTATGCCAAGTACCGTCATCGAAACGCCACCTTCTAGAATGCCATTAGGATACAAGACCCGAACCCGTTATTTCTGAAATGACGCGAATTGACGCGAAAGCTTCACTACCCCATGTAAAGTCAAGTTCGCCGCGCATGGCACAAGCCGCCATAGCATATGCTCCGTAACCGTGGAGGAGGAGGAGGAAAAACTTTATTTAGCCCTATATTATTTGGCGGTTTTTGGACGTCGTCAGAGATGTCTGCTTGTTGTATCCACAAGAGTCTTCTCCGCCGACTTCGTCCACTTTTTCACAATGGTCGGTTGCCCTCAGTCCAGGGCTCCGCTGGCTGCTGCCGTCCGTTGGGCTCGCTGTACCAGACCTTGCTGGTCTTCGCAGCGGTCGCTGGACAGCAGAGTCTCCCATTGCTGCGCACTCGGGTTTCGAATTTTGGGGACCACATCTACGTTTTGACATGCCCATGTGATGTGGTTGGTTGGTTGGTTGGTTCATAGGAAGGGAAAGGCGCAGTATCTGTCACACTTGCTCTGTGGACACCTGAACCGCGCCGTAAGGGAAGGGATGAAGGTGTGGGTGAAAGTGGATAGAGAGAAAGGGGGCCGTAGTGGAGAGCTACGGAGTAATTTCGACCACCTGGGGATCTTTAACGTGAGCTGACATCGCACAGCACACGGACGCCACTTCGTTTCGCCTCCATCGAAACGCAGCCGCCGAGGCCGGGATTCGATCCCGGAAAGTGTTGGTTTTTCATCGTACTACGGACATCTGTCAGCGTATAAAGTAGGGTGCATTTTGTTTAGTATGTGTAGGTTTCGGTATGAACCCGTCTGTAATTGTCTCCATATGGCAGTTTCCTCTCTGGTGAGAGAACTGCGCGGTGGGGGATATCGCATTCTTCTTCCTCTATAGTTTTCTAGTTTGGCCGAGTATGCCTTGGGTGCTGGCAAAAGTTCCGCGGACCCGTCGGATGCTCGGAAAGTAGTGTATGGTCGAGCTATCCTGTCAGCCTCTTGGTTCCGTGCCACCCCCATGTGCCCCGGTGCCCATATAATTTTGTGTCTGGTCTTATTTTCTTCGTGGTTTTTAATTCTGTCGCTCGCTTCGAGGAGTATACGAAGCACGTGATGAGCAATCCTACCATTCACGAAATTTCGACAGGCTGTTTGAGAGTCCGTGAGTATCGTTAGCGACCGCCCAGCTCTATAGCCCTCCGCCACCGCTAAAGAAATGGCTACTTCCTCGGCCTCTGCTGCTGTGCAGTGTCGGATAGAGGCGCTGGTCACTTCGCGTAGAGACGAATTGACCACCGTGGCCACTGCAATTTTGTTCTGTCCTCCTCTCGAGGACGCGTCTGCATACACAGTCGTGTCTTGAGGAGCGTATGTTTTTTGAATAAAATCGGCCCTTGCTTCTCTTCTACCTTGGTGGAGGTTAGGGTCCATGTTTCTCGGGATTGGAGCTAGCGTGAGGGACTTGCGAAGTTCGTGGGGGATCGTTACCGTCCTTGTTATTTCTCGCATCTGCTCACAGTATCCGAGTGTCTGTAAGAGCGCTCTTCCAGTCGTTGTCTGCAGCAGCCTGAGTTTTTGCGACTCAAGCAGCGCCTCGCGTAGTTCTTCGAATGTGTTTTGCAATCCAAGCGCCATGAGCTTTTCTGTAGACGTGTTGCGCGGTAATCGGAGCGCCGTCTTATACGCTTTGCGTAGCAGGGCATCCGCTTGTATTTCACTCTTGTTGAGGCACTGGTAGGGCAGGCTGTAAATAATTCGGCTCACTACCAGGTTTCTAACTAGTTTTAGTGTGTCCTCTTCGCGCATGCCATGCCGCCTGTTGGTGATGCGGGTGATCATGCGTGTCACTTGAAGCGTTGTTGTTTTGAGCATGGTAAAAGTGTGTCTACTGCGTTGGTTCGATTGAACCCACATACCTAATATTCCTATTGTTGTCTTTTCAGGGATGGGCATTCCTTCCAGGTAGATGTTGAGTTTCAGGTTCTCACTGGTTGGGACGGTCCGGTTTTGTTTGCCTCTCCACACTCGAAGCAGTTCCGATTTCTCGGTCGAGCATGCGAGTCCTCTTTCTCCGAGATATTTCTGTGCACAGGAGGCCGCTTCCTGTAGGTTTTCTTCCTTCTCCCCGAGGGAAGCGGTGTTCGTCCAGACTGTTATGTCGTCTGCATACATGGCGTGCCTGATGCCTTCGATCTTCTCTAGTTTTCGTGCTAGACCTATCATAGCTATATTGAAGAGGATAGGTGAGATGACTGATCCCTGTGGTGTTCCTTTGTTTGGCGCGTTAATTTTGGTCGATCGAAGGTCTCCCATGCCGATGGTGGCAGCTCTATCTGACAAGAAGGCTTTGAAGTACCCGTGGATTCTGCGTCCGCAGTCCAGGTCGTCTAGGCCTCTAAGGATCGCTTCGTGACTAACGTTATCAAATGCTCCCTTGATGTCAAGGGCCATTATGATATTTTCACCTGTTCGGGGTACGTTGCGGAGCACATCTTCTTGTATTTGAAGCAGCACGTCCTGCGTTGAGAGTTTTGCTCTGAAGCCGAACATGGTATGGGGTACATGTTCATTATCTTCCATGAAATTTTGCAGTATGAGCATCACCACCCGCTCGTAAAGCTTGCCGAGGCACGACGCGAGCGAGATGGGCTTGAGATTTTCAATTTGGAGCTGTTTGCCAGGTTTAGGTATCATAATTACTTCGGCCTGTTTCCAGTCTTCGGGAACCGTCTCCGCCTCCCAGTGTTTGTTTAGAAAGCTTACGAGCTCTTGTATGAGGTCGTCACTCAGGTTTCGGATCAGGGCATTGTCGATTCTGTCGGCTCCTGCTGCCGTGTTTCTGGTTGTATTCCTTATGGCCGCATAAACTTCTTCCACAGTTATTGGGCGGTCGCGTCTCTCGTTTTCGGCTCCGCGATAGTTTCCTTGGTATCGTGAGGGGTTGCGATAACCGAAACATTTTTTTCGTGCCTTCTCTAAAAGGTCGGTGTCCGAACCCTCGAAGAAGGGGATGAATCTGTGGATGCTTTTTTTCTGATTTCGTTTTGGTCGGATCGATCAGTGCTCTTAGGAGATTCCAGGTTCTGGCCGTACCTAAGGTTCCCTTAAGCGAGTCGCTGAATTGTTCCCAATTTTGTCTCGCGAGTTGCGCTGCGTATTCATCAGCTTTTGCCGTAACTTCTGCTATCTTTAGTTTTAGTTTCCTGTTGTGTTTTTGCTTCCGCCATTTTTTGGTGAGAATGCGTCTGGCTTCCCATAGTCGCAGAAGGTGCCCGTCTACTTCGGGCGTTGTTGTTGTTCGTCTCACACTTTTTGTGCATTTGTCTCGCGTTTCTGTCAACATGCCGCTCCAGTCTTCTAGTGATTGAATGCCGCCTTCAGATTTTTTGCAAGCCCCGCGGAACGCGTTCCAGTCCGTGAGTTTTGCTTGTCCGATCCGGCATCTTACCCTTTCCGATGCTATTCGCGTCCGGAGGATAAAGTGATCGCTACCTAGGTTTTCCATCATGTTTTCCCACTGTGACTTCTTGCTCTTCCTTACGAACGTGAGGTCCGGGCAAGTGTCCGTGCTCACACTATTACCGATTCTCGTGGGGGTCGCGGGATCTGTGATTAGCTTACAGCCAAAATATTCGGCTACTTCCGCTAATGTTCTTCCCTTGATATCTTGTTTCCGGCATCCCCAACTCGTGTCCATAGCGTTGAAATCTCCCACGATAATGAGTGCATTTTCTTTGGCCAGCTTGTGCGCTCCGTGGGAGAGTTCGAAGAATTTGGCTTTTCTTTGTCTTGGCGGGCTGTATACGTTAGTACGAATGTGCTCCTTCCCTTTCGCTTTTTCGGAATGATTTCGACAAGCGCGTGCTCGATGTCCGTGTTGGCGATGGTATCGTGCTTGATTGCGGTGATGGCTTTGATGACTAGAACGGCTGCTTTACCTCCGTTTTGGCTCTCGTAAACATCGTACCCCTGTAAAGAGGGCCTGGTTCCAGTCTCTTGGAGCGCAATCACATCGGGGGGTGTAAGCTGTGCGTTTATGTATTGTTTTAGTAGGGCCTGTTTTTTCGGTAGCCTCTGCAGTTCCATTGCCAAATTTCTAAGTTTTCTTGGTCTTGCTGACGCGTCTTGGTCATGTTTACGTGTTCGTGCTGTTGCCCTGTTCGACAGCGAACGCCGTTAACGGTGGACGGTTGTATGCTCTTTCCCTAATGTTTTCGTTATGTCTTTGCTTTCGAAAAGCACTTTTGATTTCTGAGATCTGCCCCTGAAATGGTGCTTGCATCTGTTACATTTGAGATTGTATTTGCCGCATCATATCCTGCATCATCTGCTGCACCATCTGTTGAATTCGTGTTTCAAGTTCTCCATTGTTGGATGCTTGTGGCTGTTTTGGAAAGGCTCTAGTGATTTCAAGCTCCCGCTGTTGTGCCTTTAGTGTTTTTGTTAGTTCCTCGACCTTGCGTTCGAGCTCATTTTGTTTGAGTCGAGCGATTTCAAGCTCGCGTCTGAGTGCATCACTGCTCGCGTCTTTAGCTTCTTTGACAGGAATATTTTTGTTGTTTGTATTGTTTGTGTTACTATTTTCTACCGAGTGCGGATCAATGGTAGATGCCCAGCTCACCTTGCTGCCGCCTTTCTGGGAAAGCTTCTTTTTCTGCTTTTCTTGTTTGTTCCCCTCCTGTGAACCGGCCGGCGACAGAGGTGGGAAGGAATTGGACCTTGATCGGCTCCTCGAGGTCTCTCCTTCTGGGCTGAACCATCGCTTACGTGGTCGCCCGCGTTGGCCACTGCGCCCTCTTTTCCCGCTGGGCTTTGGTCTTGGTTTTTTCAGTCTCTCGGGGCACTCTTTGGATCCGGTGCGATGTGCCTCACCGCATATTAGGCACTTGAGCTCGCACACATGGTCTTTCGTCGGATTTTTATCTCCGCACAGTCAGCACACAATAATGTCCGGTGTGGGGCACACGTCGGAGCGGTGTCCTTGTTGGAAACAGACGTAGCACACTTGCCTCGTGGGGCGGTACTGGTAGCACGGTAGTTCACCTCCGTAGTATATTACGAATTTCGGCAAGATCGGGCCGTCGAACGTGATCACGGCGGTCTTGGATTTTCCAAGCATCTTTGCCCGGAGAATGGTTACTCCTTGAGTTCTGACTCGTAGGTGTGCTTTCAGCTCTTCGGGAGACGTACCTGGGTCAACACCGTGAATTACGCCGCGAAAGACGTCCTCCGGAGCTGCCACGTAAGCGTTGACCTCGTACGACATTCCGGCGTATTTAAGGCGGGTAATGCGCCGCACCAGGTGAGCCGTTTCTTCATGTGGGGTGCTAACGATAATGATATTTGATCCTGCGCGAAGCCTTACAAGTATGTCCTCGTCCTTGCATTGTTGCCCGTACGCCATGATAACGGCGCGCGCTACTTGGTGTGTGGTGAGTGATTTCACCACGAGTCCTTTCTTGGGTCGAAAAATTATTTTGATGTGATTTTTGGAGAGTGGCGGCAGTCTTCGCCTAGGCCTCCTCTGCTCCACCTGTCCGGTCTTGTTGCAGCCGGTCGCATTACCCAGTGATTTTCGATCATGAGGTTGAGCGTCCGGGTCGGTTCCCGTGCCTTTCCGTTGTTCTTGTCTCTGAAGTTTTTTTTTCTGGCGCTTGGATTGAGCAAGCTCCTAACTGGCATCGTTGTACCCGACGCGCTCCGATGAGGAATCTGACGGGATTCCGTCTTCGCTTCCTGACTCGGCGTCTCCAAAGTCGTCTTCATCCATCCCTTGGAATTCGTCAAGGAGGGCATTTGGTGGTTGTGGCGACGCACTTGGGGCTTAGCTTGGCCCTGCCATATGGTCTCTCTTTGAAGAAGAATCGGTGCTAGGCGCCGCCGTCGTCAATAAGCCTAGCGTCCCATGCTCTCCCGATGTCGTGCTGGGCTTCCCGTCAGGGTTAACGGGCTGGCGCCCGCTTTGGGACTTTCAAGTCCGGTAAAGATACGAAAAAATGGTCCTACCGCTTGAAATATGGCATCCAGGGGATCCAGCGCTTGACGTCTTCCAGTTCCGAATGAAATCCGGTGGCGAAAAAGCGTTGGTCCGGTGAAATCGGTCAAAATTTGCGGAGCCGAAGTGACGCGTGTCCGCCTGCTTCAACCGCCATGAAGGAACTTCCGTAACCGTGGAAATAGCTGCGCCGTTCGACAAAAAAAAAACTGATTTACTTATAGGAAGGGAAAGGCACGGTAACTGTCTCACTTGATTTCTGTGGACACCGCAACCGCGCCGTAAGGGTAGGGACGAAGATGGAAGTGAAAGTGGAAAGAGAGAAAGCGGAGCCGTAGTGGAGGGCTACGGAGAAATTTCGACCACCTGGGGATCTTTAACGTGCGCTGACATCGCACGCGTTCGACAAAAAAAAAAGAAACTGCGCTCGGTACACAGAGGAGGAGGACAGCGGCATCTGATTTATTTATAAGAAGGGGAAGGCGCGGTAACTGTCTCACTTGATTTCTGTGGACACCGCAACCGCGCCGTAAGGGAAGGGAGGAAGATGGGAATGAAAGTGGAAAGGGAGAAAGAGGAGCCGTAGTGGAGGGCTACGGAGTAATTTCGACCACCTGAGGATCTTTAACGTGCGCTGACATCGCACAGCACACGGACGCCTCTTCGTTTCGCCTCCATCGAAACGCAGCCGCCGAGGTCGGGTTCGAACCCGGGTACTCCGAACAGCGGCATCTAAGCAGATACGCGCATTGGACTAGAGAGGAGGGGAAGGGAAGTTTTCACAATGCATACGTTCTCGCCGCAGTGGAAAGGTAGTCGAGTCGAAAGGGAAAGGGAAAGCGACTGCAGGTATCACTTTTCTGTTCCGTCTCAACATGGCCCTTCGCGAGCAAATTGATTTATGGGAGTGGAACTGCAGCTGGCTCCGCAATAAACGTAGTAACTTGTTTCACATCCAAAGCCTAGCTAAACAACCGGAAGTAATAGCACTCTAGAAGCTAACGATGGGGCGAAAGTACTGGGTTATAAAGCGTGTACTCCCCCCCCCCCCCCCCCCCCCGAATGCAGGGATGACGGCGACAGGCTCATTCAAAGCGACATTTGTGCAACGCAACAATAGGGGTATACAACACACCATAGACAATTCAATCGAACAGCTAGTACACGCTGCTTGAAATTGTGCCCAGAAAAAAGAGGGACACTGATCTCTTTATACTCAACCTATTGTACTCAAGTGAACCTAGAAATTCTCGACCTCCAGTTTAAAGCAACTCGGCTCACCGTAGGAACCTCGCTCATGGTGATGGGCAAATTTAATGCCCACCATTCGGCTTGGGGTTATCCGAAGAATGACCCCGAGAGTACAAAGCTCTGGCAGTCTATCCAGAACTGGGCCTCAAAATTCTTAACGATCCCCAAGTCACGCGAGTTTGTCAACAGCGTTAGCGCAGATACCACGCCTGATCTACACTAACCAAAACCATTTGCGACGCGTGCTGGTTCAACACGAGAAACACACTAGAGAGCGACCATTCCACAATAGCTACTACATTTGACATATTTCACAAACTGCACTACATGGGGACACGAATCACTGACTGGGATAGGTTCAGACGCTTATGAGATCAAACTGCCCAAGTCAGATAAACAACCTAACGGAGTGGATTGCTACCCTTAAAGAGGACGTCAAGACTATCGCTGTCGAGACGCCGACTGAGGAGCCGCCCCAGACGACTGACTCTAAACTTCTCCACATGTGAGAAGCGCATGCCAGCCTACTAAAACATTGGAAGAGACAGATACACAACAGAAATCTAAGCAAGAGTTTAGCGCAACTCGAGCCTCGAGGGCACGGCGGCACTCTTCCGAGCATCATGTTTCACCATGTCTGGATCGCTGTGCAGGTTCTTTTCTTCGTGCCGCCGCCGTCAAGCTTCAGTCGGCCTGATTCGCCTGGTTTGTCAGGACATGCGCTATGGGTTCCTGGATCTTCATGCAGCACGTGGAATCAACCGCTCTGGTCACAAGACTGCCCTACCTTTATCATCGCAGAAAACAGAATACCGCATGGGCTTCACTGCTCAGTGACGTCAACGGAATACGCCATAAAAGGCCCGGATTCTTCGCATCGCCTCAGAGGGCACGGCGGCACTCTTCCGAGCATCATGTTTCACCATGTCTGGATCGCTGTGCAGGTTAGATTTTACAATCCGTTTTCTTCTATTCGGACAAATTCTCGTGCGCTCGTCATGCTGCCGTGCCCTCGGCGATGTGCTCAGATTGCTATTGAGTGTTGGTGTGTTTTGTTACTCCTGCTTTGTGGCGATGTGGAAAGTAATCCCGGCTCCAACGTCACAGAAAAACTAAATGCCATCCTTGACGAACTTCAAGAGATAAAAGATGCTGGTAGAGTACGTGATGCTACCCTTTCCGAACTAGATAAAAAGCTTACCAAATTAGACGAGGTCTTAGAGTTAACCAAAGCGAATGAATCTAAAATAAAAAAACTCGAAGAAACGATACACCATCTTGAAGAAGCATTGTTGGCTCAGAATAAAAAACTTGATTTTGAGGACCGTGCTCGGCGGAATAACCTTTTGGCTTTTGGTATTAAGGAAAGCTCGAACGAAAATAGGCAGGATCTAGAAATCAAAGTTGTCCGCCAGGTTTTTGAAGAAAAGCTTAGCGTCAGTCTAAGTTCAGTGGAACGCATTCATAGAATTGGCAAGCCACGAAAGGATCATACACGACCTGTGATTGTTCGCCTATACAACCACAATGAAAAGATAACCCTGTTTAAGAACTGTTCAAAACTAAAGGGTTCCGGCATATCAATTTCTGACGATTTTTCTCAAGAAACTTTAGAGATAAGAAAGAAACTGTGGCAGTCCGGATTAGCTGATAGCGGTCCGAATGACAAAATGAAACTTGTTCACGACAAGTTGTTTCTAAACGATGATGTATATGTATGGGACAGTGATAAGAACAGCAAAGTTTTGTTTCGCAAAAGTACGAAATCAGATGATTGACGTTCTCAGGCTAAAGAGAAGCCTGCGCAGAAGCTTCTTCGAATTGTTTGTTTGAATGCGCAAAGTGTGCGCAATAAGTCAGAAAAGCTTGAATGTATTTTGCTCTCATATGATCCCCACGTGGCCATCATCACAGAAACTTGGCTTCACGATGATATCCCGGATAACTGCGTATTTCCACCTTCATATATCTGCTATCGAAAAGATCGCGAAACAAAAGGTGACGGTACTGCAGTCCTTGTGAAACATGGGCTTTCATCCTTTGCGTTACCAGAAGTTGACAATGCTCACGAAAGCGTATTTTGCAAAGTTGAATTTAGCGGCAGCACAGTCATTATTGCGGGTGTTTACAGGCCACCGGGATCCCGACCAGAATTCTTACTAAAGCTCTACGACCATTTAGAAAAATACCGTGATAAAAATATTATAGTGGCTGGAGACTTTAACCTTCCGGCTATTAATTGGGTGGAAATGAAATGTGGATCAGTTGACGCCCACAGTTCTGAAGTGTTGCTTGACATGCTACTTGCATATAACCTCACCCAAACAGTTCTTGTCCCAACACGAGTGACAGATGCTGCTTCCTCAATTTTAGATCTTTTACTTTGTTCTAACAGCATTCAGGATCGTACAGCACAGGTTCACGATGGTATTTCTGACCATAGCCTCAGTTACTTTACCTGCGGTTTTCCACGGGGTTCGGGATCTTGCAAGCCGAAACCTGTTTTTGTCAAGAATTACTCAGCTGCTGATGATCTCCAAATTATGCATTATTTAGAGAATTCCCTTTTTTCGTTTCATGACGATGACATTGAAGCATTATGGACTAAGTTTAAATCGTGCTGTCTCTATTGTATAGACAAATTTGTTCCTGAGAGATTGAAAAAGGTTGGTCGAAGGAGCCCTTGGGTAACCAGAGAGCTGCTTCAGTTAAAGCGCAGACTAAAACGCCGTAGAAAATTGAAGCGAATTAATGATGATGTAGTTTCAGAGCTAAAAACAACCCTAGAATATAACATGCGAGAATCTCGAGAACGCTATTTCACTGAAACTCTTGGCAGGTTCGCTTCAGAAAGCCCCCGAAAATTCTGGCAGTTCCTTGGGAACAAGGCTCATCGGCGGATTGAGCATGTAGCAGTAGGTGGTAATATGGTTACAGACAGCAGGGAGATAGCACAAATATTCAACTATCATTTTCAAAGTGTATTTTCAAAGTCAAGCAAGTGTTGCGAAGGTGTTCCCGCACCTAGTGAATCCCGCACTTTGTTCATATCCTTCGAGGGTGTAATTGAACTGCTACTACGACTAGACGCGAAAAAATCAACAGGTCCGGACAAAATTCCCGCCATATTTCTTAAAAGATACGCGGAGCTTATGGGCAGATTTCTCGTCATAATTTTTAATAAATCCTTAGAATCTGGTAAAGTACCGACCGATTGGCTTCTGGCTCGTGTAATCCCAGTTTTTAAGAAAGGTAGCCTTCTAGAAATCAGTAATTATCGACCTATTTCACTTACGTGTATTTCTTGCAAGGTGCTAGAGCATATTCTGGTGAAACATCTAAATACTTTCTTGGATGAGCACAGTATTATAAATAAAGCGCAACATGGCTTCCGAAGGGGCTTTTCTACTAACACGCAGTTAATTGTAACCATTAATGAATTTGCTAAAGTTATTGATAAAAACGGTCAGGTAGATATAATATTTCTGGACTTTTCAAAGGCTTTTGACAGGGTGTCACATAATAAATTAATCATAAAGATGAAAGCACTGTGTATACCTTCTGAAATAATCAACTGGGTAATATCTTACTTGACAAACCGAAAGCAGTATGTAAAGGTAGACGGAGCGTGCTCTGAACATTTAGACGTTTACTCGGGTGTGCCACAGGGATCTGTACTAGGACCGGTCTTATTTAATATTTACATAAATGACCTCGTCGATTCACTGAATCCGACAGCATCAATTAAGCTGTTCGCTGATGATTGTGTCATTTTTAAAACCATAAATTCTCTTTCTGATCAACTTGAGCTAAATGATAATCTAAAATTGCTAGCAGAATGGTGTGACAAATGGAACATGATAATTAATTTTGACAAAACTGTTCACATGTGCCTTACCAATAAAAGAAACAAGCTGGAATTTCTTTACAGCATGGATGACAAGATAATTAAACAAGTTGAGGAATATAAGTATTTAGGGGTTACAATTACATCCAGGCTTAAATGGACAGCGCACATTGATAACGTGTGCTCTTCAGCTCGTAAAAAACTAGGTTTATTAAAACATAAATTAGGCAGATCAACAGCTGCACTGAGAAACAAGGCGTACAAAGCCATGGTGAGACCCTCTTTGGAGTACGCGAGCATTGTGTGGGACCCTCACACAAAGGTAGAGATATAAAAACTTCAAAGGTTGGCCGTTCGTTTTATTTATAACCGCTATAAACGCCGAGACTCTCCATCTGCTATGTTAAATGACGCAAACCTGGAGTGCTTGAATGAACGCAGAAAAAATTTGCGAATTAAATTCCTTAATCGCTTATATTTTTCGAAACTAGGTATTGATCCACAAGAATACATAACTAAACACTCGTCAAGGAAGTCTCGTCATAAGCACAAGCACTACATAGAACCTATTTTTGCTCGCACAGATGTGTATAAATTCTCCTTTTTTCCTCACACGATCTCTGATTGGAATGCACTGCCGCATGATTCACCACTACTTGTTTCCGACGAGTGACTGCATCATTAATTGACCCTGTCTGTAATTCGATGTATTGTTGACTTTGTGCAGCGTTTCTTTCAACTAGGGTAGTCTTTTGATGCATGATTTCACCCCATTTAGTTTTGTATAAGTATTCATTGTTCGTTTTTTTTTCTTTTTTGTGCGTGTTCTGTCAATACCAATGCTGTCAAGGGTCAGTTTTTTTGTACTTTCTTTTATACCGTGCCTCTCCTGCTTGGACCATGTTTGGTCCGCAGTATGTGATAAATAAATAAAATAAATAAATAAAATAAAAAATAAATATCAAAGCGTACAATATAGACCCGCAAGAAAAACAATGGGACCAAATTTCTGATAATATGAGCGGGAAGCTTGGAAACAAAAAGACTTGGTTCTTTCTCCGATACTTGCTCTACCCCACGCAGACAAATGCACACAACGAGACCGGCTCACGGAATTGATTCACCAATATCCGGGTACGGACTCTGAGCTACACGCCGAACTGCGAACTCGCTACCTGAACACGTCTCACACAGACCCACTAAGAGCATATGAGGGTCTGCCCAACAACACCATTGATGCCGACATAGCAGGTGCCAATTTCTGGTTTGCTCTGAGCTCCGTAACCACCACCGCGGCGAGATATGACGGAGTCTCAGACTAAGCGCTCAGAAACCTGGACCACACGTCTGTCGCGGCCCTGGCGGAACTAGTGAACACCTACTGGAAGGAAAGTGAGATCACTCAGGAATGGAGGCACGCGCGGGTCACCTTCATCCCAAAAATGAGTAAGAAACTCCTGATCAAGAATCTGCGGCCCATTTCCCTCAAGTCTTCTATCGGAAAGCTAATGAAACAAGTCATTCTTTACCGAATGCAAAATTACGCGAAAGACCGCGGGTTAATGCCTCCAACATTTATTGGATTTAGGGGAAACTTGTCTACTCAGGAAGGGCATGCTGGGCCCTCCATGTGAAACCAAGACGAAGACGGTGCACGGGCTATACCTTAGCAAATCCTTCCACAATGTCCCGCATGAGGCACTGCTCATGAATTATAAATTGGACACGGATGAACGGATATTTAATAATGTCTGATCATTCTTATCCGAGCGGTCAGCAGACCCACTCTAGGTAGCCTTAACTAGCACACTATTCCTCTGGGAAGCCTAGGCACTCCACAAGGCTGTGCTCTCGCCTTTTGTCTTTAATCTTCCACTCATTGCACTTCCCTCGAAGCTCGCTGTCCTCCCAGGGCTGTAGCACACTTTCTATGCGAACGAGATCGCCCTGTGGGTAACCACGGGGAATGACTGCCAAATAGAGGATTCGCTGCAGCAGGAAGTCGGCATAATCAAAACTTACGCTTCGGGAACGGGCCTTGAATGCCCACACGCGAAATTGGAACTACCGGTTCTCAGGGCCAAGCCGTGCGAAAAAAATATAAACAAACCCTCCCCCCCCCCTCCAATCCCTCTGAATGTATGTGTGAGACGCCAACCGGTCAGGGAGGTCCAAACCATGCACATAGTGGACAAGTACATACCGAACAATCGCAAAAGCATCGAAACAATCAACAGACTCCCGGCCAAGGTCAATCAGGCTGTACGACTCACCTGACCAATCGCCAACGAATGAAAAAGGAATGAAATAAAACGATCTTTGTCGATTATTCCAGGCCATGAAATCTACAACAGAAGAAAAATGCTTCTACCTTGGCGTAAATCGGGATCCTAGCTGACCACGACATCTCAGCAAGCCTCGAAACGAATGCTAGCATCAAGGGCACACTGAAGCACATCACATGCAGTAACAACCTGGTAAACAGTTATTGGTTCGATTATTCTAGGCTTTAGTACTCAGCAGGATTGTACACTCCCTCCCGTACCTGCAACTGCAATTCGCTGAGAGAATGACAGTCGAGGGCCTAATCCGACAGGCTTAGAAGGCTGCCCTTGGGCTCCCGCACAGCACGTCTACGGAAAGTGTGCTGGCCCTTGTGATCCACAATAGGCTATCGGAGCTGTGCGAGGCACACCTTGTCTTCCAGCTCGGTCGACTCACTCGCACGATCGCGGAAAGGGCCATCCTATTCAGACTACACATGTGCAAGCAACTTCTAGCGAAGGACGCTAAATACAGTTGCCTACACACATTAGGACAGCTATATTCATAAAACCCTTACAGCGCACCACGAGAGTCGACGCATATCGAGTGCTCACTCTTATACATGTCAAGTAAGGCCGACACGTCAATGCCGAGTACGTGGACGCGGCGGAATATTGCCATGCCCATAGAAAAGCGTTCGCACTGGCCGCTGTGAATGGGAACGGTTCCCCTTTGGTGGCCGTATCAATCGCAACCACCTTCTCTGAGACGACGCCTTTAAAAGACACCTCCGCTGATATTACATTCAGGGATTCTAAAACATCCATTCGCAATCTTGCGAGGGGCCGCATCACGTCTACCTCCCCCTAGGGTGCCTCGATGTCAGCGCCGCCGTTCAGGGTGGTGCCGGCCCCATACCGCCTCTTTCGCGCTGCGGCGCCATGTTGAATCACGACGGGCGATCGGTGCAGTCGCAGTTGCATGGTGCAAGCAGCTAAGCTTGCGTTGTTCGAGGCTGCGGATGACTCGCTGGTGGTTTTACTTATTTGAGATTGTTATACCACGTGTCTTACGAGCTTGTCAGGTCAACAGAATGAGCATTACGAGAATTTGTGTGTGCTCATATGCGCTGGGCGCACTCGTTAAGGACTAGGTTGTTTTCATTTCCCTTCGGGCTGAAGGAGAAGATAGAAGTGGGACCGACGGAAAATACCTAAGTTATATTACGGCGATGTAAGTTTCAAGACAGTTTTGACCTATATTTCGTTTTGAACATTGTTGTTCTATTCGCGTAGTCGAAAGAAGATGCTTTTTGGTAGCGATGTCTCGCGCATCTCAAGTCAACGCTCCTAGCTTATTTCTTTAGATAAGTATATATTGCACCGCTGTAATCGCAAACGATGTAGCCAAATTTTGTTTGTGGGTATATATTTGAAACACGATAAATGCGATGTTCATTCATTGCCGTGCTTCCCATTATGTTGCGGAACAAAATGCCTAGGCATGATGTGACATATGTAAACATACCATCAACACGCATTATATTACTTAAAATTTTCCTGGGTTTTCTGGATCGGTATTTGTCGTTAATTGCGCATTGTTTACAAATATGCAAAGCTCGGTAATGTTCAGCAACATTTTTGCGAAAACGTTCTCTTCATCACTTTGGATAATATTCTTCAAAGTATTTTTTTTGTATCACTCTAAATTAACGTTAGTAATCACGTTTGGCGTTTTATCTTTACTCAGTAGCACTTTGATGAGGGCGAGTTTGCAGAGAAATCGATAGGATGGACGCCGTCTGTAAAATTTTAGAGCTTTGACCGTGCTCTTTTACTTTACATGTAACTGGAGGGTATTCTTTTCTCAATTTCCAGTGATTCGAAAGAATAGCACTTGTTTTTAATTATTTATTCAACTCAACAGAAGCCGAGTAAACTATTTTGCGAGACGGCCAACAGCAGCTCCTCCTCAACTGTTGGTGCAGAGGCTGCCTAAGCAAATTTGTTGATTGTGACAACAATTATGGCAGCTATACTGTGCTGATGTCAACTTAGCGTAGAGTGCTTTGTTTTAACTGTACACCACACTCTACAGATCACATTTACCAGTCTTTCTTGCTCGCTAGTTCGTGATTGATGTCTTTCCTTTTTTTTTTTCATTTTCATTAGTGTTAAAATGCTTTTACACTACGCACATCAAAATTTTGCTCTTAGCTTTTTACATAATTGGTGATTTGCATCTCTTTTCACGCGTTGCTTTCATATTTTTTCTAAAATAGTTACAATCGACTATACATACACAATATATATGTTCTTCTAGGTAATTTATATTACAGTTTGAATTTTTTCCATGTTCGACTGCTCTCAACATTATAAAAATTATTTGCATTCTACGTGAAAAAAAAAAAAAAAACAGCGGATACGCTGGAAACATAAAATACAATATCATGAAAAAGAAAATTTCTGTGGTGTTTCCAGCGTCGACCGGTGTACTTCTTTTCGTTGTGAACATGACGTTTCGGCTGTTTTTTGTCTTCACGTACCATGCATCAACTGGATCAACAAGCTACGCTTTTTCAAATTCGCAGCGTGTTCGGTTTTGTTGTCTTTACTGCCTGCTAGAGGTTAGGTTGATAAGCTTCGTTACATACTTGTCTGCAGCAGCAATAAACATCAATCTTTAGGCGTCTAGCATTTATTTTTACGACAGCCTGACTGTTCAGTACCCAATCCTGTCGGCAGAAAATGTAGTTCAGGCATAACCAAAATAATGCAGCTATTTCAATCAAACCCTTTATGGTCGCTTTATTTTTGCAATGAATGATTTTTTAAAGTCGATTACTCTTATTTCGGATTTAAATTTTCAGAAAACAGCATGTATAGTTTATGATGACCTCAAATTAACCTTTTGTGTAGGTTCACGTGCATAGTTTAATAGTCAGTAGAGATCGTCGCGAAAAAAATATATCAGAGGAATAGCAGTCGAGCAACCGGTGCATATGTCCATGGTGCAAGCGAACTCCACATAAGAACAAGTTGACGGACTTCCGGCGAATGGACGCCCATGAGGAAAATGAAACGAGTAAAAACCTTGCTTAATCATGTATGCTATTAAAAACTAGAGATGTCGGTTTTCGCAGGAGCCGAGATAAAAAAAAAGCCGCTATCGCAACGTTCTTATACTGAAGTTCAGCATCATTAGTATATACCAGCGTGTGCATGTAAACAGATGTAATTCCTCCTTGTAAGCAATATACGGCCAAGCACTTGAATTTTCACTTCGAAAGAGTAGAAAGAGACCGACATCAGTTTCTGCGAGCTCAAAAAAAAAAAAAGAGAAACAGCCAGCACAACGAAAGCGAATTCAACCGCAGGGCGCGATCCGCCGACGCGCGGCTGTCAACAAAACCACGGATAAAAAAAAAAGGCCATTTGAAAAACAAGATGATTTCTTCAACCCGCACAGGGCAGCAGAACATGCTGGCGAAAGGATGTGTTAAATATTAACAGGTTTTCCAATCCCACAGCCGCACAAGCGCGGCCACTTGAGGCCGTAAAATTAAGTCATACAGTACCGTATTCGACAATTCGATGTGTAAAATGGCTATTGAGAGGGAAATTCCGCGCAGTGCGATACTGATGGAAAAGACAATTCAACTCAAAGGGCTCTGAAGCGCCGAAATCAAGAACGGCGCTGTTACGCATGCTAGCGCCGCGGATCTCATGTGCTTCAATATGGCGGCGTCGGCGAGGTTGTCTCCACCCTGGACGGCGGCGCTGACATCGAGGCACCCTAACCTCCCCCTGCATTCTCCAAACCACCACAATTAGAGAAATTGAACTAATTTAGGCCCACTCGTCTAATCGAGGGAGAGAGGCTGCTCACGAGCAAGCCCGAGGTTTCGTCGTCCGACCCGAATTTCGCGAGGGACGGTTTAATTTCTTGTCATGACATTACCATCAACTTCAGGCTGGAAAGGCGCACATATTCTCCTCCCCACAAATCCTTACCGAAGGCGCAGATAGTTACCTGGCACCGACTACAAACACGCTCCCTCCTAAATCCGGCGGTGCTTGCCCTGATGTACCCAGGCCAGTACAACCTAAACTGCCGTAAATGCGGCAAAAGAGCGACAAACAATCACATTCTCTGTAACAGCGCAAATGATCCACCTGCGGTAGAATTATTACAACTCCCTTCTCCCGAGCAGTGGGAAGCCGTGCTGGTCAGCCCTGACCCGAAGATCCAACAACGGGTCATCGAGTGGGCTAATGAGGAAGCCGCCAGCCATTGACTAGCGGTCATCTAGTACGTCTCTCCTTCGACCTTCTTCAGCGACGAAATAATTTGTTTTACAATTTAATCCAATCTGCCTTCAACGGAGAAATTTTCACCACCTGGGGATCTTAAACGTGCACTGACAACGCACAGTACACGGATGCCTCTCACGTTCGCCTCCATCAAAACGCAGCTGCCGCCGGTCGGCTTCGCACCCGGGTACAATGATTCCACAACCAATTTCGCTCCGTATTTGGTTCAGCATCGTTGTACGCTTGTAATGTTTTATAGCCATTTTTTTCGAGCCTCACCTGAGTCTAGTTTCTAGCGGTACGTTGCTTTTTTCGCCACTCTCATAAGCTAGAGACAGCGCTTGCCCCCAAGCCGTGTTCTACGTAACTGATTACTTCAAAGCAGTCGCTCTTGATAATTTGCAGTTTTCTGTGATGTTGTAGTATATTGTTTCCCTTTTCAAGCAGTAACATTTCAAGTAATTCAATTACCTATCTTCTGAAATTGGTCACTAGTAATCAATTACTTCGCAAAGAGGCAACAGGGGAAAAACGACTGACAATGTGATTGATCCACATTTTTCGGCCGCGTGGTGGGGCTCATGGATGCTTGATCATGCACGCTGCGGACAGATGGCGTCAGCAGCTCTACCATTGAAGGGCGACATCAGAACGCCCATATGTTTTTGGCCAAAGAATGGACCCATCCCAAAATGATTTCCGATTCAATCCTACAATTTATTACCACAAGCCGCGCCTGATGCTCCCAAGAAAGAATCTAGGGAGAATTGACTCATCTTTTGAGTGGCTTTTCACAGCTCCTGCAAAGCAGCGGCGCACTTCGTACAGGACATAAAAACAGCCACCGAAGTATTGCGTAGCAATACGCGCCTGAACAATGTATTCACACTCTATTTTTTATTTACTTATTATTACATCGATCCTTAAAAAGGGCTTACGAGGATGGGCACATCGTATAAAACAAAAACATGTTAGCACAAAAAAGACAGTACACGAGAGAAGAAGAAAGGACAACGTGCAATTGGCAATTCATTCTTTTATTGAAGGACACACAAAATATATAAATTGAATAGCTCCGATTCACATGTCACAATCATATAACGGCTTCGCTTTGCGAAGGCACATGTTGTGTAATGTTCGTACTTACTCCCGACGTTTTATTGCATTTTAATCCGCTAACTTTGCTTCATTATCAATTGAGTCGTGTCGGTATTGCAGTACATCACGGTCCCTCACAGCTCAATTCGCCGGACAGGTGTATATGAGAAGGGCTCAGTTACAAAGCAGTGTGTCCTTGCTCCGTCTTTTGTATTTCAGACTCCTAAAATAATAACCTTCATGTTGCTCTAAATCACAGTCATTTACATAAAAAAGTGTATAAAAAATTTATCTATTAACAGTTCTTCCATTGGTTTTTTACAAACGTAAATACCAGGGTTGAATCATGACCAAACGAAAGGCACCGAAAAAGTGGTCATGTGAGTAGTAGTTTGTCGACTACACACAAATCCTAAGAAGCGGCGCCTAAGAGGTGATCTCACCACACTGATTCTTGATAAAGCAATGAAAACGGAACTTTTCCAAGCGCTCATTTCTAAGGCTTGATGAGATTAGTTCGCTCGTGTAGGGGCAGTGCAAGAGCTTGAGGAAATCCTGAGTTCCATGAACCATGGAGAGTGCTGCATAGCGTTCGGGGAAAACTTATCGGGGTCCCGGTGCTTGCAGATTGGCGATCTCTGCTCTTTACTAATTGGCTATAACTACTTACTGCGCATATAAACATCGGTACCTGCTAATGACCCCAGCTTTGTGTTAGTGCGAAAATAGATTAGTTGTTGGAAGTTCATTACACTATAAACATTCCTATCCTAAAGAGGTAAACATAGACACTTCAGGTCCGCAACCTTTGTTTATGACAAAGGTAGGACACTAAAACTGATCAGTGTGGGTGGAACCAAGAAATAAAAGATGAACTTTGTGCGGCGCCTACAACTGCGCACTTGTAACGAGCTCCTTCATTAGAGGAAATTGTAATAATGATACAATGTAGAGGTATGTAACCTGTAAAGCAAATACAAAAAATAAAAATGACTCCCTTAAAAATATTAATATAATACCCCTTGCCTTTTTATGCTAGCTGATACGTAAAACATTTTCGATTGCCCATTGAGACGTGAAGGTTCAATGCGTTTAAAAATTTTTACAAGTTAGCCGCAGCCGGGGTAGCAGGCAGGAGCACCCAGGAACACCTCCACTTCGTCCTCTAGTCTGCCTTCTGCACAAGGCCAGAAAGAGAGGCCTTCGTCTTCTCTGTGTCTTCGTAACATCATCCCCGGCAACGCAAGCGCCGTCCCAGCGTTATACTGGCAACGAATCAGAGACTTCTCTATCACATGGGATCGGGAACATGTACAGCGCCAGAGGCAGGACGACAGGACGAGGGCACGGGCACAAGACGTAAGTGAGCTAGGTGACAGCCTACTACGCGGAAAAGGCCATCTCCAGCTCATGTCGGCCGTATTTGCCCCAACCTTTTCTCCCCTGTATGCTCCATATGTTCAGTGCAACCAACTCCTCTAATTTTGATCTTAGCTCCAGCCACCCTTCGAATTGCAACTAACCAATACAAAGCTATGTGAGGTTGCGGTCTACAGCTCAGACGCGGCTGCACAAAGGTCAAACGCAGCTGGGACTCCAATAATCGCAGAGAGCAACAAGCTTAAGGCTCTACGCAAGATCAAGCCGTTCCATCTCAATATCTAAAACTTAAGGATCATTAAATTCTTTCACTACAATAGAGTTGGGGCGGCTTTACTCTGTTGGATAAAAGGCTGTGCCACGCAAAATGTCAGAAAAAGCGCCCAGAAAATAAACCCATCTGCTTCCTACAGCTTCCATGGTGTAGAAGCAAAAAAGGAGCCCCTTGAGGTGCCACCCAACTAGACACCTCAGCTATGCGAACAATGGGCGAGATTGGGTGAGCGTGGCTAATTCATAATACTTAAGAACAGGTAACAAAGAGCTCTCCGTGATACTGTCAAAGGAACAACTAACGGTGAGCTCTTGTAATACTCCACAAGCTCTTTTACTAGTACAAGCCCAACACGTGGGATTTGAGGCCGCGGACTCCTTTTCCAAGCCACTGACCCTGAGTAGCCGAGCACCGGGCCGGGCTATGGCTTGTACCCATTTGAGAAAACCGGCGGGTGTCCGGCCGGCAGTGGGAGTCGAACCCACCACCTCCCGTTGTCGAGGCGGGTGCTCTACCACGAGGCCACGGCTGCGGTGGAAGATAGGGTTCAATTGTTCGTATTTTATAGCTACAAGTAGGCACAGATTGCTAGAAATAAATGGGCGGTCGGCAAGAGTAGAAGCTCTGTTCCAATACCGTTTTTTTACTGCGCGTAAACAATCCCATGGGTGCAGAGACTCCTTTTACCCACATTATGATGCCGATGATGCGAATGGCACTCACAGATGGCGCTCACAAATGGCGCATTCTGGAGCTACTCGTTAGCCTGTTAGTACCCCTAGCGCATTCTGAAGCTTTGTTTCTATTTCAGAGAGAAAAAAACTGTTTGTTCTTTTTCCTTCATGGGAAGGAGTGGTGGACTGGGCGCTGTTACCACCACAACAGAGAGGTCAGCTGTCATGGAATGGAAGAAGTGTGCGAGAGGGAAGAAAAAGGCACTAGAACAGTAGCAATGTTAAAACGTAGGAAAACAATTGTAATCATAATTGCGATACCCCCAATTCGAAAATTGAGCGCAGCTATGTAAGGATTTTGCGACATAATGAGGCAACGAGTTTTGGATGCGATTTTATGTTTTTATGCGTAGTTACAAAGCAGTCTATTATTTTTCAAGCCGGGGAGAATTTTTGAGATGACGAGAAAGAAGAGCCACTTGAGAGCGGTCTAAAGCTCGTGGCTCTTCTTTCTCTTCTTTTCAGAAATTCTCTTTGACTGTGACTCTTTCGTGACTCGCAGCTGGTGCCTCTGATTGGGCTGCATTGGCAACAGAAGCAACTGCCTCGCAGCTCAAATCGCCGGGCGGGTGTATAAGAGATGGGCTCGGGTACATAGCAGTGTGCCCTTTTTCCGTCATTTGTATTTCAGACTCGTTACTTCATCCGAGTTTAATTTTGCTCGAAACATACCGCAAAACAACGACATTCGCAAATCAAGATTCCGCTGCATTTTTATGATCCCTGTATAGATACTAATAGAAAACAGGAGTGTGAAGTGATTGGAAGTTTTTCAGAAACTTTGAGTGTTTACAACCAGTGCATGTAAGCCGCTAAGTCAAACATAACCGGAAGGATTTACGATGTGAGTCTGCATTGAGTTACTGTGTCAGCTATTTGTTACTGTGGCGTATTTGATCTGTGTGTGCGATTGTTTAGACCACTTGAATATTGTACACTAACGTAAATATCTATATCTATGAATAGAAGATTTAACGAGCGGCAGGGGCCCTTCGTTGATTTCTGAAAGCTCAGGATAGAGATTCAGCCACTGTCTCAGATTCAGTAGTAATTGCCTCAACAAACTTTGAAGAGGTCGATTTGTTTCGAGAAAAGTGACATGTTCAAATTGCAGGCAACAGTCTCGCTTGATTGATACGAGCAGAATAGTGTTCCTCTTATCTATAGGAGCTCACTAGGAAATCGCACTAGGCTGCCGGAATAGGCGGACCACCTATGATTCCTAACATTCCCATGCACTCAATAAAGATTTCAATCAATTAATCGCCACATTTTTAGAACAGAAGGTTCCATCACATCCGAACAGACGGCTCCGGCTTGGGACGCAAATTTTAGTGGCTTTTCGTGCGTCATAAAATGCCGCATTTTTACAAGCATAATAACAAAAGCGCCATTAGCATTCGCATTCCCACGCGCACCGCAGAATGTAGCGCTCTCAGATATCTTCCCCGCAAATCCGTTCTATATGCCAGCTGGCACCTCTAATCCCAACCTTTTTAATTTAATTCGCATACGTAAAGTATATGACCTTCAAATACGCTTCTTATCTTTCATATTGATTTGAATTACTTTCACTTACCATTGGTTGCATTGGTTCCGTAGTACGAACACTAAGCTTCAGGACACTGGGAGCCCCATAAGAAATTTAAAAAAAGCTAATATAATCCGCTGGGGTGGCGCAGTGGTTACGGGGCTCGTCTGCTGTGGGGCGGCCAGTCGCGCGCCGTTATCCCGGCCACGGCGACCGTTTTTCGATGGCGGCTGAAAGCAAGGCACTCGTGTGCTGTGCGATGTCAGTGCAGAATAAAGAACTCCAGGTGGTATGAAAAAGGTTATATTGCAGAAAAATTATTTTTGAGATCGTGGTACACAGATAACCTTTCTTGTTGGAAATGCCTTCAGTTCCTTTTGTTTAGATTCCTTGACGGTTTAGAGCTTGAGTGACGAGTGCTGCGTTGTCTAGACATAATTATATTTCATTTCTCACAGGAGGAGTGACACTAAACAACGTCCACGAATACGGACATAACCTCCTTCGTACTCGTGACAAATGTGCCATTACACATTAGTCCAATCAGCTTTGTAGCCGCATGATGACGCTAATCAAGCAAAGCTTGTTTCGTCGGGCGTTCGAAATCCAAAGCACGCTTGACACGAGATCGAATTAAGGCACCCCTGTATCGTACCTCATCATGCCTTTGTAATTCACTTTTGACACTAGCAATTTCGTCCGCAAATAAGCCAGGAGATTCACGTTCTAGTTCACACAGGTTACACAGGTTTTTGGTACGTGCCTGTGCCGGAGTTCCCGGGATCGAATCCCGGCCTCGGCTGCTGCGTTTCGATGGAGGCGAAACGAAGTGGCGTCCGTGTGCTGTGCGATGTCAGCGCACGTTAAAGATCCCCTTGGTTGGTTGGTTGGTTCATAGGAAGGGAAAGGCGCAGTATCTGCCACACTTGCTCTGTGGACACCTGAACCGCGCCTTAAGGGAAGGGATGAAGGTGGGAGTGAAAGTGGATAGAGAGAAAGGGGGGCCGTAGTGGAGGGCTACGGAGTAATTTCGACCACCTGGGGATCTTTAACGTGCGCTGACATCGCACAGCACACGGACGCCACTTCGTTTCGCCTCCATCGAAACGCAGCCGCCGAGGCCGGGATCCGATTAAAGATCCCCAGGTGGTCGAAATTACTCCGTAGCCCTCCAATACGGCCCCCCTTTCTCTCTATCCACTTTCACTCCCACCTTCATCCCTTCCCTTACGGCGCGGTTCAGGTGTCCACAGAGCAAGTGTGACAGATACTGCGCCTTTCCATTCCTATGAACCAACCAACCAACCAACCAACCTGCTCCTGATGTTTCCTGTAGCAAGATTTAATTCAGCCAAGTTCGATTGCTATCGCACGTACCTCCTGCTTGAACATTTCCGAAGCGGCGAACAATGGTAGACTTCCGAAAAAATGTTTGGAGCTGTGAGCGCACAAAAATGATAAATTCTTGGTCATTTACCAGCGATGAGTTTAACATCCAAAATTCCCACAGCGGCCTAAACTTTCAATGGTGATTGCCACCGAGCCGGGCCACTACCATGCAATGATCAGAAAACGAAACCGGTATAGTTTCGCATACAAGCCCGCGGGAAACTAATGTACAGGGTGCATAAATACAGTCTAGATGAGCGTGAGAATGCCCCTGAATGTGGGTGAATGATCTAGAAGTCCGGCAAGATACCCTTGTACCAACCAGTCCTGCATCGTCTGTAACACGGAACAAAATTTCACCGCTTCTGTCACCGCGTGCGTCTGGCCTACAACAATCTATAGGGTTGCAAACACAGTTGAAAACGCCCATTAGCACAAGATGTCGGTCACAGTCAAGTAAGCTGGCTATGTGTTCAAAGAAACTTATGCGCTCCCAGTCGGAAAAAACTACAAAAAATGTTCTGATGTTAAGACAGAATTTCTGTGCGGTTATTGACGGGAAATCTTTTGTGACAACAGAACATTTAATAGTAACATCAGAAATGTCTGTAGTTACAACAGCAAAGTGCTACATAACTACATACAACACAAATATACTACAGAAAAACTACAGAACTACAGAAAAGTACTACAGAACTACAGAAAAACTTGATGGTTACGACAGAACTACAGGATATTTAGTCGTATTTTTGACAAAGCTCTGTAGTTTTTTCGACTGGGAGTCACATTATTGAAAGCATGAATGCTAATTATCCGTCATGGCTTCCTAAAGAGCAGAAGATCGCAACATATCAACCGGCCCTCGGCGTCAATATTATAAGTTAGGCCAGAACACGGCAGTGTCTTTCGCAGAAACATAAAACAACCCTCCGACAGGCCCACAGCATGCGCCCTAATGACATTAAAATCTACCAAAAATGGCTGTAATGCCCTCTCGGTCGCCTCCTCGTCTCTTGGACTACGACAATATTCAGGCGCCTGCTGTGCAAAAATCGACGAAGTTCCATTTCTCTATGACGAGACCTAAGACCCCGTACATTGAGAGTTGCAAACACTTTCTCTTCAGAGACCGCCATGGCGACCGCAAATAGTTATGCCTACAATTCCATTTGCCTGTCGGAAGACGGCGAAGCTGTGCTTTGACGCTCAAACGCGTCGGCAGTGCTTGTTGCCAGCTTGATCGTCCTCCTCACTGGACTCGGAAGCAAATGATGCACGGCGTTTCAAGACTGGCTCGTCGGCAGCCGCAAGCCCGTCAGCCACAGGAACCGAGCACTGGTCTGGAGAATCGACGCATGAAGGTGTTAAGCACCTGTCCACCCTCTCTTCGGGTCCGTCTTCCCGAGTTTGCGGATCAACTTTGAGATTGCTCTGTGAGCCGGGCCACCGCCACATTAGGCCTAGGGCTAACACTTCACGCCCCGACTTCACGGCCCACCAACAGCGGCATGGTGCGCACTGAAGATGAGGCTACTGATACTGTATCAAGATGGAACCGGGCCATGGAGGCTCGACGTATAGCTCACCCCGATGTCCTCTCTGCCCAGCAAGCCCCCACGAGCTCGACTCATCAGCCCCCGGCCGGCACAGCCACACCAACGCAGCCTACGCAAGGCAAGTCTTCCACCCTTCTAAAGCGTCCGCCACCGTTGCCCAAGCTCCCGACACGAGACCTTAAAATCGTGTTCCGCCCCGGTGGAGGCCTCGACCTAAGTAAACACAACGGAGGCTATATACTGTCTCTAGTCACCAGCGCTCTGCAGCTACCGATAGACGCAGGGCAAACACAAGACGCCATCCGAATCAACCCCAGGCACAATTCATTCACTATCAGCACGCCAGCCGAAGACCGTGCCCGCAGATATGTACAACTAGAATCTATAAAGATAATCGACCAAGTCTACCCAATAAAAACGTATATCGCTCCTCCGGACAACGCCATCCGAGGCATCATTTATAATGCTATCTACGACCAGACATCTGAAGAAATTTTTACAGACTAAAAACTTCAAACCAAAGCCCCTCCTATCTCATCACCGATGCACGCCAACTCGGCCACACCAAATCAATTGTGGTCACCTTCATAAATACTAAATCAGTACCTAAACAGCTGCGCTTCTATGGAGCAGTCTACCACTGCCATCCATTCATCGCCAAAGCAGATGCCTGCTTCAACTGCTGTCGTCCGGGACATCGCAGCGACGTCTGCACGGCACCCAAAAAAGACTTATGCCTACGATGTGGGGAGACCCATGTACCGACCGACCCTCCAACGTGTCCACTCCAGTGCATTCTATGTGGCGGCCTCCATTTTACGGGCCCCAGCGATTGCTCGGAGTGATTCAACAGACCGGGCAACAAGAGACAAGGAACAAGAGACAAGAGATGCAGCAACAACAGATCCAGATTCAAACTGCTCTAGAAAAGCTACTCTTTACCACAGTATCTCAAATGATTCCACCCGAATCTCAGCCCCATCATGGCAGGACGTCGACAGGACATTAAGGTGTGGCAGTGGAACTGCAGAGGCTTTCGTTCCAAGCGTAGTAATCTGCAGATCTACATTCAATCCCTCCCGGCCGATAAAACACCAGCGGTAATCGCACTGCAGGAAACAAACTCCCTTGTAAAACTGCTCAATTACTCTCCTCATACACCAACAAACTGTCCTCAGTACAGAGTGCCGACGCTGGTTCACCGCAACTACACAGCAACTGATCACAACATGGACGTTGCAGATATCGACTTCCATTTGATAGAGCTGCTTCCCAGAGAGCGGAAAGGAACGAGTCTATTCATTCTGAATATCTACAGCCCCCCGAAAGGGAAAACTGCTCCTCTAATGGCGGCCATGAAAAAAGCCCTTCAAATCAGCGCTGACCAACCATTGATAGTTGCAGGAGACTTTAATGCCCGCCATATCACATGGGGATACAAAACGACTTGCAGTAAAGGCGCCCGACTCTGGACACTTCTCCAAAATGAGGGCATAACCCTTGTCAGTGATACACAACAGTACACGCGCATCGGCAACAGTGTACAGAACAACACCACTCCCGATCTTACACTCACGAAAAACATAACACAATGATATTGGACAAACACGCAAACCTCTCTTGGTAGCGATCACTATATAATTAAGACCTCTTTCTCACTATCCTCCATAACCCCCCGTATAAAGAGGAAACTCAAAATCACCAACTGGGATTGCTTTCGCGATCTTCGTACCGCGGCCCCGAAGCATAAAGACCACCTTACAAATTGGCTGGCTAACCTCAGCAAGGACGTGAACATGGCCACATCGGAAATACCATGCATACAAACCTCGGAGGTGGTTGACAGCCGATTACTCCACACGTGGGAAGCTCACTCGAGCTTACAGAAGCGATGGCTTAAAAACAAACACAATCACGCCCTGAAGCTACGCATCTCCGCTCTCATAAGGGAAATGGAGACGCACGCGGCACAGCTCAGTCACCAGCAATGTGGTCAAGTATGCGACCGCCTTGCTGGAAACCTACGACTTAAGGACACGTGGCGGTTGCTTCGATTCCTTCTTGAACCCGATCACGCCAAGAATGTACAGCAGAAAAATGTGACGCGTCTTATCCATGGCATAGACATGGACAACGACATTATTCAATCCTTAAAAGATACATGCCTCACAACCACACCGAAGACACCCTTGCCACAGTACCTTGGAACCCAAAACCATGAGCTAGACGAAGACATCACAAAGTATGAAGTCAGAGCAGCCATGCTCCAACTCCGCACTACGTCTGCTCCAGAAGCCGATTAGGTCACGAACAAAACACTTAGAAACCTCGATGAAAACTCCATCCAGGCAATAACGGAACTCTTTAACAAACACTGGCAAGAGGGAACGCTTCCCTCAGAGTGGACGCACGCTCAGGTTACCTTTATACCTAAACTCGGCAAACCGCTCACTCTTTCAAACCTTAGGCCCATTTCGCTAACTTCATGTCTTGGTAAACTTTTTGAACACGTTGTCTTGAATCGGCTACATACACATATGCAAACCCGCGACCTTTTTCCTCACACAATGCTGAGTTTTCGCAGCCACCTATGCACCCAAGATGTCATGCTACCGATATCAGAAGAAATTCTCCATCCCCGACACTGCAAACGCACAAGAGCATTGCTGGCTCTAGACTTGCAAAAGGCATTTGACAATGTCTATCGCTCCTCTAAATTGGATGCACTATCCACTCGGAATGTGGGAAACCGAACACATGCTTACATTTCAGCATTTCTCCGGGATCGCACAGCAGAAATTCGGTTCGGCCCCCTAAAATCCTCCACTTTTACCCTCGGTAATAGAGGCACCCCGCAGGGATCAGTCCTTTCCCCCTTGTTATTTAACATCACACTCATCCCTATGGCTAAAAAGCTGTCACAGATCCCAAACCTCTCCCATTCTCTATATGCTGATGATATCGCCCTGTGGACCACCACTGGGAATGTAGGTAGCTGGAAGAAACTCTTCAGGAGGGGGCAGACATGGTGTCAAGATGCGTAGCTTCAATAGGCCTTGCATGTTCCTCCACCAAATCTGAGCTCCTTATACTTCACCCAAGCCCGCGGAAACACCACCAACCCCCTAAGCTCATCACCGTAGATGGTCATCCAGTACCACAAGTTCACAAACTTCGAATACTAGGTATGTTCATACAAGACAACGGCCTTAACACGGATACACTCTCCAGACTGACTAACACAACACATCAGATCACCCTCGTAATCAAACGTGTAGCCAACAAGCACTGTGGAATGCGCGAGCATGACCTCAGACGCTTAGTACAGGCATTTATTATAAGCCGCATTCTTTACTCGCTTCCGTATTTATATCCAGCAAAAACAGAGACCGACAAGGTGGATGCTCTCATCAGACAGGCTTATAAGGCAGCTCTCGGTTTACCTAAGCGCACCCCAACCTATCGACTCTTAGGCATGGGCGTTCATAACACCCTCAGCGAACTGGTGGAAGCCCACCGCGTCGCCCAACTAGGACGGCTCTCCACTACCCCAACTGGTCGCCACATTCTTTCCTTTCTCCAACTTAGACCGTTAGGTGCCCCTCCAGTAGAAACTTATGCAGTTCTAAAGACAGTCCGCGATCACCTCACTGTCCACCCACTTCCGAAAAACATGCATCCCCTTCATAACTAGGCCAGACGGAAAGCGAGAGCACGTGCCCTACACCGAGCACATGCGAACGAACCCGACACGGTCTACGTGGACGCAGCAGAATATCCGCACCGCTCAGTTTATGCAATATGCGCAGTATCCAGCCGCTTTGAACACATAACATCAGCCTCTATCATTACCCGAACGTCTGTAGAAGCGGAAGAATCCGCTATAGCCATCGCGATAGTCTCTTCCACAGCCACCCTTATCCTCAGCGATTCTAAAACTGCCATACAAAATTTCGCCCGAGGCCAGCTACATGCTGCCTCTCACAAAATCTTAACTACCAACGTTCAAACACCCCGACCCATAGACCTTGCCTGGGTACCAGCCCATTCGGGCAACCACGGTAACGTAGCGGCCAATTCTGCTGCTCGAGCATACGTCGACCGAGCAACAGATACCGAGAACCTAGGCAGTGCCAGAGATCGGCTGATCACCTACAACGACATTACACTGCACTACCGGTCTGAAAGACTTCACTACCCTCCCCCACACCCCTCCTTAACTAAACCACAACAAATAACATGGAGACACCTTCAAGCCCGCACCTTTCCGTCCCCAGCCCTGCTGGCACTCTTCTCCCCCTCTACTCATCAGTCCGAATGTTCCCTCTGTGAGGCCCCGAGAGCTACATTCGAACATATTATGTTCAGGTGCCCGGAGTTTCAACCACCGGCCGAATGGCGCCTTACGGACAACGAGGCTTGGGAGATCGCGGTCTCCAGCTCAGAACCGGCTCCACAAAGGAGACTGGTCGACTGGGCTGAAGCGGTCGCCGTCAGGCACTGCCTGCTGGCCACCACCCGGGATCAGGAGCCGGCCCAGCCCTTGTAACGAGTATTTCGCGGCTCCACCAAATAGTTTTTCACCACCACCTGGTCTGGATGTACTTGCACAGCAACGGCCACAGGGGTCCCAATATCCGTGGAGGCACTCGCAGGGTGTTCAGGAACAAGTGGTGGCTCGTCGGCGGTTGGTTCCTTGTCAGACGCTTGACACACCCCGTCCAAGGCCTGAGTACAGTGAACTAGAAATTTCGCTGTAGCCTGAGACTCTGCGTTGTTCACATTACCCTCTGACGCATGAGCGCCTTGCCCGGATCGTGAACCGTTCGTCATAATTAGCCTTATCTGATGCGAGGATAGCGGAACTCCGGGTACTGCGCCTTTAATTTCCTGTAAACGAGTAATAGAACGTCGGTGAACTTCAATGCGTTCAATGGAATGCTGGTTATGTTCGACAAGGAGCGCGCTATCTCCGTCACGACTGATCGTGAGGTCACCATGCGATTAATGCATACACGAAGCTATAGTGAACTAGAATACGAAAGTATCCTAGTTCACTATAGATGAAGCTGACTCCGCCGGAGGTTCGATCCAGGCGTCCGTGCGGCGCCTTTTATTTGACGCTCCCTCGAACGCTGCACCACACAGCAAACAGAAGTGAACCAGGATGTTTAGGAGGCGTTATTACACTAGGCACCAGCGGCTTTTTAATGTTTAGGAGGCTTTATTACACTAAGAATCAGCGGCTTTTGAAATTGATTTACATAATAGAGAACGCGCAGTATCTGTCACAATTCTCTAGATGTGTAGATGTTTACAGATGTACAACGCTGTAAAGGAAGTCAGGAAGGCGGGAGTGTAGAAAGGGAGGGAGATAAAGGTGCCGTAACGGAGGGCTACGACCCATCGCTATATATTTGCTTCAGCCTCATCGCACTTTAGTAGCCCAAAAGGCTCCCTATAATTTTTCGTCATGTCAAGTATGCACGGTCCAATAACAGTAAGTGTAAAAGGCTGCCTTTGATAAATAATTAAAAAACTGTAAATACACAGGCCAATGGATAATAAATATGTCTACAAAAACCAATAACCATCCGATAATTTGGGGCTGTAATTCAATTTAATAGTAATTTTTGAATTACAGTCGCTGCTGTCGAGGCCTACGTGAATTTTGTGCGTGTGGAAAAGAGTACATCACCATTTTGTTTAGCAAATTTCATGCATGAATCTTTAGATTTCGAAGTTGCTTCGAACTGTTTTCGTACCTACATAAAACACGGCGTACGACAATATAGAAGTTTATTTCAAAGTACCAGAACTAATGAGCCTAGACGACAGCACACATAGGTCTTATACGTCACAATGAGAAATAACCGACAGATTAACAATAATCTAGACTCACATCGAAAATCCTTCCTGTTATTTTGACTTAGCGGCTCACGCACAGCGGTTTTAAACGAGCGAATTTCGTGAGGAACGTTCAAGCCGAATCGCAAACCTGCTTCATGAATAGCAGGGCTCATAAACTGACTGTGAGACTTTTTCTCGGGAATGTTGTTGTTCGGAGGCATCTTTCGGGTAACTTAGACATAGGATGAAGTAACGAGTCTGAAATGAATAATTCAGGACTGCGGCACACTACTTAGTGTTTGAGCCCAGCTCTCATACACCCATTGGGCGAATAGAGCTGCATCGCCAATGCTGCATTTGCCACTGCAGCCGAGTAAGTAACATGCCACGTGTCACAAGTCACCAGCCACAGACACATTTCTGCGAAGAGAAACAAGCGCCTGAAGCTGGTGGCTCTTCTTTCTCTCTGTCTCAGAAATTTTCTTTTGATTGAGAGATTAGCCTGCTTTGTAACTGAACATACAAACATAAAAGAATCTCCCGTTTTTTCTTGCCACAATATCTCGCAAATCTCCTATATAGCTGAGCGCAGCATCGTCATTATGCTTAGAATTTTTTTCCCACGTTCTATTATTGTTGTTGTTCAAGCACTTCGTTGTTTCTTCTCTCACACACTTTTTCCATTACATGACTGCCGTCCTCCGAGTGGTACCGGTAATCCTTTTTGTCAGCACTCTCCCCCCCCCCCCCCCCCATCCCCACCCCCAAATAAAAAATAGCTGTTTTTTATGTCGATGAAAAAGAAACGAAGCTTAAGAATCAGCTAGATGTACTAATAGGCTATATAGTAGCTCGAGGATGCGCCACATGGGAGCGCCACCTGCCTTATGGGAATGAAAATGGGGGTGAAAATAAGACGCTCTGTACACTTGGGATAGTTTACGTGCAGTAAAAAATAACATTAAGAGTTGGCTGCTTCTCTTGTCCACTACCCATTTCTGTCAGAGCATGTGTCCCTAATTATAGCTACAAAATACGAGCAATTTGCTCCTATCTCCGACCGCAGCCGTGGGAGGAAGAAGAAGGGCGTTCTGGGCGGCTGAGCCTGAAAATGTTGCTTGCTGGAAACAGCGCATCGGCCGTTGGCCGAGGTCTTTCGACTCCTCAGGAGACTACCGAAACGTACAAAGTTGTCCTTCCACGCCTGCCCACCGGTAATGTTGTCCTTAATACCGTTTTCTTGCATGCCGACCTTAAGGGTCGCCCGTACCGAGCACCTGACTTTCGAGACGCACTTGCACAGATTTTGAACCTCCGGGAAATTTTGTGCATTGGTCAATACCAAATGAGCCACGTGTGGATGGTTACCTGCGAGAGTAGTTCTTCAAAGCAGAAGCTAATTAACAAAGCAGAGTTCCCTGTGAAAGGACTTCGGTGCATGGTGTTCGACCCGGATACAAAGAATGTCAAGGTTAAGCTCCTTTGGCTTCCCCGCTATATGGAGCACCGGAGGATTGTGGAAGCTTTCGAGCCTTATGGAACGATTCAATCTGTGGAACGTGAAAAGTGGCGGTGCCCAGGGATGGAGCACATGGAAACGGCGAACCGTGAAATCTCCCTCACGCTCAAGGACGGAGTGTCAGCAAGTACAATTCCTCACACTCTCAATGTTTATGGGGTGCAGGCATTAGTGCTTATCTCAGGGAGACCTCCACTGTGCCTTCGATGCAGCAGGGTAGGCCATGTACGGCGTGAGTGCCGAACGCCTCGATGCACCCAGTGCCGGCGCTTTGGCCATACTGTGGAGAACTGTGTATTAAGTTATGCCGATAGACTGCGTCAAGGCCAGTGGTCACGAGAAGATGACGTGGCGTCCGAACATATCATGGATGTGTCAGAGGTTGTGGATGTAACTGGTGAGTTAGGTCGTGAACCTCAAATTGATGGGGACCAGAAGCCTTCTGCACTTCACACCAACTCAGAAGAATCTGCAGTGACTGGCCATCAAGAACCAGCGTCTCCAGATCCAAAACCGCCGGACCCGGGCCCACCTGTGAGTGCCACTCAGAGTGCTGCCCTTGCTGCCCAAGAACCACCTGTCATTGAAGGACGTCTGGATATGCCTCCTGTGGAATCAATGGGGAAGATACTGCCAGTGGATGCTCGCCTATCCTCCTTCGTCATTGATTCTCCTTCGTCGTTGGAGGGTAACAGTGAGCCGTCTGTGGCGCCGATCTCTGGTGCGTCCGGTTCTCTGTCGGCTGTCAGTGTGGCAGCGAGCGATGTGCTCCAATCAGGTTCGTGGGCCGAAGCCTTGAGTGTCTCAGAGGAGGACATGGACAACACAGTGCCTTTGAAGCGTCCCGCAGATGATGAGGTGTGTATCGATGGTGCTGGCCAGAAGGCACACTGTGTAGAGGCCGCAGGAAGGGTGACTTTAAAGAGGAGGGCGATGTCTGCCCGAAAGGCCGCCAATTTGCAGGCGGGCCACCCCATTCCAGGGGATGATGTTTAAAAGGACTAGTACCAAAAATGGCTAGAGTCGCAGCATATCAAGTCGCTACCCTTAACGTCAGGGGTATGCGTAATCGTCGGAGACAGCAGCAGTTAAGACATCTGTTAAAGAAATGGAGTGTGTCTGTAGCAGCAATTCAGGAAACAAAGTTGTCCTCCGATGAAGAGACGGAAGCTGCTCTTGAGCCGTTTTTGCCGGAATATAACATTATTGTTAGCCACGCTAGAGGCTTGTCCGGAGGGTGTATGCTATTCCTGGCCAAAACACTAGAGATGACAGCCATGTCTTATTGCATAGATGGCGAGGGACGACTTATATGCTGTGACCTCACAATCTCAGGTGTGCAGTGGCGAATTATTTGTGTTTACGCCCCTGTAAAACAACGAGACAGAAGGCATTTTTTTCTTTTATTAGTTAATCATTTGTGCACAGATCGCAAAATTATGTTGTTGGGAGATTTTAATTGTGTTTGTAGGGATGAGGACCGATCAGCATTATGTAAGAGATATGACCCTAGTGCTGCATTACTTAACGATTTGACTTGTGAATATAACCTTGTGGATGTGGGGCAGGAAAAAGGCGACAGTATTCATTTCACTCATTTTCAGTTCTCCTCTAATGCCCGCCTTGACAGAATTTGTTTCTGCAGACATGTTAGCAAATTTGTTTGGTTACTGGGTGCGGCCCATCTTCTTCAGTGACCATTGTATGGTGTCTCTTCAGGTAGGGAGGTACAGTCGGCAGATACTTCACCCTCGGTGGGAACTGTGGAAAATGAATAACTGTCTGTTCTCAGATGAAATCTTTAAGCGTGCTGTACCTACTTGTTTGAAAGACATATGGTCACGCCATGATCTGTCAGTTTATCAAAAATGGGACTTGTTCAAACAGGAAACCAAAAACTTAGCAATTGAAGCCTCTGCAAGAATCGCGTTCATAAAGAGACACCACCTTCGTGAGCTTGGGCGCACTCTAACTGAGCTACATGAGCTAGAGAGGGTTAGCCCGGGTGCCTATGTTGAAGAAATTAATAACGTAAAGGCAGAGCTTCAACAAATTGCGACGGAAAGATACAAGGGGGCCCTAATAAGATCTAGGACTCGAAGGTTTCTTGACGAGCAACCTTCACGTCGGGCCCTCAGTGATGAAAGAGAGAATGCTCTTACGAAGGAAATATTGGAAATTCAGTATGGTGGTTGCACATATAGGGATGCTCCTAGTATTCTTGCTGCTTTCTATGATTATTATCGAAAGCTGTTCGGCAGTTGTAAAGATCCAAATCAGGGCTTCGATTATAATTCCTTACTTGAGAACTTTCCTCGACTAGACGATGAGAAATGTGCTGTAGTAGAGGGACCCATCACTTTGGAAGAAATTAAATCAGCCATTTCAGACCTTCAGAACCAGAAATCTCCTGGCCCAGATGGTATTACTAGCGAATTTTATAAAACATTGTCGCCTTGCCTAACGCCTGTTTTGATGGAAGTATTCCAAGCATCTTATGATGTGGGTTTCCTGCCCCCCACTTTCTATTCAGGCCACACAATATTAATACCCAACAGCAAAGATACTAATCGGTTGAAAACTGTTGAAGGATATCGTCCAATTTCCCTCTGTAATGTTGATTACAAAATTTTTGCCAAGGTCCTTTGTTCTCGTTTGCAGCTGGTTATCATGGACTTGATAGGTTCGCATCAGGTATGTGGTATCAGAGGGCGCAGTATTCAAACACACATCCATATTGCACGTTCAGTAATCGAGACAGTATCAGATGAGACAGGCCAAGTAGCTCTGATTCAAATTGACCTGGCGAAGGCGTTTGATAAAGTTCGGCACAATTTCTTGTTCGCGGTCTTGGAGAATGCAAACATTGGTGACGTTTTGCTCAAAGGCATAAGGCTGTGCTATATGAACTCGTATACAAGACTAATTGTTAATCAGGATCTAACGAAACCAATACCACTGGAATCATCTGTTCGTCAAGGATGTCCACTGTCTCCACTGTTGTTTGGCTTATATCTGGAACCCCTCTGTCTCAGTATAATTAACAGTGCAGCCATCCATGGTTTCTCTCTGGCTCAATGTGGAGTTAAGATTTTAGCTTACGCGGACGATATCGCCCTCTTTTGTTCTGACAAAAAGAGTGTACTTGAGGCTTTACACTTGACTGAACAGCTCTGCGATGTATCAGGCGCGGCCCCTAATTTAGATAAATCCAAAGGTTTTTGGTTGGGACACTGGGGCACTAGACCAAGCCAGTTTGGAGGCATATGCTGGGACTGTAGTCCTCTTCAGTACCTAGGGGTTCCGCTGCACCAAGTTCGTAACAGCGCAGCCTACTGGGATTCACAAATCGTACCTATGCGGCGACAAACGCAGGCTTGGATGGGTAGGGAACTCTCAGTGTTTGCTAGGGCACAGGTCTGTAACATGTTTTTGTTTGCAAAGCTTGCGTATATCCTTCAGGTCCTGCATTGTGCGAGGAGCAAAGTACAAGTTATACACAGAATATTTGCAACATTTGTGTGGCGCTCTCAGTGGGAGCCCATGCGGCGTGACAACTTGTTTCTTCCCTTAGAGGCTGGTGGAGTGGGCCTTGTTCACTTGTTTGTGCGTCAACTTGTCTCCCGTTTTTTCTTTTTCAAATCGGCAAACCATCCGTTTCTTGTAACTGTGCTCATTAGGCGCCTTAGTCCACATTTGCCTTACTTATTCGCAACAACTGGGCAAGCTCGTGAGGGGCGTTTATGGGGATTCCTTAAGGATGTTGCTGACACTTTCAATTTTCTCACTGTGCGTTTCTCTGTAGATTACCTGTATAGCCTCTCGAGAAAGCAGATGACCCAGGCTCTCACTGAGTCTTTGTTCCCTACACCGTTGTATCGGCAGCCTTATCTGGGGTTTTTGGACACCACTGTTCTAAAGCGTGTTAGGCAAATGTGCATTCAGGCAGCTGCAAAAACGTTCTTTTTCAAATTACATACAGCGACGTTGCCTGTCAAGACATTTCTTCACAATAAAGAGATGTTTGTGCCCTGGTCGGTAAATTGTCGTCTCTGTAACGTGCCTGAGACAATTGATCATTGCTTTATTCTGTGCCGTGATGCTATGTTCTTTTGGGACATACTACAAAGAACTCTTAAAAAGGACATTGAAATTACGCCTTATACAATTAGATTTTTGCCTCCTGACAAAAACTCTGTCGTGCCTTACGATCTATTTGTGTTGATGGGACTGTTCAGCCTTTGGAAAAGCCGCATGATCGACAGGCATGCAGAGCCACCAAGATCGTCGAAATCCGTGTTTCGGGAGCAGTGTGCTTTGGTGAGAAGTGTATATGCTGCACGTGAAGAACCTCCAAACTGGATGCCGTATCTAGACGCATGTGTATGTCTCCCAGACTTTTGATGTTCTGATGATTGTGCATTGTCGGGCTGAGGATATGACGGGCTCGCATTAAGCAGCCCGGTAACTTTAGACATGGACATGTTTAAGTAAGTGGAGTTGTTCCTTTTTACGGAAGTTTTTCCATGCAATAAAGAAGAAAAAAAAAGCAGCCGTGGCCTCGCGGTAGAGCACCCGCCTCGGCTACGGGAGGTGGTGGGTTCAACTCCCACTGCCAGCCGGACACCCACCGGTTTTCTCAAATGGGTACAAGCCATTTCCCGGCCTGGTGCTCGGCTACCCAGGGACCGTGGCTTGGACAAGGAGCCCGCGGCCTCAAATCCCAACGCGTGGTGTTGGCTTTGAACCGTACTAGAACATACAGATCGTCGTAAACCATGGTGCAAACGTCGTCGTTCATTTGTGAGTAATGCAGAGAGCTCGTTGTTAATCGTTGTTTGTCAGTAGCGGGTTCGGGGATTGGCCACTGCGCACACCGCCACCCATTGTTCGCTTGGCTGAGGTGTCTCGTAGGGTGGCGGCTCCTTTTTTGCTTCTCAATCACACCAATAAGACGCAGATGGGTCTGTACATTCTGCGGAGTACTGCTTCTTATCGTAAACATTAAAGCCGCTCCAACGTCGGCACTGGTGGCGGTAAAAAGTTTTATTCATTATTCAGTCCTATCACTTCATCCTATATTGAAGGGTCTGTTCATTATCGCGTTAGGATTGCAAGTGGCTCGCGCACTCACCAATGCTTAGAGCCGAGCCCACCAGCTGCTTTTGTGCAGCCTTGTCCGAGCTGGACATCACGACATCCATTGCTTTATTTGCTCTAGTTGCAATTCGAAGGGTGGGTGGAGCTGCGACTAAAAGTAGAAGAGATGGTTGCACCGCACAGGGTGCATGCAGGGGAGAAAAGGTCGGGGTTGATACAGCCGAGATGGTCTGGAGATGGCCATTTCTGCGTTGTAGTAATAACAATAATAATAGTGGGTTCACAGGAAGGCAAAGACGCAAAATCTGTCACACTTGTTTCTGTTTACACCTGAACCAACTCACCTATTTTACGTCTTGTGCCCGCGCTCTCATCCTCTCGTCGTGCCTCTCACTTTGTACTTGTTTCCTCTTTTGATGTTATAGTTAATGTTTCTTATTGTAATTGTTGCTAATTGCATCGTGTTTTATACAATTGTATCCAACCGCCCTATGTAATACCCTCCTTTGGAGAGCATTTAGGGGTAACCTGAATAAATAAATAAACCATATGCGATAAATAATTCTTCAGTTACCAGTTACGCTGGAACCATGCTTGCGCTGTCGGGAATATTGTTGCGAAGACAAAAAGACAAAGTAATCTCTTCTGGCCTTGCTCAGGAAGCAGACTACATGACGAAGGATAGCTGTTCCTCGTATGCTCGGTGCTTTACCGGTTTGTTGTTGTTGTTGCTGTAGAAAGAAGGAAAACAAAATGCACGGGCCTGCTGCTGGCTCTGCAGCTGAGCCACCTCGTCTGCCTCGTGCAGAAAGAGGAGAAAATGCACTTCCTTCGGGCTCGATATCTGTAATGCCAATGGAACCAGGTTATTATGATCCTCAAATTTCCGTTTCTGAGCTTTTTCCTATAGTTATGAGATTACCAGCCGCTGCTCCCGGTCCTGATAAAGTAACTTCAAAAATGTTAAAAATTCCTTTTGACGAGTCACCTCAGACGTTATTAGAGCTAGTAAATTATTCCATCAAACATGCTTGGATACACCCAGAATGGAAACTTGCCAAAACAATTCCTTTACTTAAGAATAAAGGCGGTGCCTTGTCCATTGATAATATTAGACCAATTGCATTAACATCAAACATTGTAATATTAATTGAAAGAGTCATACTTATACGTGTTTCGGAATTCATGAATAAAGAAAATATCCTCAGCCCTTGCTAAATTGGTTTCTGTCAAAGGTGTTCCATCTGGAATGCGCATGCTGATCTCGAGAGTCGAGTTCTTTTAGCGCGGCGCCAAAAAATGCACGCTGCCTTGATAACGTTAGATATAGCCATGGCCTATGATAGCGTTGAGCACAGCATTCTATTGCAAAAATTAAAATCTCTTCAGTTTCCACATTATTTAGTAGCCTGGATATCTGAATTCATCCAAAACCGAGAGTTTTACTGTGCATTAAATGGCGTCCATTCTGGCAGATATAAGCAAGCCAGGGGAGTGCCGCAAGGAGCAGTCCTTTCACCAGTCCTTTTCAACATACTACTCAGCTCAATACCAGTTAATCATGACGTTCGCACTTACGTATATTCGGATGATATTGCGTTTTTTGCAACTGCATCGGATATTCAATCACTTTATCTCCACTTGCAAACGTACCTTAACTCTATTGAGAATTGGTAGTGTGGCTTGCGTCTCACATTAAATGTCAACAAAAGCGCAGTCCTCGTATTTAATATAAAAGATTCTGGAAGTCTGTCTGTAATGTATCAGCAGCAAATAATACCACAGGTTAAATCATTAAAGTATTTAGGGGTCACTTATGATGATAATCTTTCATGGCAGCCCCACATTAACCATATTGCTACGAAAAGGGCTCGGGCCGTGGGCATGTTGCGCCGAATTAGTCGTCCCAGGTCTGGAATGCGGAGAGATGTCTTTTTAATGATTTATGTTATGTATGTGCGTCCAATTTTAGAGTTCGGTTAATTCTTGTTTTCTGGATCAGCAACTTATAAAATTCGACCGCTTGTTCTGTTGGAGCGAGAAGCACTTCGGTTGTGTCTGGGACTTCCAAAATTTGTTGCCAACAATGTGCTCTACCTTGAAGCACGGATTCCACCCTTGATATATAGATTACAAGTTCTAACCGTTCAGACGTACTTAAGGATATATGAATCAGAGTTTCACCGATCTATGTCTATTTTTTTGCTGTCAACCGACCTCCTTTTTGGGTGTCCATTGGTGTAAATTTCACACCCCGCAGGTTGTTATGGTCAAAAATTGGCTGGACCCTTTAAATGTTTCCCTTCCTAGTATTCTACCCATACAAACCATCGGTTCATCTATTAAAATTGTCTTTGATGACATATTCCCGAATAATGCTAAAAACTTATCATCCATTATTCTAAACGGATTATTAGAAGATCATTTAAGAAGTCGTTCTGATAGTTTAGTTGTACCTACTGACGCATCTCAAAGTAATGAAAAGGCGGGTGTGGGTATATATTGTCCACATTTAGACTGGTCTTTTTCTGTACGGCTTCCGGACTTTCCCCCAATTTTTGAGGCGGAGTTTCTGGCGGTGGTACTCGCTTTACGGAAATTAGACTCCTCTTTTTCTAAAGTGGCAGTAATTTCCGACTCTCTATCCTTGTGTTCATCTCTCTCTTCGTCGGTGGATTCTGCAATAGTAAAAACCTTTGTCTCCCTGATCCCTAGACATTTGAAAATTGTACATATGGTATAGGTCCCAGGCCACAGCAATGTGACTTTAAATGAATATGCTGACAATTTGGCAAAAGAGTCCCTTAATGGCCCCGTATTATCTATCCTTCCGGTGACCGCGTACATCACCGCAGCGAGGTTTCGAAGAAACGTCCTATTAAATATGAAAAATTGACATCTTTTAAGATCTGATGACTACCTGCATCTAAATTATTCTTGGAATAGAAAATTATGTCATTTACGGCAACTTGAGATTTCACTAACAAGGCTGCGATGCCGTATCCCACCTTTAAATTTCTATCTTTACAGGTCTGGTTTGGCACTGTCTCCCGTCTGCGCATTTTGCGGTGAACAAGAAACATTAGATCACTTTTTATTGTTTTGCCACCGCTTTACTACGTTGAGAAAACAGTTGATGGAAAGGCCATTGCAACAGCTTGGCCTTAGTTTAAGCAGCCCGACATTGTTATCATTTGGCGCCACCATCCTTGGGCACAGTGGTCTGTGTTTACCGCCATGCAAAATTTTTTACTGGACTCAAATCGTTTGCCTTGCTAAATATTTAAACATCACTTGTTCTACAATTGTAGTGTCAATCTCCCGTGAGTGTTACCACTTTTCTTTTTATATTTCACTTATTTCCCGTTTTGTTTCCTTTGCTCTACCCCTCAAATCATTTTTTTTATGCAAGTATATTAGAAAAAAACAATTTCTTTGCTACCCAGTTCTTGGCCGATCCCCCTCTGTGGGTATGTGCCATAAGTTATTTGGACAGCAACAACAAAGACAACATCTCGGTTTCAGTTGGAGTTATTTCCAACCGCAGGGCACCTTACCGCTGCAAAATCGAGTAATTATTTCTAGGTCCGCTCCTTCAAAACTCCTTTCTTCGACTCGTCACCTCAGTGAGTGAGTAGACCGTTCTTTCTTTTCGGTTGCTCGGTTCATGGGCGCAGAACCCAAGCCCTGCTTCGTCGGCTGAACCTCGATGGAATAGAAATTGAAAACTTGCGTGTTCTGTGTAGTGTAAGAACAGATGACAAAACAAAATCTTTTTGAAATATTCCGATGCCTACAATTAGCGCTGCGGTATCAATTGCTAAACTGCTCTGAGAAAATAAATCCCCGAATACCATCATTATAGCTTGGTTGCTGATAATCACGAACTGTTTATCTTCTATGTTCTCCCAATAGTGATACAGCGTATATGGCACATTTATGAAGCACGCGTTCCCTTCTGACTCCTTTTGTGCACAAGGTGGGCTAATAGCATCGCTGTCGTACAGAGACACTGCATTAAAAGCCTCTTCGTTGCTACAAAGTTTCGCATGCCGCCACAGTGTGCAACACTCTATTTTCCTTTTTAACTTCGCCACTAAACGTTACGCATTAACTTTCTTCTCCTCTGACGTCAGTACATCCCATATCCTCTCATTGTTCACTTATATGCATGTTCGATGCGGCATACTCTAATTTATTGCTCTCTGTTTAGTTCATTTAGGTTTGATCTCACGCCACTTGTCTAAATAAAACTGATATCTGGCAGCATTATTGCAAATTACGAAACTCACAACACTTTCATTGCACTGCTTATGAATTACACTTAGTTTGTATTCTTGAAGAGTTTAATTTATGATACATCCTTTGGTAACCTCAGAGATGGCGCAAAAGTAAAAACGTTGGTTTTCCACATTGCTTATGCAATTTGCTCTTCTTTGAAATTTGGCATTTTGTCAGAAAACCTGACGGCTTGGCGTCATACGTTATTCCCGTGAGCAAGTTCGAAGTGCCTGTCAAGCTAGGCACTTTAAAATATTAGAGTTATTAAAATAATAAAAGGAGGATGGTGGTTACCTATTCATGTTTTCTTAAACGCTCGTTATCTCACAGCGCTCCTCAAATATTGTTTTCTTCAAATATTTGCCTTTGGGATATTAGTTCCTATTAAGTAATCTTTCATACGACCCAAACACTCACCGCAACAACTAAACAGTAATGTAATATGCAAAGACGCTAAACCATGCGTAACTACACGTCCTTAGGAGTGTTGTAGTACTTTTGCTGCAAAAGACCCGTTAATAGTTTGTTTTATAAGGCACGAATGAGCAGCACTTGTGCATTGTGTCCATTAGCAGGTCACGAGCTTCCAGGTTACCGCCGTGTCCTACTATCCCGGCTACGACCCAACCAGTATGGCCAGTATGGGTACGACCCAGCAGCCTACCCACAAGGCGCCTATAATGCACAGGCGTACTACGGACAGGCGCAGCAAGAACAGGTGCCACCCGGACAGGCGTACCCGGCCCGCACGCTGAACTATTGTGACAGGTAGTAATCTGCTGTCGGTCAAGATGTATTTCCAGATATTACTTTTAGCTATTGCAGAGCAAGCCGTAGATCACCCGTGACACATATTTTGATTTCTTCATAGACTGCGGACGCCACTCATACATTTGATTTTGTCTGCACGGTTCCGCCACCCACCGGCATAAGCAATCAATCAATCAATCAGTCAATCAATCAATCAATCAATATTTCTTTAATGTGCGCAGAACAACCATGGGGTCTTAGTGCTGCAACACAAAAAACATGACAATGCACACTCAAGTTTTACATACACACAGATGGAACACAAAAGAAGAAACAAATAACACATGAAATGAAACTGAGACAAAAAGTGTCAAGGAAAGAAAGAAATCAATGAGTAGCATGTCTTATATAGACAGTCAGAGAATTGTAGAGCACATAAGGAAAAAGAAACAATAGATAGAGAAAAAAAGCAAATAACTGACATTGATTATAGTAAATAGAAACATAAAATAAACAACCAATCCAGGCACAAGTGCGTGGTACTTAAAACACAGGCTAGAAATACAGGGAAATACAATAAAAATATATAATAATAATAATAATATTAATAGTAATAATAATAATAATAAGAAGAAGAAGAAGAAGAAGAATTGGTTCACAGGAAGGGAAAGGCGCAGTATTTCTCACACTTGTTTCTGTGGATGCCTGAAAAAGCGCCGTAAAGGAAGCGAGAAAGGCGGGAGTTAAAGTGAATAGAGAGAAAGAAGAGCTTTAGTGGGGGTTACGAAGTAGTTTCGACCCCCTGAGGAACTTTAACGTGCGCTGACATCGCACAGCACACGGACGCCTCTTCGCTTCGTCTCCATCAACAGGCATCGTTTAGTGCTAGAAGAAGGTTAACGCTGTTGTGATTCTGTGCTTTGTGTGCTGCGTCAACCTAGACTAACCTTCGTGCACTAACCTCGCCACGTAGCAATATTGTTGGACATTTATATAGCTGTGTTCGGGCGTTCTTAAGTGCTATAGAATAACAATGTCACCATTAGACTCAACGAGGACGTTCTCAAATCTTTCTGGCTTATTTCTTGGAATTACCGGTTTTCAGCGTGCTTTATCTGAGATTGAAAACAGTATTGCGAATAGCGTATGAGTTAAAATGGGCTTTTAAAGAGGCATAATATACTCAGCCATAGTGGGCATCGGTATGTAGGTAGAAATGTTTAACAGAACATGCTTAACTAATGTCGAATAGATATTTTTTCTCATTCTTCTGGAGATTACTTGTTGGCAGGCTTGCAAACGAGCGACATGCTCATTTGTAACATCTTTTGTTTTGGTATTTTCAAAGCAGCAATATGACTGGCGCTGCATCGAAAACAACTCAGAGTCTACTCGCTGCCCAATCGTAAGCCTCGCAAACTGGCCGAGCGTCAGCAAAGCACGTGATCGCGCGCAATAATGCGGCGTGAATTTCACGTGCGTTTTATGGTGAGAGGGCAGAGAGCGCGTCACAACAGTGCCGCTGTCTGGTGGGGTGCTAGTGGAGATGACTAGAGCTCGCTGACTTTGGCTTCTCTCGTGTGCGGCCCCGGATTTTTATTACACCGCATTAAAACGAGACTGACATTTAGGAAAACTATAAATGTTCAATTGGCATGTACGTCCGCTCACACATGAGCCTCTCAAAACTGCTGCCCGCACTGACAGATGACAATTAACATTTTTTTCATCATATACATCGCGAATGACTTAGCATCTTTTAGCTAAATTCTGATGCGCGCCTGAGATAGCAATGTGCCAAAAAATAAAGTTATGCAAACTGACGGCACATTTTGTTAAAATCACTAGTAGTTATCGCTGAAACAGTTTGAATAGACGCAGCAGCCTAAAACAAGGCATTCTGCTATCAAAGTGTGCGGAATTTTTTTATCGCGCAGTCGTATGGCCCGCGCGGTGTCCGGGAATGGCAGAACCGACAGTTACCGACTCATGCGCTGGTCTCGGTCACCATGAAGGGCCGCTGGACGACGGCATCATCGGGACAACCGTGGGAGTTCTTCGCGCGGTGTGTGCGAAACCACAACGCGGAATCTTTTGGCAGCTATACCGAGGTAGGAATGCGGAGATAGCCGTTCTACAGCCTACGGCTGCAGCATCGGTACCTTGACTAGCAAAAACAGTTCTGTAATTTTCCTCCTTGGCAGTACGTTCCTGCAAAAAATCTGTAGACAACTTTATACGAAGGCACATAATTGAATACTTGCGCATGCATGAAGTTATATTACAAAGCTGCCTGAATCACTGCTTCAAAGAAGAGGGGTTTTGCGTTAGCAGTAGAACAATTCAGTGTCTCGTAAAAACGCGTTTCCATACAACACAATGTTTTTGTTGATTTACGCCTTTATCAGAGCGCATGTTCAACGGGTTTCTGGCGCTTTCAATCACGTACATGTAGCAAAGTCTCCTTGTATAAAATCCACTAAGCAGTTCATGGAAATCTGAAAAATTGAATATGGGATTGCTAAACGTAGATACAATTCTTTGATCGAATGGTAGAGAGAAAAATTCACGAGGTTTTTGTTTTTCGCCGTGTGCTTCTTTAGTATCGGTCATGCTCATGTATGTTTGTTTGGAATAGTGTGCATTCCGAGAAATTTGCATTGGTGCTACCGAAGAGAGGTGGTGTAAATGATAGCATTGATCGAAAAAAGGAATAAACATATGTTTGCTATTTCCCTGCTAAAATATATTTGCTGAAATATTGTTTCTTCTCTAATCCTATGACTTCTGGATTTATAACTGGCTTCGCACATAGGTATCAATTCTCTATATTTGGGGACTAAAACTGATATGCTGATGCTTCCAAAATACGAAATGCTGATGGATGCAAAATAATGACTATACTGCGCAATGCAGAAAAGAATAGCGCTTCGTTTACTGTGTATTTGAACAGCCTGCATGAGATAGGTTTTCAACCTACCCAATCGCTTTAAAGCATATACGTTTTCCGACAGTGCCCCCCCCCCCCTTCCAATGCCTTTGAAGCGCTGCAGGTACCAGTCGGCAGGTGCATTAATAAAAACAATGAAACTAGGCTTATCATTGCACTATGAACAATCACTCAGGCGGGAAATATTCATATGCTACTGTGCGCGTATGTCAAAGCTCTCTCTAAACGGAGGACTGAATATCATGCTGGAACCCTGTGCTAAGAAAGAAAGAGTGAAGACAACATGTGAGGCAGAGAGAAGCACTTATGCTTCTCACTGAGTCAACCGAGCACAGTCTGAGTGAGAAGTTTGCATCGAATAATGGTTTGGTTTAGTTTGTGGAGTTTAACGTCCCAAAGCGACTCTGGCTATGAGAGACGCCGTAGTGGAGGAGTCCGGACATTTCGACCATCTGGGGTTCCTTATCACAGCACACGAGCGCCTTGCTCTTCGCCTCCATCGAAATGCAGCCGCCGAGGACTGGATTCAATCCCGCGTCCTTGGGAACAGTAGTCGAACGCCGTAACCACTACGCCACACCGGCGGGGCCATTGAATAATAGTTGTAAGAAATAATTACTAGAGTATATGGCGTTGTCACCAAAGGTCCTATTTTGATGCCCTTTAAACATGTACATTTGAAAAGTTCTCTGGCCTTTCTTCCAGGTATGCAGGGCGCGTAACTAGGAGGCCAACCTCCGATATTACCCTGATCACTTCTCCATGCTCACATACCATATCGCAAGTCGGCGTTTGTTTGCGTACGACGACGAACTTGGAACGGCCGCAAAGTTACGTACTTGCATATGCAACTGGCCTAGGAGCAAATGTCTTTTGCAGAGAGCATGCTTTACAAAAAGTCGTTTATTTTGTTGCATGCTCTGACATGACGCTATCGTAGTGTTTACAGATAATCTTCCTGCCATTTAAAAAAGTTGTGCACCTCGGCTGCGGGAGGTGGTTAGTTCGAAACCTACCGCCGGACGCTTACCGGTAAAAATGGGTACAAGCGTCCCTCGGCCTGGCGCTCGGCTTTTCCAAGGGTGTGCGTTTGGGAGAAGCTCCGTAAACCCCGCTGCGCGCCCCTCCTCCGCATTGGGCCCAAACCCAGTTTGAATCGACGTTGTGTATGGCAAACTGCAGGGACCAATTTTAATAACTCTTTTAATGAATGCCTTTCTTTGGATAACTCATTCACTCAGAAGACTTATCGAATAATCAGTCATTCTGTAATCAAAATATTTTTCAGTTAAATAGCCTTATTTGGTCACGCAGTCAATGTATCAACAATTGGGTAGTTTATTCAGCTCATTGTTAAACTTGCCAAGCTATCAAGATCTCAATAGGTTGATCAATCAAAAGCAGTAACGTTTAAACGTGGTAATACCAATGATCGTTCGAAAGCAATCCAGGGTTTCAGGTTAAAACAGCGTTTCACAGGCTTTCAATTACGGTCATTCCCCAGAAGTGCACTTCATTCTATTTGCGTTTCAGCAGCTCCTACCTTCTCCTGCCTCTCTTATTTTCTCTTCAGTCCTTTTGGCTAGGTTAAATCATCACGATGCATAATGTCCGCTTGACCATTTTCCTTGCAGTTTAGCACTAAGGGTCTGGCACAGTGTGTGGCAAAGTGCAAGCGTCTTTATTTGATGTCATATAATTTGAGGTGTACACATCATCGCATCACAATGGTAATACAAAAATGGTAAGTATCGCATCATATTAAGGTCCGTTACATACGCCTCAACTGCAAATGGCGCCAAAGACTCTCAGCAGAGGTTCGGCACCTGCCTCAGATGTATGGTTTGTAGATGCGTGCTAACGACGTCATAGTTGCTATGGCTACCAGCCATGGAGGCATCACAAAAAGAAATTTGAGGAAAGTAACAGCTAGACACGTGTATTAAAACATCGATGCTATAGGAAAGATGTGTACAGCGTGCACATAACGATTTGTGGTATGAAGGAAATAGTTCATGACAGATTTATATCTCGGCTTCATAGATTTCTTTGACAAGGCGTTTACTGACTAGTCATTATATTAGCCTTTGTTTTAAAAAGTTTAGGCAATATTTTAAAAAAAATATTACAGTATTGATACAAAATTTGTTTCACTCACATCCGGTGAGTGAAACATGAAAGTACATCCGCTATATGCAATAGGTTTGCCGTTTTTGAACGCAAGTTTTGCCGCTGCCTTTTACATAACATAAAAATATTATTATGTGGGGTGGATGCCCATTGTATATGGCACCTTAAATCAACAGATACATATCGCGAAATTCAAATTATTCTCTATAATACACTGTTTTCCAATATATTTCTTATTTTCCAGTCATCACAATAGTCATCTTTTTTCCGAAGGTCTGAGAACATTAATATCAGCTACAAAAAGTCTCTTATTCACTTGGTTTTTTAACTTTTCACATCCAGCTTTGTAAAGTCAAGGACGAGACTCTGGACGTGACATTCAGCATCGCCGCCTACGATGTCGACTACGACGACTACGCAAATAAGTGCACAGGAATCAGCAAGTATGGAATGCACAGCCGCCTAAAAGCGCTCAGGAACATCACGAATTACGTCAGAAGGCTGGCGGGCCAGATTTTTGACCAGTCATTGTCCACAAAGGCCGTCGTTTGAGACCCCAGGTACTGGCCAGTTACGCCCAAGTTCAGCAAACGCTACATTTTAATATGGCCTGCAGTCGAAAACAAGGAATGTCTATGAACGAGAGAAAAAAGTTTTCTTATTAAAGCAAGAGCTTCATGAAATAATAATCCTTCTCGCGCTAATAAATAGCATACTGAAATCCCTACTTCAATAGGAGCGAGAACTGATCACCTACTTCTTTTAGCCAGCAGGTTTTGTCAATACACACAGTACGGGAAGTCCTGACGTGTAGAACTCGCTAGAAATGATCTTGAAAGAGAATTATTTGCATGGCCACAACGAGACTGTTCACTGCAATGAACATACCTAACTCTAGTGTGCTGTGAATGTTTGGTGCTTTTCATTTATAGCGAAATATAATTGGACGCGTCGTTCAGACAACAGAAAAAATTCTGTAAGAGCAAAATTTTTCATTGCAGAAGTAAAATTATGCTCCTTCGATATCGAACTGTTTTATGAACATTCTAACATCAAGCTTTTTTCTTCCATTTCGAATAGAAAATATATTCAATTAAGTTTGACGGTTCTTTTTAGTGGCTGAGGCAACGCAATTCCAATAAGGACCTTACACGAGTTTATTTTCTCAGACAACTCAAGTCACTAGCATTTTTTTGCCTTTTAATCTCCGGAAGTTTGAGGAAAAACTTCAAAGTGAAGACATTGATGCCACACATCGAGTGCTTACTAAAGAGAAAAGCCAGGCAAACAAAGTCGTGCGATGCATGTCAAGGGAAGTTTGTGATCACATTATTCTCAAAGCTAAGAAACAGAGGCTGACTACTACTATGTTGGGATTCGAGACGAATGATCCAGTTTATATAAATGAGCATCTATGCCCAGAATATAAACTCTTGTCCGGCAAAGCAATCAAGACAAAACGTGAGAACTGGCAATTCGCCTGAATATCGCAGGGCAAGATATTGATGAGGAAGGCTGAGAATTCTCATGTGCTCCGCATAACATGCAAGGAAGACCTGGCTAAGGTTAACTAAGTGAATATTTAATGTTTTGGCACCGTTCTGTACCGCAATGAGCTTTTCAATAATTCAAGTAAATGACGAATTTAACAAGAGACCATGTTTTTCTCTGGTTCACTGCAATATCCGCAGCGTCCACAAATACTGGGTTTTGTTTTCAGCATTGTTACCTCCACACAGTTTTAAGTTCGAAGTCATTGTCGTCTCGGAAACATGGTTACGTAAAAACTAACATTTTTCTGTCCCGGGATATAACTTCATTTCTAGCTGTAGGGACACCACTTCTCGAGGAGGAGGTGTTACACTGCTGATAATATCTGACCTTGAATTTAAAATCATTACAGAATTAGTTGGTAATAATTCCAGTATTGAGTATCTTTTTATTAAATTACATTCAAGTGTAACAATTAGAGTAGTCTATAGGCCACCAAGTTCTAGTTTGCCGATATTTTTCGACGAGCTGGAAAGTGTGTTTACGTCCCTAGGTAATAGTAACAACTTTCCAGTGATAATAACAGGGGACATTATTTTATGTTAATAATAAAGCACATAATGAATATCTGCACTTACTATACTCCTTTAACTTCAAAAACACGGCACTGGAACCCACCAGGATAACATCAACAACTGCTACAATATTATAACATATTATAGGCAACATCGAGAATATTACATCAGGTGTGTATTATACAATGATTACTGACCATTCTCCGGTGTTTGCACTTTATCATAGGGTACAACAACGCACTAACCACTCGCGTTTTAAGACCACCCGACTTAATAACGTTTTGTTAAAAAGAAAACTGCAGCTACTGAATCCAGATAGCATATTTCATGCTGATGCGCACTCGGAGTGTGCGAATTTTGTAAATGTTTTGAAGACAACAATATCTGAATGCACAATTTCTTATCAAAGAAAATACGACAGGCCTCCTAATCCTTGGATGACCGAGACGATACTGAAAGCAATAAAAGAAAAGGATACTTGGTGCAGTAAGTGGAAGAAGCAGAAAGAGAATGTGTATTATTTGTAGCAATTTCGCATTGCTCGAAATTCAGTGCTATCCATGATAGAAGAAACAAAGAATATAACACTTCGCTTATTGAACCAGCTAATGAGAACACTAAACAAATTTAGAATGTGCTACATGATGTAATTGGCAAGCCTTCTACAAAGTACGTCTATCCTGATGTAGTGAATAACGAAACAGCATTGAGATTTAATATATATTTTACCAGCATAGGCCCGCAGCAGGCACAACATATACCACTCACTCAATGGAAGATGCATTCAGGACCTGCCAATAGTAGCCTTACAGTAATTGCACTCACACTTGATACAATTACTGCTATAATTGGAAGCTTGAGTAGCGCCAAAGCTAGAGGGCCACATGGGATATCTGTGAAATTTGTGAAAGAAAGTGGAGACAACACGCTGCAATATTCTTAGAAAAGAAAAGAGCCGCAGGCTTTATTGAGCCATACCACCAGGCACGCGCTATTTAGGACGGTTCAGAATTAGTAAAAAAAGGAAATAATAAACACATCTTGAAAAAAGAAATTGTCGAATTTGATATATCAGAGATTAGTTTCAGCCGACGTCCGTCTGAATTCCAAGCAGAATAAGGTGCCCACTGGTTCTTGAATTTACTACAAAGAACACGTGCTACTAGTGGTTGCGGTAGTTTAATTCATTTATTTAGAAATCAAATGTGGTAGGAAGCCTGACACACGCAACGGGCACATCCTGCTAGTAAAAGGCTGAAATGATTTGACCCGGCAGGCCATAGCCGGCGGCGAGTGTTTCATCCAGAAATCACCCTATATCAGCTATCTTTCAGTGGCAGTCTGAACTATGCACTGCGAGTAAAAGATAAGATATAAAATCAAGGGTTTCCATAGCATCAGAACGTTATTAGCCGGTTTAGACCAAAACGGGTATAACTACCAAGTAGTCAACACGAGAGATAGGTGGGCGAATTGGTGATACCTTTTCCAAAAAATAATAGGTGCTTAGCTACCTGTCCCTTCGTCCCTGTTGTTCGCGCTGTTATTTTTTGGAAAATGTACCTTCTAGTATTCTCCAGTTAATTTGTAATCAAAAGGAATGCCCACAAAGGCCTGACCTATTACAGCATTTGTTTAAAGCGTGACCGCTTCGAAAATGTTTTTATAGCTATCTAAATGTTGCGAACCCATTTCTATTTCTGGCTTTCAGCAATGTTTGTGTTTATTTATCAATTAGTGCCTATTTAGACTCTTCATACGATTACATGGATTTGAGCATGGTTTTCTCTTATCAAAGCATGGGTTCAGTCATTTTTTAGATGAGTTATGTGCAGTCTCTATGCAGTTATTTTGTATTAACAAAGGTAAGCTTGAAAATTACCCAGCGCTTACCATTCTTTATTGCCTCATTGTAACAAAGGAAAACATAATGAATGTTGCATTCAATAGGTGTCACGTTTCCCTCGTCCTCCGGACGATGTCGATGATTTATATGTCGGCCGCTATCAACTGCTGCCGCAATATTAAGCCCGTTTGCTATATAATATAGAGCGTTTTTACGGACACGTGAAAACGTTAAAATTTTAGAAGTACTTTCTCTCGATCGTCCATAAGAAGGCCTTCCTCAGTAGGCTACGATACACAAGAATGGACACATTGGCGCGCTTTAGGCTTTCTTCAGTCTCGTATTCCAATGAGGCTAAATACTTTATGGATTGTGAATGAAATATTTTTGCAACCTTTGTAACACCCTCTTTGTGGTCACAGGCGCTCCCCAGATATAGAGAACAGGTATGCGACAATTTCAGCTAGCTGGATCTAATGAAACTCCGCATTGTCCTGAAAAGAAGAAGATGTAAAGAAGTATTTATTACCCAACTTTATTATTTTGTTTTACTTCTAACAGCGAGCCAAGCAAGAAAGCAAACCTTGTAGATATTACTCAGAAAAGCACTTCTGAAGACAGTGCAGCTTATCTTCAGATTAAACATTCCATCCTAGGCGGGCAACTTACGACAGGAAGATGGAGTAGAAGCAGCCTGAAAGCTCTTGAATGCCTCAAAGTATTTGGTTTGTTTGATCGGCGTGAGACTCGAATGGTGTTGCCATAGCAATTGGGTGCTCAGGAGAATGCAAGTCTTCAATGCTTTGATGGATGTAGGGCTTTGGTAATTTGATTCAAAAGAAAGGCGTTTTTCAGAAGATGCAGGTCAGGCAATCGGTACTTCTTGTATTCAATAGTAAATATGAGGTATTCTTCAATGAGAGTTGCATTCAAAATGTGGAAATTATATTATGAAGGTAAGCCTCCTCATACACTAACATCTAATCTTTAGGATGGTACCTCTAATATTTTGGGGTATTAGGGTAACACACGGACAAATATTTGTTATTGTCATCGAAGAGAAGGACATGACTGAATATTAATCTGTTTCAGAATCTTCCATTTTAAAAGTAAAATATGATATTTTTTCCACAATGAAGTCATAAAACTCATTATCGGTCGAGTATTTTGAACATTCGATATTTTGAGCACCTTCAGTCGTGACGTTTAAAAGGCGATATAAAGGTGTTTCCTAAAGAAATACACACCCTTCGCAATTGCACATTTCATATCATTGCGCACACTTAATGAACTCGCTGCGTGAATAGAGCCGGTGGTACCAGAAAACTTTACGGTGCGTAGAAGTTTATGAGACTGTAAAAGCGAAGACCTTGTTGGACGCCCGTCGATCTGTCAGGTTATCTATTTCCCCGCAGCAAGCGAAGCCTCACACGTGCGACACAGATAGATCGCATGAACTTTCTAAACCGGAAGTTACGGACTGACTGTCAACTACTCATACTTCACTTTCCTTCATGTCCTCCAAGAACCAAGTGCAGTCACACATGACACCTACTCTAATAGGAGGATAATCCAGTCTTCCTTGTACTTGGTGTTCCTTTACTGTGCTATTCTCGCTCCATCTCCATTTCACCAGCCCCTTAGAAAGCACCCTTCAAAGATTGTTTCGCTCGATCGCCATCACCAGGCCCCTCCGCATTTGCTCGGTGGGTAAGGCGCACTCCCCTAGTGTTCGGAGTAACCGGGTTTGGCCCGACATCAGGTAGCTGCGTTTCGAAGGAGGCAAAACAGAAGGGCGTCCATATGGTGAGCAAGGTCGGTGCATGCCCACCAGGTTTGGATATTACTCCTTAAGCCCTTCACTACGCCAACCTTTTCTCTAATTGCGCTGTCACGGCCACCTTCCTTCCTTCATTTACGGCGCAGTTTAGTTGTCCAGAAAAATAGGGTGACAGATACTGCGCCTTTCTTTCCCTCTAAGCCAATCATTTTTAATTAAACTGCTGATTGTAAAGGTGCTATCACTGCAGTGCGCAAAGTGTTTCTCCTATCACTAAGTTCCAACTATGCTTACCCCTCCCCCCCCCTCCCTCCGAACTTTTCGTCCTCCTGTGCCTCAAACCTGTGCTCATCATTTGCTCTCTTAAAACATCCAATAGTTCGCAGAAACATGTTGCGAACACCAAAAACTCCTCTGCTCCCAAAAAACGCTGTCCGCTGACCAAAAACGTCCTTTGCTTACGGAAAGCAGTTGTTGGCTGTGCATCTCTAGCCTGACTTATAAACTAAGCACTAGCAAACATTTTAAGCGCCCTCTTCCCCGTTTTTCAACCAAGCCAGGCATCGTCTTACGTATTCAGGGGCTTCGACGCAGGCACTTGAATTGATGGAGCTTGTAGCGTCGTTAACGGGGGCGTGTCGTCGACATCTCAGCTAGGCAGCGGTGCCACCATGTAGGCAACTCGGCGGTCCAGTAACGAAAGCTGTTTATTCACAAAAGGAATTATGATACCTGACATAAAGGTCGCGTATCAGCCTCTGCGCCTATCAGGCTGGCACCGAAAAATTGGTAGCGGTAAATACATTGAGTGTACTATGGCTTCTCCCGAATTACCGGTAAACCACAGTTAAACTTTTTAAATACAGTTAAAAGTTTTTAAATAAATTTCGCCTTATCATTTTTCCTTCCCTAAAGTTGAGGTGTACATCGTAAATTTAGACATCTGTGTTACCTTACTTCAGGACAAATTCTAACCTATCAGTCGCGGTGGTGCAGTGGTTAGGGCATTTGGCTGCTGTGCCAGGGAATGCGGGATTGAATGCTAGCCGCGGCGACCGCTTTTTGATGGCGGGAATTGCAAGGCGCCTTGTGCCGTGCCGTGCTGTGCACCCCTCCCCCTCTACGTCGTCTCGCATTCTCTCAGTATCTCTGGGACGTTAAAGCCCATACACCAAAGCCGTTTATCTTCACAGGGGCACTAAAATGTGGTGCCTTTTTTAATGTGTATATCTAAACGAATTTGGTTCGAAAGCGTCTTGCAGGCATGCCTGGCACTGTTGAAATAATGAACGAATAAAGTGGACTATCTGCTTAGTGATGCAAATTAAGGCTTCCTTGTCTTCCCGTTGCACAACAATGTAAACCGCATTATTACACCGCTGCGTTTTGGTAGACTAAACTAAATGCTTGAGAAACGGTATAAAAAAATTCTTCTACCAAACAACAAATCAAATGCACTAGATTGTATTTAGTTGACTAAGTGAAAGGGTACGGTTGTCATGGGTCATGTCAATAGCAACAAATATGCTGTTGCAGTACGTGGTCCTCTCTACCTTGGGAGTGGTAAACTCGTTGCGTGCCGTCCGGTATTGGAGACGAAAATGTGTGCGTTTTTCACATCTCTCAAGAAAGCAGGAGGCCCAGCATTTAACTTTAGGATATGATTAAGCCCTCAGTAATGGGAAGTATCTAGAAAGAATGGTTTTTAAGCATTCTTCAGCACTTTTACCTGTACTTAATATGCTCATAAGAATTGACTATTGACTATCATTGATCATTATCTGTAAGGAGAACTATATTATTCAGGCGTTTGCTATGTACCCGATTTACAGCGGCTTTTAAAGCGACCATGGCTTCTAAGCATGCACCAAACTCGTTTGCCTTGAATAATATATGCTTGTGCGCATTACGAGCAAAGATTAAGATTAGGTTTATTTTAATTAATTTTGATAGTTTAATATCAAAATATTAAATAAAGAACCGCACCAAGAGAGTTGAAGTCGTAGGCAACATATAAAGCCACAGAATCGACACTTGATAAAATAAAAATAAATGACCTTAGCCAGCGCTTGGAACCATTTTCATGCGTGGAAAATCAATTTACTCATCACATCAAATGTGTTACTATGCCGCAAGAAGGAAGGGACATCTGAAGCTGATGTCTGTTTTTGTTTTTGTTTTTCCTGAAAAGCAGATATAAAGTCCTGTGCCCGATCTTCTGCTAGCACCTGTGTTGCTTCATATGCGACTGTTAGCAATATACATTTAAATATTTTCGAACTCCCGATGGAACAGAAATAGGATCAATGCCTATAATCCTGCAAGCTCATTTTAAATAGTTAGTCAATTTATAGTGATATCATCCGCAAGAGCACCATTTTAAGTGGATGCAACGTATATTTTCGACACATCTTTCGGGTTTCTTCTCATGACTGGGCCAGTCTTCTCATTGCCAGGCCTCGTAGATCGTTTACAGAGACTGTTGGTGCGCATCGCGCTATTCTGCCATCCCAGTTTACACCCGCATCTAGACCGTCCTCTCCACTGACACTGCACTAATCCCGTGTGCTTCTTTGATACCCGACATCATGACGGAGGTCTAGCTATCGCCTATAAAACTAAAACAGGTATCGCTTGAATACTTCCATGAGCACCGCGCAAACCATCTGCACGTCTACACCAATGGCTCAGTGAACTCCGTGAGCGCTTCATCTCTGCAGAGACTACAGGAATAAAAGTTAGGACAACTCACCAGAATTATTCGACGGCCTCAGACCTCACCGCTTAAAATGACGCAGTCGGGACTATAAGTAAGCAGAGACTCCAGCACTGGTCAATTTTAAAATATTCCAAAGCAGCCCTGAGAGCCTTAAAAGGGGATTTTCGCTGTGGAGCCCATGAGCAACTCGTCGCTGAATTACGAGAACGTCACCACTAGGCCACCATTAAAGGACTCGATGTCATCTACCAATTGTCGCGTTGATCAAAGCATAGCGAAGTCGAGGAGACAAAAATCATGGCGACGGCAATAGCGAGAAATGTGGCCGCCGCGTGAGCAGTGGCAGCAGGTGGACCGCCCGCCTGATGTGCGTCATTCTGAAGGATTGCAGAAGGGGTAGCGCACAGAGAAGGGCTGAGTGGGAGAAGCAGGAGCAACTATTGATGTGGGTGGAGGAAAACGTGGGCGGTTACAGAATCTTTCTAGTGATTCTAGATTGACCACAACGAAAATTCGTCTTTCAAAGAAAAGCGCCTTTTCCCCCTTTGTTCCGCCCATGGTTCATCGTGGCATCTGAGAGGCCGTATGGTATTAAATTACTTTCTTCGCCTGCTACCTAATTCATTCTTGCTATAATGCAGAGCCACAAGTGAAGAAACATGTATCTATGCTAGTCAACATTTCTTGGATTGCTTCTTATATGGGTGCAGCATAAGTGCTCACATTTCAGCCCATTCTTAGTTACCAGAGCGGTTGGATACTTATAGTTCAATACCCATATGATAAGCATAAAACGATCAACACTGTCTGACTGCTTGAACCCATTACAGCTCCTCTATGACTAACGTAAACATATTTTGCTCAGTCTCAACTGTAAGAGAGTCCGGATAAACGTCAGCGTTACGAAAGCAAATCAACAGCATTCTTATAGCGATAGCACCTCCTTCAAAACATGACCAGAAATAGCTCGTTATACGGAGCAATGAAAGTCATAGAAGCAAGTGACGGCACGATCTGAAGCCAGATCTCAAAAGTTATTTTTATATGCATAATATATGAACATTCAATTAGAGATCATCTTGATCCATAATATATGTGACACCAGTGCTACTAAACATCAGCTTCAAGTGCTTCTAAATTTCTTCTGGTGAATCGTGCAGCATTCTATCTGTTTATTGGGTTTTCTGCCTAACACCAATTCCAATATTGCGTTTACTTACGTACTGGACATATTTTAAAACAAGAAGGTTCATGAGTAACGATATTACCTGAATAACTGCAAGTGAAGAGTAACGGTAAAAAGCTACAATAACCGTAGCATCAAGCGATTAATTTCAAAACTGGTTGTAGCGCGCTCAGCTCCGGTCATAAAAAGCATCGATCGTGCTCCGGTCATAAAAGGCATCGATCGCAGGGGGAACTGCTACAGATAATGCCCATTCATCTTTTTCTTCGCAACTGTTTTGCTGTGCATTGCGCTTCTCTTAGAAGATGCCCGCACGTGCCCTTAGAGTTGCACACACGCTCAACTTCACTTCCGGCCTTCGCGAGCGGCGGTGTAGGAGTCGCCTTGGCAACACCAAGCGTCCAGAAATAATTACTGCTACGCACGTGCGGCTGGCGGGTGACGCTATTAAGTCTGGGGCGACCGCATAATGCGATGCCATAGCGCCCAAATTCGATTTGTTGATTGATATTTCTCTCCGCTCGGAGCATGGTGTTTTCGTGCTGCAGGAGACTTTCCCAACAATTTTTCTTGTTTTACGACTTCTCATGGAGCCGATCGATGTCAGCTGCAGGGCACCCCAATTTTGCATCCTAACGTTTCTTCTAAACGGTGTCTTGTGGCTTTTAGGCCTGCGAAAAAGGTCGGGGCGAACCTGTAGATGCGATTGGTCCGGCTGTCATGTTGTGATCATGGCTACAATATTTTTAATGTTCGTTGCTAAAAAAGAGCCCGTCACAGCTGGGGAAATTCAATAACCATCGAAAACAGTGCACATAAAACACGAAACAAAGAGAAGGGCAAGACGGACACTGTGTTTCGTGTTTTATGTGCGCTGTTTTAGATGGATCGCCACCAACTAGCCCTAATTGCGACATTACTGAAATTCAATACCGCAAAAAAAACTGCTTAGGAAAATCGCAGTTGCTTATAGGTACCTCTCCTATATAATCTTCAAAAAAGAAAGTAACAGCCTAAATTTGCAATAACTTCATCCAAAATTTATGTCATTAATGTTTTCGGTGATAACACCCTAAAATTTCTAGGGGGCACATTGGATCACTAAACTGCATTGAGGTGAAAGCCTCTATCGCGCGGTGGTCAGATGCCCTCTATTACGACACCTCTTCCTCTCTGTTTTCATTCCCACCTTCGCGATGACGCGATAGCGTAAGCTACCACCCAACATATAAAGCCCCGCTTTTACCGACGCGTATGAATGTGCCTACGTGACCTAGGGATAACGTGAATGCAATCATATTCGCAGGCTGATTCTGATATCACCCTCCCAAATGAAAGGAGAGGCCCGAGTTGGCAGCTCTTGCCACACGCAATGTCAGGAAGCCCAGCGTCCACTTAGTGTTCCGCCATGCCAGCTACCGCCTCCAAAGTAATTGAAGTTTTACGGACAGACAGACGCGCGAACATTATCCGCGAGCACGAGCGATAATGATATATCGCCTTAATAAAAATTATGCGGTAAATTTAAGTTCCAGCCTTAAGCGCATGACGTAGGCTACCAGCCCACATATATAGTCCCGCTTCAACCAAGTGACATGAACATGCCTGCGTGGCCTAAAGGTACCATTATTGTGAGCATCCTGGCAGGCTGATTCTCATATAACCCTTCCAATGAATGAAGAAACCCTAGTTGAAATATCCTGCTAAACGTAGTGTAAGGCAAGCCGGTCTCGTGTTGTGTGACCCCAGTGCAAGCTAGTCAACACAAAATGGCCGAATTTTTACAAACCTTCCATTACGCTGTTATTCATAGGTATTGTCTCTTTGGAACGTTTTAGTGCAGAAACAAAAGTAAACTACTTTCCAGATCGGCAGTAGGTAAAAAATGGCGTTGCACAGCGAGGTAAGTTGAAATAAACGACAGTGCGCTTTTAAGTTACGTGCAGTGCAAGAATTTCGATGAATTTCAGAGAAAGAAGTTTACTTTCTAAATGACCGTTATTGTGTTCTAAAGACAAAAGCTCCTGTTTCATCGAAAGTGCTGTGTTCCGACATTTCACTGCAATCGTAGTAGACATTATGAGATGAAGGAAACGGTCTTATGGCTGTTGACAATCTTTTCGCCGCGCAAACACGCGCAATTCCAGTAACGATCTTGAGTGCGGGGATGGGACAGATGCCTAGTGTCAAACCTTCAGAAGGTGAGGAGGTTGTCTATATTGGTCTACTTCATAAACGTGTTATTAAATGGCGGAAAAATATTAAGATATACATATTTACAAATATCTATATTTGAGGAAGTGTAGGCATGTACCCGAAAAGATAAAATTTTTATTCATAGATATTTAATGTAGTTGTTCATACATAAGTACATAAAAACACTCAAATTTGTCAAATAAGCAATAAAATGAGCATCATCTTGACCTGGTTGTAGAGAGCGGAATAATTTTGAAAATCATTACAGAGTGGTAAGGTGGGTAATGCGTAGGACCAAATGCTTCTCGGAATATTGGGGCGTTGATGCCGGCTTTGGGTTCGACGGGGGCATGTGAGCTTGATAGGTAGTTTCCACTTCAAGCAACGACGCGCGTTGAGCTCCTAATGTGGCTTAGCTACATCACGCGAGAAATATCTACCCCTCTCACCAGCGGAAGCATGTGAAAGAGGCTGCGGGAACGTGTAAAAAATTGCTCGTTTCAAAGTCACGCTTGACGTAGCGTAGTACCAAACTCTAAGCCGATTACAAGAGTGCCGGTTGGCCTGGAAAATCAAAACGGAGAGTAATTGTGTTTGTAACGACGGGTGACAACTTTCTGACCTGCGCGTTTTTCTGCGTGGTGAGGAATAAAGAGAAACATGTATCGAATCCTCTTATAAATATTTTTACATCCGACTGTCTAAATCTTCAGACGTCTTTTCAGGCTGAAGTAAATTTCGGTTGCAAGGTTCTCGTGTTCATGCAGAAGTAATCCTTATGCACAAAAAAGCATGGAAGACATATTAACTTTTAAAGCTGCTCTGAACAGCAAACTCAAGAACCGAATATTTGCAAATCAACGTAAAATGCACGGAACGCGCTTGTCCTATTCGATTTATTGCTCAAGGTCCAATTTCAGATAATGCCACCTTAAAAAATGGTTGCAGTAAAGCTAACACAGTAAAATCACGAGCTGGCGCCAATGTGATGATTGTTGGCTAACAATCTTGCCATAGACTGATTGGTTGGTGGTTTCTGTGACGTTACCAACGACAATAATATGGTCCAGATGAAAGGTACATTCAGTCATTCTACTTCTTTTGAATCGAGAAGGAATTATAAACCACAGGGACCCTTGCATTTTATGTCAGCCATGCTACCCGTACAGGCACTTTAGGAGGATGCATATATACCGGGTGTCCAGCTAACTTGAACCAAGGGTTACGAAATAATATATGTGAGGTAGGTCAGTGAAACCAGTTGCATACAACTTCCAGCCTCCTTGCGCTCTACAGGCATATTTTTGTTTTGCAAATAATTATTTAGCAAATTATGTTATTGTTCTAATTTATTAAATATGCATCTTTGACCAAAGATGTGATTTGAAAGTTGTAGAGCACAGCGCACACGATATCATTAGCTTGAACTGTCGATAAAACTCGATGGGGAAGACTACTAAATATATATAAACACACACACACACACACACACACACACACACACACACACACACACACACACACACACACACACACACACACACACACACACACACACACACACACACACACACACACACACACACACACACACACACACACACACACACACACACACACACACACACATATATATATATATTATATATATATATATATAGCATTGAAAGGAGCGAACAGTCTCAGAGTGCAAGGCAATTTTTTTTTTATTCATACTGTTGGCATTTACGGGAATGTTGTCGTGTGTTGATTATTGGAATAAAGAGCATTAAATGAAATAATCAACACACGACAACATTCCCGTAAATGTCAACAGTATGAATAAGAAAAAACGTTTGCCTTGTACTCTGAGACTGTTCGCTCCTTTAAAGGCTTTATTAACGAGCCCCTCACTTGCCTTTCAATTATATATATATATATATATATATATATATATATATATATATATATATATATATATATATATATATATATTGTCACGGACAACAGATCGGCGCAGGGTATCGATCCCAGTATATGTCCCGAACTCCTCCGCACACCCAGCGCCTCCACCAAAATATGTCACGGACAACAGGGCTAGACTTAACTAAAACGGCGGGACGAAGCTGTACCAGCAGCAAACGTTCGGCGCACAGCACGAGAGTCAACTTCACTGTCCTCTTCTTCTAGGCGCAGCTAGAACATGAGGACACCAGGTGGCATTATATATATATATATATATATATATATATATATATATATTGTGAAGAGGAAGAAGTGCACAAGGAACATGTGAGTCAGTGGCATCGTGATCGCTGCGCGTGCTGGGTCTGACTGTGTTCGCTGCCGCTGTATTCGCCGCCGATCTGCTCAGTCCTGCTGATCAAGTCCTGTTGATCTGCTGAATAAACCCCCCATTCTTACATTTGGTGGAGCTGCCGGTCAAGATCTATCCTCTCACCCTGGAACTCCGCAGCCGTACATTACCACCTCCTGCGATGCCTGAGGACGTCAACCACCAAGCCGTACAAGTTGGCTCGGCCATCATCTGTCCCGGCTCCCTCCGCCAGCGAGACCCCGCCATCTTCAGCGGCACTGACGACCACGATGTCGAGGACTGGCTCACATCCTATGAACGAGTGAGCGTTTACAACAAATGGGACGCGGAAACAAAGTTAAGCAACGTCATTTTCTATCTCACCAGCGTAGCAAACCTATGGTTTCGAAACTATGAAGCGGAAATTCCATCATGGTCCGCGTTTAAAGCCAGCTTCTCTGAAGTTTTCGGCCGACCAGCTGTGAGGAAACTCCGCGCTGAACAGCGCTTGCGTACGCGGTCTCAGCAAGTTGGCGAAAATTTCACGAGCTATATCGAGGACGTCGTCGACTTGTGCAAGCGCCTAAACCCACACATGTCAGAGGCCGAGAAGATCAAGCACATTCTGCAAGGCATCGATGACGATGCCTTTCAGATGCTGTCGACTCGAGTTATCCGCAACGTCGCGGAAGTGGTCACACTGTGCCAAAATTATAATGAACTGCGGAAACAAAGGGCCATAACTCGCGCGAACACCATGCACTCTGAGTCCCTTGCTGGCCTGACAGATGCAGGCGAACATTCTGCGCTCCTGCCACAAATTAAGACCTTCATTCGGGAAGAAGTTGCTCGACAGCTCTCTCTTATATCCTGCCATCAAGAAACTTCCTCACACCTAGCTCCCAGTTTGCGCCAAATTATTCAAGAGCAGGTAGCTGAATCTCTTCCTCCAGCCCCTCAACCCATGCCTGTTACAGCGCCGTTAACATATTCGGCTGTTGCGGCCCGACCGCCACCTACATATGATCCACCGCCACCTGCATACGTTCAGCTACCTCCTGCGCCTGCGCGAGAGCCTGCGCAGTTTATGCGACCGGCTCCAAGACCACGTAATCCCTGGCGCATGAGGGATAACCGGCCAATTTGTTATACTTGCGGGCTTGCTGGACACATTTCTCGTTATTGCCGCAACCGTCTCCCGGTGTCGGCACCACCTACTCATGGTTCTGCCTACTGGTCTCCGACGCCTCAGTATTCCGCGCCTACTGAGCCTCCAGCCCGCCCTCAGTTCTCCCCAGACCGCTCAGCCATGTCCGACCGCCGTTCACAGTCGCCGCGACGCCGCTCTATCTCTCCGATGCAACGTCAACAGAACACTTCACATGAGGAAAACTAGAGGCCGCAGTCCCTGAGGCGAGAACTGCGACCCAGTCGAACTTCCCAAGTCCTCATCTGTCGCCGACAAACCTAATTGAAGTTTTCGTCGAGGGTGTTGCTGTCATGACCCTAATTTACACTGGTGCCGCGATTTCGGTAATAGACGCGAAACTATGTCGCACTTTAAAGAAAGTAAAGACGCCAATTGCGGGACTTTCGTTGCGAACGGCCAGCGCTCAGCATATCAAGCCTTTAGCAGCGTGCACCGCTCGAGTAGTTATCCAGAATTCCCTTTATACGATTGAGTTCGTCGTGCTGCCAAGTTGCTCGCACTCTGTAATTTTAGGCTGGGATTTCCTGTCGCGTCATGCTGCTATTATCGATTGTGCTCGAGCTGAAGTGGGGTTCTCGACGGTGCCCGGTGCCTTACCAGACGCTGATCAATCAAATTCCGGTGCTAAAGCCCTCGTCGCCGAAGATATCGACCTTCCTCCCTGCTCTTCAGTGCTTGTTCGTGTTGCTTGTGCGTCTATTAGCGATGACACCGTTCTCTTCACACCAACCCATACTTTACTACGCCGCAAGTGTCTTCCATTGCCCTACGCGGTGCTCGCTATTTCCGCTGGCCTTTCCATGTTATGGGTCTCTAACCCATTTAACTCCCCTACTGCACTGCGCCATGCCGAATGCCTGTGAAGTGTCCAGCCAATCGCATCTCTTCTGATCTCTGAGGAACCTGACGACGCGCCGCACTGTGCCGTGACTGCGCTCAGCCCCCCTTCAGCTGCGCCCGCTCCCCCCTCTACAGACTTGTTCCTCCGTTCCATCGATGCCGATCTTCCTCCAGAGTAGCGCACTCAGCTTTTCAACCTACTACATCACTTTGTAGTGCAGTGCAGCGGTGGCGCGGCGGTAGAACATCCGCCTCGCATGCAAGAGGACCGAGGCTCAAATCCCGGTGCCGCGCAATTCTCCACCGGATAAAAAAAAGAAATCCGCGTGTCGATGGAATTGCATAAACAGGTTTGGGGTGCGACCTGATGCCGGTGAACACCTCCGGCAACGCACTCCCTCACCAGAACAGGAGTTGGCCACCCTGGTGCAGCAATTGGCCACAACCTCCTATGATAAGCTCCATAAAACCCCGGCCCTCAGTCACCAGCGGCTGCGGAACAACTGACCACTGCGGCGGTCAGACCTGTGACGCAGCAGGGGGTGCTAAGAAAGCCTGGCTCCGCTGGACAGGCCGCCATTGGAAACTGACCCTGGCAACGTTTAATGCTAGAACCCTAGCTAGTGAAGCTAGTTTAGCAGTGCTGTTAGAGGAACTAGATGGCATGAAATGGGATGTCATAGGGCTTAGTGAGGTTAGGAGGCCGAATGAGGCATATACTGTACTGAAGGATGGGCATGTACTGTGTTATCGAGGCTTACCAGAGAGGCGACAACTAGGAGTAGGTTTCCTTGTCAATAAGTATATAGCGGATAATATAGATGAATTCTATAGTATTAATGAGAGGGTTTCAGGCATCGTAATTAGGCTTAATAAGCGGTATAAACTGAAGGTTGTACAGGCCTATGCACCTACATGTAGTTATGATGACCAGGCAGTTGAAAGGTTCTATGAAGATGTAGAATCGGCAATGCGAAAAGTAAAGACGCAGTATACTGTACTAATGGGCGATTTCAATGCCAAAGTAGGGAAAAGACAGGCAGGAGACAAGGCAGTAGGTGACTATGGCATTGGTTCTAGGAATAGCAGGGGGGAGTTACTAGTGGAGTTTGCAGAGTGCAATAACTTACGAATCATGAATACCTTCTTCAGCAAACGCAAGAACCGGAAATGGACATGGAAAAGTCCTAACGGAGAAACTAAAAATGAAATCGACTTCATAATGTGTTCAACCCCCGCCATTATGCAAGATGTAGAGGTAATCGGGAAAGTGCGATGCAGTGACCACAGGATGGTGAGGTCCAGAATTAGCCTAAATCTGAAGAAGGAACGCAACAGATTGGTAAGAAAGAAACCCATCAACGAATTAGCTGTGAGAGGGAGGGCAGAAGAGTTCACGATCTCGCTACAGAATAAGTTTTCAGCTCTAACTGAGGATGGCGACATTACCCTAGAGGCAAGGAACAATAATTTCAGAGATATCATTACTGGGTGCGCGGTAGAAGTAGGCGGTAGGATAGTTAGAGAGGATACCGTCAAGCTGTCTAAGGAGACGAAAGATTTGATTAAGAAACGCCAGAGTATGAAAGCTTCCAATCAAACAGACCAGATCGAATTGGCCGCGATATCAAAGCTAATCAATAAGCTCAAGGTGGCCGATATAAGGAAGTATAACATGGAGAAAATTGAGCATGCTGTAAAGAACGGGGAAAACCTTAAAGCGGTAAAGAAGAAATTAGGCATAGGCAAAAACCAGATGTATGCGATAAGGGACAAGGCGGGCAACGTCATCACTAATATAGAAAAGATAGTCAAAGTAGCCGAGGAGTTCTATACAGATCTCTACAGTAGCCAAAGTAGTCAGGACCGTAATGAGATTGGCGGTAGGGAAAAACAGTCAGACGTTCCACCAGTGACGAAGGACGAGGTCAAGAAAGCACTAGGAACTATGAAAAGGGGGAAATCAGCTGGAGAGGATCAGATAACTACAGATTTGCTGAAGGACGGGGGGGGATATCGTGCTAGAAAACCTGGCCACCCTGTATACGCAGTGCCTGGTGTCATCGACGGTACCGGAACCATGGAAGAATGCAAACATTATCCTCATTCACAAGAAAGGGGACTCTAAGGACCTTAAAAATTAGAGACCAATCAGCTTACTGTCTGTTACGTATAAGGTATTTACTAAGGTAATCGCTCATAGAATCAGGACAACCTTAGACTGCAATCAAGCAAAGGATCAAGCAGGGTTTCGGAAACGGTACTCTACACTCGATCATATCCATACCATCAATCAGGTGATAGAAAAATGCTCGGAATATAACCAGCCCTTATACATAGCATTCATTGATTACGAAAAAGCATTTGACTCAGTTGAAACCTCGGCGGTGATGCAGGCATTGCGAAATCAGGGGGTAGACGAGCCGTACGTGAAAGTGCTGGAAGATATATATAGTGGCTGCACAGCAACCATAGTTCTGCATAAAGAAAGTAACAAAATTCCCATAAAGAAAGATGTTAGGCAAGGAGACACAATCTCCCCATTACTATTCACAGCTTGTTTAGAGGAAGTATTCAGAGACTTGGAATGGGAGCAGTTAGCGATAAGGGTAGATGGAGAATACCTCAGTAATCTGCGATTTGCTGATGACATTGCCTTGCTAAGCAACTCGGGGGATGAACTGCAAATAATGATTGATGACCTAGACAGGAAAAGTAGAAAGGTAGGCTTGAAAATCAATATGCAGAAGACTAAGGTAATGTTCAACAGCCTCGGGAAGGAACAGCAGTTTACATTAGGTAGCGAAATACTGGAAGTAGTAGGCGAATATGTCTACTTAGGACAGGTAGTAACCGCAGATTCGGACCACGAAAAGGAAATAACAAGAAGAATACGATTGGGATGGAGCGCATTTGGCAAGCACTCACAGATTATGACTAGCAGCTTACCGGTATCGCTCAAGAGGAAAGTATACAACAGTTGCATCTTGCCTGTACTCACCTATGGGGCTGAAACGTGGAGGCTAACCAAGAGAGTTCTACTTAAGTTGAGGACAACCCAGAGGGCTATGGAACGAAAAATGGTAGGGGTAACATTAAGAGATAGAAAGCGTGCAGAGTGGGTCAGAGAAATAACTCAAGTTACCGACACTCTAGTAGAAATTAAGAAGAAGAAATGGACATGGGCAGGACATGTAGTGCGAAGAGAGGATAACCGATGGTCGCTGAGGGTAACAAACTTGATTCCAAGGGAAGGAAAGCGTAGCAGGGGGCGGCAGAAATTAGGTGGGCGGATGAGATTAAGAAGTTCGCAGGGGTTAAGTGGATGCAGCTAGCACAGAACCGGGTTAAGTGGAGAAATATGGGAGAGGCCTTCGCCCTGCAGTGGGTATAATCAGGCTGATGATGATGATGATGATGATGATGATGACATCACTTTCGCTCCTCCTTCGACTCTCATCAAAGTTCTTTGGGTCAAACTTCTACAGTCACTCATCGCATCGACACCGGCACCCACGCACCACTACGACAGCGCCCCTATCGTGTGTCTGCAACCGAACGCCAGGCTATTGAAGAGCAAGTCGACCTAATGATCCAGAATGGCGTGATTCAGCCCTCAAGCAGCCCTTGGGCCTCACCTGTTCTCCTTGTAAAAAAGAAAGATGGTTCTATCCGCTTCTGTGTCGATTATCGCCGGCTTAATAAGATTACGCGAAAGGACGTCTATCCTCTCCCACGCATCGACGACGCTCTCGATTGTTTGCAAGGCGCCGAACTCTTTTCTTCCCTAGATTTACGTTCCGGGTACTGGCAAGTCCCCTTGGAAGCGGCTGATCGCCCCAAAACTGCCTTTGTAACTCACGACGGCTTGTACGAATTCACAGTTATGCCGTTTGGCCTTTGTAATGCTCCGGCAACATTTGAGCGGATGATGGACACCATTTTGCGTGGCCTAAAGTGGAAGACATGCCTCTGCTACCTCGATGACATTGTCGTCTTTTCTCCTGACTTTGACACACCTCTACCGTCTGAAGCACGTTTTGACCTGCCTATCTGATGCCGGACTGCAGCTGAATTTGAAAAAATGTCGTTTTGCCGCCCGCCAGCTCACCATTCTCGGCCACGTTGTTTCCAAAAAAGGTGTATCTCCAGACCCTGCCTAACTTCGTGCCGTAACAGCCTTTCCCAAACCGACTTCCATCAAAGATCTACGTAGCTTCCTCGGACTGTGCTCTTACTTTCGCCGCTTTATTAGGAATTTTGCTTCCATTGCTGCTCCCTTGACAGAACTTTTGTCCGGCAGTTCCGACCTTTCATCGTGGTCACCAGCGTGCGACGATGCCTTCAATGCTTTACGACACATCCTCACGGCACCGCCTGTCTTACGTCACTTCGACCCCACAGCGCCTACTGAGGTCCACACAGACTCCAGTGGTATTGGTCTCGGCGCTGTGCTCGCTCAGCGCAAAGCAGGTCATACTGAATACGTGGTCGCCTATGCTAGCCGTACACTCACGAAGGCTGAATCCAATTACTCTGTCACTGAAAAAGAATGCTTAGCGATTATTTGGGCTCTTACTAAATTCCGCCCTTACCTCTATGGTCGCCCTTTTGACGTAGTGACGGACCACCATGCGCTTTGCTGGCTTTCCTCACTGAAAGACCCGTTCGGCAGACTGGCAAGATGGGCTCTTCGCCTTCAGGAATATGATGTCCGCGTTGTTTACCGCTCTGGCCGCAAACATCACGATGCCGATGCACTTTCCCGCTGCCCCCTTACAGCTGAGGTCGCGGGCCTTTCCCCTTCCGACGATTCCCCGCCATCGCTTCACATCAATGACATGCCGTCAGCTCAGCGGCAAGATCCTTGGATAAACTCTATCCTCGATTTTATCTCCAATCCTACAGCTGCTTCTCCATCGCGTGCTCTCCGCCGCCATGCTTCTCACTTCGCCATTCGTGATAACCTCCTCTACCGCCGCAACTACTGTGCAGATGGCCGCAAGTGGTTGCTAGTTATTCCCCGGCAGCTATGTTCGCAAATTTGTGACGATTTCCACGCTGACCCACAATCCGGTCACGCGGGCGTCTTCAAGACATACACTCGTCTCCGGCTGCGTTACTACTGGCGGGGTATGTACACCTTTGTACTCAAGTACGTTCGCTCATGCCTCACCTGTCAACGTCGCAAGCCATCTTCTCAACGTTCTGCTGGAGAGTTGCTGCCGTTACCCAGCCCACCACGTCCTTTCGACCGCGTCGGCATTGATTTGTACGGGCCGCTTCCCTACACTGCGGCAGGCAATCGCTGGGCTATCGTAGCCGTTGATCATCTGACGAGGTATGCCGAAACCGCCGCACTTCCATCTGCCACAGCGTCAGAAGTAGCTTCCTTCATTTTGCAGCGATTTATTCTTCGCCATGGCGCACCTCCAGAGCTGCTCAGCGACAGAGGACGCGTTTTCTTGAGTGACGTTGTGAAAGCCTTGCTCACCAAGTGCAACATTATTCATAGAACCACCTCCGCCTATCATCCCCAGACTAATGGCCTCACTGAGCGTTTCAATCGTACCCTTGGCGACATGCTCTCTATATACGTCTCCTCCAACCACTCAAACTGGGACCTCGTCCTTCCGTATGTCACGTACGCATACAATACCGCAACGCAGTCTACTACTGGCTTCTCTCCTTTTTTTCTCCTCTACGGCCGTCACCCCTCTGCTACAATCGACACCATACTCCCGTATCAGCCAGACATATCAGAGTATACACCTGCGTCTCAAGCAGCCCAGCATGCGGAAGACTGTCGACAAATCGCCCGCGCATTCACGGCTAACACCCAGTACCGATATAAATCCAACAATGACAGCCAACACTCGACACCGCACTTCTCGTCTGGCGCTCTTGTGTGGCTATGGAATTCTCTGGCGAAAGTTGATTGCAGTGCTCCACCAGGTGTGGTATCACTATATCAGAAACCATGGGCATGTCAAAACATAGATGTGGTCCCCAAAATTCGAAACCCGAGTACGGAGCAATGGGAGACTGCTGTCCAGCGACCGCTGCGAAGACCAGCAAGGTCTGGTAAAGCGAGCCCCACGGGCGGCAGCAGCCAGCGGAGCCCTGGACTGAGGGCAACCTACCATTGTGAAAAAGTGGACGAAGTCGACGGAGAAGACTCTTGTGGATACAACAAGCAGGAATCTCTGTAGACGTCTAAAACCGCCAAATAATATAGGGCTAAATAAAGTTTTTCCTCCTCCTCCTCCTCGGTGGTGGACGACGGCTGTTGCGGCGCGCATCTTTCTCAACCTCTAGTTTTTCTTCTCTATTTTCTCTATTCTCCGCACGAGGCAGCGAAGGTGGCTCAGCCACAGAGCCAGTAGCAGGCGCATGCATTTTCTTTTCCCTCTTTCTGATTGATTGATTTATAGGAAGAAAAAGGCGTGGTAACTGTCTCACTTGTTTTCTGTGGGCACCTTAACTGCGCCGTAGGAGAAGGAAGGAAGGTGGGAGTGAAAGTGGAAGGAGAGAAAGAGGAGCAGTAGTGGAGGGCTACGGGGTAATTTCGACCACCTAGGGATCTTTAACGTGCGCTGACATCGCACAGCACACGGACACCTCAGTTGCAATAACATTAGTATTCTAAAGCACCACACCACTCATTTTAGTGCGAATGTACTGTTAATGCGACAACATTACTTCGCTAAGCTGACATATTTCTGTCTTCAGACCATGTCCGCAGATCGTGTCCGTAGGCCTTGTCCGCAGACCGTGTCCGCAAGCCGTGTCCGAGAAACCGTATCCGAAGCAGTTGTGAGTTATTGAGAAGTGAGAAGTGATGTCAATCTATAGAAGGTGCCGTAAAGTTGTTGCCGAAAAAATAATTAGACCAATAAGTTAATTAGCTAATTATTTAGAATAACTGGGTTGCACTAAAGGAAAGATGCAGTATCTGTCACACTTGTTCTGTGGACACCTAAACCGCGTATAAGGGAAGGGATGAAGGTGGGAGTAAAAGCAGAAAGAGAGAAAGGGGTGCCGTAGTGGATATGCTGCCAAGGATGTGACGTCATGCAGCCGGAAGTAGAGCTGAAAAAAAAGGGCATAAGAAGGGATTGGCGCGCAATTTGAAAATACCAAGGACTAAAATGGGCGAACAAGAAGAGAATTAAGCGACTAGAAGCAACCAGAAGCAACCAACAGCAGTATTCGTGCTTTTGCATTAAATCAATGCAGATTCTGCAGTTCTCTTTAATTTTTTTCACGAGGTTTAACCGCGCTTTCATGTTGTTGTTGTTGTTGTAGGAAGAAGAAAAAAAAATTGAAGGTTTATCAAGGTTAAGCCCAGTGGATGCGAAGCATGTTAAGCAGCTGCCTCAGTGTGGATGGGGCTACATTTAAGTACTCATAATTGTCTGAAGGGCACTTTTTAAAGAAACAATAGACGAACAGGTTAAGAAAGTCTCTTTCTGTAAGCAGCAAAAAGGGGAAAACAAAGAGCGAGAAAACACTCAATTTTAAAAGTAACGGAGACGTGTTTTTAGGTTAATCGTCGTACTTCATTCTTTGCAGCCCGACAAACACACTCTTATGGTCCGTAATTGCATGACTCTTGGTTTGCACGGCACTTACGCATACACGCCCGGCGCAAAGACGCTGGCGAGGTTGCGGGCACAGAGACTGACGCGACGGCGGGCGCGCCTCTTCATCCCTGGCGTGACGTCACATATCACGTGATGCAGCGATGGTGGCGCCGCCGCCGCGTCGCGCGCTGTCGCGCGAACCGCAGCGTGGAGGCCTCCGCCGGGCGACGTCCGACAGCGCGATATGAGGCCCCATCTGCACTCGGTTTGACGCCATCACGTGACGTCACATCATGTGACGTCACTTCAAGGTCAATGGTGGCCGCCGCCGGGTGGCGACCGACGGCGCGATATGAGGCCCCATCTGCAGCCGGCGTGACGTCATCACGTGGCGTCATATCACGTGACCCCACTTCAGGGTCAATGGTGGCCACCGCCGGGCGTCGCGCGAAGGCCCGAAACCTACGTTAATATGCTTCGCATAAAAGAAAATGCACGGGCCTGCTACTCGCTCTGTAGCTGAACCACCTCCGCTGCCTCGTGCAGAGAGAAGAGAAAATAGAGAAGAAAGAAAAGAAAGAGGGAAAGAAAGACGCGCGCCGCAACAACGCCGTCGTCCACCACCAGCGGTGGCGTGTGCAATGACGGCCTACAACCGATAAAAATTCGGTGCCAGGCTAGCCCCCGCTGCAAGCGGCGGTTACCCACCTGTACCAGCCCCATCAGTGCTATGCGCCACAGATAATGCACCTTTCCTTTCCTGTAAACCAATTACTAATGAAAGCATTAGTAGGCTTGTAAAATTGATAATGCAAATTATTAACATATACTAATTAAAGAATAACTCGTGATAAATAGTGTGATGAAAGAATAAAATAAAAATTACAAGGGAATTCTGCTACTCAACTGTTGTGCATGTAGCGTTAAATGCTTCTACGAGTAAAATGAGCGATTGTTTCAGATTCTGCTATTGCATTGAGCTGTCAAGTGGTAACGAGTTTCGAAACTGTTCCGAGCATTATTTACACAATCTCTAAAAACGTCTAAGTTTAGATCATTATTCACTCGTTAATTAGGCACTGAATAAAATAATAGGTTAATAGTTCTGAACGTTATACAATTATAAGTTATAAGTAGTCATCAATCAAATATTTAATGACTAATTGATTAGGCATAGTATCATTATTTAGTCGATAATTAGACATTAAATATATAAATAGGTATTAGTCGGTTATTAGGTTATTATTCATTATATCTGATAATTAGTCATTATTCAGTAATTGATAATTGATTGGCATATGCCCATATTAGGCACGCATTCGCGCAGACTGTGGTGGTGCTTTGTGACCTCCATGACATCATCCTGTCTCGTCCAATCAGAGCCGCCGGAAAAGCGGGACACATTTTGTCCGTGAAAGTATGAGCCATTGAAAGCTTTCTCCTTAAAAACAACGACGAGAAAAAATTTGCCGATGATTACGCTACTTTCTAAGACGAATTTGAACGCATCAGTTGTTTCACCTTCGTCAATAGATTAAGGCAAATATTTCGATAAAGACATGCATGTACAATTACACAAAAAAGTTATATTTTCCATATAATTTCCTTCAAGATATACACCACTAACAGTTTTTCACTGTCATGAAGGCAGCTTTGTGGTTGGAGAAATGAAGAGAAGAATTAAGTTATGGGGAGGTTGCGGGAGGCAGCGCGTGGGACCATAGGAGCGTTGCGCGGCGAAGAGACTAATGTCACAAGCTGAAGACGAGAAAACCTTCGCAAATGTCTCAAACTGAATTGAGAATGCTGTAGCCAAAGCTGGTAAGCATCTCATCCAGTTTCTAGCATTATGTTTTAAAGGAAAAGTGAGGGCGGGCTAGATCTGGGCCAATGCCCTTTCTCGATCGGCTAGAAATCCCTATTAAACTAGCTCTATATACGTAAACTACGACAAAATATGGTGCTTTTTTCTGTGAGCGTGTGTATTCTCGGTTACTGCACATGTTTGGTGTGGTTTGAGGGGTTGGACGTCTCCCAAAGCGACTCAGACTGTGAGGTACGAATCGAGGACTCCGGAAATTTTGACCACCTGTGGTTCTTTGCCGTTCACTCACGTCGCACAGCACAAAGACGCCTTGCTTTTCGCTAATTCTAACGAAAAGTGGCCGCTGAGGCCGGGATTCAATACCGCATCTTTGGGAACAGAAGTCGGGCGCCGTATCCACTGCGCCATCCCGGCGGGGGGTTAATGCACATGTTACCCTGCAGTTCGCTGTGGGCGCTGGCATTACTCATGAATTATTATCTTTGCAGTGTGCACCATGTGTGGTCTCGTCTTCCACTTGAGCTTTAATGCATGCCTTTCATGACGTGTTCACAGGAATGGACAGGCTCAGCATCTGACATTCCTGTTTCAGTGGACACCTGAATCTTGCGTTAGGGAAGAAAAGAATGGGGGAGTTAAGTTGGAGCTGGTTACGAACAACAACGACGCCGAAAAACATAGGAACGGGAACCAAAGAGCTGCGCTATAAAATAACACTGCGGAGCGGCATGGCACCTGTATAGGCACACCTCGCAATTGCTGCGGCACATCAGGCCACGCCAGAGTGATGTGAGCCACGTCCTTCACTGTCTCGGCCGTGAAGAGCGCCGTGATCGTTGAGCTCAGTTAGGGTGGAAGAGAAGATGCCGTAAACCTGAAAGTGTTGCCCAATGTGTGCATATCCTATATGTATAAGAAATCCGCGCCGTAAGGGAAGGCAGGAAGGTGGTAGGTAAATTGGAAAGAGAGAAAGAGGAGCCGTAGTGGAGGGCTACGGAGTAGATCTCTAACGTGCGCTGACATCGCACAACGGTGGCTAGAATTTTTACCACCGTAATCGCACAGCACACGAATCCCACTTCGTTTCGCCTCCATCGAAACGCAGCCGCCGAGGTCGGGTTCGAACCAGGGTATTCCGGACAGTAGCTGCACCACACCGCCGGGCAACAGCTGAAAATTGTTCAAGAAATCGGCTTTTGCTGCGCTGCACCCAGTTGTCAAGGTAGAAGACACAAGAAAACTTAAAAAAGAATATTAGTCTTTCTGGTAACTGGAGACGCGCTTGTATGTTGAATGCTTTGGCATAGCACCTATGTCAGCATTACTCACAAGAATAATAAATTTGTTAATTTGACTACTGCTTCATCTAGCGGGAAATTTCATTCCATGATGAACATGTGAGGTAAAGCGACTATGAGGTCCTTTTAATGGGACGAATAATGAGAAGCTTGGCTGCATACTAAGGGGTGGTAATTATTTTAATGCGAAAGCCTTTATTGCCTTATATCGTCGTTAGCAAATGTGTGCGCGTTTCGGGTGCATGCGTAATATGGGCATGTGCCAATTACTATCGAATCGATACTTAATAGCAATCGGATGATATCGGAACATGATTTAAGGCATTTCAAAACAATTTCGTAATAATTTACGACTAATAATAAAATAGGAACCATAGGAACCCATGCATCTAGAGGTAATCGTAACTATCACTAACCATCACCATTTAAGGGGTGTTTAACTAACACTAACAGGATATTAACTGGTCACTAACCAATAGTAGTGTTTAGAGGTTTCGAGGCGTCCACAGTCGTCACATAGTGACGCCATAGGTCATGTCTAAAAACCGGAAGTGATAATGACGTCACATCCAGACATGATGTCGTGACTGTTGATGACGCACAAAGACATTCGCCTGTCTTTAGTCGCGAAGGCCCCGGCCTCCGTCCCATAGGCCTGCTTGCTGGGGTCGAGGAGTAGGGGGCCTACTAAAGACATAAGTTAACTGAAGGCTTAGTTTGGTTACGCCTGGAAGAATGCGAAAGCAATACCCTTGGCTGCTCCTTGTTCGGCGGCTGTTTCCCGACTACTGCGAGTTGTTGTTGTTGTTCCGAGCAGCAGCCTCATTTATTCTCCTAAACAGTGAGCACCCTCTCTCGGCTGCGACACAGCGCCATGTATGACTCGCCGCCTCCATCCGATGGCGCGAGCTTGGGCCCCGTCTGTCGGTCTGGCATCCTTATTGCAAAAAACAGCGTCTCCAGTGCGAAACCAGTAAGAATTTCGCGCTGGTTTTGCACTGGATCTGCTGGGCACGCTGGAGGTCTGCGATATTCACTGGAGCAGTAACGGGAAGACACTGGCTGCACTGGTGCGATGGAAGAAAAACGCTGGGATTAGCCTTTGGACGCTGGGTGTGTCGCTGGCATCCGCGATGCACTGGGAGAAGCGCTGTATGTGCGCTGGGGCCGCACCGGTCCCAGTGCCACAGTATAGCCGGTGCGGCCTGCGGCGTCAGCCGGAGTAGCATCCCTCAGGGGCCAACAGGGCAACAGCGTACTTTCAGTCGACAATGGGGGGACATATGAAAAATATGGTTCAAACAAGCGCTTTTTGCTGCGAAGTCGTTGCGCATTTGTAAGAAAACAAAGGCGGTATCTTTTTTCTAGAGTTTTCATGTTTCGATAGGTCGTTTCGAGAGAGACAACGACCACCGCGCCGCGATCTCATGATACACTGGCAATTAACGCACAACTAAAGTTGGAATTGAATAATGTGGGCTATCATGCATAACCATCTTCACAGCTGATCTTAAGGGCACTCTAACACAATGATTACTGCCAAAATGTTCAATGCGGGCTCAATCGCAGGCGAGCGTAGCCTGCACCACGTACGGCCCAGTATAAACACCAGAAAGAAAAACTAAAACCAGGAAGAGAGTAGTTTACCGAGCGATGGACCCATGAGAGAAAAAGCAACAACATACAGCGATTGTAATACATAATATTTGGAGTGTTTCTCAATGTTTTGCGCTCTTTTTACTCGGCATATCAAGCAGCCGAGCCCTCGCTCATCGCAACGCTTCCCGCAATGTTTACATACAAATAAAGTTTAGTTACACGCAATTAGGGTCATCGCTGCAGCGCTTGCCGGTATTGAAGCTTGGTCGCACTTTTTTCCTTGAAGGCTTCAACTAAAGCTCCGTGTTCAGCTAAAATTACGCCCACGGTAGCAGAGCACCATCCAAGAGCCGGCGTTGGTAAATTTGCCAGCGATGTCAAACTCCGCATGTTAAAATGATTCCAGTGCACAAAATAGCGCGCATAGGCACCAAAACATTAGTTGCAAGTCGTGAGAGTAGACAGCAAGCTAAAATGATTCAGAAGATGCAATTGTTAGAGCGGTAGTAATGGGCTGTAGACTGCGAAACATGAAGTCCCAACCTTATACATGCAGATGTGACATAAAATGCAGAAATGTTTCAAGAAAATCCAGTTCTCGGCGTGGGCGAGTAGTTAGCGTGGTGAACTAGTGATTGATATGTGCCTATGAACTGAGTTCAAGGCGCCCTTAGTGCACTAATTCTTTCTTTTTACTTTTTTAGGTTTTTTTATGTACCTAACTTGTTTCGTTACTTTATAATTTTTAATTTTTATCCCACGCCTTTTTTTTTTCTCCGGGCGAACAGTGCCACCAGTGCGGAGCGTCCCAGTATGCCGCGTCCCAGTGCGCCCAGTTTCCAGCGTCATACTGGGACCATAATCAGGTATGGCGCTGGGGCGCTGGCACCCAGTGGCACTGGTTTTTGCAATAGGGATGACGTCACATGGTCACGGGAAAATAGCGTGACGTCACCGCTGCGGCTTCTGTAAGTACTCACCGCCATCATCCGATGGCGCGAGCTGGGGCTTCGTCTCTCGGTCTGGCGTGACGTCACACGGTCCCGTGAATGGTCATGTATGGAGGCTCCACGACACGCCACAAACTCACAAACGTCATTTTCTATTCGAGCGACGTTGCCAATCTATGGTTTCGCAACCATGAGAGTGACATTTCTACCTGGACGGCTCTCAAGACCAGCCTGACCGAAGTTTTTGGCCGTCCCGCTATACGTAAGCTTCGCGCCGAGCAACGCTTGCGAGGTCGGGCACAACAAACCGGCGAAAACAGTTTCATAGAAGATGTCGTAGACCTCTGCAAGTGCGTAAACCCTACCAAGAGCGACGCCGAGAAGATCGGACACATTATGGAAGGCATTGACGATGACGCCTTCCAGATGCTCGTCGCCAAAAACCCCCAAACTGTGCCCGACGTTATAAACTTCTGCCAAAGCTTCGATGAGCTGCGCAAGAGGCGGCTTTCCACACGACGTGCTGGCCTTCAGCAGGCCAATCTATTCAGCTTGGCTCTCTCCGGGCACGGTGTCCAGGACCAGCAGTCGCTAATTCACAACATTCAACAATTTGTTCCCGAGGAAGTCGCACGCCAGCTTTCCTTGTCCACCTTCACTTGCCCGCCAGCACCTGCGCCTGCGCCGCCGCTCACTCCTACTCTTCAGCGTGTCATACAAGAGCAGATCGCTGAGGTTCTGCCTTCACCTCCTCAGCAGCTGTTGGTGGCGGCTCCTCTCACGTACGCTGATGTTTTGGTGCGGCCACCACCCTCTGTCGCCCCTGTGTACAGCCGGCCTCCCCTACCATACGAGCCTCAGGGACGCCAGCAAAATGGGCAACCTACAATCCCCCCTTATCGCCCGGTTCTCCGCCGTCGACCACAGCCACGCCCTTCCAACCCCTGGCGCCCTGGCGCACACAAGACAACCGACCTATCTGCTACGCCTGTGGAGTCGCCGGCCATGTGGCTCGTTTGTGCCGCAATCGTGGCCCTCGTCCCTACGACTATACACGTGAGCCAATGTACAATCTTCCTCCGTCCCCCTCGCCTGTGTTCCCTGAGCCTCCTCCGCACTCCTCTTCAAGTCACGATCGCCGCTCCCACCGCTCGCCTTCTCCTGGCCGTCGTTCCCGTTCTCCGATGCTCCGCCGCCAATCAGCCGTTAACACGGAAAACTAACGGCCGCAGTTCCGGAGGCAAGAACTGCGCCATTAGGGACCCACTCAAGACCTGTTCACGTACCAGCCAACATTATTACCATATTCATCGAGGGAGTTCCTGTCGAAGCACTTGTAGACACTGGCGCAGCCGTTTCTGTTCTTAATTACGCCCTCTGTCGCAAACTCAAAAAGGTGATGACGCCGCTTCCTGCAATTTCTCTTCGCACAGCCAGCGCTCAGGACATTCGACCATTAAACGCCTGCACCGCCCGCCTTGTTATCGACGACGTTCAATACACAATAGAATTCCTCGTCCTCGCACGCTCATCACACGACGTTATCCTTGGTTGGGACTTCCTCTCCAATCATAACGCCATAATAGACTGCGCCCGTGCTGAACTTGAGTTATCACCCCTCAGTGACACTTTTTTTCAACACACCCGCTGCTGCTGCAGCTACCGTGCACCTCGCAGAGGACACCGACGTTCCAACTTTCTCCTCAGTGCTTGTGCCTCTTATTGTGCTGCTCTTTCCGACGCCACTGTTATCTACACACCTTCGTTACGATGCGCTGACCAAAAATCCGTGGTGCTGCCCCATGCTGTGCTGACAATTTTTCGCAACTCAAGTGCTATTTTTGTTTGTAACCCGTGCCCCTGCCCTACCACATTACTTCGTGGCCAGTCACTGCGTAGTGTTGCTTTGCTCGATTCCACGCCCACCTATCCCGTTGGCGATACCATCGCCAGCCTTCACATCAGTGCCATAACACCTATTCCTGTCGCCACTCCATCATCCCTCGAAGTTTTCCACCGGTCCATCGACGCTGGCCTGACGCCCTTACAACGAGCCCAGCTTGTCGCCATCCTACAACGTTTCGCGGCTTCGTTCGACTCCCAGCAACATTTGTTGGGGCGCACAAATACCGTTACTCACCGTATTGATACCGGCACCCATTCCCCTTTGCGTCAGCGTCCGTACCGTGTTTCAGCCGCCGAGTGCCGCATTATTGACGAACAGGTGACCGACATGCTCCAGAGCAACATACTCCAACCGTCGCACAGCCCTTGGGCGTCTCCGGTAGTCCTGGTCAAGAAAAAAAACGGTTCCATCCGATTCTGTATAGTACCGCCGACTGAACAAGATCACGCGCAAGGGCGTTTATCCTCTCCCTCGTATCGACGACGCCCTTGACTGCCTGCAGGGAGCTGGCTTCTTTTCTTCAATAGACCTGCGTTCCGGCTACTGGCAGGTGCCGATGGCAGAGGCCGAGCGCCCAAAAACCGCTTTCGTCACACCCGATGGGCTCTATGAGTTTATTATCATGCCTTCGGACTGTGCAATGCCCCTGCCACATTCGAACGCATGATGGACAACTTACTCAGAGGGCTCAAATGGCACACTTGCCTTTGTTACCTGGACGACGTTGTCATCTTTTCCCCAGATTTTCCATCTCACCTCCAGCGCCTTGAGACAGTTCTACGATGCCTGACCGACGCTGGCCTCCAATAAAATTTAAAGAAGTGCCGTTTCGGAGCACGGCAGCTAACCATACTCGGACATGTCGTCTCCAAGAATGGCGTTCTTCCCGATCCGGCAAAATTACGCGCTGTGGCAGAATTTCCCAAGCTAACTAATGTGAAAGAACTCCGCAGCTTCGTCGGCCTCTGCTCGTACTTCCGCCGCTTCGTTCGCAATTTCGCCACAATCATCAACCCACTCACCAAGCTTCGGTCCAGCCACGATCTTTCAGCCTGGTCTCCGCACTGTGACCATGCCTTCGCGACACTCCGCCAATCCTGCGTCATTTCGACCCTTCTCCCACGGAAATCCACACTGATGCCAGCGGCGTCAGCTCAGCGCAGTACTCGCTCAGCGGAAGCCTGGCTTTGATGAGTACGTTGTCGCTTACGCAAGTCGGACCCTAACAAAAGCTGAAGCAAACTATTCCGTCACCGAGAAAGAGTGTCTCGCTATTCTCTGGGCAATAGCAAAATTTCGCCCCTACTTGTATGGCCGTTCTTTTGATGTTACCGATCATCACTCCCTCTGCTGGCTGTCTTTGAAAGATTCTTCTGGTCGACTGGCCCGTTGGGCTCTGAGGCTCCAAGAATACGACGTTAACGTCATCTATCGCTCTGGCCGTAAACATGCTGATGCTGATGCTCTATCACGTTCTCCCTTGCCATCTGAAGCCACTCCTGCTATATCCGTTCTACATCCCACCGACATGCCCACCGATATGACTTCCGAGCAACGCAAGGACGCATGGATCACCTCACTCCTTGATTTTGTATCTGGCCGCGCTTCACGACCTCCTTGCTGCACTCTCTGTCGCCAGTCTCACCATTTCACCATCAGAGATGAGCTCCTCTACCGTAGGAATTACCTTCCAGATGGTAGAAAGTGGCTGCTTGTAATTCCGACCTATCTACGCTCCGTGATTTGCTCCCATTACCACGACGATCCCCAGTGTGCCCACACCGGCTTATTGAAAACCTTCACTCGCCTGCGACAGCGGTACTACTGGCGTGAGATGCACCGTTATGTTCGTCGGTTCGTCCAGTCCTGCCAAGAGTGTCAGCGCCAAAAACACCCACCTCGCCAACCCGCCGCTCCTCTGCAGCCACTGACCTGCCCAGCTCAGCCCTTTGAGCGTGTTGGAATAGACCTATACGGCCCGCTTCCTAGCACATCAACAGGCAGTCGCTGGATCACCGTTGCAATCGATCATCTCACACGCTACGCCGAAACGGCGCCTTTGACATCTGCTACAGCCCAAGACATTGCCTCCTTCATCCTCCATCCCATAATTCTTCGCCACGGGGCTCCCAAAGAATTGCTGAGTGACAGAGGTCCCGCGTTCCTTTCTGAAGTTGTCGAAGCTGTTCTTAGAGATTGCAAAATCGTTCACCGCGCCACCTCCGCGTACCATCCGCAAACAAATGGAATGGTTGAGCGTTTTAACCGCACCATGGGCGACATGCTAGCAATGTATGTCGCTTCCGACCACTCCAACTAGGACCGCGTTCTTCCATTCGTCATATTCGCTTATAACTCTGCCACACAAGCAACCACCGGTTTCTCACCATACTTCCTCCTGTACGGTCGTGAGCCCTCTTGTACCATGGACACCATTCTCCCTTACCGACCGGATTCTTCCAAATTCACCACTGTTTCACAAGCTGCAACTTATGCCGAAGAATGCCGCCAGCTTGCCCGGTCCTTCACTTCTCACGCCCAGCAACAGCAGAAAACCACCCGAGATCAAAATGCACTCTACCTACTTACCGTACACACTTTGGTCTGGCTATGGGTGCCTTCCTCCAGTCCCGGCCTTTCATCCAAACTTCTGAGCAAGTATCAGGGCCCCTACCATATTGTCAAGCAAACATCCCCCGGCAACTACCTCATCGAACCCCTTACGCCATCCACTGACCACCGTCGCCGAAATCGTGAAATAGTGCGCAGTAACCGCCTGAAACCTTACTACAATCCGGCCATCGTCACATCGCCATGAGCCGCCAGGATGGCGTCTTTTCGCCCGGGGGAAGTTGTAAAACAGGTATTGGGCTCTGATATGTTCAGCGCCTATTGCTGAAGAGGACGACGACAAGCATGTTCAACGCGCGTGACGGGCAGGAAAGAAAACGACAACGAAGCTCGCTTCGACGCTCGTGCTGACACGTCTCACGACTGATCGCAGAACGTTCTATTGAGAGTTGACGACGTACCGCCCAGGTCAAGGTCTCCTACAACAGTTTCTTTAATTGATTGTGGGTTTTCGCGTTTGGACGGCCAATAACTCCGGCACCGGCTTTTCTGCAACATGAGGTGAAAGGGTTTGCTACTACTACCATCATGTGCCTCTTAATGCAACCCAGTGCTCGAAATCACCCGACGATAAAAAAAAATTACTTTCCTGACTTCACGACTGAGAACTATGATAAACGTTGAAGAAGCGCTACTACATGGCTTAGAAGCGGAAGCGTGAGCTCTAAAATTTAGACTAAGAATTTGCGTCCGTTGATGAAGATGCATTATCTTGTACTTTGGCAGTGGCCCCAGCTTGAAGGAAATGGCCGCCAGGCGCTCATTCGTCTCATGAGAGTGTTGGGCCTGCATAACAGGATACATTACTTTACAAATAACCTTACAAATCGCGTTTCTCCTACTGCCATGTTTTGCCCGTTTACACATATTTTCGACGTTTACACTATATCATTTCTTTTCCTTCAGGGTGAGGTAGAAAACGTGTTTTTTTTCTCGGGTTAACTCCCTGCAGTTACTTCATTATTTCTCTCTTACATTGCTCTTTGAATCTTTGATATTTTCTATCTTTTCGTTTCTCTCTTGGTTGTACTTTTTTTATTGCTTCTCCTCCTTCTCCTTTTGATGAGCTTACCCATCACTTTTAACATACACCGTTCTTAATCTTTGCCCCGCCACATATTTTGTGATAACTTGAAACTCCCCAAGTATTCATGTTTTCCTTTTGCTGATTTTAGTCCACGCTAGCTACACCAACCGTGCACTGACATGAACCGTGTTTCTTTCATGGGTACTGGGTGTGTAACTAGCCCTCCTGAGTTTTGGAAACCTCTATGTAGATGCAATCAATCTTGATAAGGCACAATGTTTAATAGTCCCAACATATTGGCGTTCTTGAACTTCCTTGCAAATGCAAACAAGTTGAAAATTTGAAATATCTTGAAGTACAATCACAAAATGTTCCGGCAACAAACTGTGCTGCTTGAGTAGCTTTATAGTTGAATCTTTTCCAGACAACTTCAGCAAAAGAGGTGATCATATTTAGTACCGAACGAACTAGTACAAAATCAATGAAGAGTTGGTCAGTGAAGTAACTCGAGTTAGTGACATTCTAGCCAATATGAAGAATTATTAACAATAATATTAAATTGTCATGGGCAACAGGGAAAGGCGTTGAGATGTCCGATGGTGTCTAGAATTTGAATTTCAAGGAAATGGAAACGTAGCAAGGGGTGTCCGCAGATTACGTACGTAGGTGGACGAGATTTAGGGATGGAGGGTGGCTGCTCGTGGCCATGTTGGGGCTGGTAGAGGTAGGTCACCTCCGCGTGCGGCAGGGGCTGGCCTGCCAGCGATTTTTTATTTGTTGTAGGCCGTCGTCCACCCCCGCTCCTGTGGTGAACGACGGCTATTGCGGCACGCGTCTTTCTCTCAGTCTTATTTTTTTTCTTCTCTATTTTCTTTTCTGTCCTTACACCGTAGCCCTCCACTACGGCTCCTCTTTCTCTCTTTCGACTTCCACTCCCACCTTCCTCCCTTCTCTTACGCCGTGGTTGAGGCGTCCACAGAAAACAAGTGAGACGGTTACCGCGGCTTTCCCTCCCTACAAATCATTCAATCAATCTCTTCTGTCCGCACGAGGCAGCGGCGGTTGCTGAGCTGCAGAGCCAGTAGCAGGCCCGGTCATTTTCTTTTCCTTCTTCCTACAGCCACGACATCAACAACAAGATTTAGAAGTTTGAAAGGGTCAGGGTGATGCAGCTAACAGGACCGGGGTAATTGGAGTAGTATGGAAGATGCTTTCGCCCTGCAGTGGGTATATGTGGCGGATGACAGTAATATTGACGATGATTATAGTACTCAGCGTGTACACAAATAAAATGCAGTAGGTTCGGTATTCTTCAAAAACTAACGCATAGTAGAGCAGTGAGGTACTTCATACATAAAGGAGAAGGAGGAGGAGAAAACGTTTATTTACGATAATTTGATTTGGGAAAGGAGATGCGTTTGGTTGCTGACCAGAGTGGCAGACCCTAATCAGGGACGCCATTGGCCGCCGCCGCTGCCCGAGATCTCTGGACCAGGACACGCTAGACCTCCAAGTCCGAGCTGGGCAGGGCCGCCTCCCAGCCCTCCCTAGTTGGCTGTTTTACAGCTATTATTTTTGTATTTTGCTGACAGGCCTAAACCATGTGGTATAGGTCAGCATACTGCCCCTATCGCGTGAGCTCCTCAAGCGGGTATCTTGTATACTGGCGGCAAGAATTTTGTACGAAAGGCAACGTTTATCGCAAATATACTTTTCGTACGCATTCAGAGCGAACCGCAGATATACGCCCGATTATTGATCAGTTTGTAAATGCTTCCGCGGTGCCCTACAAAGGTCTCCTCGTATATTGCCTATAGCCTTTGAAAAAGTACCCCGAGATAAGCAGTCGCCTGAGGCCCACTGAGCATCGCGCAGAAAGAAAATGCGCCCGTACTAAAACGCGCGAAATATATTGATGTCCATGATGATGATGGTGGAGGTCGTTTATGATGAAAGGAAACACATTCTTTGCGAGGTATTTGTGCATTATGTCGCGCTTTTTACAGTTCGTCAAATGGAATGATCCATTTTTTGTATGAAAGTGTATTCTACTACTCTCGTTGAATCAACGCAAATGTAACGCATGCAGCGAAATGTATTGGAGGAGGAAATAATAAACAGAATATTGCATCTTGGAGATTTTTGGCTCTTTGGCCCCGCGGGACAGGTAGTGCTGGAGATTGTATACGTAAGCAAACAAACCGCTGGCGAGGATAAACCCTTTTTCATCATCTACCCAAAAAAGCTTGGAGGCTGCTCTGCTCGGCTGCTCTACCATAGAGAACCAAAAATCTCTCGTGAATAGTGACCGAGATGCCGGGGAAATCACAGAGGTTCCAGACGTTCTACTCCTAGAATATACAGGGGCCTGGCTCTTAGTCTGATTCCCACTCTCTTTGTGAATGGGCAAGAATAAATGTTTTTCAGAACCAACACACCTATGCATTATACCCAGCGTGTCATTTTGTGCATATCTCTTCAGTGTTCAGTCTCGAACCTTTGTACATCCATTGCACTGGACAGGAACACATCCAATCAAGACCAATAATTACACATGATGAAAGATATTTCCTGAGGTCTTAGTAAGAATCTGTTTCGGCAGCCTTAGTTGCTGTCTATGATTTAGAAAATTGGGAATAATGGGAAGTGAAAAAATTGAACAAAAAAGTTTTTGATTTCGCAAGTGAAATGGAAAATAACATAGGAATAAGCTTGAGCTTTACCTCAGTAAAAGGCACTATAGCTCCTTTAGCATCGCTTGTTCATGGTTGGTTGGTTGGTTCACAGGAAGGGAAAGGCGCAGTATCTGTCACACTTGCTCTGTGGACACCTTAACCGCGCCGTAAGGGAAGGGTTGAAGGTGGGATTGATGAGCCGTAATGGGCTGCGGAGTAAATTTCGACCACCTGGGGATCTTTATCGTGCGCTGACATCGCACAGCACATGGACGCCACTTCGTTTCGCCTCCATCGAGGAGGAGGAGGCAAAAATTTATTTAGCCGTATATTATTTCGCGGTTTTTGGACGTCTTCAGAGATGTCTGCTTGTTGAATCCACAAGAGTCTTCTCCGTCGACTTCGTCCACTTTTTCACAATGGTCGGTGGCCCTCAGTCCAGGGCTCCGCTGGCTGCTGCCGCCCGTTGGGCTCGCTGTACCAGACCTTGCTGGTCTTCGCAGCGGTCGCTGGACAGCAGAGTCTCCCATTGCTCCACACTCGGGTTTCGAATTTTGGGGACCACATCTATGTTTTGACATGCCGATCTGATGCGATATAGTGTTGGTTTTTCATCGCACCACGGATATCTGTCAGCGGATATGGTAGGGTGCATTTTGTATAGTATGTGTAGGTTTCGGTATGAACCCGTCTGTAATTGTCTCCATATGACAGCTTCCTCTCTGGTGAGAGAACTGTGCGGTGGGGGATATCGCAATCTTCTTCCTCTATAGTTTTCTAGTATGGCCGAGTATGCTTTGGGTGCTGGCAAAAGTTCCGCGGACCCGTCGGATGCTCGGAAAGTAGTGTATGCTCGAGGTATCCTGTCAGCCTCTTGGTTCCCTGCCACCCCCATGTGCCCCGCTACCCACATAATTTTTTGTCTGGTCTTGTGTTCTTCGTGGTTTTTAATTCTGTCGCTCGCATTGAGGAGTATACGGAGCGCGTGACGACCAATCCTACCATTCATGAAATTTCGACAGGTTGTTTGAGAGTCCGTGAGTATCGTTTAGTCCATCGAAACGCAGCCGCCGTGGTCGGGTTCGAACCCGGGAACTCCGGCACAGTAATCGGGTGTCTTACCACTGCACCACCCCGGCGGGGCTTGTTCATTGCGCGAATTTCTGGAGTTAAGAGACTAGCCCACATTTTGGCAGAGGGTTACACGACTTTACTTATTTTATTTTTAGTAGGAAAGGAAGGAATTAAGCAGCACAATCATCTCACTTCTTTTTAGACAACTGCACTTGCAATCAACAGCATAAGGCCACGGTCGTGGTGCAGGGGCTAGGGCGCTCAGCTACTGTGCCCAAGGATGCGGGATCGAATCACGTCCGCAGCGGCCGCTTTTCAATAGAGGCGAAAAGCAAGGTACGCGTGTGCTGTGCGATGTCAGTGCACGTTAAATAACCTCTGCTGGTTCAAATTTCCGGACCCTTCCACTACAACGTCTCTCATTGCCTGAGTCGCTTTGGGACAATAAATCCTATGAACCAACCAACAAACAAGGGGTATAAAATTGGAAACTACATATGTTGTCGACTCCAATGCTTGTCGGAAATTATTCCCCCCCCCCCCCCCCCCTCGACTGCCAAACGGACACAAAATGCGAAACAAAATGCTTACCGCTGCGAACGCTGCAGAAAGATGTTTTCATGAAGGTTAACATGAGGAAACATGTGCGTTATTTTTCTGTCATGTTTGTCTCCATTCAGGGCTACGGTGAAACATAGGGCTGTGCCTTTTATACGAAATATCATTACCCTATTAGAAACTTCGCAATGAATTTAGACTGTACCCTAAAATGACTGAGGAGGCAGTATTAATGACTTCCGTCAGCTACGCCTATTGCCAATACTTGTTCATATAAGTGCTGTTTGCAACACTGCTAATCTGTCAATCACATCTGTAGAGATCACAAAACGCAAATAGCTGTTTCCGTTGCTCAAATTGTATACGTTGCGAAAATAATATCAGTGTAGTCCGCAACACCTAGAAAACGAGTGACGCTATATTTTTTCTTACTCCTAAAAAGGATAACAATACTGCTCGAAGGATGAATAAACTGCCTTCAGCACACTTGAAATGCATAATTCTGTGTGGTCGCTTCAGCACCACTTTGAACAGTTCAATGTTTTCTATTGTCGTACAATATTTTCTATATAGAAGTGTGGATGAAGCACCGAATATTTAATGTCTGCGTAACGAAAAATTCGAATTTCGCTAGATTAGGATCAACCCTGGCCGCTACCGAGAAATTATTTAAATCTTCTTCCTCTTGGCCGACAGTGGTTGTTTTGAGTTGATATCTGAGACATTATAGTTTGTATTCTGGAAGTTCTCGATGTCATGCATCCAAATCAACAAAAATGTGCATTGCGCAGTCATGTATGACTAACGATGATCATCGTCGATGACCGTAGTAGAGAAGCAATGAATTCTAGTGCGCTTGTGCACAGCTGTAGAGAAAGCTTGTTTAGTTTTACCTATAAGTACACTAAAAATTGAAACTTGAAAAAGAGCATGACTTTGCAGCAAATACTGCGGATATAAATCGGTGATTTATCACTGAGACCTAAACCTGTATATAATAATTTTAGCAATTCAATTGCAAAAGTATCAATACCAATCAAATTTTTACAATCAGCTTAGTTTTGTCGCCCTTCTATAATCCGGAAGCCTTTATTATAGGATCAAGAGTGTGCACAGGATTTGTGCGTCCGCTGAGGGTGTCACACCGTCATTGCTGAGAAATAAAATTGTTGATGACTACAAGAATGGTTGCATGATGTACAGTGTAGGAAAATATGCCTGTGTACAGAATTGCTTTCATTTGAGTATTTAAGTACGGCCAGAAACGTCAATTAGACGTCAAAGCAGCCAAAGGTGTCGAAACAGTGAGTGGATATATAAAAGCCACGGACGTCGAAACTGTACAAAATAAATCGAAATTATGCAAAAAATTGGATGGAAAGAAAAAGGAGACAAAAAGATAGAAAAGAAGCAAATGAGCGATGGAGCAGCACATTAGTGAAGACAGATCCAGGAAAGGTTTTCGCCTCACCACATATGAGAGAGAGTGAAGTGCCTATAACAATTTACTTTGGAACTTCGCCAAAACAGCCTTTGCTTCACTCTTGAAGATATTCCGGTCCGCGTTGGAAAGCGCTCGGTTCGTGTGCTCGCGAGCTACTTCGTCGGGCCTTTGGTTACCCTCAATCTCAGTGGGTCCCGGTATCCAGAAAATGGTGTGTGTATTTGTGTCTCTAGGTATAGATCTCAAGAAAGCCTTTGATGATGTACAACACACAACAATCCTACAGGCACTCACGAACATTCAAGCTGGTTTTAGTGTCTACAACTGCATAAGAGCCTTCCTCCAGAACTGAACGGCCACGCTGCACATCAACATTCTCCACACCTCACCGTACACTCTACCCAATGTGGGCACGCCGCAAGACTCCGCCCTTTCCCTCTTTCTCTTCAAAATCACCCTTAGCGCCTTATCCACAGAACAAAAAAAAATTCCTCACCTCGGTCACACCGAACGCGCCGATGATATAACACGCTGGACAACATACGGATCAGACGGCGAAATCGGAGACACGCTGCAAATGGCAGCAGATACAATAACTAAGCTTACCGCAGCAATCGGACCACAGTGCGCACCAGAAAAATTGGAATTACTAGCTATACACCCTAAAGGACGGACCTACCAAAGCCCCATAGAAATCCGAATTCACGGAAGACAGGTACCACGGGTTCATATCATCCGCATTCTAGGACTATACCTGCAACAGGATGAAAAAAAACAGACCCTTTCCTCAGTGTACGCCATAATCCTGGTGCTACAGTTGCAGCCGTAGCGCATGCCGTTAGTCGTGCGCGCTCGATGTCTTTCTGCATTCGCAACAAGCTGTTACCAGAGGATGTGAAGCGGTTGTTTGCAGGATTCGTTCCTTCAGCTGGACATGGCACTAGGGCGTGCAAGCTTGCAAAATCTGAGTGGTACAGGCAGGCTCGGATCTACAGGCAGTACCTCGAGGCTCAGATACTCTCAAACGGTGAAGGGCACACCGCTTGGCAAACTCTCCGAGATTACCAGCGACTGACAGCCCAAGCGACTGATTTCATCTGGACTCAGTTCAGTTCAGTTCAGTTCCGGCGTTCAGTCGTGTCCGACTCTTCGTGACCCTATGGACCATGTCACGCCACGCTTTCCGGTCTCTCACCATCTTCCTAACATCACACAGCTTCACCCGCAATGCCTCGAGAATGCCATCTAACCATCGCGTTCGCTGCCTACTCCTTCTCCGGCGACCCTCAACCTTTCCCAACATCAAATCTTTCTCCAGCGACTCCTCTCTTCTCATCAGATGACCAAAGTAGCTGAGCTTTAACTTTAGAATTTGACCCTCCAATGAGCAGTCAGGGTTTCTGGTCGACAATATCGACTGATTTGATCTTCTGGCAGTCCAAGGAACTCTTAAGAGTCTTCGCCAGCACCACAATTTAAACGCGTCAATTCTTCGGCGGTCAGCCTTTTTCACAGTCCAACTCTCGCATCCATACATCACAACTGGAAAGACCATAGCACGGGTTATACGGATCTTGGTTGGCAGACTAATGTCTCTGCTCTTTACTAGGCGGTCAAGGCTAACCATTGCTCTCTTTCCCAGAAGCAAGCGTCTCCTAATTTCATGGCTGCAGTCTCCTTCCGAGGTATTCTTGGCGCCCAAGAACAGAAAATTTGTCACAGCTTCCACTTCTTGTCCATTGATGCTCCAGGACTTGATAGAGCAAGACGCCATGATCTTCGTCTTTTTAATGTTCAGTTTAAGCCCAAACTTCTCACTCTCTTCTTGTACGCGCATCAGAAGTCTCTTGAGTTCCACTTCACTTTCTGTCATTAAAGTGGTATCATCCGCATATCTAAGGTTTATACGTTTTCCAGCAATCTTCACTCCAGCTGAAGACTCGTCCAGACCGGCCTTCCTCATGATGCACTCTGCATATAGGTTAAATAGGCAGGGCGACAGTATGCAGCCTTGCCTCACCCATTTCTCAATCGGAAACCAATCAGTAAGACCATGCCCAGTTCTGACTGTGGCCTCTTGCCCTTCATAAAGGTTCCTGAGGAGACAGATGAGGTGAATTGGAACTCCCATCTCTTGGAGAGCTTGCCACAATCTACTGTGATCTACGCAGTCAAACGCTTTCGCATAATCAATAAAGCAGAAGTAAATGGGTTTCTGGAACTCTCTTGCTTTTTCCATGATCCAGCGAAGGTTGGCAATTTGGTCTCTAGTTCCTCTGCCCTTGCGAAACCCAGCCTGCACGTCCGGAAGCTCCCGATCCACATACTGCTGCAGCCTACCTTGCAGGATTTTTAACATCACCTTGCTAGCATGCGAAATAAGCGCGATCGCGCGGTAGTTGGAACAATCTTTGGCACTGCCTTTCTTTGGAATGGGGATGTAAACTGACCTCCTCCAATCCTGTGGCCACTGCAGGGTTGTCCAAATCTTTTGACATAATGTATGCAGTGTGTTAACAGCGTCGTGGTTGAGGTTTTGAAGCAACTCAGCTGGAATACCATCAATTCCGCTAGCTTTGTTCTTAGCAAGGCTGGCTAAGGCCCATTCAACTTCACTCTTCAGGATGCCCGGCTCGAGATCAGTAATCACAACCGTCCTATGTTGGGTTCGCACATCCGGGTCCTTCTTGTACAGTTCTTCTGTGTATTCCTGCCACCTCTTTATCTCTGAGGCTTCAGTGAGGTCCTTGCCTCGTTTGTCCTTTATCACGCCCAGCTTAGCACAGAAGCTTCCCTTGATATCTTTGATTGTCTTATACAGAGCTCTTGTGTTCCTTAATTGGCTGTTGTCCTCAACTGCTTGACACTGTATGTTCAGGAAGGCATTCTTATCTCTCCTTGCTATTTTCTGAAAATCCGCATTGAGAACCTTGTATCTTTCTCTTTCCCCCATACCTTTTGCCATCCTCCTTTCCTCAGCTATTTGCAAAGCCTCTTCAGATAACCAGTTTGCTTTTTTGCATTTCTTTTGCTTTGGAACTACCTTAGTAGCAACTTCTTGTATTATGTCACGAACATCAGTCCACATCTCTTCGGGCTCTTTGTCTTCTAGATCTAATTCCTGAAATCGATTACTCACTTCCACAGCATATTCTAATGGAATCTGATCCAGATCATACCTGAAAGGCCTTCTAGTTTTCTGCGTTTTCCTCAATCGAAGCTTAATTTTGGCAACAAGAAGCTGATGATCGGTGCCACAATCGGCCCCAGGCCTTGTTTTTACTGCTTGTATAGCGCTTCTTCATCTCTGCCGGCAAATAATATAATCGATCTGATTCCTGTACAGACCGTCCGGTGAAATCCATGTGTACAGGCGCCTCTTGTGCTGTTGAAAATGATGAACTTTCCAGGCAACCGAAAGCAACTCGGAGCGCTGTGCACACGTTGGAGGCCTTAGATCTACCAGTCGACGTGACCAAAGTTCTCTCATTGGGGCCTAAATTTGCTGTGGAACCGAAGCCGTCAGCACCGCAGCTGCTTTACATGGTTCGTCAAGTGTCACAACATGCTACGCAACTAGAACAACACAGGTGTATATCCGAAGGAGTCGACGTGCTGCTGCACTCTAAGCCGGGTTCTTCTAAGCTACCTCTCAAGCGCGTCGAGAACTACACACGTGAGCATGGACTTTCCGTGCTTCCATCGGACAAAGAAGGTGGTTTTGCCGTTTCCTCTTTTGACCTATACTCTTCTAAGGCCAATGAGGCTGTGTCATCCGTTTTTGACTTGCGTGAGGATGTGGCTATACTAGCAGTAAAAGCCAAAGCTAAGAAGATGTGCAACCAGTTCAACCTCAGTAAACTTGCCAAGGCAATAGCAGAGTCAAAGAAAGATTTCTTAGACGTTTTCTTCAGCGTTAAAACCCATAAACCTGAACAGCCGTTCAGGGTTATCATATCTGAAACTGGGACTTGGCAGAAAACTGTTTCCCTATATTTGCAAGAAAAGTTAAACCTGTTAAGAAATGACGGCCCTTTCAGTGTTAAGAATTCTGACGAAATCATAGAGTTTGTCCGAGACGTGCCTGGTGGAAACATTAATGCATTTTCTGTTGACATAAAGGATTTGTATTACTCGTTGCCAAATGATAAGGTACTCTGCTGTGTTGAGGAGTGCATTGAAGATTTCGGGTGTGTTGCTTTTCAAAACACAGCGGGTGTATCAGTGGGTAGCTTCCTTGAACTTTTACCATTTTACTTGAAATCAACGTTCATTAACTGGAAAGGTAAACCATACCTTCAAAAGGACGGTATATGCATCGGTTCATGCCTGGCGCCGGTTTTAAGCAACATGTTTTTATTTAAACTTGACAAGACTGTTATCAGTCGCCTTGATGGTATGGACGTGTTACAAATCTTTAGATTTGTTGACGATTTCTTAATTCTTGTTAACAGTGACTCTGGCTCATTAGAGTCAAAGGCCATTAACATTTTGACCGTCATGAAGGAATGTTTTGACCCACTGGTTTTAACCACTGAATTGCCAGTAAATGACACTATCAGGTTTTTAGACCTCATCTTCACCTTCCACCCTTATCGAATTTGCTGGGCCTACCAGCCTCGCAGTAATAAACCTGTACTGCCGTATCATTCCGCACATTCAAAACTCGTAAAAAGAGCCATCGTCAGCATGTGTTTCCAGAACTCTCTGAAAAAGTCGTGTACCCACAATATAACTGAAAGTTTTAAAGAGCAATCCACAAGGTTGACTAATGCTGGGTACCCTGCCGGTGTCCAGGTATCTGTCGCCGAGAAACTTCTGAGAAAATTCAATAGTAATCAGTGTCAACAGCCTCGGTTGTCCGATGGAAGAAAACGCTTTGTTGTTATGCCGTATATGCACAGAATTTCACATAATCTAAAGAGAATTGGACGTAGGGCAGACACAGCTGTCGTATTTTCAGCTCCAAAAAAACTCGCTTCCTTGTGCAAGATTGGCAAATCAAACAGTAACGGAGCACGAGCTTGCACGACTCGTGATCTGAAGCCTTACGTCAGTTGCATTGAAGGTGTTGTGTACAAGATACCTTTATCATGCGGTGGCCACTACATCGGACAGACAGGACGGTGCTTAAATCAGCGATTAATGGATACGCACGTAACGTCAAGAATGGGAAGGGTAGTACTCTTGTTGATCATATTCCTTCTTGTGAATCGGAAACTTGCAAACCGTACTTGGAACAAACAGTTGTGCTAGCAAGAAATTTTGACATGACCACGCGAATGATAATTCAAGCTGAGAAGATAAATGCTTGCGGAGAGACTTGTGTTAGCACTCCGTCTATTAGTTTATGCGATAAAGAACTCTCTTTTTTCCTGCGGTGATACTGTCAGCACAAGTGATTTCCTATCTTTGGCGTATAAATGTGCTGCATGTTTGAAATAAAGATTGTTGGAAGTTAGCGCTCGTGTTGTTCGTTCTTCTCGTGTGTCCTGTCTGCTTTGCGCTACAGTCTCGCTATGTTCACGCACCAACAAGCCCAAAAAGCCACCCTTTTGAGACACAATTAGTTGCTCAAAACGTCCGTTGCAAACACCATACAGCTCATTAGAAGGGTGACAGGACGCGCACATGGGCTCCGAGAGGCGGACACACTTCGATTAGTTTACGCCTACTCTCAGCCGAATTCTTTACGCTCAAACAACCATGCAGTGAGGTCCAGCAAATAGACTTCTTAATTCGGCAAGCAACAAAGGCAGCATTTAAATTACCGAAAACTACCAGTATCGAGAGGCTACTCGAACTCGGAGTTCATAACACAATACATGAACTTCGAGAGGCCCACTTACAAGAGCAATATCTCAGATTGGCCGCTACAACTACTGGACGACTCATACTCAGTAAGCTAGGCATCACTATTTCCGCAAACAATGTATCCCTAAGAACACTCAAAACCCACATTTATACTTCAGTCTATGCCAAACCATTACCACGGAACATGCACCCCCATCATGGCCGAGGTTGCAGGAAGGCGCGCGCGGCAGCGCACCACATATGGCACGGGAATGAGCCCGATGCACTTTGCGTGGATGCCCCCAGCGATGAGAACGGAGCCACTGTGGTTGTCCAACACCCCCATATTTTCCCCCTAACTTTCGAGCTCACATCAGGTAACATCCTTGAGGAACCCGTGGAGACCGCTATAGCTATTGCCCTGGCATACACTGATGCCAGTTATGTACTTAGCAATTCTAAAACTGCCATTGTAAATTATGCCAGGGGCCGGGTTCATCCTCCGGCGCACCGCACATGCCCACCTCCCTAAGACGAGCTGAGATCATCTGGGTGCCTGCGCACTCGGGAAATCCCGGCAACGAGGCAGTCGACTCCTTAGGCCAAGGATCTAGAAACCGGGCACAGGAGGACCTCGTGGAGGATTTCTCAAAGGAGCGCTTGCACTCCTTTGCTGAGTTCACTGCAAACTCCCGCGCTGAGCGCCTCATCTATACGTCACCCCACCCATCCCTCACTACCAGAGAACAGTCAATCTTCCGTCGCCTGCAAACACGAGAGCTGCCTACACCAGCTCTACTGGCAAACGTTAAGCCGATAACCCCAATATGCACATTGTGCTCCCTACTCAAGGCCACCCTTACCCATATTCTTTTATCCTGCCCGGCGTCTCCTTACCCCGTCAAGCCGGTGCCTCTCCGAACCTGGCAGGATTGGGAGACCTCACGGCGAACAGCGGATCCGGCCAGGCCGAAGATCGTCGTCAGTCGGGCCGCATACGTCATGGACCAACATTACATGAACGTTTAGATCGCAAGTGGGGTTGTGCGGAGGACCAGGAGGCCTATGGGCCTCAAATTCTTCCTGAAATAAAGTTTTTTCCTCCTCCCTGTCTAAATAAGAGCATCTAGCACTTTGTGGCCTATTCTGCCGTTGGTGAAGTTACGGCAGGCCTCTCTACAATCTATGAGGGTAATCCCGACGTATTCTGATATCCTGAAATATGATAAACGGGCGAATATAAAATACCTTCCTCTCCGCACTGTTTTCAATCAACAGGAAGCAGTCTACTAGTGGAAACTGCAAACTGGGAGCTTCCCTAATTTCACCATCTTAAGTAAAATCTTCCCGAATCAATACAGGGACGTTTGTCCATGGTCGAGGTGCTATACCCACCCTATGTCATATCACTTTGCAATGCGATAGAAACATAGCTTTCCATAAACTAGAAAATCCTAGTGCGGAACAGTGAGAGAGTATGCTCTCCAGCAGCAACCCAATCCTCCAGAGAGGACTGGTCATCCATGCCCAGCGAGCAGCTCAACTCAGTGGTGCCCAGGAATAGGGGCGTTAACCCTGTGAGACGGAGCCACGCCATGGCGGCAAAGAGGGAGGAACTATGTCGGCAATATCTCTAAAGTAGAGCAATAAAGTTGATCTTACCTACCCTATCCTTGCGTCACTCCTGCTAGTTAAAATCGAACCACACGCATCACAGCCATGAAAACTAAAATATCATTCCCACTATTACATTCTCCCTGTAAAATTAATAGCTGACATTTTTTTCTGTCTTCCATTTGCACCGTGGTGAGTTTCTGACCCATGAATTTTCAAAGTTCATAGAGGGCGTCAAAATAATTATGCCTGCTGATTAGTTATTACTCGTAATGGAGACAATTTTAATATATTATCAGCTGTAGTTGTAGCAGATGGTAGCTCGCACCGATGATCTTTATTATATACCAACTCTAATGAAGAACATTGTTTAGGCATCACGCTCAACATTGATGCCTATAAGAAACGGACGTTTGACAAATTTACCTCAAGGTAACTGAAATTAATTTTTATATTTTACATTTATAGGAAGGGAAAAGCGCGGTAACTGTCTCACTTGTTTTCTGTGGACAACTTATCCGTGTCGTGCCGTAAGGGAAGGGAGGAAGGTGGGAGTAAAAGTGGAAGGAGAGAAAGAGGAGCCGTAGTGGAGGGCTACGGAGTAATTTCGACCACCTGGGGATCTTTAACGAGCGCTGACATCGCACAGCACACGGATCCTCTTCGTTTCGCCTCCATCGAAACGCCGCCGCCGAGGTCGGGTTCGAACTCGGGTGCTCCGGCACAGTAGTCGGGCGTCTTACCACTGCACCACCCCGGCTGGAGGTCCAAAGATTTGAAAGACGCTGTACTGAAAGACTCAGGAAATTTCTGCCACATGGGGTTATATCGAACAATAGGCGCGTGCCTTAATATCTTTCGATCTCGATCGCGGCGGCTGCGTTTCGATGGAGGCGAAACGCAGAGGCGTCCGTGTGCTGTGCGATGTCAGCGCTGTTGTTCTTGTGGCTGTAGGAAGACTGAAAAGAAAATGCACGGGCCTGCTGCTGGCTCAGTAGCTAAGGCACCTCCGCTGCCTTGTGAGAACAGAAGGGAAAATAGAGAACAAAAAAAAGAAAACAGCAAGAAAAACGCGCCCCGCGACAGCCGTCATCAACCACCGAAGCGGTGGCAGGTGCAATGACGACCTATAACAGATAAACTAAACATTTGGTGGCAGGCTAGCCCCCGCCGCAAGCAATGGTGACATACCTATTCCAGCCCCATCAGGGCCAGGATCAGCCACTCCTACTCCCTCCTGTCAGCTCGCGTTAAAGATCCCCAGGTGGTCGAAAGTATTCCAAAACCCTCCACTACGGCTCCTCTTTCTCTCTTTTCTACTTTTTGTCCCGTCTTTCTTTCTTCCGTTACGGTGCGGTTCAAGTGTCCACCGAAACAAGTGTGACAAAAGCTGCATCTTTCCCTTCTTGTGAACCAATTATCATTATTATTATTTTTCTTTCCTTTCTTTTGCGCCACAAATAATTCTCAAAATGACCTGTAGTGAAGCCATGACGTCGTCATAATGGGCGATTGAAGGATTGATTATTATAGGGAAAGGCGTGGTAAATGTTTCAGTTGTTTTCTGTGGACACCTCAACCGCGCCATACGGGAAGGGAGGAAGGTGGGTGGAAAGTGGAAAGAGAAAAGTAGCCGTAGTGGAGGGCTACGGAGTAATTTCGACCACCTGGGGATCTTTACCGTGCGCTGACATCGCACAGCACACGGACGCCTCCGTTTCGCCTCCATAGAAACGCAGCCGCCGAGGTCGAGTTCGAACTCGGGTACTCCGGCGAATGAAGGAAGGCTACCAACCCGCGCTGTTTTCATTGTGTGTGTAAATATACCTACCGTCCCCATTATTTAAAAAAATAATTCTAAATTTGCCTTACGCGAATTCTTGAGCAAGAGTATGAGCGGAGCTGCACGCAGGCGCTGTGCACGTGATCTTTGCGTAGCATCTACGCGCTGAAGTGTCACTCGCAAACAGCAGACTTGTGATTGATTGATTGATTGAAAACATCATTATTTATTCAGTATTCTCAGAACATGTGGGTGGGCCGCCTATGCCGGTAATCCATTGGCTGCTGCTGCTGCGCTGGCCCTCCCCACCAGCCAGTGCTGACGGTCAGGATCATCGCTGAGCAGAATAGCCTCCTACTGCTCCTCCGAGGGGTTGGGAATGGGGTCAACTAAGGGATTAAATTGGCATGCCCACACCATATGGTAGAGGTTAGCTACCTCTCCACAGTGTGGGCACTGCGGAGAGTATAGTGTAGGGTACCACAGGTGTAATTTAGCTGGTGTTGGGTATGTGTTGGTTTGTAGTCTCCTAAGGATGTTCTCTTATTGAGGGATTTGTGTGGTGTTGGATACTCCTTTCTGGCTGTTCTGTATGGCGCGAGATTGTCAGCATACACTGCTAATCCTATCAGGTCACGGCACCCTTCATGGTCATCAGGGGGAGACGCCCAGTATAGAAGAGCTCGGGCATGCCTGTGAGCGGCTTCGTTTCCTCCTGGTAGTTCCAGGTGACCGGGAAACCAGATGATTGATGCTTGGTTGGGTGGGTGCTTAGTTAGCAATGACAACCCTGACTTATGAATTAATTCGTAATTGAAGTTGAGACAGGCGTTCTGGGAATCAGTGAGCACCACGGCGTTAGGGTTAGATGCTACAGCTAATGCAATAGCTGCCTCCTCTGCGTGAGTGGGGTTAGATGTTTTCATCGAGGCGCAGTTCACCATCGACCCCGCCGGCGTTGAGACTACAATAGTCATGACTCCATTCTGTGGTCCTGCTGCGTCCACGTAAAGGGTGTTAGTCTGCTTGTCCCATTTCTTCTGCAGGGCTTCCCCTCTTGCTATCCTCCTCTCGATGTTATATGCGGGATGCATATTCCGCGGAATGGGGTACACGTTGATGCCTCTTCTCACATCGCGTGGGACCTCTTCCCTTTGGTCAATTGTATAGGGCTGATTAACGTGGATCTTCTCGAGCAGCTCTCTGCCGGGTGTTGTAAGTGCGAGCCTATTGAGTTATGAGAGCCATTGTGCTTCCCACATCTCTTCGAGGGTATTATGTACTCCTAGAGCCATGAGCTTGGCCGTTGGCTTGGAGTTCGGTAGCCCCAGGGCCGTCTTGTAGGCTTTCCTTATGAGTGTCTCCAACTTTTCAATTTCCGACCTGGAGAGGTTAAGGAATGCCGTCCCGTACATTATCCGCGAGATCACGAAAGCTTGCACTAAGCGGATGGTGTCCCTTTCCTTCATGCCATGGTGTTTATTTCGGATACGATGTATCATCCGGAGGATTTGCTCGGTGTATGTTGTAAGCTTCTTCATTGTGGTGGTGTTCTGTCGCCCCTGCGGGATATACTGCCCTAGGATCTTTATCTCCGTGGGTTTCTGTACTGGGTGGCTCTCTATATACACCGAGATGTTCTGTGCTAGGGGTGTCCTCGGGTTCTTCAGAATTAGCAACTCGGACTTTTCCGGCGCACACTGGAGGCCTCTCTCCCTGGCGTACCGGGCCACCGTGTCCGCTGCTGCTTGAAGACGCTCCTCGATCTCGGCGTCACTCCCCGAGTTGCACCAGACAGTGATATCACCCGCATACAATGTGTGTTTGATGCCGGGAATTTCGGAAAGAAGGCCTGGTAGATCTTTCATAGCTAAGTTGAACAAGTGGGGTGACAGTACCGCCCCTTGCGGAGTTCCCCTTGAGCCTAGAGTGATGAGATCTGATTTTATTCCACCGAAGTTTAGAGTGGCTTGCCTGGCTGATAAGAAGTTTTTGATATAGTTGTAGGTTCTTGCGCCACGGTTGGTATCGGCGAGGCTTTGCAGGATATTTTTATGTAGAACGTTATCGAACGCTCCTTTCAAATCAAGTGCAGGATGGCCCTTGTCTGTGACTTGGGAGGTGTCTCAAGGAGGTCTTTGTACAAGTACAACAGGGCGTCCTGTGTTGATAGGTGTGGGCGAAAACCGAATGAACAAGAACGCTAGTGCCGCGTCATCAAACGCGGCATCAACAACGAAACTTGAAGATGAAGAAGATAGGAGCAGGCCAAGGCAGAAGAAGCAGCCTGCACAGCGACACAGAGGAGCGTCGTCATCAGTCTCCCGCTCTCGTTCCGCCTCCCGCGGCCGTTCCAGCTCAAGACGCCGGGCAACAGGCTCCACCCAGAACGCCAGTCACGTGGAGGCGGGTAAAGAACAAGGGAAGGAGAACCTCATCAAGACCAACGGGGTGCCGAAGAAGACGTCCTCGGGTCAGCTTTCAGATTCGAAGGTGAGCTTTGCAGAGTGGCCTCCCCTCCCCTCGTCCTCCCCTCAGAATAACACGGAGTTGGCAGCACTCAAAAAAGAGATAGAAAGTCTGAAAAAACAAGTCAGTGCTTTAACAATCCAAAACCAAGAGCTCAAGCGAGCTACTACTAACGCAATAACCCCGGTAACTCAGCCGACTCCTCAAAACCAAAAACAGCAGGTAGTACCTAGCTCCCAGCCCGCCTTAGGCGAGGTCTATCAACAAATTATCCAAGAACTGAGGTCCTTCAAGGAGGAGTTTCAACCTTTTCCAATATACGTTAACGCCCAATTCCAAGAAATTCGACAGCAGATTGCAAACAACCGACGATACACGGAGACGGCAATTTCTGCACTTCGGAAGGAACATGCGTATAAAAGACAGAAGTCGAAATTCGCTCGTACAATGCAAGTGGACGAGCCATCCGATACGGATTCAACATGCCAGCCAAACCTAGAGTAAAGATCTGGCTGTGGAACTGCCGGGGATACAGGAGAAAGCAGGCTGCTCTAAATCTACTTATATCTCAGGAGTCTGACCCACCGGCAGCTATCCTAATTCAAGAACCCCACCTAATACCTATTAAACTCCATGACTATGTCACTTACCAGCACGACCAGTTAACTGCCACGTTAGTGCACAAATTATACACTGCCATATTGCACGACCCTTTCGAGCCGGATATTGCGTACTGCTATATAACTATTCTTCCTCTCCAAAGAGAAGCGGCAAGCACGCACGTATTGAATGTATACAGCCCTCCTAAAGACAGGCACGCAAAATTGGGCTCCCTCATAAAGAAATTTCTGACCTTAGTGGGCCATTCCGCCTGCGTGATTGGGGGCGACTTCAACGCACCACACCCTTCATGGGGCTACCCGGCAGCGACACCAAAAGGCAGAAAACTGGAAGTAGTGACGCTAGAAGGGTTATCGACCCTCACCGATCCCACTTACCCTACGAGGCTGGGAAACAGTGTCAGTAGATATACGTGTCCTGACTTGACGTTCACCAAGAACATACAAAGCGCCATTTGGAAGAATACCGAACAGCACCTGGGAGGCGATCACTTCATACTCTCTCTGGAGATAAGCACAAATGAGTGCAAGCACAAAATAGGTATCGCAAGAGTTACGAATAGGACAGGTGGAGAAAGGCCCAGACATCTCATGCAAACCCTATTACCGACCTAGAGGAATGGGTTAAAGATGAGGTGCACACTTTGAAAGCTTTACAAAAGAGGTCTGCACGACAGAGGTCTGCCCAGCGGTCGATCCGCACCTTCTACATTTATGGGAAGCGAGGCACTCATTGACAAAGAGATGGCACAGACAGCGGTTTAACCGCAAACTCAAGCAAAAAATAGAGGAGATAAACAAAAGGCAGAATCCTATGCCATATCCTTAGCCAGACAGAACTGGAATTAGCAGACTTGTCAGGAGGGAGATTAACAACGAAGACCATTGATGGTGGTAGATGATGAATTAGGATTATAAAAATCAAAACAGGTAATGTTTAAGACTAAACCCTAGTAGCTATGGTTAATAATGGAAAAATGACTTCCAATGATCAATATATGAAACTAAGAGTTCTAAGAACCGCAAGATATTGGAAAGGAGTAAAAATGTTTAGCGATGACTGGTAATAACTATAATGAGTAGGTATGGCTGACCATGACTACGCAACGACTAATATACCAAACAAGGACATGAACGACCGCAACTGAGGGAATACGAGGGAAATGTTCTTAAGAAACACCTAGGAGTCCAAAATTTTTATTAATGTTTCTTGTGGGCTAGGGGAGGGGGGTTCGGTGGAGTCTTTGGTCCTTGACTCAGCATTGCAACCGAACACCTTTTTGGCGCGAAGTTGGAGCTCTATAATGTCGCCTCCCAATCTGCCCACGTTGGGTTCTTGCACAGGGTGCATCTTTGTTTGTGTTTTGTTCCCAAAAGATTCGTATTTGCAATAAACGGCGCCCCGTCGGGGTGGTACGGTGGCAAGACGCCCGACTGCTGTCCGGAATTCCCGGGCTCGAACCCGACCTCGGCGGCTGCGTTTCGATGGAGGCGAAACGACGAGGCGTCCGTGTTCTGTGCGATGTCAGCGCACGCTAAAGATCCCCAGGTGGTCGAAATTACTCCTTAGCCCTCAACTACTGCTCCTCTTTCTCTGTTTTCACTTTAACATCCACCTTCCTCCCTTCCATCAGGGCTTGGTTTAGGTGTCCACAGAAACAAGTGTGACAGATACTGCGCCTTTCCCTTCCTGGTAACCAATTATATTATATATGGTGTTTTATGGTGCGAAGTAGGAGCACCTTTGAAACTAAAAACTACGATAAAGTATTTGGCCACCTTTCAGTAGTATTGCTAGTTCTTCATACAAGACAATATCGCGATTTATTTTATCGCACCAGGGTTCAAATTCCCATAATTTTCACTTCTTTACGGATGCATTTGACAAACTTTACAATGACGGTGACGCAGATGGCAAGTAATTAATATTCTTTAATTTAAGCATGCTCGCCACAAGTCTGAAAAACATAGGCTCATGTTCAACTCAGCTGAACGGTGTTACAGGGTGAGAAAGCTGGGTTAAGCACGCACGCACGCACGCGCGCTCACACACACACGCATATATTATATATATATATATACATATATATATATATATATATATATATATATATATATATATATATATATATATATATATATATATATATATATATATACATATTGTAGTGGTAATCTTCATCGATATAACCACTGACATGCGTCGCGCGCTGCCGCTCTCAAGGACGAAGAAGTCGTTCGCTGGCTTGCTCTTTCGCCACGCCTGACGCTCCGCTGCGAGTCCCTCCTGAGCACCTGGATCTATCTGGGTTTACCGAATAAGCACACCCCTACAATATATGTATATATATATATATATATATATATATATATATATATATAGGGATGAGGATGGCGCTGGTGCACGCTCACATGTTTAAACCGGTTAGTGAACGTATGCCCAAGCAAGCGGAAAAGGGGGACAGCCGTCGATGTAGCCGTTAACGCGACATTCGGAGGTCGTGGGTTTGACTCCCACCATCGGCCCGTTGTTTTTTCTTCCGCTTTGCATTTAATGCTCTTTATTCCAATAATCACCATAAGAAATATTCCTGTAAATGTCAACAGTATAATCATTAAAAAAATTACACACACACAACGTTTGCCTTGCACTCATTTGCAGACTGTTCGCTCCTTTAAATGCTTTAACAACGAGCCCCTCATTTCCCTTTATATATATATATTTATTTTCCTTGACGAATGCCGGGCCCTGGCCGAAACGTCGGAAATAAACCATTGTTTTCGTTTGTGCGCCCTTACCTCATCTTAAACATAATTCTGGATCCTGGAAGACTTTTATGAAACATATATATACATACATATATATAAGTAAAGCTTTGGTTCATCTCTTGTGATTCAAGGCGTTGTCAATTGTTGTTGGTAAAAACTGATTAAAGCTCTGTATTTTCTGCAGTTCAGAGTGAGTTCACTTCACTTACGATTGGTGAAGTACTGAAGAGAAGTTTATTGCAACTCCAAAGGTCAGGATACACGCTCATATACACACAATATACAATACACACTGTCCAACACTATATCAAACAATGATATACAAACTGCAGGTCTGTCTTACACAACGACAACTGCACTAATGCCAAGCTAGAAAGCACAAAAAAGGGAGGAGGGACGTTCAGAGGAAACACCACGCAACACTTTACAACGCTCAATGCAGCAGTAGTTCGCTGCAGCTTGAGCGTCGGGAACGTCCATTTAGTGCATAAGCGGGAACATATTGAATACCAGGTCCAGAACGCATATCTGCACGGTGCTCCGGCTTAGCGTGTCGTAGATAAATTCAATTAGGCCACCGTCATGATCCATTTGCGCATCTGCATATCACAACCGATGTTTACATTTGCTACGGTCTTCACGCGAGTAATCGAGGCTGATTGAAATGCTATTGATATTTTAGTTGACAAGCGTTTCTAAGAAGCTCTGTCTACCCACTCAAGTTAATAAACGGAATATCAACGGCCTGCAGTTATGATCTGTCTTATTTCCTATGCGATGAATTGCTTCAGGCTAGAATTCTCTACTTCCTGTTTTTTTGAAGATTAAAATGAAACCTATTATGGCAGACAGAAAGTTCGTGCTTTCAAGATACAGGGGACGCGCGCAATGGCATCCATCACCAACTTCAGCCAATACAAAACCGCCATCGAAGGTATTTTGTATTCATATTAACTTTCACAGCTCACCACTCATGTAATGTCCCCGGACCTTTGAGGAATAAATAGATGAATAAATTTGTAAATTAATAGAAAGTATTCTTATGCAAAGTGCATTTACGAAGCTGAAGAGAAGAGGAGCCCATTTTTATTTTGAGTTCAGGGGGAACAAAATGTAGCTTTGTTTTTACTTTTTAAAGAGAGAAATTGATGGCACGGTGTTTCATTCGTTAAGACTTTCTGCAACTCAATAAAAATTGCCTAGCTCGAACCGATGGCGGAGGCCGCGTTTGGGTGGAGGCGAAACTCAAATGCAACCGTGGGCTGTGCAATGCTTGGTAAAAATCCTCAACTGCTCGAAAATACTTCGCAGTCTTCCACTAAGCTATCTTTTTCTCTCTTTCTTCTATAAACTTAACATCGTTCCTTCCCTTACTACGCTGTTCATGCGCCCACCGAGAAGTGTGACAGATACTGCGCATTTGCTTTCCTAAATCCCATTTAATTTACATTTATTTCAAGAATGCTCCCAGAGCACCTGCTTTCGCACTCAGGTTTATACAGGCTCCCACGGATGCATATATTTGCTTCTCTTCTGCGTTGAAACCGAGCAAGAAGCACTTTCTGAGTTATATATTTCACAGGCAGGCAGTGCACATTTGTCACTAAATTGCCGTTTTTTACACGACCCTCTAGGTTTGCCTGCATACTGTAGGAAAAGTTAGACGGTATGCTGCACTCACCAACTTTTCTTTTAAAGAAATAAGGCAGCTCGTTATTACATTGATGAGGAAATGGAGCAATTTCAGTTATCATGGTTGTGCTTGTAGGTTTTGAAATACTCAGGCAAACATGTCGGGACAGATTTAGCGCCAGATATGTTTCTCTTTTTCCTTCGCCAATATGCATTGCAAACAGGCAAATAGCGGAGGTACACCTACTGCGCTCTGAGAGGGAAGTTTTTTAGCGAACCACGTATAGCAGTGACGCTCCTAACTTCGAACTACTCCTTACAATATTTTGCTGTTACCGATCGACTGCTCAAATGCGCAGCTCCCAATTCAAATGTGTAGCTTAAGTAGGAAATAAAGAGCTACAAATGAGTAAAAGAAGAATACACGACCTATTGTTCAAAACGCATGCATGTCTTGAAGGCAGACTGAGGAAAGAACAGGCAAGTTGTCTAACGATTACACCGCTCGCGTACACCACCCGACCTCTACTACGTGGCAGGGACGCAGGACGTAAGTCTTGGCGGAGTGCGACTACAAGAATTGGATGGATATGTTTGGAACAAAACGCAGCAGCAAGGAATGTTTTGGTTCGTACAATGTGTGTCTGTTGAGAATCATGGCGTATATGCTATTAAGCATCTTGCATTCGTATTTCCGGCGTGATTGAAGTTCTGACATAAGTTGCTATAGTGATCAACTGCTGGTGTTAACTACAGGGGTTCTGCCGCCGCTATTCAGTTCTCTTCCCGGAGCTCTCTATTACCTCATGTGTGTTATTAATTTGCGCGGAACAGCTTGCAAAAAGTTAACGATGTTGATGAGGATGTTTGATTAAAGCTTTTTTTCTCTTTCCAAGAAAAATTTTGTGTGGAGCAAAGCGTTTCTATTAAGTGTGTGTTGTTAGCCTGCTGCGACACGTAAAAGGCAGATAAAATGAACCCTTGTGCCACGAGGCCTATGTAACTTGTGTCTTGCACTTAAATATTTGTATCTAGTGTCACAAGCAGAGTTCCCGGATATTTTGTGTGGATTAAATAAACACTCAATTCAATAAATCTTAACCGATTGTTTTCGCTTTCACGGCCACTAAACAATATATTCATTTATGTTAGCTGCATGCGCCTTTTTTATATTTATTGAACAGGTTTCTCTTATTTATAAACGAAAATTGGAAATGCTAATTAGGCCATTTCTAATAAATCTATAGTTAGTGATCGCCTAACAATGTTAGCGATATATGAAAAATGTCCATTACCAGTTTCAAACATATAACGTTCGATGCTGAACAATACCTTTTAGACCTGCACATGGCACTGTATGAAGGTTGACAATTGGTGAGAACTAGTCCGTATCAAACTTCCTCAGTACCAGTAATGTTCTGCCCTCCAATCAAGTTCAGTGCACTTAATCGTCTTCAATTGGCATTTAATCAGCAAGCTCGTAATTAGAAAACATGCTACAGGACTATTTCTGTTCTTACTACAGAATTTCAATGCGGTGCTTGATAGGAAACCAATTGTGAACACACACGTTTACGTAGTAACACCGACATTTTGTGTTTATTTACAACAGAAAAGTATTAGAGAGGTAAAGACAACTGAAAAGTACCAGACAAAACCCACAGAACTAAAGTAAAGTCTAACATTTACGATTGAAGTATAGAATAATTTGTCGTATGCTCCACAAAATTTTAAACCTTTTTTCGACAAGATTGTCATCTAGAAGGATGGGACTAAAAGTGAGACTAGAACACAATAGACTAATCTGCTCTGCATTTCACTATTGGACTCTGAAAACGAGGAATGTATCCTGCTTTTTTAGCATTGATATAAACTTAGGGCAAAGCGACTTGATAACAATATGGCTAAGTATTCAACTATCTGCTTTATTTACCATATATTGTAAGGAAACAATTTCTAATTTTTCTGGTGCATATTCTGTAACACAATCCGGTCTTATACTTAGTTCAAAAGTCTAAGCGGGAAATCGCTATCATGTCCAAAATTAGAACTGCCGGTGAAGAAAAATACATAATTTATCAGTAAAATGTTGAAGCGCCAAAAGCAGCTGTGGCACGGTGACTTCTCGAAAAAAGATTTAATTTTCTATTTCTTATCAATAAAAAAATATTTTATCCGAAGATATTTTTAAAATCAGTGGGGAAATTCCTAAAAAAAAAAAACTCTCCATCCTTTGGCTTTGCTGATCAAGGTAAAAATGCATAAATGTATTTATTTTGTATTATATAAACAAACATGTTCCTTGTTAAAATTTTTGGCATATTTTACTGCAATAAAATTGCTCTTGCCTCACTCATTCATTTTTAATATAATTGCTATTGCTGCAAGTTCAGCTTCAGAATGAGACGTTTTCAAATATTGTTGTACAAATGTTTGCTTTTTTATTGCATGTGAGTATATTACACTTTAAACCTTTAAACCTTTACCTTTAAACCCCTCCGCATGCGGCGGTGACGAATACCTGTCCCAGCAATTAAGCTCGAAGGTGTTCTGGCGCCGCGTTCTGTTTTTTTTTTTAATTTTATAGGAAGGGAAAGGCGCAGTAACTGTCTCACTTGTATTCTGTTGACGCCTCAACCGCGCAGTAAGGGAGGGGAGGAAGGTGGGAGTGAAAGTGGAAAGAGCGAAAGAGGAGCCGTAGTGGAGGGCTACGGAGTAACTTCGACCACCTGGGGATCTTTAACGTGCGCTGACATCGCACAGCACACGGACGCCTCTTCGTTTCGCCTCCACCGAAACGCAGCCGCCGCGGTCGTGTTCGAGACCTGGTACTCCGGCATAGTAGTCGAGCGTCTTACCAATGCAGCACCCCTGCGGCGCGCGTTCTGCTCGACATTTCTAAATGCGCATTTGAGCGGGAGAGCAGGTGCACTCGAGAGCACTTCGAAAGTGCTCTCAGACTAGCGGGCGCCCTCCACTGGCAGAGCAGGTGTAGACTAACTGGCTTCCAATGGTAGAGGAGGAGAGCTTTTCCTCCGCTGAGGGGAACCGAGTGCACTCTAGGCTGCTCTCTCGTTGAAAGCGAGTGTCAAGAAGTCACATGGCATAAATCGTCATATCCGCGCGATCTTCCTTTCTTTTTTCTGGTCAGCAATGCGCAAAATGCCGGCTGCAAAGCGTCGGCGCTCGGCGAGCTCTTCGAAAGCGATCGAATTTGGGTCAGGGGCCGAAAGCATAGCTCAGGTGCTGTATACATGTTTGAGAGTCCGCTGCTGGCTTCGAAAAGGCCAAAGGAGGCAGATCGCCGCGCTGCGACCACAAAGGCATACAGAACAATCGGTTCTTCACGTAGCGTTGGCCTCTCCCCGGGTTGCAGCTGCCGCCACTGCGGGCAGGCGGAGCACGCTGGGGAGAGATGTGCGGTCACGTGGTTGTGACGCGCTGCTCTCGCCACGCAGAAAGCGTTCCCGTGGAGAGGCTTTACCCGTGGGAGGAGAGTTATTCCCTTGCTCGGTGTGCTTCTTTACTGTTCTGTAATGCTCGGCGCCTCTGCTCTCGTCCCCCCAACCGAATGCGCCATAATAGATAAAGGCTGGAAAATATGCGAGTGAGATTCAATATAGGCAAACTGCTTAGCCGTCAGTGACGGCAGAATGGATTACGGAGCTTTCACTTTGCATTTATTGTTAAGCTAGCAGAAATTTTTCAAGGTTGGTCAGTATCCTCTGGTCATCGTATTCAGAGAGTGCACGTACAGAGAGGAAATTTCATTCAAGCTTTTAGGAAACATTTTGGCCGCGGTGGGGTTAACTGACACCCTAATAAGCCTACTCCGTAGTAGCTTGGAGAGTATTTACTTTTTTGGGATATCCTGTTGGTACCGTCATGAATGCTCTAGCGTTGTCGCTTACATGAGTGGCCTTGAAGAGAATTAGCGAACAGCCAGGAAGGTACAACTCATTATATTAGGTTTGAGCAAAACATTTCTGTTCATATCTGTTTGTCCAATTTTAATTTTCCTTGCAATATTTACAAATTTCTGCGAGAACCTTTTCCACGCAAATAGTTCCGTTTTCCGTCATGATGTATATTTTATAGAGGGCCTCGCCGGGGTGGCGCAGAGGTTACGGCGCTCGACTACTGCGCCCAAGATAGCGGGATCGAATCCCGGCCTCGGCGGCTACGTTTCGGTGCAGGCAAAATGGAGGGGCGTCCGTGTGCTGTGCGATGTCAGTGCACGTAAAGAACCGCAGGTGGAGCGGTCCACAGACACAAGTGTGACAGATACGGCGCCTTTTCCTTTCTGTGAAACATTATTATTATTATTATTATTATTATTATTATTATTATTATTATTATTATTATTATTATTATTATTATTATTATTATTATTATTATTATTATTATTGCCGGAGTCCTCCACTACGGCGTCTCTCATAGCCTGAGTTGCTTTGGGACGTTAAACCCACAAACCAACCAACCAACCAATTTCATAGAGGGTTTTAGTAATACGATCTGGATAAGTGCAATAAGTGCAATTCTGATTGCCACAGGGTTGAATATTTGCCAGCAATGGTAATGTTTTTATAGTTATGATTTGCACAGAAACATCTGCGACCAATATTTAAAGTTTTACCTTTTACAATATAGGTATAGTTATTTTTACAGAAACATCTGTGTCTAATATCTGAAATTTTACCAGTGTTTCTATTTTATTACCGCAGCTGAGAGCACTATTGATCGCAGCAATTTGAAGGTAAATAGTAAAAGCGAAGCTGCCCATCGCTGTTTACTGTTGATGCAAGCATCCAAGGTTGCGAAATAACGACAGCATCTAGTGTCCGCGCGAACGTGGCCTTAATCAGATCTCTACGTTTGAACTTACGGAACCACCTGAGCTCGATGCATGTGTACAGTTCCGCGAATCTATGACTGCATTTTTGTCGTCACCGAGCTATACACGGCCTTATTTTTACCACTTTTATTTCATGCGACAACGACAATTTTACTGTGTTTCAAAAAAAAAAAAGTACGAACGAAGATATTTAGGTCTATAATAACTGCTATATAAACCCCGAAGTTAAATTGCGGAGTTACAGCCTGCAGTTCCCAAATTATTTTACACAACTCTTCTCCAGAATCACATTCTACATTAGAGGAATTTTCCAAGTTTGCAACGGCTTTAACCAACAATCAATGACTTTAAGGATTGAAGGAAAACACAGCTGAATGCTAGCTACCATGTCAAAGATTAACATTGCGAGAGAGATTTGGGAGAGGAATGTTTTCGAAATTTGAATATATGCTACCAACATTCTTTTTTATATTCTTATTGCCGTTACAACGTATTGAACCTGTTAGAATTCGCTTAAAGGCTCAGGCTGATATAAAAATACTAATGAAAACTTGCTGCTTTGACTTTATTTACACTTTAAACACTTCTTTGTTAGTTTTTTTTTTTTTTAAGCGGGAATTTCTTTAATTGGTGCTATTATTCCTCATTTAAACCGTTTTTCGCTTTCATTCTTCCTGAAACCTACGTGTTGTTTTATCTAATTTGTATTTAAGTTTTATTTGAAGTACTAAAATGTGATCAGACACTTAAAGAAAGAGCAGAAAAAAAGAAAATTGCGCATCTGTGTTTACTGTTAAGGCCTGTTATCATTTCTGATAACATTCTCTTTAGAAGGACACAAATTATTGAAAATCTATAGGCAAAATTCTGTATTGCTGTCTCATAGGACGGTTTACATGTTACTATAAAAAAACTAAAATTTTGAGTGCCCCGCACGAAGCATCGGCTATGATGAACGGCGTAATGATGACCTTTTGATAATTTTGACAACCTTGGTTTTCTTAAACCATTGGTCGGAATCTAGCAGCTGCCCTTGATTATTCTCCTCCGCCAAAGGAGCGTCCGCTCCGAGCATGACGAAACCGGGGTCCACCGACTGCCCATTTCAGCGTCCTAACCACTCACTCGGGGCGGAATCTGTAAAGAATAATGAATTAAGCTACTAAGATACGTTTTATTGTGCCTACTGATGTAATATGACTGGCGTACCTGGTCTTGCGCTATGAGAGTAGGCATAGTCTCATTCGACAGATGAGGGCCAGATATACTAGTGCATCTAAAGACGCTGGCTTACCTAGTATGCAAGCTAAACGTGTTTTTAAAAAGATTAAACAATTTCGTCTATGTCTCCTCTGCCACTGTTGTAAACAAATATTCTCGTTGTCGCGCTAAAGAACCCGGCACTCCAGCGGCCTATTTGTATAAATACAAAATATAACGTCCCAAACTGTAAATGTTTCCATGTGCCAACGCTTATTCAGTCAATACGTATAAATTTCTATTAGCCCCGCCGGGCTGGCGCAGTGGTTAGGGCGCTCGACTACTGTACCCAAGGACGCGGGATCGAATCCCGGCCTCGGCGGCCGCTTTTCGATGGAGGCGAAAAGCTATGCGCAAGTGTGCTGTGTGATGTCAGTACACATTATAGAACCCCAGGTGGTTGAAATTTCCGGAGTCCTCCACTATACGGCGTCTCTCATAGCCTGAGTCGCTTTGGGACGTTAAACCCCACAAACTAAGAAACCAATAACTTTTAATAAAGAAAGTGGTACTTCATAGCACATTTTAATTGCTGTTTTGTGCAATTACGGCACAACCTTTATGGATAGCAGGCCTTGAAAAAAGGGGAAAAGCATGGGGTGAACGGATACAAAGAAAAAAATACCTGCTAAAGAAAGAGCAAGGCGACTGATAAAGAACATTAATTTTTTCTCAAGCCGAATAATTAGAGCGAAAGTAATTGTAAAATAATAATAGCTATAGAGTATTAATGAGGAAAGAAACCAATTTGTAGGTATTAACAAGGACGTCCAGCCTTTTTTTTATTACATGCTTTTGAATGTAGAATGGGAGAATGTATGAGTAGTTAAGTGGGTTTTGTTCACTGGAGAGCATCATGAATCATTTTATTGGTATTGTAAATCATGATTATGAATTCTTCGTTTTATCCTTAGCCAACAAGGTGCACGTGGATACCAATCATTGTGAACAATGTGTAAACGTACTGCCCGAAAATGTTGTCCTAACAATGTGGTCTCCTCTTCCTGCATGCTACAGTGGTACAAAGTCTCAATAGCAATACTGAATAATATTCAGTTAAGACTCAAAAAGCGCGAAACGGACATCTGTACCCAGTGCACAGAACGAAGCGTTAAGTAAAAGTGTATCAGTGCTTCTAATAACAAGACAACATAGAACACACATGATGTCAGAGGTGAACCTTTTCATGCATAGCCACTCCTTTATTTGGGAGCGTCGTTTAGGATTTGTATATAGTGAATACAATCAATTAAAAATATAAATATCTATCAATACGACTACAATAATTTTGTATTCATGCTGCGCGTGGCCAGGCTGAAGTCTCAATGGCGTTGCATAGAAATATAAAAACAGAGAATAGAATTGAAAAGGAAAAACCGGGAACTGCTAGGAGCTCTCCACAATATTTGACAAGCAGTCTCTAATAAAAAGAACCATAAGGTAGTGAACTAAATTTGACAGAATGGATTCATTCGCCTTCATTGAGACAGTCATCACAAAGTGGAATCGGACACGCATTCGATTTATTCGGTTTCACTCATATGCTTTGATGTGGACTATTTCATTATTTTCCTCATTTGCAGTTTCGACCATCACTATTTGTCTGTCGGTGTATACAAGTCGCCTTACGAAATCCAGGCGTCAGAGCATGATGTGAGGGATGGAGGAAATAGATAGGGGTAAAGTCGCAGCATGTGTAAGATGATTACACAAAGCTTATTGACAGTTGTGAGGTTCTTTTCTTTAAATCTTCTGGCCACCTTCTTCTGTGGCTTATTCCGAAACAGCAATCTAAATAGACGACCAGACTGACAAAGCTAACAACGAATACTTTTATGTACAGACATGGACGGGCCGAGAGTAGAACGAGCAAGTGGGACGATGGCAAAACACAAATTGTCAAAAAGTCACCAAGCTGTTGGATGGAGAAGCCGGTGCAGACGCTCCGGGTAGTCAGAGTTTTGAAGGGTCGGTGCAGTAGGGCCTCGGTAAGCCCAGCGGAAGGCTAGGTCACCGGACGGGGCCCAGTTAGAGGCAAGAGGCCTCGGGTTGCCTTTCCACGGCTTATGCGTCAGGCCTCCCCGACGTGCCTGGGCTCAGCACGGCGCCGAACGCTCGTGCCAGTGAAGAACTGGCGCTGTGGCACTCCCGGGCCCGACCACCGTTCAGAGTTTCGTGGACGACAGGAGAACAGGACAGGATACGGCCGGCAGGCCCCAGGTCTGGATCCCCGGGTCAGGCTTGGTAGAAGACGCACCGCTCCGAGCTCCTTGGACAGCCGATCGGCTCCGCTGCTCGCCTGTTCTCCCCTGCTCGTGCCTCGCGCTCTTCGAGCCAACCTCCACGTTTTTCTCTTCTTCTTTCTCCTTTTTTCGTTTCTTTCTTCGTCTTTGATCAAATTAACACATGTTCTTCAGAACAGTATAATAGCTGAAAGATCGTCATTAGACAAGAGTATACAGCGGTATTATTATACAATGACGCTTTGGCAATTTCAGTAATGGCTCCATCCTTTTTTAAAGAAAGCTTTATTCCTTTTGGTCATTTGTGACCAAGTACATCATTTCTGTGATAGTCATAACCAGCAGATGGGATCGGTTCAGTGCCTTCCTTCAACGGGAAATCCGCGTGGCTTCCACATTCCCACCAAAAGAGCTTTTGGCTGCCGTTGAAGAGAATGCGAACTATTAACTATCCGCTAAAGGAAACCCGTCTGGCGCTTATCTTTTTCACGATTTAATTATCATCTTTTATATAATCTCATATGACATTTACTTACAAATAAAGAGTTCACCTAAAACATACTTTCACAACTCCTAAATTGCGTTGTCATGCTTCACCTTCATCCACATTTCATCCAAGGTTTTGTTTTAAGCCCTTGTACTCCCTGCAGAGTATAAAACCTATATAAAAAGCAAAACCACATCTCTGTCAGAAACATCGTTTGTGGGGTGCTCACTGCTTTCAATACCTGTTAACTTCGTTTTATAGTATATTCCGTTTCTTATTGATGTCTCTGAGATGCGCATACCTCTCTTCCTTTTTCCTGTCGCCCACAAATATATTCCATATAGCATCTGTCTATATTCCACCTGGAACGCACATAGGCAGTCATATGTCTGAAAAAAATGAAACGCTTTGCACTTTCATAACAAGATTACCTACGTTACTCTGCACGTACTAATCTGCCAACCTCCTAGAGAATTGTTAGGCATTAAGAAAATAACGGGAATCATCGGATGCTTTGCCTGCTAATCTATAAATAGCCGAATAAAGGTGCTACAGAGCACACGATCCGGGAGGGGAATATTGTCGAGAACCGTGGGGACTGAAGTGACATTGATTACACAGCGTCGTGTATCTCCAGTATAAGATTACTCCGCAGGCTCAAATATTGATAACGTCAAAATTGAGCATAACAAGCTGAAATTTAAAGAATACAGAGTGACAAAACAGCCCAACAGTCCAGGTGTGCTTCCGTAAATATGAGATGGGGACAATGTATCGAACGCTCCCTTAACAATGCTCATGTCAAGAAGGAAACCCGCGCGGTGTAAATATAAGTGTAGTAAAACATCTAGTCTGTTAATACTGAGCGAGTATTAGATGCCTTACAGTTCATCGCGGAATCTCGCAGTCATTAAAGTGTAGTAAAACATCTAGTCTGCTAATACTGAACGAGTATTAGATGCCTTACAGTTCATCGCGGAATCTCGCAGTCATTAAAGTGTAGTAAAACATCTAGTCTGTTAATATTGAACGAGTATTAGATGCCTTACAGTTCATCGCGGAATCTCGCAGTCATTCGCAGTCGTAAGCTCCTGTTCATCGTCGGTGTATACGGGCAACATTGTGTCCAGTGGAGTGGTTACTCGACGGCCGAAGACATGCTCGAAGGGTGTGAGCCGCGTCGTCTCCTGAAGTTCCGTATTATATGTGAACGTGGCATATGGGAGGACTTGATCCCAGGTCTTATGCTCTATATCCACGTACATAGCATGTCGGCCAGAGTTCTGTTTAGCCGTTCCACCAAGCCATTAGTCAGCGGGTGGTGTGCCGTGGCCCGTCTATGGCTAGTGTGCGTAAGGTTCAGTACAGCCTTAGTCAGGCGGGCCGCAAAAGCTGCCCAGCGATCGGTAATTATAACAGCCGGAGCACAATGACGCAACACGATGTCGTGGACAAAAAAACTCTGCTACTTTGGTGGCAGTTTCATTTGTGAGCGACGCGGTCTCAGCATATCGGGTGAACTAGTCTGTTGCGACACCAATCCAACGCTTTCCATTAGTTGACTTCGGGAAAGGACCAAGAAGATCCATCCCCACTTGTTGGAAAGAAGTTTCGGTGGAGCGATCGGCTGAAGAAATTCAGCTGGTTTAACGGGTGGAGTCGTTCGGCGTTGACAGTCACGGCAGGTTTTAACGTAAGGTCATACTGAAGGTTATAATTTCGGCCAATAGGATTTCTCCCGAATTCTTGCAAGCGTACGATTAACTCCCAAGTGGCCGGCGGACGGTTCGTCGTGACAAGCGCTCAAGATGTCAGGCCATAGGTGCGTAGGTACTACGAGTAGAAATGCCTCTCTTGATCTTTCAAGATTGCGCTTGTAGAGAACTCCACTTCGTAAAACGTATGACCGCGAGCCACGACAAAAAACAAGCGGTGCTCTACCATCGCGTCCTTCCAGATAATCGATGAGCGGCGCCAGCTCCGGGTCTGTGCGTTGAAGGTCAGCCATATGGGATTGGGTAATGGCCCCAATAAAGGGAAACTTGTCGGCGTTTTCAACTGCAGTGGAGTCCAATGGCGCGCGTGACAAACAATCCGCATCTTGGTGTTTATGTCCCGACTTATACACAACAGTAACGTAATACTCTTGAAGACGAAGGCTCCAACGTGCTAAGCGTCCAGAAGGGTCTTTAAGGCTTGCCAGCCAGCACAAGGAATGATGGTCGCTGACAATACGGAAGGGTCGCCCATACAAATATGGTCGAAACTTGCTGATGGCCCAGATTACCGCAAGGCACTCCATCTCCGTTGTCGAATAGTTCGCCTCTGATCGTGAGAGTGTTCTGCTCGCGTAGGCGATAACCCGCTCTAATCCGCCTTGCCACTGAATGAGTACCGCGCTGAGGCCAACGTTGATTGCATCATTATGTACGTCGGTTGCGGCGTCTTCATCGAAATGGGCGAGTATTGGGGGTTCGTGTAGGCGGCTTCTAAGCTCCTGGAAGGCTTGTTCTTCATCGTCTCCCCACAGGAAGGGTATGTCGTTTCTCGTTAGTGCTGTCAGTGATTCAGCTGTCTTGGAAAAATCTTGGACGAAGCGTCGGTAGTATGAACAAAGACCTAGAAATCGTCGAAGTGCCTTTTTGTCGGTGGGGCGTGGAACATTTGACACTGCGGTTGTCTTTTCGGGATCAGGGAGAACGTCCTCTGCACAGACATAGCCGAGGAAGCGTAGTTCCTTGAAAGCAAAGTGGCATTTCTCAGGCTTGATCGTTATTTGCGCTCCTTTGAGTGCTTGAAGCACGATGCGCAACCGGTTCAAGTGTTGCTCGAAAGTAGGCGAGAAAATAACATCTAAGTACACCAAGCACGACTGCCACTTTAGACCTGATAAAACCGTGTCCATCATACGTTGGAACGTGGCCGGTGCAGAGCAAAGTCCGAAAGGAAGCACCTTAAACTCGAATAGGCCGTCGGGCGTCACAAATGCAGTCTTCTCTCGGTCTCTCTGATCCACCTCGATTTTCCAGTATCCGCTTTTGAGGTCTATTGAGGAGAAGTACCCGGCGTCGCGTAGTCGGTCGAGGGCATCATCAATCCTGGGCAGCGGATAGACGTCCTTTTTGGTCACGTTATTTAACTTTCGGTAATCAACACAGAATCTCAAGGTGCCATCTGTCTTTTTGAGAAGGACCACTGGCGACGCCCATGGGCTCGCCGAAGGCTGGATCACGTCATCTGCAAGCATTTCATCCACTTGCGTTTTAATGGCGTCACGATCCTTAGGAGAAACCCGGTACGGGCGCTGGCATACCGGTAACGTGGTCTCATTGGTGATGATGCGGTGCATGGCGACAGGAGTACGAACGACCTTGGAGCCTGTGGCGAAGCAGTCTGCGAAATCGCTCAAAAGAGCCGCGAGAAGATTCCTTTGATCAGGCCTCAAGTCCGGACGAATTTTAACGGTTTGCATGACAAGGTGCGGTCTCTTTAGGGTTCGCTCCGGCGCTGCATAAATGACGTAAGGCAGTAACATCGTGAAGGACGGCAACAGCCCTGTCCTTGGCGAGACGCCGCATCTCCTTAGCAAAATTTGTCAGGAGGGCAGTAGCACAATTGTTCCTGAGTTGTACGAGTCCTCGAGCAACGGCTAATTCCTTCTCGAGTAGTAGCGGAAGGTGCCCATCCGCGATGCTCTCGTAATCGTGGAACAAATCATGCTTTACAAGAACCAGCAAACTAGAACGCGCCGGAACTCTCATGTCATCGTCGACTATACGCAAAACGTTCAGACCCGGATCTTCGTTTTCAATGCGCGCCACGGCTCGTTTCGTCGAAAAGGAAACACGCGCTTCTTTCAGGTCAATGACAGCGCCGTTGGTCTGCAGGAAGTCTAGACCAAGGATCAAGTCTTTCGAACGCTCAGGAAGCACGATAAATTCTCCGACATACACAAAACCGCGGATGCCGATCCCCGCTGTGCACTTGTCCGCAGGTTCAATCAAGTGACTTCCCGCCGTGCGAATTTTCGGGCCGAAACGATGTGTCAAAACTTTCTTCAATTATCGGGCGAGGCCACGGCTCATTACTGTATAATCGGCACCTGTATCGAGTAACGCGGTGCCATCCACTTCATCAATCGTTGCACACAAATTGGAGGTAGTATGCCGGATGCTATCGCTACCTGACACAAGCGAAATGTCGTCGGGTCGGCCTGACGATGACGGAGGATCTTCGCATTTCCCGACATCAGGAACCCTGCCTCCGAAGTCCACTGGTATTTGTTTTCCCGGCCAGGTCTGGGAGAGCGGCGTCGGGAAGAGTTGGGACTTGTCGAACGGTAGCTCGTGGGGGACCTAGACCGACGCTTTTCGTAACCGGATGTGACGGGGTACTGTCGCGCTGCAAGGTCGCTTGCAATCTCAGTAGGCCGTTCGGCATTCCGAGGGTAGAGGTCTTCCAAGGCGAAACCCCGCATGTTGACGCGGCGGTGCGGGCACGCCCGGTAAAGGTGACTGGTTTCACCGCAATGATAGCACAGGGGCCGACGGTCCCGGGGCCGCCATACTTGACTTTTACGGGGTCGCTGGTAGATTGGCGGAGGGGAGTAGCGAGGCTCCATACGGCTCCATGCGAGGTCCTCCATGCGAGGACCCTGCGGCTCCATTGCTGGAGCTGCGGCGTTGGTACTATGGTCCGGCAGGGGAGTCTTACCTAGGACGGACGCGTCGGTGGCTCTCGCGCCGAAGGTCTGGTGGGGAACGCGCTGCTGGGGAACGTCAGCAACTTGCTCAGCTGCTATACGCACCTCGTCCCGGAAGACTTCAGCCAGTGAAGGAAAAGGTGTTGTGTTGCAAGGCATCCGGAGCGCTTGCAGTTCCTCCCGCACGACAGAACGGATGAGATTTCGTAATGCGTCCATGTCGCTGCCGACCTGCACAGGGGGTGCGTCGGACCCAATGATGCTCACGTCACGGTTATACTGACGGGCTTGGTGTTGCAGCGTTGTCTCCATTGTCGCTGCCTCGCTGAGAAACTCCGCCACAGTGCGCGGTGGACTGCACACCAGTCCCCCGAAACATTCTTGTTTAAAGCCCCGCATCAGGTGACGCAGCTTATTATCTTCTGGCATTTGTGGGTCTGCATGGTTGAAAAGGCGTGTCATGTCCTCAAAGAACATACGCACGTTCCCGTTCTGGTGCTGATTGCGCGAGTGTAGCGCAGCTTCTGCTCACTCCCGGCGGTCGGCGCTAGCAAAAGTTGCTTTCAAATAACGACAGCAGGCTGCCCAGGATGGGAAGGAAGCCTCATGGTTTTCAAACCATGTCCGTGCAGACTCTTCAAGAGCAAAATACACGTTGTGTAGCTTACGATCATCAGTCCACCCGTTGTAACGAGCAACGCGCTCGTAGGTCTCGAGCCAGTCCTCGGCGTCCTCGAACACGTCGCCATGAAAAGAGAGGAGTGCTCGCGGCTGATGACACAGGATGTGGGTGGAAAGCCTGCTCTCAGATGTCATTGCAGCAGGTTCTACGGCAGTCCGAGGGTGCGTCGTTCTGGTAGCGGCCGGAAGGGGTCCGAATTCTGGGGGCTCCCCACGTAGGCGGCGGCCGAGGCGCTGATGTACGGGGTAACCTCCGTATTGACATGTTGATTATGCAGGACTGGATCGATACCTGGCAATTCCTCCACCAGATTTGTAACGTAACGTTACACAGAAGGCGCTCTGGCACTCTGACACCGAAGAACACCAGCAACCAGTCAGGGCAGCACAAAAGCGGAGCACTGTTTCGCTTTGTCGTCTTCTCCGAATCGCCCGTTCAAATCTTCGTCGTCTGTGAATGACATGTGTCAATACAACGGATTGGCAACCAGATTTGAGAAGATTTTCCTTATCAGCGAATTATCTGCATGACTGACCATGTAACAATGCAAAGGTTTTGTTTCGCTCAGCTTGGCGCGTTGCTTCAGTTCAGTTCAGTTCAGGCGTTCAGTCGTGTCCGACTCTTCGTGACCCCATGGACCATGTCACGCCACGCTTTCCGGTCTCTCACTATCTTCTTAACATCACATAGCTTCATCTGCAATGCCTCGAGAATGCCATCTAACCATCGCGTTCGCTGCCTACCCCTTCTCCGGCGACCCTCAACCTTTCCCTGCATTGAATAAAAAATGTATTGTAGCAGCACTTCCACCTTTCAAATGCAGAGCAATGGTGCATAACTTTAACACCCCATAACAGTCAAACTGAACTTATCAACTCTCGATCAAGGCCTTGCTCAGTAAAGAACACGTTAACTTTTTGTAGATGCCAGCTGAAGGCAATTGGTTCAGTGCAAAATGCAGCGGAAAGCATGGTTGGTCTCACTTCTTTAAATCAGTAAGCATTACCCTAATTTTTAAATTATATTCATTTCTTAGCAGTCGTAATTTAACTACAGGCCTCATGTCACCATGTCTTTACCAACCTTTGTGGTGCATTTGAATTGGCAAGCTATACAAGCTCTGCAAATATTCTTCGAGCATAATTGATTTTTCATATTCCACTGCCTCTCGCTCCTTCAAAGGCGCGTAATTTCATCTCCTCAACGGTAGGGTGCCGCAACTTCTTTCTCCTCACTGGTTCCTTTCAGCGGGTTAAAGGGCGAATTATCACCGAAAAGTGTCTCTGAACGCAACCTAAATGTACCATCTCGGGAAATCAGGAAGCATCACAAGATAGAAGAATACAGAACTATCCAATCTTCTGGAAAAGGCATAAAAAATATTCCTAGAACATCTACCGGAATAAATGAAATTCTGAGCAAGCTGATTAATGAACTTGGTCCAAGAAATAAGGAAACGATGTTAAACGTTTTGGAGACAGTCATAACAAATAAGCAAATTCCGCACAACTGGCGGCAGAATAAAATGAATTTGATTCGTAAAGGTAAAGGAGATAAGGTGCACATAAAATCTGACAGGCCGATTACCATGTTATATTCAATTTGGAGATGCAGGCGGTGAAGTTAAACATGCAACCATGGGTAGGAAGTAAGAGGATACTCGAAGAACTTCAGAACGGCTTTAGAAATGGTAGGCGCTTAGATGATAGCCTGTTCGCCCTTACCCAATGCATCGAAATATGTAGAGTGGAAAATAAACCTTTGTATTTGGCCTGCCTGGGCACAAATACGGCGTACGACAATGTAAACAGGGAACTCCTGTGGAATATATTAAAATAAGAAGGTATCGGTCATTAGATAACAGGTTTCCGACAGGAAATATATGAGGATAACAAAAAAAGAAATTACATGGGAAGGAATAAGAAGTACGGAACCTGTCAAGATACACAAAAGATTAAGACAAGGTTTCCTCTATGAGCGATGCTGTTTGTGCTTTATATGACAAATATGGAACGGAGGATACAAGAAAGTAACCCTGGTTTTAACCTGTCATATAAATTAGGCAGAAAGGTGGTAGAGCAGCGCCTCCCCGGTTTAATGCATGCAGACGATATTGTGCTGCTAGCAGATAGTCAGAAAGAATTGCGAATTCTAGCTAAGTATTTCGGAGACGAAGGGGATTCTCTAGGCTTCAGTTTTAGCGCAGTTAAGCCAGGTGTGATGATTTTCAACGGCTAAACTAACCAGAGCAATCACTTAAGGCAAAAGGGCGAATAAATGCCGGGATCATAAAGCATAGGGGATTGTGGGGATACAACAGGTATCAGGTTTTGAGGGGTATTTTGAAATGAATTATGGTGCCCGGGCTTAGTTTGGAATTGCTGTGTTTTGTGACTAAAAACAGGTGCAGCCGACATTAGAAATAAATCAGAGAACCGTCGGACGATTAGGACTCGGTGCCCACGGCAAAACCACAAATGACGCGGTACAGGGAGATATAGTCTGGGCATCTTACAAAGTACGGGAAGCTCAGAGTAAAATAATATATGAGGAACACCTGAGGAAATTGAACAGTAACAGATGGGCAGCTGAAGTATTTAAATACATATACCTAAAAAGCGTTGACTCGAATGGAGGAAAAGAACTAGGAAACTAACCAGTAAGTATGCTTGTCAGAAGTACGTAGAAATAAAGAGCGTTAAGCAACAGGCGAAAAACACAGAAAAATTGGATAAAGCCTATGGTAAAGAAACACAGTGTGGACCGATTGAGAAACTAGAAAAGACAGAAAAGAAAGGAAGCTGTCTTTAATAACTCACGAGACAGTGCACTACGTTTTGAAGTCAGATCAGGGTGCCTTAGAACACACAGCTATAAAAATACATTTAACCATGGAGATGACCTATGTGAAGTATGCAGTAAATCACCCGAAACAATTAACCATATTATACTCGAATGTAATGGTATCCATCCGGAAATCAATCCAGCCGCAGTCGCTGTTCCTGAAGCTGTGGGGGTTTAGAGATACCAGTGCCCTGGTGAATAAACCAGCGGTGCTAGCAAAAAACGACTGGAAGGTTGGTGGCTTAAAAGCATAGAAATGACATAATGTTAGTAATGTAGAAAAAAAAATTTAATAAATAGAATGATGTTATAGTAACTAATCTAAAACAATAATTAAGATATAAGGAGAAAAATGAGGATGATAGCTACAGCTACCACCCCGTTTCAAAGGGGACGCTCCTATATTCCATTCATCCATCCATACCGTTGAGGGAACAGAATCAAGCTTCAAAGGCACCGATAAGCTGCTATAGACGTTTCCTTCGTTTCAGCAGCGGTGAAACCCGTGCTCCACACTATTTTCAATACTGATTACTTGCATGATACACACATTGCAATGTGGCATAAGTAGGTTAAGCGAATTCGTTTCGGCGAATTAAAACGAGACACGTGATGATTTGTGACGATTTTGTTTGTGGTGACAGTTCGACACAAAATCCTTATTAAATGGTATTGTCTGGCACTCGCTGTAGGAGAAACATTAAGAGGAAATATATGTTGCGTTACGGATAGAGGTAAGATTCTCAAAACTTGGTCGAAGCGGGCAGACGCTTTTAGCACCTACAAATTGTCCGAACGTGGCCAAGTTCCCATGCACAGCTTGTTCATTGAAGCTGCTTGCTTTGTCACAGTGACAACTGCCCCAACCGTATACACTTTCTACACGCTACAACATCAGCGCAGGGGCGTCACCTTCTCTCCGGTTTTCTTCATTCTGAAAAGTAAATAAAAGGCGATTCAAAAGCAGACTCCAGATTACTCAATCTTCTCTGGCATGCCTAGCGCAGCTTATGAAGAGTCATACGAGTTACCACAATGAAACGGCGCTAGAAAGGGTCGCGTTACAGAAAACCGATGGTATTGAGTGAAGATTCGTGTACGCCGGCACTAAATGTCCTTGTGCGACCTGTATTTTGAGGCAGCGCGAAACATATTTTGCATACCGTGCTGCAGTCTGTACACTGATTACTAAGACGCTGCCAATAAATGGTGTTGCCGTGGCCGGATCCGGCCGGCGACATATATGCGCATTGACAGTTTCGTGGAAAGCAATTTGCCTGGCTTGAGAGGCCTGAGAAGGAAAGTAATTTATCTAATGTATAGTCAGATTTTCGGGTACAAACTTTATTTGCTACTCAGCAGTCTCTCAGATTATATAAATAAATAAATAAATAAATATATATATATATATTTATATTTATATATATACAGTGAAATGTGGATGTAATAGTTGATTGGAATGTCTAGCGCTGGCAGTGATTCGGGCACAGCAGGTTCGGAATACCAGCCGCAGGGCACAGCTTCAGCGCGAGAGAGATGAGCGCCGGAGACCAACCATGGTGATGGCGATGCCACAGCGATGTTTCTTCTTAGTCTTCTTTACATTTCCCCCGCGTGAGGTCGCCATTCTGGCGACTCACGAAGAAGAGACAACCATAGAGTTGTAATACGTGAGGCGGCTAACATGGACAAGTTCACGGCCGCGGCGGTGGTCGGAAAAAGGGGTGACTGGCTCGATGATGTAGTTAACAGGGGATGTGCATTACAAGACGAGATAAGGTCCATGGTATTTCGTTTGTAATTTGCTGGTGGGAGGAACGCATAGCCAAACGAAGCTGTCGGCCAGGAACGTCGGAGCAGGGGTATCGCTATCATGCTGATCTTTGCGATGGCCTTGAGTGTTGGAGGTAAACGTGCGAGCTAGCTGACGGCATTCCTCAGCCTTCTGTACAATGTCGGACACAGCACTGTACTCAGAGGCATATGGATGGTATGGCAAAATTGTGTCCACTGTACAAGATGGTTCACGGCCGTATGAGAGAAAGAAGGGCGCAAAACCAGTTGTTGCTTGTGTGGCAGTGTTGTACGCGAATGTTACGAATGGCAGTACCTGTTCCCAGTAGGAGCTCCCAGATTCAGATGTAAAATACATTGCGAGCATGTCCCCAAGCGTACGGTTGAAACGCTCCGTGAGGGCGTTGGTTTGCGGGTGGTACACGGTTGTAGCCCGATGTATCCATTTGCAAGACGACAGGAGCTCTTGGACTACTTCGGAAAGAAAGACACGACCTCTATCACTGAGCAGCTCGCGAGGGGCGCCGTGTCGAAGAATGAAGGGGTGCAGAAGAAAAAGGGCTACCTCTCGGGCTGTCGCCGTGGGAAGTGCAGCAGTCTCCGCATAACGGGTCAGGTGGTTGACGGCGGAGATGACCCATCGATTACCAGCGGCACTGCATGGTAGCGGACCATAGAGGTCGATTCCCACATGATCAAACGGGCGAGCTGGACACGGTAAAGGCTGGAGAGGGCCAGCGGGGTGGCGAGAAATCTTGCGTTGTTGACAGGCGGTACAAGAGCGAATGTAACGACGTACGAAATTGTACATTCCCCGCCAGTAATACCTCTGACGAATTCGATCATAGGTTTTTAGGAGGCCGGCATGAGCGCTTTGCGGGTCAGTGTGATGGTGGGCACAAACCTCGGAGCGGAGGTGGGGCCGAATGACAAGAAGCCATTCTCTGCCATCGGAGTTGTAGTTCTTGCGGTAGAGCAGGCCGTCCCGAATGGTAAAATGGGAGGCCTGTCGGCGGAGTGCCTGTGGATGCATAGCCGCGGAAGTAGTGCCAAGGATATCTAGCAGGTTAAAAACCCAAGGATCTTGTCGTTGCTCGAAAGGCATATCCTCAATGGTGAGTGCATATAGGAGGCTTGAGGAGGGGATGATGAGTTAGGCGAACGCACCGGTGACCGAGAAAGAGCATCGGCATAAGAGTGCTTGCGGCCAGAGCGGTACAATACACGGATGTCGTATTCCTGAAGCCTGAGAGCCCAGCGCCCGAGGCCGCCAGACGGATCCTCGAGAGACGCGAGCCAGCAGAGAGCGTGATGATCTGTAACTACATCAAAGGAGTGGCCGTATAAGTAAGGGCGGAGCTTCTTTATAGCCCACACGATTGCTAATCATTCCTTTTTGGTAACTGAGTAGTTGGTCTCGGTTTTGGTAAAAGCACGGCTTGCGTAGGCGACAACGTATTCGGAGAATCCAGGCTTGCGCTGGGCGAGGACGGAGCCGAGGCCGACACCACTGGCATCGGTGTGAAGTTCTGTAGATGCAGTAGGGTCGTAATGGCGAAGGATTGGCGGTGACGTCAGAACATTGCGCAGCGTCGCGAATGCATCATCGCAGGCTGGCGACCGAAAGGGGAGGTTAGGGGCGCCTTTCAAGAGCTGTGTAAGGGGGGCTATGATGGTCGCGAAATTGCGAACAAAACGACGAAAGTACGAGCAGAGGCCCACGAAACTTCGCAGTTGTTTCGAAGTGGTCGGTTTCGGAAAGTCAGCAACGGCGCGGAGCTTCTGAGGATTAGGCAGAACTCCACATGTCGGAGTATTGTGAGCTAGCAGGCACCCAAGCGACACTTTTTGAGCTTCAGTTGAAGACCGGCGCGGGTTAGGCAGGTGAAGACCTGGCGAAGTCGAGTCAGGTGGATCGGGAAGTCGGTTGAAAAGACGACGATATCATCGAGGTAGCATAAACAGATGTTCCATTTAAGGCCACGCAGTACAGTGTCCATCATTCTTTCAAATGTTGCTGGGGCGTTACAGAGTCCCAACGGCATAACATTAAATTCGTATAGTCCGTCTGGAGTAATAAAGGTGCTCTTAGCGCGATGCTCCTCTGCCATGGGCACTTGCCAATATCCAGAGCGCAAATCGAGTGAGGAACAGAATTCCGCGCCTTGCAAGCAGTCTAGAGCATCGTTGATTAGTGGGAAGGGATACACATCACGACGAGTAATTTTGTTGAGGCGGCAATAACCAACACAAAATCGTATGGAGCCATCCTTTTTCATAACTAGGACCACAAGGGACGACCATTGACTACAGGGTTCTCTAATTACTCCGCGTTTCAGCATGTCATCCACTTGGGCAATAACACAGCGCTCAGTCGCGGACACCCGATGCGGCCGCTGATGGAGAGGTGGGTGATCGCCAGTGTCAATGAGGTGAGAAACGGTCGTCGTGCGACCCAAGGAATATTGCGGGATGTCGAAGGAGGAGCGGAATTGGTATAGAAGGTCAAGAAGTTGCTCGCGGTGGCGCGGCTCTAGAGCTCTGTCCACAGAGTGGTCAAAAAGATCCCGCTGTAGCGGATCTGAAGCCAAACGAGTTGGAGTCAAGGCGTCCACTTGGCAAACAGGGAATGACAAATCATTAAAGGCGAACAGAAAGTCCACGGGCTCGATGCAGCCGAGGCACTCCCCTTCGATCAACATAACGGGAGACACAAGAGGATTGGCTACCAGAAGTGTGCAAGCGCCGTTGTTCATGTCAAGGAAGGCAAACGGCAGCGGTAAGTGGCGGCGGCGGCAGACAACGTTAGAGGGCACAAAGAGGACTGTCGCGGCGGTGGTAAAAGGGGCAGTAAGGGGAACCAGAACAGCGCTAACGGGTGGGATGGTTGTGTCATGAACTACGAGGCGTTTGGCCGCAAAACGAGGACACGACTCGTATAGCAGGGCATCAGACGGTGCATCACTTGGTTCAATGAGTTGTACTTGAGGATTGGTGCAGTCAATGATAGCATGATGCTGGGCAGAAAATCCCAGCCGAGAATGACGTGAGGAGAACATGTGGGAAAAACGACGAATTCGATGATGTACAAGGCTGCAGCAACGACGACGCTAGCAGCGCAGAGAGCTGTCGGCTGTATACTGTGAGCGGATGCGGTACGAAGCGATGGTCCCTCGAGAGGCGTAGTCACCTTTCGGAGGGAGCGGCAGAGTTTTTGGCTGATAACTGATACAGCGGCACCGGTGTCGACGAGCGCAAGAGTATAAACACCTTCAACGATGGCAGCAGTAACATTCGCGGGATTAAGACGAGGACTTTGAAATTCTGTCGAATACGCAGTTCCTACCTCGCGAACTGCTGCGGTTAGTTTTCCTGCTGAGTAGCGGGTCGTCGGCGCATTGGCGAAATGGAGCGGTGACGTGGTGATGGCGAACGACGAGGCAGAAAGTACGGAGGATCGGGGGGAGCTGTTGGAGGACCCTATCGGGCGGGTAACTGGGGGGCCAAATAAGGTGGCACAGGCCATGCAGCAAACGCCATATTTATACGGCGCCGGCAGTAGCGTGTAGTGTGTCCAAGGATGCCGCAGTGGTAGCAAATAGGCCTGTTGTCTGAAGTGCGTCATGGAGATGGTGTCTGACGCAAGGAGGGACGTCGGACATCGGTAAGACATCGGAAAATTTGGTCTTGAAATTCGCCCAGGTGGTAAAGTCCGACTCGTGGTTTCGAAACCACAGATTAGCGACATAACCCAAGAAAAAGATGACACTATTGAGCTTACGATTGTCATCCCAGTTATTGTGACGGCTGACCCGTTCGTAAGTGGACAGCCAATCGTCGACGTCGTCATCGCTGCTTCCACTGAAGGTAGCGGGGTCCCGTTGACGAAGGGTGCCTGTACAGGTGACTGGCGGAGGTAGGTGCGATGAAGTAGTCTCCGTCATTGGGGCAGTTAGCGTTCTGCTGTGAAGTTCCAGGGCGAGATTGGTACAGGGAACCTCAGCTTGACCTCCATCAAGTGAAATGTGGATTTAATAGTTGATTGAGATGCCTAGCGCTGGCAGTAATTCGGGAACAGCAGGATCGGAATACCAGCCGCAGGGCACAGCTTCAGCGCGAAAGAGATGGGCGCCGGAGACAAGCCATAGTGATGTTTCTTCTTCGTCTTCTTTACTATATATATATATATATATATATATATGCGATCAGAGAGTGACATTGACAAACATAAAGCATATATATTTCGACGTTTCATCCGTAGCAAGTCCTTTCTTAAGGATATTTTACAGTGCGCTCAGGCGGCTTCTTAAAGGTTTTAGAATAATAGGGACAGAAGGTAAAGAAAGGGGTATGAAGGGGAGGATAGAGGCGTGGGGAGGGAAAAGAAACAAGGAAAAGTATGGGGAAATTGGCCGTCGCGCGAACACCGAAAAGGGGCCAACACCACAAAAGAGCGCAAGCGCACAACCAGGGTGGGTAGTCAACATCACAAGAGGGAGACGGGGAGTCTCTATGGGTGCACACATTTGTGTTGAGTGCAAAGAGTTCCAGCGCCTTTGTACTGGTGGCGTGCAGCAACAAGACACAGGTGTACAATAAGGCAGATAAAGCAGGTAAAAGGCTCATAAGGAGATGAACAGTGAGCGGGCGAAAACTAAACCTAGAAAGTAAAACGGAGGAGAAAAAAGAAGGCTAAATTAGTAAGGATAAACAAACATGTTACTTTAAATGCAGTATGGACAACTCTATCGAAGAAAACACGGAATAATGAATTGAAGGTGTCCGAGAAAACTACATAACATTTACTGAAATAAGAATTTCACTCAGTGAGGCAGCGTCCAAGATCAAAACAACTTGTCACTGTATAAACGTACATTAGAAGGTGGCGCTCCCCAATAAGACAGTGTTCAGCGTCGATCAGCGATTAGACAAATAAATAAAGTGCAACCAAAATTGTGTATGAAAATGAATTTCATAAGCACATATACTGCCTCCAGAGACAATGATCACATCGGTTGGAATTTACTTGAAAAGAGAGGAGAGCATGTCAGCACTCTCATTAATGCCAGCGTTCAAGGTACTGAATTGGTATTATAAGTGCGACTCGCAAGCTGCCGTTTCATAACGTGTATGGTAGCCTGACTGTAGCATACGTTGCCCTGAAGGAGTAAAACGAACGCCATTTTGTGCTTACATGTCCAGAGATAGAAAGACATGGTAGTGGTCGTTTATGCGCCTGGTGGTTATTTATTCGTAATCGAAAAGGCGTGTCTGTTCGCCCAGTATATTGCTAACGGTACACGCAACCCTCGAGAAGGTAGACCACATTACTCGTGTCACACTTGAAGGCTACTCTAAATTTGAATGCAAAAAGGATGATGTGATTTGGACCGTTGTGACTGCATTCATCATTGGAAAGAGCTTACAGCGAGGTTCCTTGCAAGGAGTACAGGCTTTTTACAATGCGCCTCTCTGAGCATACACTTTATTCACCTGCCGTGAATACGTTCGACATCCGATATATATATATATATATATATATATATATATATATATATATATATATATATATATATATATATATGCGTGTTTGTGGGTGTACGTTTGCGTGATTGCTACTCCCAAAGTTTTAATAACCGGAGCGCCCCGAGAGGCTTTCCTGGCGCACAAAGCGCTTTCATCTGAGCATCTTTTCAAACTGCATTAGTCTCAGGCTCTGGAAACGTTTTACTGGCCACATTTGAAGGGGAAGAAGAACAAAATGTGACCTCCAAAAAATTCGCACGGTTGGAGCAGGCAAAGAGGAAGACAAATTAGATTCTGCCAAACTTTCTCATGAAGCTATTTAGTGGTATCCTTTGGAAAAATTATCAACATTTGTTTCAATACTTAACAGTTCCTCGTAGCGGAAAAGAAAACGGTAGTGACAAGTAAATATATAATTATATGATGCGGTAAACGTAAACCCTAGTTTCTTTCACAGGAATGCGCCTTTTCTTGAAGGCAACTGGGACATGTTTGTTTTCTCTGTATTTAAAGTTTTGTAAGTAATTTACCATCCTATATTGAATATGATAAGTTACTGAAATACCATTATATATGAAAGATTATTCATGAAAACTTTGCAATTCCATATTTAATGCGCAGTATACAGAAGACATACTGTTCTTTTCGTTTCCCTACAGCTTTGTGTCGTTGAAACAAATGCAGTTGTACCTGTGCCACTCATCTTTAAATTTGGTCTTTATGGCCTTAAAAATATCAGCATGCTTACTGGAGGAAGAATCTCTTGCTGAGTCTTTCTTTTATTGATTTTCATTACGAAAAGCTCATTAACTTTCATAGAACACAAAGAAATATTTTTCTGATCGCTTTCCTGGAATTTATTTTGCATTTTGATGTAACCCATCTGTACTAAACAGGTTGTGCGTGGGCAATACCACGTAGCTTACAAAGCGTTTTTCAATATTCTTGCATTATCGTACATCTGTTGTTTGTCGTATAAGAGAAATGTTTCAATGGTTGGTTCATAGTGTTATGTTGTCACGAGGAGTAAATACTCATAAATCAATCAGTTCCGCAATTTGCTTTGTAATTTGCTAGAAGCTATCTGAGGTCGAATGCTACATACTAACACATTATTCACCCCTACAAGAACGCAAATGTAAACCCATAGGTAAAAGACAAGCCGGCGAGTAGGTATATAGTAATATTTAGACTGGGCAATAAAAATTGGCAGTCATGTAGCTCCGTGCCACTACAAGAACGCAAATGTAAACCCCAAAGGTAAAAGACAACAAGTCGGCGAGGAGTTATACAGTAATATTTAGACTGGGAAATAAAACATTGGCAGTCGTTCAGCTCCGGTCCACTACAAGAACGCAAATGTAAACCCCATAGGTAAAAGACAAGCCGGCGAGGAGGTATACAGTAATATTTAGACTGGGCAATAAAACATTGGCAGTCGTTTAGCTCCGGTCCACTACAAGAACGCAAATGTAAACCCCCTAGGTAGAAGACAACAAGCCGACGAGGAGGTATGCAGTAATATTTAGACTGGGCCATAAAAAATTGGCAGTCGTTTAGCTCAGGTCCACTACAAGAACGCAAATGTAAACCCCCTAGGCAAAGGACAACAAGCCGGCGAGGAAGTATACAGTAATATTTAGACTGGGCCATAAAAATTTGGCAGTCATTTTGCTCCGGTCCACTACAATAACGCAAATGTAAACCCCATAGGTAAAAGACAACAAGCCGAGGAATAAGTATACAGTAATATTTAGACTAGGCCATAAAAAATTGGCAGTCATTTAGATCCGGTCCACTACAAGAACGCAAATGTAAACCCCATAGGCAAAGGACAACAAGCCGGTGAGGAGGTATGCAGTAATATTTAGACTGGGCAGTAAAAAATTGGCAGTCGTTTAGCTCCGGCCCACTACTAGAACGCAAATGTAAACCCCATAGGTAAAAGACAACAAGCCGACGAATAAGTATAGAGTAATATTTAAACTGGGCCATAAAAAATTGGCAGTCATTTAGCTCCGGTCCACTACAAGAACGCAAATGTAAACCCCATGGACAAATGACAACAAGCCGGCGAGGAGGTATGCAGTAATATTTAGACTGGGCAATAAAAAATTGGCAGTCGTTTAGCTCCGGCCCACTACTAGAACGCAAATGTAAACCCCATAGGTAAAAGACAACAAGCCGACGAAGAAGTATACAGTAATATTTAGACTGGGCCATAAAAAATTGGCAGTCATTTAGCTCCGGTCCACTACAAGAACGCAAATGTAAACCCCATAGACAAAGGACAACAAGCCGGCGAGGAGGTATGCAGTAAAATTTGGACTGGGCAATAAAAAATTGGCAGTCGTTTAGCTCCGGCACACTGCAAGAACGCAAATATAAACCCCATAGGTAAAAGACACCAAGCCGACGAGGAAGTATACAGTAATATTTAGACTGGGCCATAAAAAATTGGCAGTCGTTTAGCTCCGGTTAAAGCTAATTGATTTGCGAAAGCAACCGCTGCATGGTTACGCTAAGGATATCTTAGGCTACGCGCTAAACGGTGGCCGGGCTCTCTTCACAGTTGGTTGATTCTAGCCGCGCGCTCCTAGCTCTAATACACCCCATACACATATCCTCTCTGCGCAACGAAAGAAGAGAGTGATGCGCAGATGACGCCGTCTGTTGTTATAAAGTTTCTTCTCCAGCACTGGCGAAGCCTGCGGCCAAGCGCAGCCGCGATGGCAGCTCCTTCACACCAGCTGCTGCCTCTGGCGTCACTCGGCTTCAAGCGCATGCGCACCTTGGCCAACGCTGCGCCACGCGAAATGTCTCGACGACCAGCGTAGTGTTGCTTTCGCAAGAAATGTACAAAATACTGCTAGCAATCCTGCCATACCTAAGTGGATTCATTGGCAGCTCCTGCAGTCTGTAGCAGAAAACAGCGAAAAGCTATTAGAGGGAAAAGTAACACAAGTGATAGTTTAAACTTTTGGAGCTCTGATGGATCTCTAGATCTCGTATATTGAGTTAGCATGTAAAACGACCGCCGGTAGTTTAACAAATATGGCAGGAAAACAGTATTCAGATGTTGTGCTTTAGTATTTGGTAGCAGTGTAAGGGATCGCATATCAGATTTTGGGTCTTTGGCAACGGGCTGGGGTATACTATATATTATAAGCGTCGTTCGAAAGGTGTTTGATCGAAATAGTTTCGAACATCAAAAAGCAGAGCTTCGGTCAATACATCTGGTAAAAGCATTCGTGAGAGTAAACAAATAAAAATTTAAACAATTCTAGATGTCCACCAAACAGTACAATGGCTATAAATAGTTAATCCAAAGTTGAGGACAGTGTAACTGAAGCATGAACAACTATTTAATCAAAATGATTACCATGCGATATTGCGTTATAGACAATACACCGGAAACCCAGCACATCTTTTTATATAAGGGAGACAAATGCGAGCTCCACAGAACATCGCAATCAAGAAGCAACACGTGGGGCTTCAGTGACGACGCTTATTGAATTGGATGACAAGTATATTTGCGATGTGTGAAGGAACAATGAATTCAACCGCAGAAGAATTCACATCGTATTACGGGTGCTTACTAGACTTTTTTCATGAATGATGCTAATTTAATTAGAAGCGAGAAATGTTTTTTCATTGATTTTCTTGTTTTTCAGACACCTGTTTACATCAGAGTAATTAGTTGTGCAGGATAAAATAGCCGTATCTTAAGTGTATTATTATAAGTAACTGCCAACTGCATTGGCTAAATTGCTCAGATAAATATAAAAGCCAATGGTCTAAAATAGAGCCCTGAGGAGCTCCTTTTTGAACACACGAAAAAACCAATTTTTAAGCACTGTCGTCTGTTCTGCATAATGTGGATTCATATAACTCTAGAAAGTCCTTGTTGAGACAGGTTTTCTAATATAATCGCCTGGCATCGTCATCATCATCAGCTAGTTATACCAACTATCGGGCGAAGGCCTCTCCCAATGCGGTGTAGTGCTAGCAGCACCTGGTTTACCCCTTAGCCCTTCTTAACCTCATCTACCCACTCAACTTTCTGCCGTCCCCAGCTACACTCTTCTTCTCTTGGAATCAAATTTATTACCTAAAGCGACCATCGGTTATCATCGTTTTCCAGTACATGCCCTGCCCATCCCCATTTTCAAATGTATATATTTATAGCATCGAGAAATAGAGAACATGTTACTCGAATCCTATCCATGGATCAATATAATATGTAAAAAAAAGAAAATGTTTGAAAACCTCTGCCCTGTACAAATCCCACTGGGTATATATTACACTAATAATATTACAGAAATCACAGCAGCCAACTAGCAGCTAAAAGATCTAGGAGCACGTGCCTAATTGCATCTAAGTTCCTTTAAAGTTCACTAACTGATATTGTTTCGAGGCCGGGAAATTTTTTCATCCTAAGGCTATACCAGAGCTATTTGAATTATCCAAGTGAAACTAAAGATAAACACAATCTAGCAAAATACCTGATAAAGTACACAAAAAATTGCTGTTATGTTTTTGTTGCGCAAATGCCTGACAAATTTGCCTTAGTAAATTAACCGCTGTTTGGTCATCTGAAAAAAAAACCTGGCGATATGCTCATTTTAACAGTCAAAATTTTGCTTTCGATAATATTTTTGATTGATAAGTGGTAAAGTTTTCTACATCCCAGATATAGCTTTTTGAAATTTTATATCTGAAAAAAGTGCGTTTAATAATTATTTTTATTGCATTCATCTTGTTTCTGGCCTACCCGAAATTTTAACGCAGCTTATTGCACAGTACACTTTAAGATTTTTTTTTTGTTTTTTTTTTTTTACGGATGCTTGCAGTTCTCGAGTCCTCCATTCCCGAATACCCGAATAAAGTTATGTTGCTGTATTTTGATAAGGGGTGTAGCCGTTAGTGAAATATTCAAAAGATCTACAATGCATAAACAGCTTTCCCATTATTAATATAGGAATAGTTTAGAGAATATCATTGGATGAGGTATGCTGATTTCTTTAAGAATTATTAACATTTAGTACAGCATTTACAACTTGTATGAGCAAACTGCAGGCGAAGTAGTGGTCAAATAGTTCAATAAGTACAATGGCAGTTTTGACTTCGTAATTATGGGCTGCAACGTATATATGTTTGATATGAGAATAAACAGGAAGCATATGAATTATTTTGTTTTTCACGAGCTGCTATGTCGATTGCCGTTTAGATGGCTTATTTAGACAGTGTTGCAAAATAATCGGCAAATATTGCAACTGCACGACGTAGCGTATCTATGCTAATGTTTTCGGTAAGACCAATACCTTTATCGGTTCCGAATGGAGAAAACATTCGTAGTGAAAAGTTCGGCCAAAATAAGGCATCTGTTGCCACGTAGGTGCATATACGAGAAGCGACACCATAAAGAGACGACCATTAGATAAGCGGAGCGTCACAGGTTCAATATGGCCGATTGGCAAGTTTGGTTCGGACAAAGGCGCAATATTTTTTTATTAAGGCAGCTGCTCTGTGACATCTCCATCCTAGATATAAGATTGGGAAGTAAGCCCTGCTGGTAAAACGACTGAAAAAATTGAATATGTGACTCGGCGCATACAAATACGTGCAATTGTTATGGTACAGGTGAAATATCGGCAACTTAGTGGCCCAAAAACTTGGGAAAACTCTGGATCTTTACGTAGGTAACAAAAATACATCATTAAGCGGGAAATGAAAAATGAAACGGAGAGACTTCTGATAAGAGACCCCTAACCTTGAAAGAAATACCTTTTAATGCAGAAAGTGTCCTGCGCGTGCAGCACGGATGCAGCCATGGCGAAGACCGTTAGGTAGTTCAGCGTGACAGGAACCATATATCCGCAGATATGTATGCTCTCTGTGCTGAGCTTATATAAGACACTGGCATTGCTTTTGAAGTATGCCTGCGTCGTTGTCACTTACAAATAAAGCACTTTCAAGATTAGTTCTCGGTCAGACTGGCACAATTTTGAACGGAGGTTGTTGATTTTCCTGTTTTCAAGATATCAGACTGTTTTGAAATTATCTGTGCATCTCAAAGCTCAAATTTTGCTGCCAAAGCCTCGAACCCTATTCTGAAATCTCCGTGTGGATACACTCCTGTTGTGTGCCTTTCATGAGAAAGCCAGCGTCCTTTACTGACGCTGCTTGCGCAGAAATCTTTCCGAAGCTCACCACAATTATACCTAAAAATTCGTTCGGCCTCGTAATTAATTTTTGTTACTAGCCATGCTACTCAGCTAAAGAAAAGTGGTGAATATACAACTCTAAAAAGACATTCAGGTGCGTTTCGACCGATGTTTATTTCAAGCATATTTGTACTTTTGCTGTACTCCATGTTTTTCAGCAAATACTTCGGAAAGTGGACTGGAACTTGCAGCATCCGTAGAGCCACGGGCCATGCTTCTTTATCAGCCTAAAATATTTTTGCGATCTCAAATGGAAATCGCAGTTTGCAATTAAAATTTGTCTGTAATTTCAGATGTTAGAACGTAGCGGTTGCATAAGGTACGAATGATTTTTTAAATAGTGAAATTTCTGCTGAACAAATTTTTATGCGAATAAAACAAAACTTTTGTGATACACTACGTGTGACATCGACAACCGGGTGCTTAATTCAGCATCTGTTTGTAGCGTATATCTTCAGTACATTAGCGGGATGCAAAATATTCATGAAACGGTTACACTTTTGTTCCAGCCGGTCGTAGCACGTCGTCATCGTACAATACAATACAGTACTGTACAATCGCCATATGTGGATGTAAGCATGTACCTTATTGGAAAACCGTGAATACAGTTGAACCCTTAGCCGGATATCATTTCACACATTTTGCTTAGAGTTATGTGCAGTACATCTACATCACTGAAATCTTTAAGCACTTTTGAAAAAAATGTTTATGCAAAGCTGGCTGCTTTCCGATAAAGAAATTCGCTTCAGGCACTTAGATGTATCAAGAGTGGAAAGGGGAAAGCCTTTTCTGCTGCTCTTTGCATTCAGTTAGTCCTTTTTTTGCTGCTTTTTTGTTTGCTGTTCTTTTCACACCTTCTAATTTCTAATTGTTGGTTGTTTTCCTTTTACTGTTTTTACTATTTTTTCTTTTACTGCTTTTCTCCTCTTTTACTCTTGCCTCTGTTTTCTACGTTTTAACGCAATGTCGAGAACTGACTCTAACGATTTGCAACGTTCTTGCACAATTTCGACACTATTTGCAACTCTAAAAAAGTACATGTCCATTTTGACGTCTGAACTTTATATCGACGTCCATTCCCATTTTGCCGTGGAATTGATTTTTGGTCCTAATTGAAAAACTAATGAATTCACATCAACGAAAGTTTCTAAAAAGACACATTCCTCACCTGCTACCTCTTAGGACCATTATTTTACTCAAGAATCAATATATTTTAGACGGTAACGGTGTGACACCCTCCGTGGACGCATATATCATTTTCGCACTCCTATAACAACTTTCAACTTAATTTGATATTGAGTGGAGTACGAGAAATGTCGTTCTTTTTTTTTTTTTCACTTGCTGTAAAAAGCATAAAACGAACTCATACCGTTACAATAACTGCAATATGGAACACAAAATTGCGCTCTATAATTACCCAATGAATCGTTTCATGAAACGTCTAGGCAGCCAAAAAGCGAAGGCATTTATGACAGCAGCGGTCTACAGGGGAACATATATCCTCAGCTCACAACAGAGGCGAAATCTTTCATCCATAATAGACTCAATACGAGCAATGACGCCCAAAGCCGGTAGACGGTTTCAGTACCTAGATGATGTCCGACAGTACCGAAGTGTCAGCACGCAGCATACTTTGTGGCGTTGCTTACCGTCCCACATTCACATCTGCCTCAAACAGTGAGCACTCCAGTGGAGCATCGAGCATCTATACCTTCCAAGCATCATAACTTCGGTGCAAGGTTGTTGCCTGGACAATCTCTTCTTCGCACTGAAAAATAATTTAAAAACGGTCTCAACGAAACGAAATTCACGTTAGTTAATATTCGCTTTCATACCTTCGCAGCTTCTGAAATATTGTATTCCTGATAAGGATGGGACGGCATCAAAATGGGCTGGATACAAAAAATAGATTTTATTGAGCGAGGTTTCGTGCAAGTCGCCGCCATATGCGCTTTTGCCCCGCGATAAAGTACGAGTAAATTTGCATACTGTACTACTATCGACATCAAGATTGCTAGGTTCAAAGCAAGGCAATGATGTTCGGGCGCCAGGAGTCGGCTGGCGAAGAGCAATCTTATGCGCATTCACATGAATCATTCATTCGAGAGCAAACTGTTAGACTTTATAGCCTGAGGCTTATCACAAAAAATCTCATTCATCTCGCGTGCTCATCGGTGGGGCCCAAAGGCCCTGAACCATCGTGCAAAACAGACTACTGGCACTTGAGGTGGCCTGGACTGGGGCTGCTGGCTAACTGAGGCCGAGGAGCACCATCTTCCTCTTAGATGCAGGAAATAAAACGTTTCACACTGCAAGTGAACCGAGATAGTCTGTGTACAAGCTGAGGTTGGCGGTGTTATCAAAATCACGTAATAAGGTGAGGAAAAATAGCTCGCCCATAACATCTTGTATATTTGGGTAGACAAAAAAGCTGACAAAAAGGCGCTACCAAGCCACCACTTGTGGGCGCCAACACAGATTTCTTAGCTTTTTATGTCACAATTTTAGCTTTAGTTGATAATTTCAAAATTAATTTGTACATTGATGTTTTATGTCGTTTCTTGCTTTTTTCAATATATTATGAAACATCGCACACATTAGTGCAATAAATTATGCACATCGCGCAATATGTATGGACCGCTTAAAAGGATCGGAAGAGCTGATTTACATGTAGGGCACACTCTAACATCACTTGATACTAAGATAACAGTAACGCTAAAGGTAGCACATGCTTAAGCACAGCGTAAAAATTGTCCTTAAGCACTCAAGCTGAAAATCTTTTAAGTGATGAACACTAGAAATTGCATTTGATTCAGCATAATGCTTCAAGAAGTCGAGCTTAGCTAGTTTCATCACAGGGGCAGTATTCACAAGTGGAAATGTGCATGTCAGCTGAAAGAATATAAAGTTCGCAATGTTGTTGATTGGAAGGCTATTTATGCTGAAAGAAAGAGGTAGGGAGGTTCAAGTAAAGATGTAGCGATCCCATATATTTAAAGAAGTGCAATTTTATAAACCAATGATATTTTTTATATCTTTTCGAATCCTCTTATGAACAGTTCTACTGGTGATATGAATGGTTCACTTGCCATTCGAACTCGATATTTACCTGTTACTTGCGTATTGTTTAGCCTAAAGCGGAGGTGAGGTTTCCCATTTCTTTACATTTCAAGCTAAAAACTACTTAGAAAGCTCCTAACTAAACATGTAATAAAGTGACTGGTAGATGCATCTGTCTGGTCAGTCATTTTGTGGCATTTGCCCTGGTCCAGAATAGCGAAGCGTGGGGTCTCATACCCCGGTCAGACGTGCATGTTTAGGGTCATTTTCATCGAGTGCACTCGCGTTTAGTGTCAATCGCATCGTTTCACACTATGATCTTTAATGACACTCGCTGCAGAACACACTCGGTGCGAAGTAGGTTTGGCGAACTCACTACACTTTGTCCAGCAGGCGAGTGTGTAGTCTCGACAGCAGGGCACTGACATATAACTCATACATGTTTGAAAATTGCAATGTTTTGAAATGTTTACGGTAATTTTATGTGCGTTTATATTAATAGGCAAAAGTTATAAGCTGTCACAAACTAAAAACGATACGTACACTTGAATAGCTACCCTCGCTCTCAGTGCTTGCGCTAAGGCGAAGGCGTTCGTCTGCTGCTGCACTTCGATGGTATGCGGTATCTCAAGCTGCATCAACGACGTTAGAGTTATTTGTAACCCAATCTCTAGAAATTCGGCACTTCACTTATCAGAATTTCGCTCAAGCGCCGGCCGGAGACACAACCGCTTTTCCTCCCACAAGCCGCCAGCACCAAGCCAGCACCATGGCGCATCCGGCCCCGCAGTCACCGGCGTCAGAACAGTGTGCGAGAATGTGTTTTTCCCGTGAATAATAATCACTGGAGTAAAGCAATGTCAGTATTTAATCCTTCTTGGGGATCGTTGACCCGTACCGAGTCGCTAGTAGGAGTAATTGCTGCGACACAAGCAAATTTCTGCTCACAACTTCATAGCCATCGTCGCCGGCGCGTGGCGCAGCACACCCTTGCAGTACAGGTATACGCTATCTCCCCTCCTAAGTCATCTCCGAATTGAAATGCAACTTTCTCTTATTACCGACAGACAGTACGGTTGACAACAAGGCAGTGCCACGAGTGAGCAGTACATCCTATTAAGCTAGCCATACGAAAGCGCCGCCCACTGATACTTCGACGCGAAACAAACTATAGGCCTAGCGACGACCACGGAGGAGCGCACAGGCAAGGGCTACTTGCACGTCTCGCTCTGCCGTTCACGGACGCTTACGGGCAGCACTACAGCGGAAAGATAGTATTTTTTATTCGCTTTTATATCATCGCAGCTTATGAATTGTAGTATCCCTGACAAACGTTGGCACGGCATCAGGGTGGGCAGGATACGAAACAGATTTTATTAAGTGAGGATCCGTGTAATCCGCTCCAATATGCGCTTTAGCCTCGCGGTAAAGCGAAAACAAATTTGCATACTGTACTACTATCGACAGCACGATTGATAAGTCCACTGCACGGAAAAGATGTTCGGGCGCCAGGATCAGGCAGGCGAAACGTAATCTCATGCTCAATCACACCTTCGTTGGAAAGCAAATTGTTAGGCTTCAAAGCCTGAGACTGCTCACTAGAAACCTCATACATCTAAAGTCGTGTCAAAAGTCAAAAGGTTGTCCCTCAGTTGATGTGTGTAGGTTGTTTGTTTGTTTGTTTGTTTGTGTATGTGTGTGTGTGTGTGTACGCACGGGAGTCCTAGCTTGCTTGTACTTGTGAAGAATTCTAAATAAATTCACTCGAAAATGTTTTTGAACTCCATTAGCCTGAATATTCAGGAAATTTTACACACGAGAACCGCAGGCAAGAACGAATGGAAAATTGACCACGACATGAAGAGCAAGGACTGAGCGAACAAGCTATGATGGAAAAATCGATATCTGCAAGAAATGCACCTCAAGCTCGTTAGTCCTATCCTTTCGTATAAATTTTATACCGAATAATTCATCAAGCCGGCAAATAAAAAGGAGAGTGAATAGTGAATAAGTATCTATCTTCTATCAAACTAAACCACCAGCTTTAGTTCGCAAGAAGAATTAAACTTTGAACTAAACCTCCTGCTTTAATTCAGAGTCATGTCCCTATACTCGGGGAGAGCTACAACATTTCTGGCATTCTTACGTTCAAAATTAAGTAAAAATGTACCATACAAAAGAAAATATATCCACTTAGTTGTAAAATTTTGAGTGAATGAAAAAAAACACTGTATTTTGCTGAAACTGTACAATACCATATTCCATGCGCCAAATATACAGGACCTGAATGTTATTCGCGCTTACCTGCAGGAAGAGTGAGGTTAAAAAAATTAAGCTGCACATCTGTCTAACATTCATTAAAATTGAGTTTCGAGTGTCCGTTGACAGTATCAGCATGTTAACATGTTGCAGGATTTGTCGCTGGCTATCTTAAGTAGTGAATTTCTTTGCTCTAGCGCACAATTATATTTTTTCTCGAAGGTTGCACGGTATTTTTACTTTTTGACGCTCTCTTGTTATGCTTTTTTATTAGGTTTCACTGAACTGTCTATTTGTTATACTGTGTTTGTCGCCATTTATAGTTTGCGATAGTGTTTACCTTGGGTCCTTCTAAATCCTGACGTGGCCTCGTCACCAACGAGTTTCTGCCATTACCTTAGCAACCATCACGGGTAATGCTCGAGAATGCCATTTTTACTTTGCGTTATTGCCTCCATTATCAACTTGTGACCTCACTGTAGGATAATATGATAGGCGGGAGGACTACGAAAACTATTATTTCAATTATTTATTTGTGCTGCTGTAATTTCCTATTTTAAAGCGGAGAGTGAGGCTTTTTTTATTTGACTGAGGCAGCGGTGTATATTTTACCGCATTCAAAAACATTCCTGCATTGTGCAGCCAAGAAACATGCGTCGGAGAATGTTAAGCTTCTCGCATATAATACACTCGTTAGACTATGCATTTGACATCTGGAGTCTGCGCCGATCATATCTAATCAGCACACTTCAATAAGTTCAAAATTGCGCGACGAGGTGCATTCATTCCGCTTATTTTAGAGACATGAGTGTACCGTCTTTTGAATCACAATCAAGTCATCTCATCATCGTCGCGGTGCCTCTGATTGTCTGGTTCAGAATTTTTATTTTACAATTCATTTTGCACACCACCTTTAATCACCCCCCACCCACATATCTCACCGCGTCAGCTATTCGCTCCAAGAATCTCGTCAAAGGTCCCGGTTCGTCACCTTTTGTGCATCTTTTTTACCTTGGCAGTGCAACGGTCTATTGCTTGCGGCCTGGCCCGACCGCACAGCAACAAAGGTGTGGAACGATCTTTCACATGCTATAGCTGCCATAACCTGCCACTTAAGTTTTCCAAATAATTTATGAAACCATTTCAGCGAAGTCATATGGTCACTAACACCAAAAAATATTTGTTTTCCCACCTCTCAGTAATCTTCCCAACATGGTTTCTTTAAGGTAATTACGTGAAGTGAATTTAATCTATCCAGCTGCCCATATTCAGCTGTTCTTCGCCGGAAGCCGACACGAGAGACCTCTGGCTCAACACCTAGGGAAATAGGCCTAATATAATGGGTAACCCCGAAGATGAAATAGATTAGTAATGACCCAGGCAGCACACCAACATCGCACCAACCCCGGCCCAACGTCGACAAAAATTGGTACCAACATTGGCGTAGCACTGGTTTTTTTTAGAAATTACTACATTTTTATATATTGGTCCGGCTTATATGCCAACATTGCACCTGTCTTGGCACTGCCAGCATAGGCTATCAGCTGGCCGTGTCCCTAGTGTCAGGTATTGGCATGCCACTAGTATTCATTGGCACCTGTGACAATGGCAATAAACCGCTCGTGCCGCTAGTATCAGATATTGGTATTTATTGGCATGCAACAAGTATTCATCGGCACACGTGGCATTGGCAGTGCCACCGTTAAGCCACCTTTAGCCATGCAGTTATTTCACCTTAGCCCTTACTGCTGCCATTTGCTTAACTGTCACTCTGACAATTGTGGTTTTCGTATGCGGTCATTTCCCAATACCACCTTGCATGTCATCTCCGTAAGGAGCCATAAAAACCATGCAAATAAATGAGGCAAGAAAATATTTTCCGAAAACATTTTATTGAGAGCTCATATACATGTACATGCCACAAGGACATCAGATTGCCAAAATGCAGTGCAGGAGGCATTGGGTACAGGGTTAATATGGGAGAGGCTAGTAGGTGTAATTGGAAACAGGGCACTAAGCAGCACATGATCAGGTAGTGCAGGTAAAGGTGATGGGGTGCAGTGTGCATTGGTCATGACGGAAGGGGCTCGACATGTTGAGCAGGGTTGATGCACTATAGCCTTGTAGTGCGAGAGGTGTTGCAGGAATAGGAGGCTCAGCATCGGTGCATTGCAGGGCAGTGTCCACCATGGATGGAGAATGGCAGTGGACTGTGTTGAACATGATAGTTGGCATTGAAGGGTCAATGTATCAAGTGATGAGGTTGAGGGGGCGGGGGAAGCGCATGGGCCAGGTAGTAAGCTGGGCGCCCCGCAGGAAACAACCATTCAGGAACCGTTTGTTGAGGAGATTGGCCTGTGGGCCTTACAAATGACATCTGCACAGAAGACAAGCATATATCACCATAAGATCTAAACTCACCATCTCAAAACTTATCCAAACACATATTTGAAGTCTGGGTGCTCTATACAATTGAGTACAAAATACAGAACCCCGCTATAGTAAAACCTCCGATATAGTAAAGTGAAACTGAAGTCCCAGCTCATCTTCCATAGGCAACTGTAGATTTTCCCCCTTTAGAGTAAAGATGTTTTTAGTAAAAATCGGTTAAAGTGCTTCTGGCCATGGCGACGACTCCCGCGCACTACCTAGAGTCGCGAGGCCAATACTTTTTGTATTTGAAAACATAACAATATCCCCGAGTGTTTGTTTAGGTGGCTTTACTACTAGCCGTAGCAGCAGTCAGAAGAAGCCTACACTACAGAAGCCTTTGAGCCGTGAGGGAAAGCGCGCGGCGCGAAGAAGAAAAAAGTAATGTTGTCTACAAACATAGCAAGGAGGCGGTGTGTTCCATTCAGAAAGTAAAGGAGTAAAAGTGCAGCAAGAAATAGAGAGGGGAAAGAAATTGGTCAACATTCCCTGCAATGTGCAATACAAATCATGAGGCAGTGGGGGCAGAAAGTGGAGGTGCAGCGAGTAAGGTCTTACAGCACCTGAGTGCGATGCGAATTTATCATTTATTGCCTTTTAAAAGACAGAAAGAGGAAAAAGGGACACCATGTTCATGCAATGCTTTAGTTTTTACATGAAATCGAACTTAGTTGCATTCGTAATCACGTCTTCATGCTTCAGAGGTACTTCCACAAGATGTAGAGAAGATGTATAATAAAAATATCACACAATGAGATGATAAAAGCGAGATGGAAGGTATTTAGGTTTTTGTTTTAATTAAGCAACAAGACCTGTTCAGTAAGTGCCTATTTAACTACTATACAGCACTTTCAGGACCATGTCATCACAGACCACTGATACAGTAAAGACCATGATATTGTAAATATTTTCGCTGGCCTCAGTGGCTTTATTATAAAGGGGTTCTACTGTATAAATTGAAGGCCTATTGCCACACATTCTTCTTTTGGAGCACTTTGTGACAGGTTTCCGGGCCTGCAAGGGCATGCAGCACCTTATGACGTAGGGATAATGAACATATATGCAAAATAATATCCATTTCAGATACAAAAGAGAGATATTTGGAAGGAAAAACCTGCTTCCGGCAAACCGATAACTTCAGGTAGATGCTTAGTGTTCATATAGAATTACAGTTCCTGAAAATATGACTGTTCAGGCTCCAGAACTTTAAATTTTCATAAACTTCTTAAACATTCCTGCAATAGACCATATGGATTACTAAGCATGCAAAACTGGATAATAAAGAATATTTTTCTGTAGTACACCAGTTACAGGCACGCATACATTACTGTGGCCAGAATAAAGAAATAATTGCCCTGATAGAATCAATCAAGCTATCTTCAATCAGCTAACTGAGGGAGATGTGTACATCGCAGATATTCTCAAGGCTGTGTACGCATATAATATTCTCAAGATAACCGTACCATTTAAAATTCCTGCTTTTTAGTTTTCACAGCTTTATTGCTTGCTGCATTCGACTATAAACAATTGCCTTACTTGTTATGTACCAAGGAATAGTTTTCATGCAGTGCTCATTATAAATTAAAGACACCAGAACAACCTGCACACAAACAAGAAAAGAACGGGACAGAGCGCCATTCACAACTGATTTATTGTGGAGAATAAAGTACATATATATCTCAGTGCCGGCATATGCGCAAGGAACCCATTCAGCATCATGTAGTTTAAGATATGTTCCAGAAGCCCATGCCTCATACCACAGCCTCTTTCTCTGAGAAAGCATTTTTTGAACATAGCTTATCCTAAACTACATGATGCTGAATGTGATGTAGCTGAATGTGTTTCTTGTGCATGTGCCGGCAGTGAGATATATATGTACTTCGTTCTGCACAATAAATCAGTTGTGAGTGGAACTTTGTCCCGTTCTTTTCTTGTGTGCGTGCATTGTTTTGGCGCCTTCAGTTTATAATAAATAAACACGGACAAGCCCAACAAGAAGTTCTAGTAATCATACAGTGCATGCTTGTTCAGCTAAAATTATTACAGTCAGCCTGCAATGAGCAATTGAGCAAGTACTAGACATTTACTTTGGATAGGCAGGAAAATGTTATGCTATATCGGAGTACAATGATATCGTACTTCCTTATCTGTTAGCAGCCTAACAGGTATGCATTTTCCCTCACCACAGCTAATCATATGGCCATACCATCGGCAACCTTCCACGTGCAAGATTATATTCAGCTAGGCATACATGGGTGATTTTATGTCCAGGTATCAGGTGTGGTGCTCGGGCATCTGATTTCTTCAAACCATTTCATAGTAGTTGTTGGTATAGAGAATAGTAATCTGCCTGAATATCTGAGGCCAAATAATATTTTCCTTGCTTAAGCACACCTTAAAATACAATGCTTGATGTGACTATGGGATCATAAAAAAACGATACATCTAGCATGACAGTGATTTTTCACTTTCACCCTAACACAAGCTCCTTGGAAAACAAGTTTAATCCTTAGCTGAAAAGTTGTCTCGCGCACATTTTATATTTTATTATCTATAAAATGTTGATTTCTTAACAGCCTGACAAATTTTTTTTTCAAAAATGGACAATATTTTGTACTTAAATTAAAATAAGATTGTGTCTGGAGAAATAGTACTGTTTGCAGAACAAAACAGCGCATACGCAAAAAAGCACCAATATCGCTCAAATGTAATGTGCAATACACGAACTGAGAGTTCACCCAAAATTACAAGTACAATAGCCCTGTGTACATGGACTCTACAGCACCGGGTTGAATCAGCGTTGAGTAAGCAAGGTCATCATTCTCGACCCGGCTGATGTCTACATGAACTCGCTTTCTAGTGAGTAAGTATCGTAGCAGAGCGTAGCATCGAGATGCGGAGTTTTGTGCAAGTTCTTACTCGTATTTGCTCCCATTGCCTTTTACTATCGAGAGCTTCGATTATTTTTTATCGTTGATGAGCGCTAAAAAGTATTTATTTCGAGTGACGCTCGTCGCCGCTCCAGAGGCGTTTTCATATCCCAGAGTTCCCCATAACTAGACTCCCTGACTGGACAGCGTCTACATGGCTTTAGATAAGCGGGTCAAGCGAATTAACCTACCCCTCCAAGCGAGTTAACGCGACCCACATAGCCGCCTATTTTACTCTACCCGACTGTGTATACATTAACCACAGAACTGATTTTTCACTCGACAGACGTACTCGACCCAATTCTGCCGAGTTCATGTATACAGGGGTAGAAAGCACGTGTAACACGTAACAATACTGCTAAGAATCCAATCTGCTTTCTTCTGGCTTATCCAGTTTTCTAAAAAAATATCTTGTCTGACAAAGGAGGATATTTGGAGTTAAGGAGCTAAGCAACACAAGATCCATCTGCTTGCTCTAACGCATGACTCCTCAGTGCACTTACAGTTGCAATTTGCTTGGTCATGTGGCAGCTCACTAAACCGTTTGACTAGACATGACAATCAAAAAAAAAAAAACGGGGATCATTTCTACTTTTATTAAGACATGCAAATGATTTTTGAGACTGCGGGAGTTTGGCAGTTTTATACGTCTTATTTCGTTTGGAAGTTGTAAGGGGATGTACAAAAAGAAATATGAGTAAGGAATATAAGGGGTGACAACATCCCAAAATAAAACTAATGGACCAATGATGCACACTGCGTATCTTAAATGGCGTCACTGGTAACATCAAACACAGAAAATCGACCTTAAGTATCACAAAATTGAAGCCCAGGAGGTGAGTTGGTTGTGGGCAGGTAGCTGGAAAAGGGCAGTCCCCCTGAGAGGTAGGCGGCAAGCAGATCACTGCCACCTATTATGGGGAAAGCCCTGACAAGCATGCAGGCAAAGGTGCACATATATAAGAGCAATAAATGCACAAGGAATGCACGCCTGAATGAGCAGCTGCACTAATTATTTCCTTTTGTCTTGCAGCCCACCCCTCCTGCACTGTAAGCAAGTCTGCTCTGTTTTCCGAACACAGAAGCATATGCAAAAACAAAAAGAATGTTCTCTAAAATTTACAAAATTTGAACGAGTATTGTATGATGATCTCCTTTCTGCAAATGTCTTGCTCTAGGGTTACAGAATAAATTCATTGCAACTGCGAATAAAGCAAGTTGGGAGCTAATGGCGAATCTCAATGGCTTGGGGAGAGAATTATTTATAATCGTCACTTTGAGCAAAGTAAATAGCCTGGTTTAGATCAAAGTAATATTACATCTACATGGCTGAAGCCAGTGTAGGCAACCAGAAATGTACAAGCAGTCAGTAACTGCATGTCTGTATGAACAAATACATACAGTGCAGGCAGCAGTAATGAAGGGAGGGTGGAAGGCAAATAACCTGAGCAATACTGAATGGCTTTCTTCTCTGCAACCTCAATACAGGCTTCCTGCGAATTCTTGTAATGCAAGCATAATCAAGTATGCTAAATATTCCACTACTTAAAGCACCTGCACTCCCGTGCTGCGCAAATGACAACTACTTCGTCAGTTCAACAAGCTATGTCTGTTATTGTGCTATTACACCACAGGTTCACTTAATCATGCCTGCACTTGAAATAGTCACATACTGTTGAAATAAAGCAACGAAATATAGCACCAGCTAATAAAGCACTGCCAGGGACATGAAGGATATTATTTTCTGCATACTGTGGGCAAGACTTATGAACAAGTAAGTCTTCAGCTAAAAAGCCAGAAAGAGTCATATAGCATGCAATCATATAGCAAAATCCAGCAGAGCGAAGCCTTTATATAATGCAAAACAAAGGCAATGTGTTGTACCTACCGAGGCAATGTTTCCTTACACACAGCATGTTTCATGGCAAGACTCCCACAGTCGTTGACACGTTTTGAAGCACCAAAATGTTGACGATGTTGTCTGCCTCACATTCAGGCAGCATCCCTTTGATGGCAGATGATTGCTGGTGCAAAAGCAGTGCGATGATACAAGTGGAGCAGCTGGACTGGGGGCGTTAGAGAGCAAAGAGCCCTAAATGCAAGGAAAGAAAGTCTCCATTAAATCGATGCCTCTAAATCATGATAACAGCATACCACGGCTCTTCTCTGTTTAGTTAATCTATAATTTCAGTTGAAAGCTGTCTCAAAAAATGGACTAATTGCAACTCTATGTTACACATGGTATAACATAGCTGTACAGGGCGCTGGGGAGATCAGTTAGCATAACGACCGGAAAATGCATACTGATGTTTCATGCAGTCTTGATTTTGGAGCAAAGTGTCATGGTGCGAAGAACAAAATTAAAAGCATGCACGGGCGCCAAACGTGTGCTACACAACCGACGCGACTAGAGGTGTGCACGGGCATAAATTTTGAGCCCAACCCGGGCCTCGAGCTACAAACCCGAACCCGGCTAGGAATTGAAATTGCCTGATCCCACCCAGCGCTCACATTTAAGGCTCCGGCCCTGCTGGACATGCTATAACAGACCAGTTGCAAAACCTACAAGTCGGCTCCCCTGTGAGGCAGGAATTCGTGCACAGTTGCGACAGAACCTGATTTAGGGATAATAGGTGCAGTACATGCACCTACCACAGTCCACGCTGCTTGGGATGCAGTTCCCCACGCACAGGCAATTTTCTGAGAAAGGTTTGCGGGCATTCTTAACACTAGAATAAAGGGGGGAGCACTGTCACCCTAGGGGAGAAGAAAGAAATTCTAGAAAAGGGACAGTAACCGGAGAGGGTAATAGTGGGGCAACAATGAGCACGCGGATAATACTGTGACGAATGGGCAAGAGGTGCGGGAACTACCCTACCCGTCAGGCGATGTGCTAGCACTGTCACCAACTATTACCCCAATGTCTATGCCGCCATTGTGCAGGAATATCTGCTGCACCGGAAGGCTGACGTGTAGGTTTTGCAACTCATCTATTGCAGCTGAAGCTATGATACAGAAAGAAAAAAATAGGCGATAATCTCTGGCGATGCATCGTGCGACGACGACGCCAACGCCTGTCGCTGCCGCTGGTGCACACAGAGCGAAGGACCTCAGCGACACAGACGCGTTTTCAGCCTTGCTTTGGTAGCGCCGCCTCTTCGTTTGGTAAATGAGTACAGTTACGCTATATCCAGTTTCTTTCACTAAACAGCCACACTGCTGATATTTCTTGAAAAGCGTCGAGCACCCCCCCCCCCCCCCCCAAATAAATATGGTCCCAGTGCAGCGGCGTGCTACTATACTGCGATGCAGACATGATTGAAAGCAGTGGCGTTTTTCTGCAACTTTCGAAAATCAGCAATGTCTAGTCACACTAGCCTTTTTTGTTTTGTAATTCTACCCTACCAAGCATTTACTAAACCGTCTCGATGCGCTCATATATGCACGGATCAGACGAAATGAGCGTCTGCAGGATTTTCGCTCATACCGGACTAGGGAAACAAACTTTGCATGCAAAAAGAAAAAAAAAACAACAACGAAGGTGAGTACCCCAAAGCCTTTTGCGATTGGCTGCCGCGCGAGCTGGTTCCAGCATCATGAGCTATTTTCTAAAAACCCAGAACCTGGGCGAAAGCGCCGAGCTGCAATGCTTAAGCGGTCCTCAGCGCACTGCGCATTCTGCTGCCGCGCGACTCATGCGGTTAGCGTTTTATCGCACCAGACACGAGAAAATATGCTTTTGCGCAGACTACGCCGACCCCGCCCGAAGTCACCAGAGGAAACCGGAGCGGCCGAGCCACGCGACGGCTATAGGCAACCTGCAATGGAGTTTGCTGAGACATGTGGCGCCACCTGGCGGCCGACGGGAGCTAATACTGAGGCGGCGCAGAAGCTGACGCCGTATATGTTGCGGCCGCTGTGTACCTTCTGCGTTCGCGTTTTGTTATGCCAGTGAGTGTGATTTATTCATTTAGTGACCTAAGTGGTCTCGTGCGATGCTTCAACTACTACGGATGTGAACAAGAATAAAAATAAGCGCAAGGGCGGCGAGGAAGACTACCACAATCACGAAGGAGACCTAAGCGTAACGCTTGCAGGGAGAACCTGGGGAGAATGATGAGATAATATATTGGCTGCGATAGAGTAATGTAACTGAAATTCGTTTTGTTATGGGCCATTGGCGTACAGACGCCAAGAAGCTAAAATAAGACGATTGCCCGTGAGCGGAGGAAACGGTGTAAACTTCTCACTCGGGGAGTCGCACGCTGGTTGGGGCACACTACTCAGTACGCGCTGTAAAATTTGGCGTGTACTGGTTTATGCTGTGCAAGATCGAGTGGCATACGTCCAGAAAATCAACAAAGCCGTGCAGCCGCAGCATCGTATTCCAGCCGCATTTCAACGGAGGCAAAATAAAAAAAAAATGTTCGTGGATCTGTGAACCGGATTTCTAATGCGGTGTCTATTCGGAACCACAAAGCCAAAATATCTTTAAAACTTTCAATTACAGATTTCAATAAGCATATTTATCAATAAATTTGTACTTAAGGTGCTGAAAAAGTCGAAGTGGCGGAGTGTAGAGGCCCGTGATACTGTGTACGCTGAGAATAGAACTTCGTTCTATTGTTCCGCCCCAAATATTTCTTTCACCGACTGCTCAAGCTACTCAAGAGTCTGTTGTCTCAGACGATAGGATATTTCATCCTTAGTAACAACAGTAAAAAATTCTAACTCTTAACGACCTCCGTTACGAAAGCTTTGCAGTTGAGTGCCAGCATTTCCCGCCGGCTTTCCCCAAGCTTGAGGTACGGAGATACAAAATGCATGCCAGGTATTGTTGTTAAGCGCTTTATTTTTACAATGGTGTAGGAGGCCCCCTACTCCCCGCCCCCGGCACGCACAGTTTTCGTTGATGACGCACACTACAACCGCACAGTGCTTGCAATCGCCACGACATCCGTAGCGGGTACCGCACCATGCCTCCTGTAACTTCCGCGGCACTGTCTAAAGGTGCACCACCACCAAAAGTGTTCGTCATGGTATTAAACTTTAAAGCAAAACCGCGAGGAAATTATTATGCTGCTGTAATCAAACAGCAAGAACAAAAAAAGAAGAAACGGCGATCAATCTCTCCTCAGGTTCTCTCTGCACTTTCAATGTTTGGGTATGAGGTGTGAACGCAATAGGTTTACAACATTTTTCATTCATTTGATTATTTCTTAATTCATTATCACATATCCAACTAATGCCCTGAGAGAATAAATTTCCTTAAAAAAAATTCCGTCAACTCAGGCGACATTCAAAGCTGTGCGCGTGGTGTTTCGTCGCGAGCGGCGCGCACTTCGCGGTGATGTCGACACCGTTCGCGTTTTAAACATGAGCCTTCTCGAACAGGCGGTGTCCTTTCGTCAGTATTAGTTTTCGGAAGTAGCTCTCAAGACATTCGATTGCTTTAAAACCGCAGAAAATGAGAGCCGAGATGCTTCTAGCCGTACAACGCGAACGCAACCCGACCGCGCCGGCCTACTCAGATTACTCGGCGCCGCCGTTGGCGGCGCTGAACGCTGCGCTCCACTAGCGCCGCCTGGCCACTGCAGGTTGCCTATACGCCGTTCCAGCCACTGTAACGCCGTGAATATCCGAAGTTGGCTTTTAGGGCTAGGATGCCACGCAGTTGTTTACTTTAGAAAATCAGTACTCTGCAAAACAGTAACGGTTTAACTTGAAATAAGCTGCAAAATGATCGGCATCAAGTCACGCACACTTGAGAACCACTTTTGAAAAGTTAACAACCTAAGAAATATGCTAAAAGAAGACAAATCTCCCTAGCACATGGCTCACGCAGCCTGCAGCAATAAAATGTAAGACAACGCTTATATTTTAAGAAATGCTCAATCTAAGAGGCTAATATTTTGCTCCAATATACATAACAGCTTTATGGAATCTGAATGAAACAATTTGAAAACTTACATGGAATGTTTCTTGAAGAAAGAAGCATTTTCCGTGCGCGGTGCCACCGAACGTCGAGCCGAGAAAACGAGTTGCCGTTGGATGGACGAAAGAATGAATGAATGAATGAAAAACTTTATTTACACAAAGGGAATTCTCCCGGCGTTGGTGGGGCCCTCAGTCCAGGGCCCCAGTGGCCTTTGCCGTCCTGCGCGCTCTGTCAATCAGCTTGAGCTGGTCGTCAGGCGTCGAGCAGGACAGCGCAGCCTCCCACTGCTCCGGTGTTGGTGTGGTGTTTATTGGTGCTACCTGCGTTTTTTGACAGGCCCATGTAACATGGTAGAGTGTAGGGGGTTCTCCGCATAGTGGGCATTTATTTTCATAAGTAGTGGGGTGGATTTTACTGAGTAGACTCAGATTGGGGTATGTGTTAGTCTGTAGCTGTCTCCAGGCAACCGACTGCTCTCTATTGAGGTCTTCGTGGGGAGGTGGATAGATCCCCCTTAAGGCTCTTTGATGTTCAAGGATGGCTCCATAGCGTCTAGTGACTGCGTCCGGTTCCCCGTCGTTGTGCGCCCCCCGGTTGGCGTATGCTCGGGCATTGGCGTCGGCACGTTGGTTACCTTTGACAGTCCCATGGCCTGGTGTCCACGTTATGTAACATCTCGAAAAGCTGATTTTTCTTGCCTTGAGTATGCGGATGGCCACAGTGGATATGCGTCCGCTGCTATACCTTCTGCATGCTTCTTGCGAGTCCGTAATTATTTTTGTGGTAGCCTCCTCACCCTGGTGGGTGATAGCGAGAGCGATTGCCGCTTCCTCAGCCTCGAGAATGTTGTTGCTCTTGATCGAGGCGCAGTTGACTTCTTTAAGCTGGTGATCAACCACACTGGCTACCGCTCCGCGTTGTTCTTTGTATGTGGTCGCGTCGACGTACAATATGTTTTTTTTCCCTGCGAGACTTCTTTCGTGTGCCTCGGATCTTGCCTCTCTTCTGGCCTTGTGTATTTTCGGATGCATGTTTTTCGGAATCGGGTTGACCTTAATGATCTCTCTTATTTCTTTCGGTATGCTGCCCGTGCTGTTTATTTCTCTGCAAGCATCTCTCATGCCCAATATATTTAGCGTGTTCCTTCCCGTTGGCGTCTGCATGAGTCTTATTTTCTGCGCGAGAAGGTGGGCCTCGATGTGCTCTTGCACTGTGTTGTTTATGCCCAGTTTATCGAATTTTTCGGTCGAGGTGTTGACCGGTAGTCCAAGAGCGCATTTGTAGGCTTTCCTCAGGATTGCCTCCAGTTGTTCTTTTTCCTGTTCGAGCGGAATTTGGTAGGGGACGCCATATATAATTCGGCTTACAACGAGGGCCTGTACTAGCCTACAACAGCTAGGTGGGATTAAAGCAAACACGACGTAAACCAGCACCGCGGAACTATAACTATTTACACACAAGATTTCCGAGGTATTTCAAAATTTCAAAGGTAACTGCAAAACATCGATTATAACAGCACAGTTAACGACTCCAAGTATTAAATGATCCTGCCAACCGCAAAAGCACGCTAATGCGGTTTCCGACGGAATATTTCCAGCCACATGCTAATTTGCATCTAATATTGACCAGTAGGTGGAATAGGCAAGACAATGTTGACTAAAGTGTATGCCAATGCATTTGGCGGGACATGGTAACAGAACTGACAGTATTCACCAGCATATGCCATATATTAGCCAACGTCAGTGGAGTAATGACTAACGCTGTTCGAATAGTTATCCTCATAAAAGGGCATGCCAATACCGTTGATATGTAAGGTATGCCAGTGTATATCTGACATTGGCGGGCCATTGTAACAGAGCTCACATTATTGTCCAACATATGTCGAATATTGGCCAACAACAGTGGACTGACGGCTAATGCTGTCCGTTATAGCCATCCTTATCTTATGGCAGCGCCAACACCGCTGATACGCCGGATATCCAGGCCCATCATTGCCATCCTTGTGTAATGGTACCACAGATATTGCGAGGGCATCGGATATGACGGGCCAATGTTGTTATCATTATAAATAGGTACGAACAATATTGGCTACCAATGGAATCCTAGGGCCAGTGTTGGACGTGTTATAGAATGGCACAACCAATACCAGCCATAAGATGGCAGCGCTTGGCCGACATAGGGCTGATCTTTGCCAACTCACTGACAATATTGGCCCGGGCTCTTGCGCTGCCTGGGGAGGGAGTAATCACTTTTTGACATCCACCCAAGCGCAGCCCTTCAGATACAAAGGACAGCTATACTGCCTTACTACACAGAAAGCTGTACATCTTTTAATTGTAGCAATATCGCCATCAAGAGTCTATAGCCTGATGTACTAGTCTTCCACAACTGTCGAAGCGAAAAATCTCAATTCGGCAGAAATGCTTTTTCTTTTTTTGTTAGCAGTGATTTTACAGGAACATTACTCATTCTTGCGAGAGAACATAGCTAGGTTCAACATCTACTGGGCTATCCGATGTTTTACCTACTAAAGTTGTAATGCCAAACAAAAACTATACATAGAATAATTTCAAGGGCAACGAGAACGTTGTGCGTTTACAGATGATTGCGAATGAAGAAATTTTATTCTATCCTTACTGATAATGATCTTCAAGCGCACATTCTCATCATTTATTACAACACTTATTTACGCTGTCCCTACGGGAGTAACGATATTCTGGTGCCCTTCTAAATGCGCATAGCGAGCAGCTGTGTATAGCGCTCCTGTGACAACATAAACTCGGAATTCATTTCATGTAGCACAAAATTGGGTGCAATGTCATTGTCTTCAGGCTGCCGCCATTAGAGCTCCAAATAAGTAGTATTGTAAGAAGAGCTTCGACGCTAAAAAGATAATATATTTTCACACACTATCAACTGATTCTGTAGAGAACAAATATACACGGTGTAGATACAGCATATTCATTATCTCCTTGCAATAGATGCATTTTTGACTGCAGCAGCGGTGACTATGGCGACGGCTCGAAACTTAAAGCGGAGAATATGCAGAGAAACGTTTTCAAAACGGACAGATACGACATTGCGCTAAACAGCCAGCCTTGACCCTTTTTTTTCCCGCCACGTATTTCAGGTGTCACTGCCTCGGTGGTTTAATGATGGAGATACTATTGGTAGGGTAGGGGTAACATTAAGAGATAGAAAGCGGGCAGAGTGGGTCAGAGAAATAACTCAAGTTACCGACATTCTAGTAGAAATTAAGAAGAAGAAATGGACATGGGCAGGACATGTAGTGCGAAGAGAGGATACCTGATGGTCGCTGAGGTTAACAAACTGGATTCCAAGGGAAGGAAAGCGTTACAGGGGGCGGCAAAAAGTTAGGTGGGCGGATGAGATAAGGAAGTTCGCAGGGGTCAAGTGGGTGCAGCTAGCACAGAACCAGGTTAAGTGGAGAAATATGGGAGAGGCCTTCGCCCTGCAGTGGGTATAATCAGGCTGATGATGATGATGATGATACTATTGGTGCTGAACCAATACCCTGTCTGAGTACATTCCCATAACCCACGATATAGGCGCCGAGAATTACAGCTAAGAGGATTGAGGGATGCCTGACACCGGTCAGAATGGTCAAACAATTTTCTCCATTGATAACGGCGGCCGATCGTTGGTCAAAAAGATGGAACGTAAGGAAAAAGGAATAAACAAAATTCTCAGTAGACCTGAACATGAAACCAAAGATAGAATATTCTCTGCAGTGTTTGAATTTTATTATTGTGCAAAAGGTTAGTATTGCCGCGAAGCCTTCAAAACTGTATTTGTTGTTTTTCAACAGCCGCTGGCAGACAGGCTTATCACTCTGATTCTGGATCGCGTATCAGTTCCGTAATCTCTGTTTGTAATTGCTCGATGTCACGAGCCACACCTTTATCAGTTTCATTGTAGCGCAAGATGAACCGAGATCTATCTCGAAGATTCCGGCCACTCATGTGTCTTTTCACAATGTTCCAGCCCGTGCTGGTAGCTATTTGCGACATTATGTAGATTGTTCTGTGCAGCCTTTAAATTCAGCGTTGACGACTGTGACGGGCAATCTTTGTTCGGCGATCGACCAACGCGTTTGCTGCTATCGCCGCCGCCGAGTTGCTTAGTTTTTTTTGCGGGCGCAAGTCAGCCCAATAAAGAGTTAATTTCCGTACCATCAAGCCTGTGCCTTCATTTGTGTCATCGACCCTGGTCGCCACCATGTGACAGTATAGAGCTCAGTGCGCCTCAGCGACAACATTTGAAGACACATCAGGCTCGAATAATTCGATACGCATCCTTCGGCGACCACAAAGATAAGTGTTACAACATGTTTTACTGCCTGCTTCGAACGTACACACCACCACACTCACCAGATGCTACGTTGCAGTGACGGCTTCGAGATATAAGTGCATTCAAGGAAGGTCTTGCAGAATAATTATTTCCCAACCTGACATTGACGCATTACGTACTGGAAAGCTCGGCAGCGGCAATAAGTGCTCGATAATTATCGAACACGAATCTCACCGCTTTGGGCAGCACTCAGTTTGAATTGGGGAAGAACTTGATTGTTCAAAGATTAATGCAACACTCTCAAACAACGCGGAATCGGCAGTTTGTTGCTTCGACCCTTGAGCAAAAACGCGGTTGAATCTTGAGCAAAACAAAACCCTTAGTTTGAGTGCAAGTGGCATTGAGGAAGAAAAAATAATCATTACAAAACTATGCCCAAATATTCACACATATGTGGCCACGAAGCTTGAACTGAATCAAAGTTCGGATTCATAATGCATGGTGAGCTATATGCGCGGTGAGGTCGTCACACCAGCTACCCGTTTGCTTTATAATGCGGTCCGAAACGTGAAATCTAAACCTAGGCGCCTCGTGTGCGCGCGGACCTATCAGGCATTACCAGGGAACGAAGCGGCAAACGCCGCGGCCCGCGCGCTTATCTGACTTGCACTCAACCTCTAGTCCCCCGATGACGAGTAGGGCCGACCGCTGCAATGGTTCAGAGAAAATATTGACGACTGCAAACCTCGGCACCAATGGCAGCCGCTTCTGGCCGAGGGGCTGTAGAAGGCCGAAGAAGGCGTTCTGACACAACTAGAGACCAACATTTTCTGGAGTCTGGCACAGGCTGCATGCTAAAACTTATATGTCAAACCCGAATGCCCGCACTTTGCAGAGAGTCATTGTAATATGTCCCACATGGTGAGGGCATACCAATCTAGTCCGCGCGTTCATCCCCCTCTCCCCTCCCCTTTCCTGAGAGAACTGGTAGGCCTTTCTCCTCTGGTGCTTGTCGGCCGGGGACAAAAAGGCTCTGACCCGCCGTGTTCTCGAGGATGCTGGCACTTTCATCGGCCCGGAATTATTGGACTCCTGGCCAAATCAGGCCTGCGTTCACAATCTTCTTCTTTGATGCAGGAAAAAAAAACGTTTCACAAGCAATTGAACCGAGCTAGTCTGTGTCCAAGTTGAGGTTGTCGGTGCTACCAAAGTTACATAATAGGGTGAGGAAGTATAGCTCGTCCATAAGAGCATGATCACTTAATTAGACAAAAAAGCTGACAAAAAGGCGCCAGCAAAAACCAACTGGTGGGCGCCAACTCAGGTTCCTTAGATTTTCATGTGACAAATTTACCTGTAGTTGATAGTTTTACAAGAAATTTATAGGTTTAAGTTTACTTATCGTTTCTTACTTTTTCTGTCATGAAACACTGCACACATTCACAGAATAAATTATGCACATTGCACATTTTGCATGGAACGCTCTAAAAGTCATCGTCAGAGTTTATTTACGTGTAGGGCAAACTCTAACGACACCAGATACTCAGTTACCACTAGGTAGTCAGATAACACTAATGCGAAAGGTAGCACATTCTTTAGGCACAGCGTAGGAAATTGTCCTCAAACACGCAAGCTGAAGATCTTTAAATTGATGCACACTTGAGTCTGAATTCTATTCCGCATCCGTGGTTGCGAAAATAGAGCTTAGCTGCTTTATCGCAGGGGCAATGTTCATAATTGGAAATGTGTTGGTCAGCTGAAAAATTATAAGTTCGGTTGCTGTTTAAAATGCTATCTATGCTGAAAAAAAAACGTCAGGGAGGTTCAAGTGAAGATGTAGCAATCCCATATATTTAATGAAGTACTTTTTTTTTATAAGCCAATTATATTTTTCATTTTGATTCGAATCATCTTAAAAGATTTATCGGGTGATATGAAACGTTCATTTGCCATCCAAACTCCATATTTACCTGTTACTTGCGTATTTTGTAACCCAAAGCGAAGATACCCTTCCAATTTCTTTACACTTCAAGCCGAAAACTACTTAGAAAGCTCCTAACTAAACGTGTAATAAAGTGACTGGTACATGTATGTGTCTGGTCAGTCATGTTTTGGCATTTGCGCTGGTCCAGAATAGCAAAGCGTGGGATCTAATATCGATTTAATACAGGTAGAGTGGCTGTTTGAAATAAAGAGAAGAAAAACGAGGACTCCGTAGGTCGAACGTTTATTGTTTCCGCACTACGCTCAACACACAATTGCATATTTATGACGTCTCAGTTCATATATGGTTACTGCGACCAAACCCCCGTGAAGGCGATGAATGCGCGCCATGTACGAGGAAATAGACCAAACAGATCAAAAGCCGCGGAAGGGTAACCACTGCACACATAACACTCCTTGCAACCAGTAGCGAATATCTTAATATAGAATTGCTGATTCAGAATAAATGAAAAATAATAAATCGCACGTTACTGCACAGGAGTGTCCCAGCCGCGGCACTACCGTGGCAGTGTTCAAAGGGAAAATTCTTTGCAATGCGAAAAAACAGGAAGTCAGCACCATTGCTGTTTGCAATACTGTCTATGCAGAAAGACAAGGTAGAGAGCTATAAGTAAAGATTCAGCAATCCCGAATATCTAATGAAGCACATTTTAATTAAACCAATGATATTTTTCATTTCAATTCGATTGCTCTCATGGAGACTTCAGAGGAAAGAGAACAAAGACTTCAAACGCCACGAAAGGATAAAACCTGCGCACACGACACTATTAGCAACGAGTACCGAAATTCTTCGTAATAAATACCTTTTTCAAAATTAAATGAGTATGATAAATTGTACTTTTTTCATTTTTTTGCAGACACCGCACCTCCTAGCCATCCCCACCAAATGAAACGTGAGGTGGTTACTCAATTATAGGCAATTGCTACTACATTTATTGAATAAATCATTATTTAATATAGTGTTACAATCAATAGTGCTCCTGCTAAAATATGAGCGCAGTTCTGTTTTTCGATGCGTGCCTTAAAACTGATTAAACAAGCTGAACTCTCACTGAAACTAGAGGGAATGGGAATAAGTAATGGGAGAAGGCGCAAATGGTGAAAATCAAAAGATATAAAATAGAAGTATAAGCTGTACAAAATGGTAATAGAACATTATTTCGCTTTTTTTTTTCGAAGCTTAGAATCACCATCAAATAGTGAGGTTGTTTCAGCTAAAACTTTTTTGCAACTGAAACATTGCACACATAAAAGAACTTTTGTTCTTCAATCTTGGTGAAACTTTGACAGGAATGATTGGTAACACCTTGTGTTAGTCATTCGTGGGGAGTCGAAACGACAGCCGACATTACAATAGGTGCGTTTACAATATTACAATAGGTTCGGCGTTTTATGCGAACGCATAAAACGCCGTGCTAGTACAGGACGTAACGTGTTATACAGCACAAAGATATGCAACAACGCATTTGTGTGACATCTCAGTGGGTAGATGTATGGATTAGTAAGTAAAATTCTGCACATGAAAAAAGACTTGAAAGACAACCCCTTGCATTTAACCGATATTATATGTGTGCATGGAAGGAATGGAAAATGGGCTAAAAACATGACACACAATGGAGGCACGCAGAATATAAGGAGTGCAAAGAACAGGACGAGGATCGTAGTAACATTATCTTCTAGTTACCCTATTTCGTGCAGTTTTTTAGCGCGTCCTCCAATGGCTTCTGTAGGTAATCACCAACTGACCAACACCAACACTTTTTAAGTTATGTTTGGAACATACTGTAACGTAACGTTACACAGAAGGCGCTCTGGCACTCTGATACCCAAGAACACCAGCAACCAGTCAGGGCAGCACAAAAGCGGAGCACCGTTTCGCTTCGTTGTCTTCTCCGAATCGCCCGTTCAAATCTTCGTCGTCTATGAATGGCATGTGTCATTGCCCCCCCCCCCCCCCCATCTTGGCAGCATCGCCTCGATGCTGCAAATGCTGTTTGATGCGAAGAGCTGACAGATAGTATGCTAGGTTGGTATGGGATACCACAACACAAAACGGGGCGCCATCAGTCTCAAGATTAGTCAGTGGGGCGATCGTGGTATTGTAACGGTCAGCGTCTAGTTGCTGTTGTAGTTATATGGGCTGTCTTGCCAGCTGCCGCGCTTCTTCCGCACGATGAGTAAAAGCTATCAATGTCCAGGTCAAGCTCATGTTCGTCGTCGGTGTATACGGGCAGCATTGTATCCAGTGTAGTGGTCACTCCACGGCCGAAGACAAGCTTGAAGGGTGTGAGCTGCGTCGTCTGCTGGAGTGCCGTATTATATGTGAACATGGCATATGGGAAGATTTGATCCCAGGTCTTATGCTCTATATCCACGTACACAGATAGCATGTCGGCCAGAGTTCTGTTTAGCCGTTCCAGCAAGCCATTAGTTTGCGGGTGGTATGCCATGGCCCGTCTATGGCCTGTGTGTGTAAGGTTCAGTACAGCCTTAGTCAGGCGGGCCGTAAAAGCTGCCCCGCGATCGGTAGTGATAATAGCCGGAGCGCCATGACGCAACACGATGTCGTGGACATCGCTACTTCGGTGCTACTTGCTACTTCGCTACTTCGCAACTCTGCTACTTCGGTGGCAGTTCCATTTGTGAGCGAGGCGGTCTCAGCTTATCGGGTCAAGTAGTCTGTCGCGACAACAATCCAACGCTTTCCATTAGTTGACTTCGGGAAAGGACCAGGAAGACCCATCCCCACTTGTTGGAAAAGAGTTTGCGGTGGAGCGATCGGCTGAAGAAATCAATGTGGTTTCACGTGTGGAGTCTTTCGGCATTGACAGTCACGGCAGGTTTTAACGTAAGATCGTACTGAAGGTAATAATTTCGGCCAATAGTATTTCTCCCGAATTCTTGCAAGCGTCCGTTTGACTCCCAAGTGGCCGGCGGACGGTTTGTCGTGACAAGCGCTCATGATGTCAGGCCGTAGGTGTGTAGGTACTACGAGTAGAAATGTCTCTCTTGATTTTTCAAAATTGCGTTTGTAGAGGACTCCACTTCGTAAAGCGTATGACTACAAGCCACGACGAAAAACAAGCGGTACTCTACCATCGCGTCCTTCCAGACAATCGATGAGCGGCGCCAGCTCCAGGTTCTTGCGTTGAAGGTCAGCCATTAGGGATTGGGTAACGGCCCCAATAAAGAGAAAATCGTTGGTGTTTTCCACTGCAGTGGAGTCCAATGGCGTGCGTGACAAGCAATCCGCCTCTTGGTGTTTATGTCCTGACCAGTAGACGACAGTAGCGTCATACTCTTGAAGTCGGAGGCTCTAACGTGCTAAGCGTCCAGACGGGTCTTTAAGGCTTGCCAGCCAGCACAAGGAATGATGGGCGCTGACAATACGGAAGGGTTGCCCGTACAAATATGGTCGAAACTTGCTGATGGCCCAGATTACCGCAAGGCACTCCTTCTCCGTTGTCGAATAGTTCGCCTCCGATCGTGAGAGTGTTCGGCTCGCGTAGGCGATAACACGCTCTACTCCGCCTTGCCACTGAATAAGTACCGCGCCGAGGCCGACGTTGCTGGCTTCAGTATGTACGTCGGTTGCGGCGTCTTCATCGAAATGGGTGAGTATTGGGGGTTCGTGTAGGCGGCTTCAAAGCTTCTGGAAGGCTTGTTCTTGATCGTCTCCCCACAAGAACGGTATGTCTTCTCTGGTTAGTGCTGTCAGTGATTCAGCTATCTTAGAAAAATCTTGGACGAAGCGTCGGTAGTATGAACAAAGACCTAGAAATCGTCGAAGTGCCTTTTTGTGGGTGGGGCGTGGAAAATGTGACACTGCTGTAGTCTTCTCGGGATCAGGGAGAATGCCCTGTGCACTGACACCATTGCCGAGGAAACGTAGTTCCTTGAAAGCAAAGTGGCATTACTCAGGTTTGATCGTTAGTTGAGCGCATTTGAGCGCTTGAAGCACAATGCGCAACCGGTCCAAGTGTTGCTCGAAAGTGGCGAGAAAATAACATCAACTAAGTACACCAAGCACGACTGCCACTTTAGACCTGATAAAACCGTGTCCATCATACGTTGGAACGTGGCTGGTGTAGAGCAAAGACCAAACGTAAGCACCTTAAACTCGTATAGGCCGTCGGGCTTCACAAATGCAGTCTTTTCTCGGTCTCGTTTATCCACTTCGATTTGCCAGTATCCGCTTTTGAGGTCTAATGAGGAGGAATACCTGGCGTCGCGTAGTCGGTTGAGGGCATCATCAATCCTGGGCAGCGGATAGACGTCCTTTTTGGTCTCGTTATTTAACTTTCGGTAAACGACACAGAATTTTAAGGTGCCATCTTTCTTTTTGACAAGGACGACTGGCGATGCCCATGGGCACGTCGAAAGCTGGATCACGTCGTCCGTAAGCATTTCATCCACTTGCGTTTTAATGGCGTCACGTTTCTTAGGAGAAACCCGGTATGAGCGCTGGCATACCGGTAACGTGGTCTCATCGGTGATGATGCGGTGCATGGCGACAGGAATACGACCGACCTTAGAGCCTGTGGCGAAGCCGTCTGCGAAATCGCTCAGAAGAGCCGAGAGAAGATTTCTTTTATCAGGCCTCAAGTCGGGGTAATTTTAACGGTTTGCAGATCATGACAAGGTGCGGTTTCTTTAGGGCTCGCTCCGGCGCTGCATAAATGAGGTAAGGCAGTAACATCGTGAAGGACAGCAACAGCCGTGTCCTTGGCGAGATGCCGCATCTGCTTAGCAAAATTTGTCAGGAGGACAGTAGCACAACTATTCTGGAGTTGTACGAGTCCTCGAGCAACGGCTAATTCTTTCTCGAGTAGTAGCGGAAGGTGCCCATCCGCGATGCCCTCGTAATCGCGGAACAAATCATGGTTTACAAGAACCAGCACACTAGAACGTGCCGGAACGCTCACGTCATCGTCGACTATACGCAAAACGTTAAGACCCGGATCTTCGTTTTGAATGCGCGCCACGGCTAGTTTCATCGAAAAGGAAACACGCGCTTCTTTCAGGACAATGACAGCACCGTTGGTCTGCAGGAAGTCAAGACCAAGGATCAAGCCGTTCGAACACTCAGGGAGCACGATGAATTCTCTGACATACAGAAAACCACGGATGCCGACCCGCGCTGTGCCCTTGCCCGCAGTTTCAATCAAGTGAATTCCCGCCGCGCGAAATTTCGGGCCGGACCAATGTGTCAAAACTTTCATCAATTCTCGGGCGACACCACGGTTCATTACTGAATAATCGGCACCAGTGTCTAGTAATGCGGTGACATCCATCCACTTCATCAATCGTTACACACAAATCGGATGTAGTACGCTGGATACTGTCGCTACCTGACACAAGCGAAATCTCGTCGGGTCGGCCTGACGATGACGGAGGACATTCGCATTTCCCGACATCAGCGACCCTGCCTCAGAAGGCCGCTAGTATTAGTTTTCCCTGCCAAGGCTGGGCGAGCGGTGTCGGGAAGTGTTGGGGCTTGTCGAACGGTAGCTTTTCGGGGACGTCGACCGACGCTCTTGGTATCCGGATGTGACGGGGTAGTGTCGCGCTGCAAGGTCGCTTGCAATCTCAGTAGGCCGTTCGGCATTCCGAGGGTAGAGGTCCTCCGCGGCGAAACCCCGCATGCTGACGCGGCGGTACGGGCACGCCCGGTAAAGGTGACTGGCTTCACCGCAATAATAGCATAGGGGCCGACGGTCCCGGGGCCGCCATACTTGACTTTTACGGGGTCGCTGGTAGATTGGCGGAGGGGAGTGGCGAGGTTCCATACGGCTCCATGCGATGTCCTCCATGCGAGGACCCTGCGGCTCTATTGCTGGAGCTGCGGCGTTGATACTATGGTCCGGCGGGGGAGCCTTACGTAGGACGGACGCGTCGGTGGGTCTCGTGTCGAAGGTCTGATGGCGAACGCGCTGCTGGGGAACGTCAGCAACTTGCTCAGCTGCCATACGCACCTCGTCCCGGATGACTTCAGCCAGTGAAGGAAAAGGCGTTGTGTTGCAAGGCATCCGGAGCGCTTGCAGTTCCTCCCGCACGATAGAACGGATGAGATTTCGTAATGCGTCCATGTCGCTGCCGACCTGCACAAGGGTAGCGTCGGACCCAATGATGTTCATGTCTTCGGTTATACTGACGGGCT